>NC_060123.1:369906843-370531843 GCF_021461395.2 Schistocerca americana | reverse complement strand
TAAACAAAACGCCAGGGCTCAGTGGAATCCATATCAGATTCTATACTGAGTTTGCAGGTGAATTAGCCCCTCTTCTTATTATAATGTACTGTAGATCCCTCAAACAAAAAACTGTGCCCAATGCTTGGAAAAAAGCACAGGTCACACCTGTCTACAAGAACGATAGTAGAAGTGATCCACATAACTACCACCAATATTGTTGACATTGATTTGTTGCAGAATCTTAGAACAGATTCTGAGTTCAAACATAATGAGTATGTTGAACAGAATGATCTCCTCAATGCCAACCAACATGGTTTCTGAAAACATTGATCGTGTGAAACCCAACTAGCACTTTTCTCATGCGACATACTGAAAGCTTTGGATCAGGGCAGTCAGATGCAGTATTTCCTCATTTCTGAAATACATTCAACTCAGTATCACACCTACATTTGTCATCAAAAGTTCGTTCGTATGAGGTATCAATAGAAATTATAGGGATGATGTAGTAGGTTATCTGGGATGGAGAGCCATCAATAGAGGTAGAAGTAACTTCGATTGTGCCCCAGAGAAGTGTGTTGGGACCCTTGCTGTTCATGTTGTATATTAATGACCTTGGGGACAACATTAATAGTAACTTCAGACTTTTAGCAGATGATGCAGTTATCTACATTGGAGAGCCAAAAAAAGTGGTACAGCTGCCTAATATTGTGTAGGGCCCCTGAGAGCACACAGAAGTGCCGCAACATGATGCGGTATGGTGTCCACTAATGTCTGAAGTAGTGCTGGATGGAATTGACACCATAAATCCTGCAGGGCTGTCCATAAGTCCATAAGAGTAAGAGGGAGTGGAGAGTTAATTCTGAATAGTGCTTCGCAAGGCATTCCAGATACGCTCAATAATGTTCATGTCTGGGGAGTTTGGTGGGCAGTGGAAGTGTTTAAACTCAGAAGTGTGTTCCTGGAGCCACTCTGTAGCAATTCTGGATGTGTAGGGTGTTGCATTGTCCTGGTGGAATTGCTCAAGTCCGTCGGAATGCACAATGGACATGAATAGGTGCAGGTGGTCAGACAGGATACTTACGTACATATCACTTGTCAGAGTTGTATCCTGACATATCAGGGGTCCCATATCACTCGAACTACACATGCCCAACACCATTGCAGAGCCTCCACCAGCTGGAACAGTCCACTGCTGATATGCAGGGTCCGTGGACTCATGAGGTTGTCTGCATACCTGTACACGTCCATCTGGTCGATACAATTTCGAAATGAGACTTCTCTGACCATGCAATATGTTTCCACTCATCAACAGTCCAACGTCGATATTGATGGGCCCAGGCAAGGCATAAAGATTTGTGCCATGCAGTCACCAAGGGTACATGAGTGGGTTCCAAAAGCCCATATCAATGGTGTTTCATTGAATGGTTCACATGCTGACACTTGTTGATGGCCCAGCATTGAAATCAGCAGCAATTTACGGAAGTGTTGCACTTCTGACATATTGAACGATTCTCTTCAGTTGTCGTTGGTCCCATTCTTGCAGGATTTTTTTCCATCCACAGCCGTGTTGGAGATTTGATGTTTTACTGGATTCCTGATATCACTGTACACTTGTGAAATGGTCGTATGGGAAAATCCCCACTTCATCGCTACTTCGGAAATGCTATGACCCACTGCTCATGTGCCGACTACAACACCATGTTCAAACCCACTTAAATATTGATAACCTGCCATTGCAGCAGCAGCAGTAACCAATCCAACAACTGTGCCAGATACTTGTCTTATAAAGGCGTTGTCAACTGCAACACCACATTCTGCCTGGTTACATATCTCTGTATTTGAATACACATGCCTATACCAGTTTCTTTGGGGCTTCAGTGTATGGTTAAGTAGTGTCTGAAAGAAGCTGCATAAATATTCAAACTGATCTTGAGAGATATCGAAGTGGTGCAAATATTGCCAACTTGCTTTAAATGTTCAGAAATGTACAACTGTGCCCCATAGGCAGATAGCATTCAGGGCTGGAAAGAAAGCCAATGTGCACTCGATATGTCTGCCTGGAATCCTCATCTGTGATGGCCTTGCCTGCGGGTAACGAACGTGTAGGGTTCAGTCATCTGCAAGTTGTGGCTCGCATTGGCACTGACGATGCCAGTCGCATGGGTTCTGAGGCTATTCTCAGTTCACACAGGCACCTGTCAGAGATGGTCAAGATTGCTGGCCTTGTGTGAGTGGAGAGTCTTAGCCAAAGGCTTTGTCGATTCTGTGATTGTTGTGGCTGCAGATTTTGAGACCTGTGTTATTGTGTGGGGATTAGTAGGACACTCTTGATATATCAGCAGTGCATTGCACAAAGGAAGCAGCTACTTGGGTAACAGAGTTCTTGTGGAGACCACATGAGGGTTTTTTAGGCTAGACAGTAGTTTGAGGTGCTCTGATGAAAACTTGTCAGTCGATAGGCGGCAAGGGAAGTCAGATGGCATTCAGAGTAAAGACATTTTGACTGTCAAAATTTTGGCAGTAAATTGTCGAAGTATTCATAGTTAAATTCCCCAGTTTATTGCAGTCCAGGAAAGTTTTCACACTCAAATTATTTGCAAGACCAATACCTGGCTGAAACCTGAAGTGGAACGCTCTGAGATATTTAGCAAGTCATGGAATGTATATCAGAAAGACAGATTAGAGGCTGTAGGAGGGGGAGTGTTCATTGCAGCTGACAAAAATATTGTCTCTGTTGAGGTCAAAGTTAAGTGTAGCAGTGGAGTTATCTGCTCACGTATAACAGATATAGGCAAAACCAAGTTAATTTTTGCATGTTTTTACGAGCCACCCAGCTCTGCTGTGACAGTTCTAGAGTCATTCAAAGAAAGTCTACAGTCAGTACTGCAAAAATACCCAGATCATGCAGTACTGGTTAGGGGCAATTGTAACCTACCAATGATAGACACGCTAGGGATGCCTATGGATTCATTGTGGGGGGTACAGACCGAGAGTCATGCGAAATAGTTTTGAACACATTTTCTGAAAACTGTATTGAGCATCTCACTGAGACAGTGAATTGACATCATGTAGTTCCAGTAAGATGGATGTAGAGGAATTATGGGCAAAGTTTAAGCAATTTGTAAATCATGGTGTGGGGAATTATGTGCCTAGAAAGTGGATAAAGGATGGGAAAGTCCCACAATGGTTCAATAACAAAATTCGGAAGATGCTAAGGGCACAGGGGCCGTTGGACTCTTGATTAATTGAGAACGCACAAATGACAATAAGCAAAGGTTGGTAGGCATTTGTGTGTCTGTGAAAAGATCTATGCATAAAGCATACAGCGGCCACCTTCACACCTTACAGGCAGATCATCTGGCAGAGAATACAAGAAAATTCTGGTCATATGTAAAATTGCTAAGTGGGTTTAATGCTTCCATTCAATCTCTTGTTAACCAGTCAGATGTGGCAGTTGAAGGCAGCAAAATGAAAGCTGAGTTTTTAAATTTCACTTTCAAGAAATCATTCACACAGTAGAATTGTACAAACATACCGTCATTTGACCATCGGACAGATGCCCATATGGATAACATAGTAATAAGCGTCTTTGCTGTAGAGAAACAACTGAAAGATTTGAAATCAAATAAATCATCAGGTCTGGATGGAATCCCAATTCGATTTTACAAAGATACTCTACAGCATTGGTCCATTATCTAACTTGCGTTTATCATGAATCTCTCACTCAGCACGAAGACCCAAGTGACCGGAGAAAAGCGCAGTTGACTTCAGTCTATAAGAAGGATAAAAGAACGGACTCGCAAAATTACAGATCAGTATCCCTAACTTTGGTTTTCTGCAGAATTCTTGAACATATTCTCAGTTCAAGTATAATAAACTTTGGCAATGAGAGGCATATGTCCATGAATTAGCATTGTTTTAGAAAGGATCACATGTGCATAACTCAGCTTGTCCTTTTGTTGCGTGATCTGCTGTGAACTGTGAATGAGGGGCAACAGGAAGATCCCATATTTCTAGATTTTCAGAAAGCATTTGACATGGCATCCCCTTGCAGGCTTGACAAAGGTACGAGTATATGGAATAAGTTCACAGATATGCGAGTGGCTTAATGCTTCTTAAGTAATAGAACCCAATATATCACCCTCAACAGTGAATATTCAGCAGAGACACAGTTATCATCAGGTGTGCTCCAGGGAAGTGTGATAGGTCTGCTTTTGATCCTATGTACATAAGTGATTTGGCAGACAGGATGGGCAGAAATCTGCGGTTGTTTGCTGATGATGCTATGGTGTAATGGTAAGGTGCTGAAGTTGAGTGACTGTCGGAAGATACAAGACGACTTAGACAAAATTCCTAGTTGTAGACAAAATTCCTAGTTGGTGTGATGAATGGCTCTAAATGTGGAAGAGTGTAAGTTAATGTGGTTTTAGGAAGAACAAACCTCTAATGTTCAGTTGCAGTATTGCTAGTGTCCTGCTTATCACAGTCAAGTCATTTAAATATCTGGGGATAATGTTGCAAGGTGATATGAAAAGGAACAAGCGTGTGGGAACTGTGGTAGGGAAGGCAAATGGTCGACTTTGGTTTATTGGGAGAATTTTGGGAATGAGTGGTTCACCTGTAAAGGAGATTACATGTAGGTCACTGGTGCAACCTGTTCTTGAGTACTGTTTGAGCGTTTGGGGATCTGTACTAGGTCTGATTGAAGGAAGACATTGAAGCAATTCAGAGGTGGGCTGCTAGATGTGTTACTGGTAGGTTTGAATGACATGCAAGTGTTATGGAGACGCTTCAGGATCTCAAATGGGAATCCCTGGAGGAAGGGCAATATTCTTTTGAGAAACACTTGAAGAAAATTTGGGGAACTGGCATTTGACTGCCGAATGATTCTACTGCTGCCAACGTACGTTGTGCGTAAAGGCCACGAAGATAAAATACGAGAAATTAGGGCTCATATGGAGGCATATAGACAGTTGACTTTGCCTTGCTCTATTTGTGAGTGGAACAGGAAAGGAAATTACTAGTAGTGGTACAGTACCCTCAGCCATGCGCTGTATAGTGGCTTGCGGAGTGTCCGTGTAGATGCAGATGTAGTCTACACTGTACTGTGCAGTGGTCTAAAACCTGCCTGTTCCACTGGGACACTTTCCAGTATAACGGGGCGTAATCTGTTTAGAAGCACCCTTTCTAGTAATTTGTAGCATGCACTAGGATGTGCAATAGGTCGGTAGCTCTCTGGCAGGTTCTTCGTTTTATTTGGTTTTACAAACACTAATAAAATGGCAGTTGGCGTCGCATATCAGGAGAATATATGATCGTGAATAAAACAGATTGACAATGAAAGGCTGCTTCTTGAAGGAAAAATGATATAAGGGGAAGACAAAGAAAAAGGGAATAAGCTGAATTGCAATCATGTGGATGACCATCATAGTCACATAACAAAGTCTAGTAGTTCTGTTGGAAGACAGCAAAGATTCCTCAGTAGTATAAAAAGTAGTGTTAGTGCTGTCCTTTGCCCTTGTTGTATGTGTGCAAGCAATTATTGGCAGTTTCAATAATAACAGTATTATTAGCTCTACACATTTGATGAGCTCAGTATCTCAGGTCGAGCTATTCCATTTTGTTTGTGTGTTTCAAGGCCTATCCAAGTTCAGCCTTACATATGTATCATTGATTTCCACTGTATATTTTTCTTCCTTTCCATTGTTTATTGTGATCTAGCTAATCCCGTTTTTTTGCTCATTTCTGTTATAATTAAATATAAGTTAATTCACAATAGTGTAAACATCTTTACTTTGCTAAATGTTAGAGAAGAGGCATTTGTCTGATGAGACATTACTAGAGCCACTCACGTCATGTCTATAAATGGGACTGTAGCAATTACACACGGATACTTAGTGGAATGATCACGTAAGTTTTGGTTGTGTGTTTAATAGCAACATTTTGTATTCAGTAGAGACAGATTATACGGCAGATGTATATATTGGTGTATTGTTTACATATTCATAAACCTCATAAAGTTTTGCAAATAGAGAATGTTCGTGTATACAAGAAGAGAGGAATAGATGGTCACAGACCTGTCTGATTGATTGATTGATTGATTGATTGATGAGTCTCACAGGATGGTTGAAGATCAGCTAGCACAGAGTGTAAACCGGACTCTCTAACACTATGCATTGTTTACTTTAGTGATTTGTTGATGACATGCAGGTATTTTGTTGTTATTATAGTGGGTGTCTCACTGTCTGAGAGATCACTTGTTAGGGAATAGTTAAACTTCTCTTAACTCCAATCAGTGAGATAGTTAAGATGCTAAACTGAAATATGTAAACTTTTTTATGCAGGATTGATCTTTTAGAAGCAAATCTGATATATTTAAGTAGCATATATGAGTTAAAGGTGAAAAGAAAGATTTAATCACCCATATGATAACAGGCAGGTATAAAGACAGAGGAAAACATTGACAAATCCATCAGTAAAAGAAATAAAGATGTGAAAGAAGTGGAACATCTACAATTATTAGATTGGAGAGTCACCCAGGGTGCTAGGTTACAGGAGACAAAGCTAAACATGTTAATGAGAAATACCTTCCCATTGTTTATGAGGCTTATGTTTTGAATAATTTATTTTATTGTTTGATAGAAATGCAAAAATTGTTACTCTTTTTACTGTCGTAGAATGGCAATAATGGAAGTTCACCAATAATTTTTTTATGCTTCTCAGTTTCACGAGTTATTATTGTAACAGTACTGGTTTCATTGTTTCAGGAATGGCTGGACTACATGAACTGAAAACGCTGAATTCAAAATTTGCTGATTTTGAAACTACTTTGTTTAGCTTGTTGTCAAAATCTCTAGAAAGATCAGTTGAATCGTCCGAAGCAAATGAGAAGCTGAACCAACACATTGAAAGATTTTTACTGATGCTTTCACCATATTTCTTGTTGAAACCGGCACACAAAGTGTTAGAGTGGCTTATATATAGGTTAGTATCAAACTTCTGTTGGTGTGAGTCTCATCTGAAATGTTTTATCAGTGGTAGAAAAATAGGGATTTTTGTAATACGTAACTTAAACCATTGTGGTATTCCTCACACACACATTTTTTTCTGACAAATGTGTAGCAGAAAATAGTCAGATTTTGTCATGTTGTGGCAAATTAAAAGAACTGGTAAAAGAGCAGTATTTTTTAAGACAGTATGTTCATATGATTACATGTCAACTTGTTACTGAGCTACACGCTACAGAATATATGGTGACCAAAATACAAGATACACTCTTAGTGTCTGCCACAAGCAGGATTTCATCCATGACAAAATCTCAGCATGAACTGGCATAGCTGCTAGATGACACCCATAGTCTGCTTTACCGGTGCGGTGATCTGGTTCTTGACACCTCAGATTTTGATAAATTTTTGTACATTGCTAGTAGCAGTTGTTTGTCGGAAAAATTCAAAATTAATTTTTGTACCTTTTGTTTTTAAGTTATTAATTTTTAAAATTCTTGAAATTGTATGATTTTATTGTACTTTGAAATCTTAAAATAACTGTATCTCAAAAGCTATGTAACTTACAGACCTAAAATGTATGCCTTCTTCTTCAGTTTCTTATAGGATTTAAAAATATGTGCTACTTGACTATATTCATAAAAGTGCTGAATTTTCCCCAAACCGAATTATTTTTAAATTTCTTTGAATTCCAAAATCACATCTTTTAAAAATGCCTGTTAGTTCTGCAGTATTTGTTTAATGTATGCATCAAATTTGCTATGTTACTCCAGTGCAAACTTAATAAAACTTTTATCTTACTGGTAAGTACAGCACCCAGTGCATAGTCTGTAGGCTTTTGGACTTAGTAACAAGATTCAGTGGAAACCTTGAATGGCATAAACCAAATAAGGCAATCATTTTTTTATTTTTATTTTTATTTTATTTTATTTTTTTTTTTTTTTTTTTTTTTTTTTTTTTTTTTTTTTTTTTTTTGTGTTAATCAGTTTATTAGAAAAGGCAAGTAAATTCAGATTTGACATTCCCATCTCAACTATGAAAATATTGTTCCATACACCCTAACAGTCCGCATCCTCCATAAAGGTAACAAAGAACTTAATTACTTGTTCTTTTATTTTACAAATATATTAATGTTATTAATTAAACAAGGGTTTAGCTGTTGCTGTTTAATAGTGTGTTATTTGAGTGCCTTGCAATGAAAAATGTTCTCTTAGTTCTCAGTTTTATTCCAGTATGTTGCTTTGAAATATCACCATGAGATTTGGCGCACTCATTAACAAATAGTGTGTGACTGAGAAACATATTAGAAAGCAAACCTGAAATTTTATGAATTAGGAAAAAATGGTTGGGGGAAATTTAGTATTATCATGCATGTTGTCAGATAGCAAATATTGTAAAGCTTGTAAGTGTCTGAATAAAATGGTACAAATATAAGGTCCATAAGTCAAATAGTTTGAGATATGGCCATTTTAAGGTTTCAGAATATGGCAGAAATTGAACCTTTTGGAAACTCCAAAAGTTAGTAACTCTAAAACAGTGTGTCCAAAAAAACATTTTTTAAATTATGGGTATCACCATAATTTTATAGGCAAAATAAAATGACAAAAAATAACAAAAGTTCTGAATCATTAAGTTTTTTTTTTCAGTTGATTTTACGTGGAATGAGGCTGCTCTATCTTGCATTGATTGACTGTTCCATCGGCTCTTGGCAGAATATTTTATGCATTACACACACAGAACTGGTGTAATATTTTATTTATTGTGTGTTACACAAACTGGTACCCTTGTACCTGATGGTAGCATATC
This sequence comes from Schistocerca americana, assembly GCF_021461395.2. Lineage (NCBI taxonomy): Eukaryota > Metazoa > Arthropoda > Insecta > Orthoptera > Acrididae > Schistocerca > Schistocerca americana. The sequence goes on along the minus strand of NC_060123.1, from coordinate 370,523,051 downwards.
AGTCGAAAACCAGTTCGTGTGATAAATAATAAATATTGTTGAATATTACACCAATGTTTTGTGTGTTTCATTCATAATACAGGGTGTACATAAAGTCCGGGAACACTTTCAATTATTTATTGCACAGATGTCATACATATTGCATTTTTAAGAGAAACTATGAAAGTTTTTTTTTACAAACATTCGATATGCGAACCATGAGTGACCTGGCAGGCGTCAATATGGTAATCGAATTCTTGCCATACCCATCCCAGCATGGCATTGTCGACTGTGGCAGTTGCTTCCCGTATTCTCTCCTGGAGCTCTGCTACATCATGTGGTGGAGGCAATACATACACCATATCTTTAACGTGTCCCTACAGAAAAAAGTCTGGTGATCAGGGAGGCCATTTCATGAAACAGCTGTCCCCTTCTGTAGCACGGCCAGTCCATCGATGCGGCAGATCCTTGTTCAGGTACCCACGAACTTCGCGATGAAAATGGAGTGGATTCCCATCCTGCTGAAAGATGAATGGAGAGTCAGACTGCATTTGAGGCATCAGCCATTTGGACTCCTTATGAATGTCTCTCGTACGCGCTCCACATTCACTTCACTTACACTGGGACGTCTGCGTCTCTTTGCTGGACACAAGCAACCCATCGTAACGAATTTGTAGTGCCAGTGGTAAAGGGCTTCCTTGTTGGTGGTATCGTACTTGGTTCTAAACATCTGTCGAACAGCTGTAGCTCACTTGTTTTTGTCGAACTCCAACACCCAGAAAGCTCGCTCTGCACCTGAACTCGTCATGTTTGCGACTAGCGCTGACTATCGTTAAATTACCAAACTGCGCTGTGGTGGCATACATGAAAAAAAGTTTCAGGGTTTCTCATCAAAATGACATATGTATGATATCTGTACAATGTTTTGTTCTTGTGTAATAAATAATTGAAAGTGTTCCTGGTTTTTATGTACACCCTGTATTGTGAATGAAACACACACAACACTGATGTAATATTTTACAATATTTATTATTTGCTACACAGACTAGTTTTTGACTGTTAGACCATCGTCAGGTACAAGGGTACTGGTTTGTGTAAAACACTTCTGTGTTGTTAGTTAACCACCATCCATATGGACGTGTGGTCCTGAGTCTTTTCACATATGTAGCATACACTGCTGTGATATCTTTAAACATGGTTGCTGTCCATGCTGAAAATGAATCTGAAATTTATGTGCTACTTCATTATCAATGCTATCAGCGTACTGTGTGTTAACAGCATGTCATCTTGTTTGAATAACTCACTTGAAGCTTGTCATGTGGTACTGTTAATTACTTGCTGCTCTTTCGAAACTGTCATCCTTCCTACACACTTCATACTGTTGAAATGAGTAACCACAGTTGCAACATGTGTATTAGTAAATGTGTTTTGTACTACATGCTCTTTGGTGCAACTGTAACCATAATACATATGCCACCGTCATACATTGCTTAGTGATGTATGCTAACAAATTTTGTGCAGGTTGAGTTTATGTACAATGTCTGTGGAGGTATTCAGCTATCATAATGAACATGGTTATTCCAATTAAAAATATACAGAATTGCAATCTTCAAATAAAAGTTTCCAGGGGCAGAGAGATACGGTATATTACTAATGATGATAATTATTTCAGAATGCATATTGGACCATTCTCACAATTGCAAGTCGTATAGCAAAGTGTAACATAATGAGAACCTTATCTAAATGCCAGTCCTTATAGTGACAAGGTGGCTTTCTGATCTTTCACCAATGAGTCATTGTAAGAGCAGTTATTTTCTTTGTATTGTCATATCACTAATGATGATATGCTTTCATTTTACAATTATAAACTGAAATTTGAATTGCAAATAGACACAACAAAAAGATGAGGTGTCCTACACATTATAACTTCCTGCCAAAGCATTCTTCACCAAAGAAAACTCACTCATTCACACAAGCAACCATACCTCGTACACATGACTGCTACCACCGGATAGTCCCACCAATCAGAGCTGCCAGTGGTAGTGGTCATGTGTGCATCGGTGTGCTTGTTTGTGTAAATGTGTGTGTGTTTTCTTTGCTGAAGAAGGCTTTGGCCAAAAACTATAAAGTGTAACAGTCTTTTCATTGTGCCTGTCTGCAATTCAATAGGCCATCTTTATGGTGCGTAGCAGTCTTATCGTTTTCCTACTATTGTTAATATTCCAGTATGAAGTTATGAAGTTTCCAAAGTTTGAAACTGAAATTTATTTTTACTTGGTGGCCAATTTAGACAAAGCCCTTTACTTTCTTAAAAATTAATGATTCTGAGAATCTAAAATTCCCTCAGGAATGTGTACTCATGTTTGAACGTTAAATGGCTTCAATAGTAGCAAGATTTTCTATGACTTGGATCTTCTGACTGTGTTCTGTATCAGAAATGACTGTGAAATATGGTAATAGGAATTTATATACAAACGGTAACTGTCTGTCAGTTTGTGTGATCTCATTATACCTGAGAAGTGAGAAGTGGGACATTTAAACTGAATACTGCTTCCCAGTATACTCCATAATTTTGAGAGTGGCAAATAAGTTCTACTGCTGATTTGTGTTATGAAAATACCCATACCATACAAATTGCTTGAACACGAGACACATTGGAATGTTGATTGAATTGTGCCACTCCCTCCTCCTCCTCCTCCTCCTCCCCCCCCCCCTCCCCCTCCCCCCTAAGATAATGAGTTGTTTGTCTCTATATGACAGGCTTTAATGCCATTCACAATTTGTGTTGGGAGCTGGAAAAAGCTGATATGATTCTAGAGGGAATGATTTTACATTAGAAAACAATTGGAAGGTATTGTTCTTGATCTATTATGATCAGTATAATTTCCTGTTGTACCGTGTCAATGTTAATCAGGCACTCAGAGTATTTTTACAATGTTTATCTTTTCATCACTACAACTCTAATTGTCCATGCCATTTGGGATCTGTACGTTGGGAGTATGGTTATGGGAAAGGAGATGGCGAGATGGCAAATATTATTTTGTATGCACAAGGTGGGATAAAGAACACATTTTCCAGTACAAGGCAAGGAATTGTGTTAGTGTTGAATTTACTGTCAGAGAGAATCAGTCGCTTATGTTAGTCAATATTATTGATGTTTTTGTTTATGTTGCAGGTTTCATATTAACCAATATAATGTTGATGAGCTGATGATGCTGATTCTTCCATACCATGAAAGTCTGCTGTTTGTGCGTATGGTACAACTATTTGATGTTAAGGATCCTGCTAATAAATGGCACTGGTTGCATCCACTGCAAAAGCCAGGAGTCCCACTTTCAAAAACCACACTTCTCAATCATTGTGCTAGTGATGTTGGATTTTTAAATTTTGTCTGTGAAATGGCTCTTAAAGCTGTAAAAGTAAATAAAGACAATGCTGCCGTTTTGACAACATTATTTGCTTTCACTAGCACAACTATTGTTGGAGCTCTAGAGTGCAAAAAGTCTGTCTTAGATGTGCAGATTATGCACATACTGAAGATTTTGATAAAAGCACTACATTCACCAGTTTTTGATTTTGCAGCCTCTGCTTTCATGATCACAGCTCAGTTGGCACGAAAATCTCTTCTGTCAGAAAAATTACTCACAACAATCATCATAAAGGTCTCAAAGGTTTGTATGCTGTGAAATCCTGTTTTGTTCTATTTTGTGGAGTTTTCAAATGAAAATTTGTGCATTTTCACTTTCCAACAGCGTCATATCACTCTAACAAGTCCATTTCTTTTAATTTTGCTTCTTCTGGCATTGGTAGATTTGCATTTCATTAAGGGTGCCTAGTTTTTATTAATATTTTGGTGTGTGTTCATATGCAAGTTCTCCTTACATTGACAGAGAATATTGTGTTTCAGAGCAGTGAATGGACCTCTTTACTTTAGTGCACCATTTATTGTCGTTCACTTGCTAGACGGCCAACATAGTATCATATTATAACTTACGGGCATATTCTGAGAGCTTTACTATCATATCTAGCTGTCATTCAATAGCCATTCTACTTTTTCTTTTGTTTGTTGTTAATTTGCGTGTTTAAATTATACCTCACTAATCCACATCTCTTTAATCAATGATTGTTTTACTTGTGGTCACAAGTGCTGATTTGATTATGGAAGTGCAAATTTATTTTTCACTGTTTATAATATAATGTTGTTAGTATAAAATATCACTGCTGTGCAATTGATACATTATTTTTATTTTGTCATATAATTATTTTTGTATATGTTCCAAAATTTTAAGTGCAAGAAGCTGTATCCATTAATGTTTCTTTTCCAGTTTGTTCCAAGTCCTATTTTCTGTTTCAGAATCCGAATGCTTCTTTAACCGGAGAAATAGTCCTCCTGTTGTTGCAGCTGTACCAGTTTCAGAATGAATCACTTAGTACTTTCCCAAGGAAAGCATTACTGAATATTGTAAAGCGGAAAGATTTTCCAGTTATTTTAGGAAAACTAGCAACAGCTGGTGGTGTTGTTACACCTCTGCTGATACCATTGTTGTCACAAATACTGTGCACCATGGAGCAGCAGCCGGAGTGCATGGAAGAACTGAAAAATTTTGCAGATGAACTGTTTACAGAAGTTCCACTAGATTCAGAAAATGATGAAGTATTTAAGATTGTTCAGTAAGTTCATTCTCTCTCTCTCTCTCTCTCTCTCTCTCCCCGTGTGTGTGTGTGTGTGTGTGTGTGTGTGTGTGTGTGTGTGTGTGTGTGTGTGTCACAGATGCTATTGCAATTTTTTGTATTGCCAGTTAATCAAAAATAGACTTACTGATACTTATGTACTAGTTTCAGGATCATGTAAGTGTGGTTTAGTTTGAAAATACGGTGATTGATAATATCATTCATCAGTCATCTAAACTTTGTGCATATGAGTTCAAGTGGTAGTTAACTATTCTGAGTTACGTGTCCATTTCCTTTTTCTTTTTTCCCCTGTACAATTCATATTAATAGCTGGATTATTTCTGCAGTGAGTCTGCAGTTGCTGTTTACTTGCTTATCAGAAATGAGTTAATGAGCTGTCAGACAGATCCTGGCAAGAGGGGAGAAATTGGAAAAGATTTAGAACCACCTAGAAGATGTAGAACAACCAAACCTAATCTGTTCACAAGTGTACATTTCAAATACGTTTCATTACAGCATGGAAAGCTTATTAATGTTGATAACAATTTTTTACTTGTATGTGATGACATAATGTAAGTCACAAAGTTGTGAAAATTGTCCATAAGGATTTCTTGTAGTGAGGCTATTTAGCTAATGAAAAAGATGAAAAATAATTATTGTAACAATGCTGTAATGCCTGTTCACCTCCTAGACATCATAATACAGTAACAGTTTGGCATTTCGAAGTTTAAGTTTATCTTGACAGTGAATGCTAAATATTATTCTGCTGTCATTTAGTTGTTTAATTAAACATTTTAAGTGTTCTTCATTGATTTATGCAGTTTATTTTGAAAGATAATGATTGAGCACAATATCTGTTTTTCTTAAAATAAATGTGACTGCACTACTTATATGCACCATATATTCTTAAGATTCAATTCAGTGGTCTTCTTACAACAAGAACTTAATTGTTTGATAACACTACCATCATCATCTTAATTCTGAATGTCAATGTAAATGGATAGTTCTCACTGAAAGATCGGAATAATAATAACTATACAGTACTCATTCGTCTTCCAAAGTCTGTAAAGTCATTGTTTGGTTTGGCATTTACTCAAGGGATGACCTGCCACTCTGATGTAGGCTGCTGATGCAAGGAGTGTCAGTATCTTGCCCCCACAGCACTTCCTTTTGTGAAGTTATTGTGTTTGCTGTTCCTCCTCGAAGACACTTGTTGTCCCTTAGGCTCACCTCATGAAAATTAATATTAAATTCACATAGTAGTTGTGCTCTCGTGTAGTAATTGATTATATTGTTTTATTGCTCACAAGTATCATTCATTTGTAAGGCAAACATAGGGTTGAACATCACTCTTACAGGTTGATGTGTAATATCAAATACTCCCCCACTTAGATGAATGATCTTGTGACAATTTTGCTGTCAGTCACTTATGGAGGGTGTTCCAGGAGGAGCAGTCAATATTCAAGGATATGACATTAACGATTGTTCGAAGCAAAAAATTCTTGTAAACGTAGACTCTAAAATGCATACCTTAAGAGGTATGACCACTTGTTCAGTAGAAGAGATGTATATCACAGTATGAAGATCAACAAGTGCGCATACCTCTTAAGATATGCACTTTCCAGCCCATGTTTTCTGGACTTTTTTTTCTTGTTTTGGTTCGCACTACCACCTCTCAAACTATGGAAAGCGAAGACCTTGCAGTAGAAGAGATTGGTTCACAGCGTTGAAGGTGTAGTAGTGCTCATAGCTCTTAAGGTATGCTCTTTTGAGCCCATGTTCATTAGATTTTTTTTGCTTCAAGTGATTATTTCTGTCATATCCCTGAATATGGACCATTCCTTGTTGGGCATCCTGTATAAAAATCTCTACCTGTTGCTACTTTATTAATGTTACTACTTTATTTTTCATTATTAGCCATCTTACTTCTTTTCATAATACAGTCATACACTACTGAATCAGAAATCCAAAAAGGAGATCCCCAAGACCAAGGGAATTGTGGTGGCACCACAGCTCTGCGTCTGTGGATGAGATGGAGATTCTGGCGTCCGCTGAGGACCTAGATCTCGCTGAACCCTCAGACACAATGGATATAGACTGCTTATGCAAAAAATCGGTGGCAGCAGGTGACCCTGAGGTGTAAATTGCCTCATTGAATGTTCCATGCTTCCCAGTCTCACGATGACATCATCCTCCAGTGGAATTGTGGCGGTTTTTTCCACTGCCTGGCTGAGCTGTGACAACTGTTAAGCTTTACCCCCGTTTTCTGCATTGCCCTCCAGGAAACCTGGTTCCGGGCAATGCAGACCCCTGCCCTGCGCGGCTATAAAGGACACTACAGGAACTGTAGCAACTGTAATCGAGTGTCGGGTGGAGCTCATGTTTATGTCCTAAACTCAGTCTGTAGTGAATCTGTGCCCCTTCAAACGCCTCTTGAAGCTGTGGCTGTCAGAATAAGGAGGGCGCAGGAAATAACGATCATGTATATCTTCCTCCAGATAGTGCAGTATCCCTGAATGTATTAACTGCACTGATGGATCGACTCCCTAAACCTTTCATACTTTTGAGAGATTTTAATGCCCATAACTCCATGTGGGGTGGCACCGTGCTTACTGGCAGAGGCAGAGATGTCGAAAATTTACTATCACAACTCGATGTCTGCCTCTTAAATACTGGGGCCGCCACACATTTCAGTGTGGCTCATGGTAGTTACTTGACCATTGATTTATCAGTTTGCAGCCAAGGACTTTGCCTATCTATCCACTGGAGAGCACATGACGACCTTTGTGGTAGTGACCACTTCCCCATCTTCCTGTCACTGCCCTGGCATCAGGCCCATGGACGCCTGCCCAGATGGGCTTTAAACAAGACGGACTGGGAAACTTTCTCCTCTGCTGTTACCATTGAATCTCTCCCTCACGGTAACATCGATGTGATGGTTGAGCAGGTGACTGCAACAATTGTTTCTGTGGCAGAAAACACAATCCTTCACTCTTTAGGGTGCCCCCGGCAAAAGGGAGTCCCTTGGTGGTTGCCGGAAGTCGCTGAAGCAGTTAAGGAGTGCCAGCGAGCTCTACAGCGACATAAGCAGCACCCTTCCATGGAGCACCTAATAGCCTTTAAACATGTCTCGACCATTGGGTGCCATACATCACCTTCCCAAGTCTGGACTAAGGTCAAACGTTTTTTCAGGTACCAGACCCCAACAGGTGTTTCTGGTGTTAACATAAATGGCGTATTATCTACCGACGCAAACGCAATTGCTGAGCACTTTGCTGTGCATTGTGCTCGAGCCTCTGTCGGAGAACTACCCCTCAGCCAAGCTCCTGGGCCAGATCGGATCCACAGTCAGATGATTAAACATCTCTCATCTGACTATAAGCGACATCTCCCCGTCATCTTCAATCGGATCTGGTATGATGGCGTCTTTCCATCGCAATGGTGGAAGAGCACCATCATTTCAGTGCTCAAACCTGGTAAAAACCTGCTTGATGTGGATAGCTGTTGGTCCATTAGCTGCTGGAACGTATGGTATGTCAGTGGTTGGGGTTGGGTCGTGGAGTCACATGGCCTACTGGCTCCATGTCAGGGCAGCTTCCGCCTGGGTCACTCCCTTGAGTCTGTTATCCGAACAGCCTTTTCCATACGCCAACACCTGGTTGCCATCTTTTTTGATTTATGAAAAGAGTATGACACTACCTGGAGACATCATATCCGTGCCACATTATATGCGTAGGGTCTCCAAGGCCTGCTCCCGATTTTTATCCAAAATTTCCTGGTGCTTCGTACTTTCTGTGTCCAAGTTGGTGCCTCCCATAGTACCCCCATATCCAGGAGAATGTGGTCCCGCAGGGCTCTGTATTGAGTGTGTGTCTATTTTTAATGGCCATTAATGGTCTAGCAGTATCTTAGGGCTGTCTGTCTCACCTTCTCTGTATGCAGATGACTTCTACATTTGATACTGCTCCACCAATACTGGTGTTTCTGAGTGGTGCCACAGGGAGCCATCCACAAGGCACAGTCATGTGGCTATCCCTCGGTTTCCAGTTTTCGGCTGCAAAGTCATGTGTTCTGCACTTCTGTCTGCATCGTACCATTCATCCAGAACGAGAACTTTACCTTAATGACGATCCACTCACTGTAGTGGAGACAAATCGATTCTTAGGACTGGTTTTCGACTCCCGATTGACTTGGCTTCCTCACCTTCGTCAGCTTAAGCGGTAGTGCTGGCAGCACCTCAATGCCTCCCCACTGCCTGAGCAACACCAACTGGGTAGCAGATTGCTCTACGCTGCTGCAGCTCTACAGAGCCCATGTTCAATCCTGCCGTGACTATGGGAGTCTGGTTTATGGTTCAGCACCCTCAGCATTGCGTTTACTCGACCCAGTACACCACTGTGGCATTCGCCTAGCGACAGGAGCTTTTACGACGAGTCCAGCGACCAGCGTCCTTGTGGAGGCTGGAGTACCTCCATTGCAGGTTTGGCGTGCACAGCTGCTCACCAGTTACATTGCACACATTCGTAGTTATCCTGTGCATCCGAATCACCATTTCCTACTCACAGCAGTTCATCTCTCACATCAGCGGCCCAGGTCAGGGTTTCCAATTGCAGTTCGTGTCCGATCCCTTCTTTCTGAATGAGAGTCCTTGCCTTTACTTGAGGTCCATTTACATACACCTCCATGGTGTACATCTAGGCCATGGCTTCGCCTGGTCCTTTCACATGGTCCTAAGGACTCGGTTAACCCCACGACTCTCTGCTGCCACTTCCTCTTGATTCTTGACATGTACCGAGGCCACGAAGTGGTTTACACTGACGGCTCGATGGCTGATGATCATGTTGGCTTTGCGTATGTCCATGGAGGACATATTGAACAGCATTCGTTGCCCTATGGCTGCAGTGTTTTCACTGCTGAGCTGGTGGCTACATTTCATGCTCTTGAGCACATCCGTTCATGCCTTGGGGAGTCGTTTCTTCTGTGCACTGACTCCTTGAGCAGCCTACAAGCTATCGACCATTGCTACCCTCGCCATCCTTTGGCAGCAACAATGCCCTGGATCGGGCGGGTCATTTAGTGGTGTTTATCTGGACCCCAGGTCAAGTTGGAATCCCAGGCAACGTCTTGCGGCTTTGGGAGACGAAATGGCATAACCTCAGCATGCACAACAAACCTTGTACCATTAAGGAGCCTATGAATGTGTGGCAGTCCTCCATGTGGACCTCTCACAGGGACTCTGTGGTTCTCTGTCGGCTCCGCATTGACCACGCTTGGGTGACACATGGCTGGCTACCTCCAGTGCCATGATGACCCCTCTCAGTGTCGGTGCGGCACCCAGTTGACAGTGCCCATATCTTGGTGAGCTGTCCTTCTTTGGCTGCCCTGTGATGGACTCTTCAGTTACTGGACTCGTTGCCATTAATTTTAGCTGACAACGCCTCATTGGCTAATTTAGTTTTATGTTTTATACGTGGCAGTGGGTTTTATCATTGTATATAAGTTCTAGCGCATGTCCTTTGTCTCTTTGTGTTCTCCACTCTAATGCCTGTAGGGTGGATGTTTTAATGTGTCACAGAGTGGCTGACTTTACCGTTTTATTCTTGTGGTCGGCCAGCCACGGTCATCTGCTCTCTTGTTTTTACCCCTTCTACATGTTTCTTGCTTCTCTCTGTGGTTTTCTTTTCCTTGTTTTGTCCATAGTAGTGTTGGTTGTCCTCCTGTCGTTTTTCTGGTTCTTCCTTTCTCCTGTTATTGTGCTGTACGTCTCCTTTATTTTCTTCTTTCCCTTGTGTAATATTTTTACTGGGAACAGGGGACCGATGACCTCGCATTTTGGTCCCTTGCCCCCCTCTTTTAAACCAACCATCCAGCCAACCACCGAATCAGGTTTCAGGTGTCATTAAGTATAGTGCTTCTATATATGTACACAGTTTGTTCTTTTAAACATAAGTTACATCCAGACTAAATACTTACTGCCAGGCACTTCTTTTATTTTGTATTTAAATCACTTCATCTAATCAGCTGCCTTGCCATCGTGCTAAAACCAGTTCCCGTCAGATCACTAAAGTTAAGTGCTGTTGGACTTGGCTAGCACTTGGATGGGTCACTGTCAGAGTCTGCCGAACGCCATTGGCAAGCGGGATGCACTCAGCCCTTGTGAGGCCAGTTGAGGAGCTACTTGATGGAGAAGTAGCGGCTCTGGTCACGAGAACTGACAATGGCCGTGAGAGTGGTGTGCTGACCACATGCCCCTTCATATCCACATCCAGTGATGCCTACAGGCTGAGGACGACAGCTGCCAGTCGGTACCGTTGAGCCTTCCAAGACTTGTTCAAATGGAGTTAGTTATCACTTCATCTCTGCAACATTTTACTCTCCAAGCAACTGCAGCATCATTTTAATAATGTTCTTTTCAGAATCTATTTATAAGACACAATTTTTAAAATGTGCAGCTTCTAAGACAGTACAACTGAATCAGACTGCTGTAACCTTTGTCAATGTGGTGTTGCTAACAACCTTGAGCAGAAGTCACACTGCAGTATAACACAAAATAATACTGATTACTGTTAAAAAAATTGTAGGATATTATGTTGTTATACATGTGTTTAGGAAGCTATTTCTGTAAGCTGAATCATATGTGTAAATAATAACAAGAAAGCTTCTTGGAGGGTTTGTAGATAATTTCAGAAATTAAGAATGGTAGCTAATGTTCTGAATGACTCATTAGTAGTTCACTAAACGCAATAATGCCTTTGAGAGAAAAGCAATCTCATAGTTGTTGAGTTCTAAGTGAAGAATAGTATCCTAGTGATGACAGTAAGATATCTGCCTTATTCCATCGGGCAGCATGGTGGCATCTCAGTGGTATGTCCCTCGTTACTGCATAGAACAGGGTGTTCCACATAAAATGGCTCATCTCATGTACCTGTTTATTGTATGTAGTGAGTCGATTTGCTTGTGAAGTGGCTTGGATGACCACGGCCACAATTTCAAGCACCTCTTGTAAACAGGTAATTGGCTGTTTTTTAAAATTACTATCAGCTATTCCTTTTTAGTGAGTTAATTGCTGCATACTGGTTTTATGTGGGGCACCCCTGTGCATTCATTTTGGAAAGTCCCACATTCAACAGCGTTAAATGCATGTTAAATTGACTTGTTTATAAGTTCTCACTCCCAGCTTACCATGTTAAAATTTGGTGATACAGGTACTGTTTGAGTGCTGCAACTTTGGTGCTGGGAGTGGTAGAAAAGTGGAACATTATTCAGGAAGTGGAGATAGATTCACACATGAAACATGTTGATGTTGCACTAAACTGAACGTTACTCCATCGACATTAAATAAAATGGTGAGCAAATGATTGAAGCAACATGTTTGGAAGGAAGGAAGCAAACAGAAAAGAGTGTGCAGCAGTCAGTTTCCAGAACTGGAAAATGTCCTATTGAATTGGATGAAACAAGCTAATGCTTCAAATATTTCAACTGATGGTACTGCGGTTCTTGCTGAAGCAGTATATATGGCACAAAAGGTGAAACTCACAGATTTAAAAGCATCCAGTGTTAGGATCAGTTGGTTCAAGAACCAATGTAATTTAGTGTATAAATGTCTTTGAGATGAAGCGTAAAAATTGATACTGTTTATCCATGGAAAAATACTCTTCCATCATTCATAGGAAGGTCAGCCCCAGTGATGTTTTAACGCAGATGAAACAAGGTCTTTTTTTTACCTTCTGCCTAATAAAATTGTTGAGTTCAGAGGAGCGAAATGCATTGGTGGAAAATTCAGTAAACAGAGGCTGATGCCTTACTCTGCTGTAATGAAACTAGAACTGAAAAGTTGATACCACTAATAATTGCAGTGACAAAGAGTGCTCGAAGTTCTAAAAATATTTAGATATTGCCATGTAAATAAACACCTAATGCAGAAACAGAGATAACAAATACTATTTTTGAAGAACCCTTGGGTGCATGGGGTGTTTGGTTGGGTGTTAGAAATAGGAAAGTCATTCTGTTTTTGACCAGTGGGCAGCACATCCCGAAGATACATTGTATACACTTTACATAAATTCAGTGTTTTTTTCCCTCCCAACTGCACAAGCCACCTTCAGCTGCTGAACAAATGCATATAAAATTACAGAAACAGAAATACTGGCAGATTCTTGTACAGAAGAGCCTGGGCTGCCTTCGTACTACAATGAGAAACATAACGATTTAGGATGTGATGCACTTTGTAAGAAGCATAATCTCCTGTCAAACTACTTCAAGAAGGCTACCTTTCATTGGATGCTTGCAGAAGACATCACTCCAGAAAATGGAGGAATTTGCAGTTGAACAATGGCAGCAAGTAATGGTGCAAGAAGAAAACACTGACTACCTTAGCTTCGGTGTATATTTTGAATTTAACAAAGATGTTGCCGTCTGTCAGTCCATGACAATTCATGGAGTCCTTCAGGAACAGGTGGCAGAGAAACAAGAAGGAAGTGAAGACAAGGATGAGCGTAATCCTTGCCAGTTCCAACAATATCAAAAGCTATTGAAGCAATGGACACAGTGAAGTGTTATGTTTTGAAATTGATTAGAGAGTGATGAATGTATTAACTGAGATAGGCAATACGATATTAAAATTAGGACAAAAGAAACAGTCAACTGTTCATATGTTTTGTCAAATTCCAGACATGTTCTCGAAAAGGTGCATTTTGAACTATAATCCATAGAGATAGCATGTCAGGAAATGTGCTTAATATTACATCACATCTCCAGATATGGTACGCTTAATTTTGCGTTTTCACTGCTGATAAAATTGAATCATTACAAAAAAAAGTTTTTTTTTTTTTTTTTTTTTTTTTTTTTAAATTTTCAGTAGTACATTTTCCTGCATATGATGTTCAAAATCTGTGGTCGCTTAAAAAATGTGCTAATGACGTTCCACTGTAATAGTATAGTTGTCTACAGAAGAAGAGATATGTACTGTGTAATTGTATTTACTATGATATTTTTCACAATGAAAATATATATCACTGTTAATAGTGGATGACATCATCTGAGTGCCATAGATAATATAATCTTTTAAATACACTATACATGACTTTTCTCTTGCTTATCCTGTGTAATCAGATTCAGCTAAGTTGACAGCCAGGGATAGTAAAAGGAAACATAAGTGCGGTATATAGGACTGTAGACGAGGGGGCTTGTTGCACAGAAATGAAACATGCAGAAATACAACCATCAATTCGGATCCTTCTACGTATCTCTCTATAAAATTCACAGAGAATGTGAATCCACTGAGGAATCGGCGTGTATCTATAACTACATTGTTGAGTCCACACAGGATGTTCTAGCTGATGTGGAATGAACAGTTTTTGTCTGATTTGCTGGGTGATTTCATTCATATGTTCAGAAGGAGAGGCCAACATTGTTGCTCATTTTTGGCCAGTTGGTGAGACACTGCAATAACAGAATTGAGGCGCATGCCCTTCAATCCTTCTCAAATGATTTTACGGAAACTATTTGGTTAAAAATCTTTTTGTGTTACTTACAGCTTTATATGTTAGCTTCATGATGATGTGCCCATAATTTTGTTAATGGTCATAGTTATTATGATACTAGGAATTAAGTAGGACATTGTGCAGAATTTGAAAAAGTTTGCAAAGAAAAATAGGGGTCATTGTGATTTTACATTTGGTGCATATTACATAATATATTACTGCATGTGAATTTTAACTAACATATTGCTACCAGACTCAATAAAACTGATTTTATGTAGCATGCTGTTTTGTGATCGTGTGCGCCTGTGATGAAGCCAGAGTGAAATATCCATAACATTCCTCATATTCCATAAACGGTTTGAGATAGCTAAACAAGATTGTGGCAAATGATAGCATGCAAAGAGGAGAGTTTTGCCATATTGTTATTAAGCAAAACTTCGTAATCTACTGTGTTATTCCATTAACTACAGACTTTGTAATTTTTAAGGGGCATCAATAGCTGATGAAATGTGAAATTCTGTGGGTTTTGGAACAAAATAAGTGAAGATATTACACATTTATTTTTGTACCAAGGAAATGTACCTTGAGTCCGCCATTCCAAACAACTTTTGCCTGACGTCAGCACTATAAAGGCGTCTTCTTTGATCTGCAAAAGGCTTATGACAACACATGGCAGTACCACATCCTTGTTACCTTATGGGTGAGTGAGGTTTCTGGGGCCTGTTCTGGATTTTTATCCAGAACTTTCTGTCACACCATGCACTCAAAGTTCGAGTTGATGCTTCCCGAAGAACCCACTCATATCCAAAACAATGAGGTCACACTAGGCTGTGTACTGAGTGGCCCTCTCCTTCTAGTAGCCATCAGTGAACTAGCAGCAGCTGTGGAGTCCTCAGTATCATCCTCCTTGTATGATCATGGCTTTCGCCTCTACTGTTGCTCAAGGTGCCATACGAAAGGTGAAGGCATGAGCTCTCACCAATGGCTTTCTGTTTTCAGCTGCCAAGACTCGCATCGTGCACTTCTGATGATATTGTTCCATTCACACCCCCTATCAGTACTTTACGTTGACGATCAACTGCTCAGTGTGTTGGAGACTTGACGATTTCGGTTCTTGGTTGATGTGGATTCCCCATCTTGACCAGCACCAAATGCAAAATCACAGTGACCCCTATTTTTCGTTGCAAACTTTTTTGAATTCTGCACAGTGTCTTACTTAATTCTTAGTCACATAATAACTATGACCATTAACAAAATGATGTGTGCATCATCATGAAGCTGACATATAAAGCTATAATTAACACAAAAATGATTTTTCACCTAATGGTTTCTATTAAAACCATCTGAGAAGGATTGCAGGGCATGCGCCTCAATCCTGTCATTGCAGTGTCTGGGGAACTGGCCAGAAACGGGCAACAATATTGGCTTCTCCTTTCAAACAAATGAATGAACTCACCCAACCCTTCAGACGAAAAAGGCCCCTCATCTACAGTCCTATATACTACTGTAGAAGCGAAAGTGCTGGCTGCACCTTAATACATTTCGCTGCCTGAGTGACACCACCTGGGGTGCAGATCACACTACCCTTCTGCAGCTTTAAGGATACAGTTCTGTTTTGATTATGGGAGTCTGGCATATTGTTCGACATCGCCCTCAGCATTGCAGATACTGGGTCCGATACAGCATTGTGACAGGAGTCTTTCGAACTAGCCCTGTGAACAGCTTATCATGGAGCCTGAGGACCCTCCATCGCAGATCAGTGCCAACAACAGCTTGTCAATAGTGCCATCCATGTTCAAAGCTCCCCTAAGCATCCGAACTGCTATCTTCTCAATCCAAACATGAAAATCGATCTCCAACAACGGTGGCCCAGATAATGGATTACAGTCAATCCACGTCCAGTCCATCCTCTGTATCTCCAGTAATTTACTCTTCTGCCTATCACCCAGCTCCATTCACGTACCCTCTATGGTGCATTTCTTGGCCACAGCTTTGTCTTGGCGTGTCACAAGTTCCAAAAGACTCGGTCCCTCCAGATTCCCTCAGCCATCAATTTTTCTCCATCCTTGGTGCATCCTTTGGTTTGAAGTAGTCTGTACTGAAGCTGGTCACATGGGCTTTACTTATAATCACAAGAGACATCCTGAACTGCTGGATGACTAGTGTTTTCACTGCGGAGGTGGTAGCCATCTCTCATACGCTTGAGTATATCTGTTCCTGCACTGGTGCGGTCCATTCTCATGGACTCCTTGAGCAGTTTACAAGCTCTCGACCTGTATTACCCTCGCCATCCCTTTGTCATTGGTATTCAGGATTTCCTGTATGCCCTCGAACAATGTGAATGCTGAGTGACCTTCATCTGGGTCCCTAGCTATGTCGGGATTCTGGGGAATGAACTCCCTGATAGCCTATCCAAACTAGCTACCAGTAAACCAATTCTTCAGATCACTATTTCAGAAACAGGCCTCCAATTGGTGTACGCCATCAAGTTTTAGGAATCTGCACTACAGAATGGCTCACTCTGATTTCACCAAACAAACTACAGATGATAAAGGAGACTATGAATCTGTAGAGGTCCTCCACACTGGCCTCTCACAAGGACTCTACCGTTCTTTGCCAACTCCACATCGGCCATACTTGGCTGAATCCTTCATGAGGACCCACCCCAATGCCATTGTGCTTCCTAATTGACAGTGGTCCTCATTTTACTGGACTGTCCCAACCTCTTAATCTCCATGATTTGCTACCCTTGATGTTTGGAGACGATGCCTCTCAGCCGACTTAATTTTACGTTTTATTTGCGAAGGGAGCTTTTACCACTCTCTTTAAGGGAGGGTCACTTAACCTTATCAACCACACTGTTGCCCCCCTCTGCCCAGACCAGGCTACCCCCTACCTACTCTTTTACTCTTCTTCCCTCCCTACAGTCCCCCTCCCCTCCCCCCCCCCTCCCCCCCCCCCCCCCTCTCCCCATGTGGTCTGATAGACTTGTTCAACATTTGTCTCACCGTGCTTCTCTTGCCCTGTTCGGGTTGTTAGTCTTTCCTTGGCAATTTCTGAATGAAGTACCTCTGGTAAGTGGTTGGGAATGGGGATGTATGTCCCCTCATTGCTCTCTGCTTCGAGGGGGGGGGGGGGTTCAGCTGCTCCCTAGATGGGGCACCTCACCTCCCTTTCTTTCTCTGTCTTCTTTTTGTCCCTTATCGTAGCTTGGTTAACCTTTGGTAGACCTAGGGGTTTCCTTCCCCTGGGTTTTGCATGGTATGCTATCTCTGATCTATAGTCATATAGATATGTATGTTCGAGGAAGAAGGGACAGATTGTCTAGTAGTTTGGTCTCTTGGTTACAAATGGTTAACAAGTCAAGTGAAAATAAATTGCTGCTTTTGTCACATTTTCAGTGGCTTCTTTTTAGATACTAAACCATGCAGAGGTGAGAGTAGATCGTTTTGGGTGGTCACCATGCAGGTGTGGGTGTTAGCTGTTCAATTTGTTGCTGCTCATGCTATTCTTGATGGTCCTGTATTTTTTAGTTTAGATCTTAATGATACTTTTGCTCATGGTAATGGTTGGTCTACTGCAGCAATTTTTAGGGTACATAGTGGTGTTAGTAATGTTCCTGGTCTGGAGAGTTTATCTGATTGTGATGTTATTGCGTTTCGAACCTATCATGTAGTGGAACAGGTTAATAAAGATTTTGGTAAGTCCTACTATATGTGTAATTTGCCTTTCATGTTGTATACTTGTAATTGATGTAAGATAAATCCTGATGAAAGTATTCATGTTTGGGTGTACACACACACACACACACACACACACACACACACACACACACACACTTGCTCTCCACTTGCACATCTACCGACCACATTATTCTGCATTCACTCTACCAGTGGTATCGAGGGGGGGGGGGGGGGAAGTGTACCAATACTCATATTTGGGCAGGCCTTTCGCTCACTTACCTCCTTTTTCTTAATAGAGATCTGTGGCCTCATATCTTCTACTTTGTCTTCAATTTTGCTTCTCTTGTTCTTTCCACGAATATGGAAATTTCTCTTTACTTACAACATAGAGTTTAAACTTAAAAGCACAACTGAATCTTATTCTTTTCATCATTAGGAACATTTAGTTCAGTTAGATCAACAAATTCTTACAATGTTAGAAAACTGGAACATGTGATTGCAGTTTTGTGTGAATCTGTACTTTGTTCGCTCCTAGGTGCTGAGATGGTGGTCTTGTGTGCAGGATGTGTGCTTGCTTCTTGTGTGTGAGTGTGTGTGTGTGTGTGTGTGTGTGTGTGTGTGTTCCCTTTTCTGAAGGAGTGTTTGGCTGAAAGCTGATGTCTCTTTTTGTTGTGCCTGTCTGCAACTCAATGTGTCATATTTAGGGTGAGCGGCAATCTACCTTTTCTTTATACAAGTTGTATATGCCATGGGACAGTCGGGAAATCTGGGAAAACCTGGAAATTTTTTCATCCAGGAAGTATTTGTGAATTCTGTAGAATTCCTAGAATTTTTCATTATTTTAGTTTTTAATTCAATTCTTATAATTTTGACTGGGAAGGGCAGATACTCTAACAGAGAATTTGACTTTAGCCTGCTACTGCAGAATAATACTGCAGTAGTAAAACATAAATGTGAGAATAACACCAAAACAAAACTTTTGTTGCAAAGAAAGTGCAGTATGTATACCAACAAACCATTGTGCACATACAACCATCTGCCGACAGCAGGCTTTTGGATAAGACCACACAGTACTTCGTAACAACAGACTGCTTTCGATGAGCGTGACGTCCCAATTGTTTACATTTGTACAGGTCTAAGAAAAATATTGCAAATCGTGGTTTGAGAAGCGTTACTTTCAAAATAAATTTTTTTAAAAGCAAGACGAATTATGTTATGTGTCAGAATGCGTTACGAATTTCTTAAATCGTGGAGTGTTCAATTCTTTTAAAATTTAACGCTTTAATGACCAGCCTCAGAAAAATTTGAGGTCCGTCATTTAAAATTTTACTGGCACATTCATGTTTAATGTTTCTTAAAGCGTAACAAATGCTAAAAAAGTCCAATCTTCAAGGTTATTTTTTCATATTTATTTTAGTTGTTTCATAGATTACAAATTATGCGGTAATGATGGCATAAAGTACAATTAACCGACAAAAAAAAAAGTGCAAGGTGAGTTCTCGAGCAGTTTCACACGTAATCTGATTTTCTATGGAAATGTCAAAATGTTTGACAGAATATGTATTCAGCCAGGTAACACACGAAATGTGCAGTGCACAGCAGTGAAATTTACAATCATGCTTGTCAGGAATATTCAGCTGCTGCAATTTATGCTTTGCTCTTAGGATTATACCTAACCACATGCTTCGAAAAACCAGCAAAAAAAATTTTAATGACTGGTGCTACATGTAAAAGCTTAGCTTTTCTTGATGAAAAATATCATCTGATAGTTGTATTTTGCAAAGCAAGAATACATACGCACATTCACATTCACATTCTGAGTGCTGAGTGCCATGTTTTCCAGAATTTGAAGTTCACTACCAGGCCACTGGGAGCACTACTATGTTCTCTGTTTCCGTTTCGTAGCATGGGAATTGCACTTCTTACATTTTGGTGTTCTGTGTTTGGAAACTACAGGGTTGTATTTGGTAAACACTTATTCATATTTGCATGATACCAAAATAGGTAGTGTACATTTTGTCGCACATTAATGACCTTGTATTTGCTGGGAGTGTTGGGAAGTTCTATGTTGGTGTTTAAAAGCTTTACTATTCAAATGATTTATACATTTTACAGTTATGAGTGAAAGTGTAGTGTCACTTAATATGGAAAAATAGTGTATTTTGACCCTGAAGACCCTGAAAAAAGTGCATTTTCAGCCAGAAAAGACTGTTCTTTTATCCGGGAAATCTGGGAACTTTTTTTGCTCCTGTTCATGTATACACTCTATTATATTGTTGATATTTCAACCTGAAGTTTAACTTACGGATCTTATGATCTATTTTAGCATGTAAGCCCTGCAGCATTTAAATTAGCATTAAATGTATGTAATCTTGCTTTTTAATTCTTTGGTGGTCACAGCAAGAGCCCAAACACATCGAGTTTTTAACTCAAGATTGGTTTGCTCTATCATGTCATTAATCGTATCTCATTTTCTGCAAAATCTGCACCAGCTTTCCAATAATTTATTGAAATCCTCTTCCATGTTTCTTGTCAACATTAGGCATACCGTTCAAATAATGAAGAAACATGACCTACTCTTCCCGAATTGCCAACAGTTCATCAGAAAATTGGCACTAATATATATATATATATATATATATATATATATATATATATATATAGAGGGAAACATTCCACGTGGGAAAAATATATCTAAAAAGAAAGATGATGAAACTAACCAAACAAAAGCGCTGGCAGGTCGATAGACACACAAACAAACACAAACATACACACAAAATTCTAGCTTTCGCAACCAATGGTTGCCTCGTCAGGAAAGAGGGAAGGAGAAGGAAAGACAAAAGGATATGGGTTTTAAGGGAGAGGGTAAGGAGTCATTCCAATCCCGGGAGCGGAAAGACTTACCTTAGGGGGAAAAAAGGACAGGTATACACTCGCACACACACACATATCCATCCACACATACACAGACACAAGCAGACATTTGTAAAGGCAAAGAGTTTGGGCATTTTTTGGGCAGAGATGTCAGTCGGGGCGGATGTACAGAGGCAAAGATGAAGTTGAAAGACAGGTGAGGTATGAGCGGTGGCAAATTGAAATTAGAAATTAGCGGAGATTGAGGCCTGGCGGATAGCGAGAAGAAAGGATATGCTGAAGGGCATCCTTTCTTCTTGCTATCCGCCAGGCCTCAATCTCCGCTAATTTCTAATTTCAATTTGCCGCCGCTCATACCTCACCTGTCTTTCAACTTCATCTTTGCCTCTGTACATCCGCCCCGACTGACATCTCTGCCCAAAAAATGCCCAAACTCTTTGCCTTTACAAATGTCTGCTTGTGTCTGTGTATGTGTGGATGGATATGTGTGTGTGTGCGAGTGTATACCTGTCCTTTTTTCCCCCTAAGGAAAGTCTTTCCGCTCCCGGGATTGGAATGACTCCTTACCCTCTCCCTTAAAACCCATATCCTTTTGTCTTTCCTTCTCCTTCCCTCTTTCCTGACGAGGCAACCATTGGTTGCGAAAGCTAGAATTTTGTGTGTATGTTTGTGTTTGTTTGTGTGTCTATCGACCTGCCAGCGCTTTTGTTTGGTAAGTTTCATCATCTTTCTTTTTATATATATATATATATATATATATATATATATATATATATATATATATATATTGCGAAAGCTTGAATTTTGTGTGTATGTTTGTGTTTGTTTGTGTGTCTATCGACGTGCCAGCGCTTTCGTTTGGTAAGTCACATCATCTTTGTTTTATATATATATATATATATATATATATATATATATATATATATATATATATATATAGAGGGAAACATTCCATGCGGGAAAAATATATTTAAAAACAAAGATGATGTGACTTACCATACGAAAGCGCTGGCAGGTCGATAGAAACACAAACAGACACATACATACACACAAAATTCAAGCTTTCGCAACAAACTGTTGCCTCATCAGGAAAGAGGGAAGGAGAGGGAAAGACGAAAGGAAGTGGGTTTTAAGGGAGAGGGTAAGGAGTCATTCCAATCCCGGGAACGGAAAGACTTACCTTAGGGGGGAAAAAAGGACGGGTATACACTCACACACACACACACACACATATCCATCCACACATATACAGACACAAGCAGACATATTTAAAGACCAATCTGGTCTTTTATGGTGTTTTATGATATGGGGTTTCATTTGTTGGAATGGCAGTTATAGGGCTACACATAAGTCTTCTGGATTGAAATACATCACAAGTATTAGTGAACTAACATGACAGCAAGAGCAGAACCAAGAATGTAAATCTGCTTGTTACAGTCATGTTTATAGCCTTACAAAATGATGTTTCGATACGCTTATTGTTCCGTTTAAAGATAAATCAAGTTGTGAAAACAGTGAACTGCCTGCACTTGAACTGAGGACACCATACTGCTCTCCTCCAGTTTATGTAAATAGCTATGGAAACTACTCATTGTGAAGGAAAGACTGGTTTGTATATCAAGAAAAATAATCAATTTTTGAAAATAGAAGTAATTGTGTAGATAAGAAAATCTATTCACCAAGTGGTGGCAGGAGACTGCATGTTTAAAAAGGTATTACAGTTAGCAATGTTTTGGAGCTTGAAGGTTAAGGAAGAGGGATGAAGGAAAAGGACTGGTGAGGTTTAGGAAAAGGGGCAGAGTTCAGAAAAGTCACCCAGAACCATGGGTCATAGGAGACTTACTGGTGGGATGAGGAGGAAAGACTTGTTTCTATTATTTTAGGAGAAATAAATAACCAAGAGAATGTCGTAGGATGGAGAAAAGAATGTTTTTAAAACAATGTAGCTCCCATTGTTTTCTATAAGTCTAAAGGAGACTGTTACATATATTGCACAAGTTATATATAAGATTATAATGCTGCATCACATGCAAATGTGTAATCAGGCCAGTGAGTGTGATTTTAATAATAGTAATAATAATAATAATAATAATAATAATAATAATCTGTTGGAGTGATACAGTGCAGACTAACTATGGCAGGACAAATCGGAAGCAGGTGTTGTCTGTCCCATTCCAGTATATGGGCACTTAGTTTGCCTACAACAGTCAGTATGGTAGAGTTACTGGGAGCAGTGGTTTAAAATGTCTGTCAAGTGTGTTAAGCGTGCAGTATTCCAGTCATCAGAATGCAGGAAGATCTTTGGAAGACATTAGACATGCCGGTTTTATATGCAGATTAGAATCTGGACCCACTCAACATGAGGTCGGGTGAGAATAAGTAACATCAGTTCACAGCATTGTGTAAGAGATTCCAGAAGGAAATAAACATTCCACAACAGTATGGGAATGGTCAACCAAATGCTGCACGTAACTGCTAATAGCAACTATCTCTCCTTTGTTATCCTACCTGTATTGAATTACAAACAGTTTTTATCAGAATATGTTTTTCATTGAATGGAAGAGTGTGTTCATTATACCTGCCTTATCACCTTGTGGATCCTAGACAGTTGGAGATCATTACACACAATTTCCTCCAAGATGATGGCAGTCTGCTTAGCAACTCGTGGAGCTCTACCAGTGATGTTGACCTATAGATGTACAGCATACTCTCAATTATCTTCGGTAATTGTGCACTTGAAAACTGCGGATAACCAGTAATTAAAGTACACATTAATGTGTTAGAGTTGTTAAAAAACAAAAATTAAATACAACTTCTTAATTAAAGTCACTTAACTAATGTTTGTAATAAATTCTACTTTATTCATCATATTACATGTGAGGATACAGTACTCCCAAAGAATAGAGTGCAAACCAGTTTCACATAATAACAAAATAGTCTTGAATTGATTTCTGTCTCAGTGAGGTAGCTTGTCTTTTACATATCGCACTACAAATTTTACACAGCACCAACTTTTCAGAAAGTTGAACATCTTTTTGCTGTTCCTGGTAGTCCAGTGATCCTTTGGCCTGTTGAAGTGCTGATGTATGACTGATGACTGTTTCTCAAATTAGAGGAATGTTACTGTTATTCACTCTCTTTGGATTTCCCTTGTACTCGTTGAACGGTAGTGCTGTCACTCAACATCTCATGACCTAGCTTGTGTGGTCCACATCAAACCATTCATAAATATTTTCTTTGTCAACAGTTTTGGACCATGGAATACTTTCCAAAACAGCTGTTAATGTTGCTAATGAGCAGTCTTAGTTGTCATTGGAATCACTGATTTAACCAATTTTAGGGCTAATGTTCCTCCATGAGTTGGCTATGGTTGATTGTTTTACATTACGTTATGCCTTTAACACTTCAAAAATTGTGTCTAGCACAGTTAATTGTTTCAAAACCATTTGAAGATTGCTGCCCCCATCAATAAGTTTGTGTAACAGATTGGCTGTAGAATTTTCTTTATGGCAGCAATGACTCCCTGATCCATTGGCTGAATTAAGGTAAGTATTTTATAAATGTCATGCCATCATCCGATTTCAGAACAACTTCATTTGGATGCGATGTTGCAGTGTCCAGTAACAATACAGCCCTTGCACATAGACCCTTCAATGTTAAATGTTCTTGCACATGTGGCATAAATCAATTATGGATCCATGTTGTAAATACTGTGCCGTCCATCCAGGCCCCTTTCTAGTGAAAATAGTGGACAGTTCAATTGGGCATTTCTTTTCCTTTGAAACAGCATGGTTTTTTAGCTTTATATATTATACCAAGCTTAACTTTATGTGATCTCGTACTGTTAGCACAGCCATCACAGTTTTCCTTTCCTTGCTTCATTTCTAACCAGGCGCACTACAGACTGCCTCAGAATCTGAAGTCTTTGCTGGTGAACACTTCCAAAACAGCCTTGTCTTCGTTGTATATTTGCTCCAGTTCCAAATTTTCTTGTGCAGTAAACTCCTCGAAATCATTACAAAATTCAAAACCACCCTTATTATCTGAACTTAATGTTTCTCCTTGGATGGTAATCTTGCGGATACCATGACAGTGTTTAAATTTCATTATCCAGCTGGAAGATGCAATAAAATCTCCTTCAATACCCAAGGATTTGAAAAGAAACTGGTCCTATTTGGTACATATTGGGCCAGATACGTCTGTGCCCTCTGCTCTTTTCTGCTGACACCATTCCAGTATGGCTGTATGGAGTTCTGTGATATAGATAATTTCAGAGCCTTCCGCTCTGACAAACCTTTAGATGGATCAAAACTACTAGCAAATTGAATAATTTTTTCTTTGTTTTTCCAAATATCACGGATTATAAATCATTTCTAGATTCCACGTATCAATTCTGCCATCTTCAAGTTTTTGTATCATTTCCAGTTTCCGCTGTTCCATTAGCACCACACACACATTGTTTATTACACTGTGATGTAACATGATGTTATTATTACTGGCGACTACTCCCCGGTAAAACAAAAATTTTCACTAGCTTAATAAATAAGTAAATAAATTAAATAAAATTGGAGAAATAGGCCATGGATAACCTGTTCATGGATAATCAAGAGTTTACTCACAAGGGACCTCCTGTCTTTTGAATAGAGAGAAAGCAAGGGATGTATCTCAATCATTGATTTCTCCCACATCTCAACAGCTCTTGCAAATATGGCTTAAAAGACTTCTCTACCTGATAAAAGTGTTGGCTGAAATGAAGCCGGCAACATGGAAGTATGCTTAGCAAGCCAGTCTGGATGCTGTATAGCCAGTTGGTTGTATTTATATGCAGTTAACAACTGCAGTTTGTTTGTGTTTCTCACTTTGATACAATGACTGTGCAGAAAATTGTTCAACTAATTCTCTGCGTGCACTGTCTATGGGAAGCATCTTTGATTAGTAATCAAAATTTCCTCGGTCCCACAGCTTAAATTTTGAATAAAAACCATCAGCATTGGTGACCGAAGGCTTCTAGCATAAGAAGTCAGCCTCATTCTGCCAATGGCCTTGTGAAAGAGGGCGGAGGAGCAGGCAGAGGTTCAGGTCTCTCTTGTCCTTGGGGTGGGAAACTGCTCCTAAATGCAGAAGAATCAGCAATGATCAATGGTATGAGGATGCAGAAAGCAATGGAAACCACTGCATTCAATACATATAATGTGTAGGCAAAGGATGTGTGGCCTATAATTGAAAAAGTGTCATGATGATCTCTCCATTGGTAAACAATTCCTGAATAATCCCCCATTCGGATCTCCGTGAGAAGACTACCAAGGGGAAGGTGACTAAGAAAAAGAGTGAACAACCAACAAAAGGATAATGTTCAATGAGTTGGGACGTGGAAATTCAGAAGTTTGAATGTGGTAGGGAAGCTAGGGAACCTGTAAAGGGAGATGCAAAGGCTCAATCTAGATATAGTGGGGTCAGTGAAGAGAAATTGAAACAAGACGAGGATTTCTGGTAAGATGACTATAGGGTAATATCAACAGCAACAGAAAATAGTATAAAGGGGATAGGATTCATTAGGAATAGGCAAGTAGGGCAGTGTGTGAGTCACTTTGAACAGTTCAGTGATCGGGTTGTTCTCATTAGAATCAATAGCAAATCATCACCGACAACGATAGTTCAGATATAGATGCCGATGTCAGCACTGAAGATGAAGAGATAGAGGAAGGATATGAGGATATTGATTGTTTAATTCAATACGTAAATGCAGTTGAAAATCTAATAGTCACCTGGGAGTGGAATGCATTTGTAAGGGAAGGAGTAGAAGAAAGGGTTATGGGAGAATATGGGCTTGGTACTGGGAATGAGAGAGGAGAAACACTAATTGAATTCTACAGTAAATTTCATCTAGTAATAATGAATACTCTGTTCACAAATCACAAGAGGGGGTGGTATACTTGGAAAAGGCAGGGAGAAATGGGAAGATTTCCTTTAGATTACATCATGGTCAGGCACAGATTCCAAAATCGGATACTCTTCTGTAAAGTGTACTCAGGAGCAGATGTAGAATCAGATCACAATGTAGTAGTGATGAAGAGTAGCCTGAAGTTTGAGACTATTCAGGAAGAATCAATTTGCAAAGAAGTGGGATGTGGAAGTACTAAGGAATGAAGAGATATGCCTGAAGTTCTGTAAAGCTATAGGTACTGCGATAAGAAATAGCTTAGTAGGCAATTCATTGAAAAGGAACGGACTTCTCTATAAAGGACAGTCACAGACGTTGGAAATAAAAGCATAGATGCAAAGGAGGTAAGTGCGAAGAAACCATGCATAATAGAAGAAATAATACGGTTGATTGATGAAAGGAGGAGGGACAAAAATGTTCTGGGAGACTGAGGAATTCATAAATATAAGTCACTAAGGAATGATATATCTAAAAACAAAGATGATGTGACTTACCAAACGAAAGTGCTGGCACGTTGATAGACACACAAACAAACACAAACATACACACAAAATTCTAGCTTTCGCAACCAACGGTTGCTTCATCAGGAAAGAGGGAAGGAGAGGGAAAGACGAATGGATGTGGGTTTTAAGAGAGAGTGCAAGGAGTCATTCCAATCCCGGGAGCGGAAAGACTTACCTTAGGGGGAAAAAAGGGCGGGTATACACTCACGCACACACACAAACATATCCATCCACACATATACAGACACAAGCAGACATATTCAAAGGCAAAGAGTTTGGGCAGAGATGACAGTCGAGGCGGAAGTGCAGAGGCAAAGATGTTGTTGAATGACAGGTGAGGTATGAGTGGCGGCAACTTGAAATTAGCAGAGATTGAGGCCTGGTGGATAACGGGAAGAGAGGATATATTGAAGAGCAAGTTCCCATCTCTGGAGTTCGGATAGGTTGGTGTTAGTGGGAAGTATCTGGATAACCGGGACGGTGTAACACTGTGCCAAGATGTGCTGGCCGTGCACCAAGGCATGTTTAGCCACAGGGTGATCCTCATTACCAACAAACACTGTCTGCCTGTGTCCAGTCATGCGAATGGACAGTTTGTTGCTGGTCATTCCCACATAGAATGCGTCACTGTGTAGGCAGGTCAGTTGGTAAATCACGTGGGTGCTTTCACACGTGGCTCTGCCTTTGATCGTGTACACCTTCCGGGTTACAGGACTTGAGTAGGTGGTGGTGGGAGGGTGCATGGGACAGGTTTTACACCGGGGGCAGTTACAAGGGTAGGAGCCAGAGGGTAGGGAAGGTGGTTTGGGGATTTCATAGGGATGAACTAAGAGGTTACGAAGGTTAGGTGGACAGCGGAAAGACACTCTTGGTGGAGTGGGGAGGATTTCATGAAGGATGGGTCTCATTTCAGGGCAGGATTTGAGGAAGTCGTATCCCTGCTGGAGAGCCACATTCAGAGTCTGATCCAGTCCAGGAAAGTATCCTGTCACAAGTGGGGCACTTTTGTGGTTCTTCTGTGGGAGGTTCTGGGCTTGAGAGGATGAGAAAGTGGCTCTGGTTATTTGCTTCTGTACCAGGTCGGGAGGCTGTTCAGAGCATCCTCCTACAGGCCAACCGCAAATTAGAACAGCATGCCACCCTCCACCTCAAAAATCTATCCAATCTCCTGGTTTCCCACCTCCAGAATGGCAACTCACTCACCCTTCACAACCTTTCCAGCAAACCTCAACCTCCTCTCATTGCACACAAACCCAGTCTCTCCCATCCACTCAATCTCCCACTTCCAGCTCCACTCCCTCCAAAACCTCAAAATTCCAATCAACACAATCTGGAACCACAACACCCTAATTCAGTAGTTAACCTTTCCTCCAAACCTCTCTCCCAATCCGAAACCTCTGTCCTATCCAAAGGCCTCACCTTCAGCCCCACTTCCAGATTCAACCAAACAGCCCTCGTCAAAGATTTACTGTCCTACACTCGTACTCTGCTGGAAATATCACTTTGCCACGAAGAAAAATGATCCTAATCCTACTCCTAATGATCCAACTCCCCAAGACACTATCCAAATTGAACCCTGCCTGGAACAGTTCCGTCCTTCGTCACAGTGGGACCCACCTCCTCTTCCTCAAAATCACCCTCTCCAAACCTTCCAGGAATTTCTGACTTCCACCCTTGCCTCTCAATCCTTCTTAAAAAACCTTAATCCTACTCCCAACATCACCACTGCTGAAGCCCAGGCTATGCGTGATCTGAAGGCTGACCGATCCATCGTCATTCTTCCGGCGGACATGGGTTCCACGACCGTGGTACTTGATCGTCAGGAGTATGTGGCTGAGGGACTGCGTCAGCTTTCTGACAACACCACATACAAAGTTTGCCAAGGTAATCCCATTCCTGATGTCCAGGCGGAGCTTCAAGGAATCCTCAGAACCTTAGGCCCCATACAAAATCTTTCACCTGACTCCATCAACCTCCTGACCCCACCGACACCCCGCACCCCTACTTTCTACCTTCTTCCTAAAATTCACAAACCCAATCATTCCGGCCGCCCCATTGTAGCTGGTTACCAAGCCCCCACAGAACGTATCTCTGCCTACGTAGATCAACACCTTCAACCCATTACATGCAGTCTCCCACCCTTCATCAAAGACACCAACCACTTGAAACTTCCTGGCAGATTAAAACTGTGTGCCCGACCGAGACTCGAACTCGGGACCTTTGCCTTTCGCGGGCAAGTGCTCTACCATCTGAGCTACCGAAGCACGACTCACGTCCGGTACTCACAGTTTTACTTCTGCCAGTACCTCGTCTCCTACCTTCCAAACTTTACAGAAGCTCTCCTCTCCTGGAAGGTAGGAGACGAGGTACTGGCAGAAGTAAAGCTGTGAGTACCGGACGTGAGTCATGCTTCGGTAGCTCAGATGGTAGAGCACTTGCCCGCGAAAGGCAAAGGTCCCGAGTTCGAGTCTCGGTCGGGCACACAGTTTTAATCTGCCAGGAAGTTTCATATCAGCGCACACTCCGCTGCAGAGTTAAAATCTCATTCTACACCAACTACTTTCTCGAACGACTGGAATCCTTACCCAATCTGTTACCCCCGGAAACCATCCTTGTAACCATTGATGCCACTTCCTTATACACAAATATTCCGCACGTCCAGGGCCTCGCTGCGATGGAGCACTTCCTTTCATGCCCATCACCTGCCACCCTACCTAAAACCTCTTTCCTCATTACCTTAGCCAGCTTCATCCTGACCCACAATTTCTTCACTTTTGAAGGCCAGACATACCAACAATTAAAGGGAACAGGCATGGGTACCAGGATGGCCCCCTTGTACGCCAACCTATTCATGGGTCGCTTAGAGGAAGCCTTCTTGGTTACCCAGGCCTGCCATCCCAAAGCTTGGTACAGATTTATTGATGACATCTTCATGATCTGGACTCACAGTGAAGAAGAACTCCAGAATTTCCTCTCCAACCTCAACTCCTTTGGTTCCATCCGTTGTGGGGGTGTTGTGAGGGTGACATGGTATTAGAAGGTGGAAAGTGTAACATGAGGCTGAAATGAAAATGAAAATAAAAATATATGGGGAGAGATAAAGGTGAACTAGAGAGTAACTGGAGATCTGTTGTGAAAAAAGGCGAAAAAGTGTTGGGTAAAGCTGGGCTATGTTGATCCTGTGGTGAACTTGGGTTGGTAGACAATGATGTGCTAAGGAACGAAATAAATAAGAAGTGCCAGGAAGCTAAGGCGAAATGGCTGTATGAAACGTGAAGCAATTGAAAAAGAAATGAGTGTCGAAAGCACTGACTCAGCATGTAGAAAGTCAAAAAAGTCTTTGGTGAAATTAAAAGTAAGGGTGGTAACATTAAGAGTGCAATCAGAATTCTACTGTTAAATGCAATTGAGTGAGTGGCTAATTGGAAAGAGTACATTGAAGGCCTCTATGAGGGCGAAGACTTGTCTGATGTTATAAAAGAAGAAACAGGAGTTGATACAGAGGAGATAGGGGGCCAAGTATTAGAACTGGAATCTGGAATTTAAGAGCTTCGAAGACTTAACATCAAATAAGTCAGAAGGGGTACCATCACAATTTCTGAAATTGTTGGGGGAAGTGCAACAAAATGGCTGTTCACATTGGTGTGTTGAATGTATGAGTCTGGCGATATACTATCTGACTTTCAGAAAAAAATATCATCCACACAGTTCCGAAGATTGCAAGAGCTGAGAAGTGTGAGAATTATCGCACAATCAACTTAACAACTTGCACTTCCAA
This sequence comes from Schistocerca americana, assembly GCF_021461395.2. Taxonomy (NCBI): domain Eukaryota; kingdom Metazoa; phylum Arthropoda; class Insecta; order Orthoptera; family Acrididae; genus Schistocerca; species Schistocerca americana. The sequence continues at coordinate 370,492,140 of NC_060123.1, read as the reverse complement.
GTTGTGAAAAGTATAACATATAGAAGGTTGGAAAAGAAAATTGAGAATGTGTTAGATGACAATCAGTTTGGCTCTAGGAAAGGTAAAGGCACGCACTAGAGAGGCAGTTCTTGCAGTTGATCATGGAAACAAGACTAAAGATAAATCAAGACCTGTTCATAGGATTTGGTGACCTGGAAAAAGCGTTTGACAATATCAAATGGTGCAAAATGTTTGAAATTCTGAGAAAAAAAGGGGTAAGCTGCAGGGAGAGATGGATAATATACAACATGTACAAGAGCCAAAGGCAAATAATAAGGGTGGAAGGCGAAGAACAAAGTGCTTGAATTAAAAAGTTAGTAGGACAGGGATGCAGTCTTTTGCCTCTACTTTTCAATCTATACATCGAAGAAGCAAAGATGGAAATAAAAGAAAGCTTCAAGAGTAGAATTAAAATTTGAGATGAAAGGATATCAATGATAAGATTTGCTGATGACATTGCTATCCTCAGCAAAAATGAAGAAGAATTATAGGACCTGCTGAAAGGAATGAACAGTCTAATGAGTACAGAATATGAATTGAGAGTAAATTGAAGAAAGATGAAAGTAATGAGAAGTAACAGAAATAAGAACAGCGAGAAACGTAATATCAGTATTTTTGCTCACAAACTTGATGAAGTTAAGGCAGCAAAATAACCAATGGAAGATGGAGCAAGGAGGACATCAAAAGCAGACTAACAATGGCAAAAAGGGCATTCCTGGCCAAGAGAAGCGTACTAGTACCAAACATGGACCTTAATTTGTGGAAGAAATTTCTGAGAATGTACATTTGGAGCAAAGCATTGTATGGTAGTGAAACATGTACTGTGGGAATACTGGAACAGAAAAGAATTGAAGCATTCGAGGTGTGGTGCTACAGGTGGATGTTGAACATTTGGTGGACTGATAAGGTAAAGAATGAGGAGGTTCTGCGCAGAATAGGAGAGGAAAGGAATATGTGGAAAACACTGATATGGAGACGGGACAAGATGATAGGACACTCGTTAAGACATCTGGGAAAGATAGATGGAGCGGTAGAGGCTAAAAACTGTGTAATACATCAAGCAAATAATTGAAGATGTAAGTTGCACATATTACTCTGAGATGAAGAGGTTGGCACAGGAGAGGAATTTGTGATGGACCTCATCAAGACTGCCAGAAGGGGGGCTGGGGGGGGGGGGGGGGGAGAGGTTTTCTTCGTAGTCTCTTTCCTGTTATTTGGAAGATAATAACAAGTAGAAAACATTCATCAGCATTGTTTTGTGGAAGACACCAAACATCTTAATGGCTTGAGAGTGCTTACATTATTGTTACCATAGTTAATGTTTCTTTTAGCTTCTTATAGTACTTCCTTACCCCCTACTTTTTCTGCATATCCCCCCACCATTCCCTGCTCTCTCTGTTAGCTTTTTTGTGTAAATTTGCCACACATTAATAAATTGCTGGTTGATTTGTGGTTAACATCTTGAAATTTCAGTATGTATACATATTCGTGCTTACGAATTTTCACCTTTAAGTAAACATTACTGTTTGTTTGTTTCTGTGTGTTGTGAAAAATTAGAACAGTGTCAAATAAGAGTAAAGACTAAAGGAAATAATAGCACAAAAACAGGTAGAGTTAAATATAAAATTTTGTTTAGTTTGTAATGAAGTGGATCTTCCAGAAGGAGAAAAGGTTTTTTATTCATACATCGCTAAGTACTGTCAGCCAATTATGGGAGTTCGTATTGGGTTTCAGAATACCTCCATTATTATTGGTTTACCTGTTAATTTTTGGGTGTAAAAATTTGTTTCTTTTTCTTCCAGATCTTTTATTGATACTTTTTATAAAAGTGAAGTAAATAATGATTCAGATAGTGTGGATAAAAATATCTTGGAAATATATTCAAGCCTGCTGAGTAGGATCGAAAAGCAGTATCCAAGCAAATTTGATGCAGCTGTTTGTAAACTGATGACAAACTCCAATACATCTGACAAGTGCAAGGAGTTGCTTCATTTTATGCCTGATGCAGCATTAAGGCAAGGAAATACAGCACTGTTTGAAAAGATAAATCATCCATCAGCAGATGTTCGCATAAAGGCAATAGAATATATGGGTTCAAAATACATGAAAATTAAGGTAAGACTTTAGTATTATTTTAGTTTCAACAGCCATAACAAATTCTGCCTGCCTGTTGGATGCAGTAAACTTCCCTTTATTTTGCTTCCTTTTCTACACAATTTCAACTTTGAAGCTAACCAAAGCATGACTGTTCTAATGGGTTGTGCTTATGTATAAATTTGAAAATGTCTTCACACCCAAAACTGTGTACTAATAGAAACAAAATAAAAGGAAGTTTTGCTTTATACAATGGCAAACAGTGTGGTATAATACTAGACTCCAGTGTTACATTGATTTGTGCATTGTATTGCTTCTTAGATGTTTTTTTTTCTGATTACCAATATGTTCGTATATTAGAAAGCTTTCTAAATAAAGTGAAGCTGTAGGTTTTGATAACTTAGTTTACAGGGGGCGTTTGAAAAGTCCGTGCAAAAATAAGAACTACTTACGTGTTTGGGTAAACCTTTTTTATTTTTCGACATAGTTTCCTTTTAGACTTATACACTTCGTCCAACACTGTTCTAATTTGTTGATCCCTTCCGAATAATAGCAATTGTCTAAGTGTGCAAAATAGCTATTAGTTGGTGCAATCACCTTCTCGTTTGAATAAAATCTTTGTCCCGCCAGCCATTTCTTCAAATTGGGGAACAAATAGTAGTTCGAGGGAGCCAAGTCTGAAGAATAGGGGGGATGTGAAACGAGTTGGAATCCTGTTTCCATTAATTTTGTGATCACAATTGCTGAGGTGTGTGCTGGTGCACTGTCATGACAGAAGTGTGTGCTAGTGCACTGTCATGACAGAAAAGGATTTTTTTGTGGTTCAATCGCCGGTGTTTTTCTTGTAGCTCGGGTTTCGAATTGTCCAGTAATGATGAATAATATGCACCTATAACAGTTTAACCCTTTTCCAGATAGTTGATTAGTATTATCCCTTGCGAGTCCCAAAAGACAGTCACCATAACCTATCTGGCCGAAGGACTGGTCTTCACCTTTTTTGGTGCAGATTCTCCCTTGGTAACCCATTGTTTAGATTGTTGTTTGGTCTTAGGAATAGAGTAATGTATCCATGTTTCATCCACAGTGATGAAATGACGCTTAAAGTCCTGCGGATTCTTCCTGAACAGCTGCAAACCATCCTTGCAACACTTCAGACGACTCCGTTTTTGGTCAAGTGTGAGCAGTCGTGGAACCATCTTGCCGATAGCTTTCTCATGTTCAAATGTTTATGCAAAATATTATGTACCCATTCATTCGATATATCCACAGCACTACCAATCTGATGCATTTTAACTCTTCTGTCATCCATCCCCATATCACGAATTTTATCAATGATTTCTGGAGTCGTAACCTCCACAGGACGTCCAGAATGTTCATCATTTGTCCCCATATGGCCACTCTGAAAATTTTGAAACCCATTATATACTGTTCTAATCGAAGGTGCAGAGTCACCGTAATGTTTGTCAAGATTCTCTTTAGTCTCTTGAGGCATTTTGCCTTTCATAAAGAAATGTTTAATCACCACATGAAATTTTTTGTCGTCCATTTTTTGACAGCCACTTGACTTCCTTGATTCACACAAGTGCCAAACACAAAGAAATGGACCAATATGGCTGAAACTTGCTATGCATTCTTTCCAAAGATGCTACTAACTAAACGTGACCTCGATATGCACCGGTGGTGCCATGTCTCGGACTTTGCACGGACTTTTCAAACATCCCTCATACTTACATGAAACCTAGACTGATTTTCCGGTTATGCAAATAATGTCAAAAATTACTTTTAACCCTTGTTGTTGACTTATTTATCAGGTTAAATTCCATATATAAAGCAGATTTGTTTGTAATGGATGTAATTTTCCCATTTACTACTGACCAAGGTCAGATTTGGCTCTTTTTTTTTTTTTTTTTTTTTTTTTAGTGTCCAGCCATGTTAATGATTGATTTTATTTTTTTCTGGTCCAATGTTTGTGTGGAGTGAAAACAAGACTGCCTATACATTACACAGTGGATTATTGTTTGACTTTCTATAGCCAAACAAAGAGAGGGAAATAGAAAAAATAGAGTATCAAATTGACTAGTGTGAGTTATAGTTTTGCAGAGAAAGATTTAAATGCTTGAAAGTAATCAGGGTACTTGAGAAAAACTTCATTACCAGTTTGAGCGATCATTGAAATATTTCATGAGCAACTGCTGCTGTGTAAACGAAGCGTCAAAAACATGTCAAATCGCTGCATACATTGAAACCTCTAACTTTCATGAGCAACTGCTGCTGTGTAAACGAAGCGTCAAAAACATCTCAAATCGCTGCATACATTTAAACCTCTAACTTTATCTTGATGTACATGCTGTTAATAATATTAAAATACTGATTTATATTCAAATATTTTGTATTTCATTCTTTCTGAATTAAACTTGAATTATTTTTAGGAAAAGGAAAAACAACAGTCAAATGTTTTATTAAATGAGTTGTCTAAAAGTAAGGAATAAAATAGGTTAGAGAAACGTTTGAAGCATCTTTGAAAGATGTTTGAAATCATTTACAGCAAACGAGGTGCTGAATGAGAATTTAAAAATTAGTATTTAACTTAGAATCCTAGAATTTGTGGACTACTAGAGGGCATTTGTGTGGTGCATTATGTAAACTGTTCAGTCTCATTTGGTGAGCATGATTTCAATCATCATTCAAAGTCATGCCAATTTTTTCTTTAATCTGTTTTATTTCTTTCATTTAGGCAAATCATTTCACAAAACATTGGACCATTTTTCTTTCAAATTTTCTTTTTCTTATGTGTAAAAGTGGGGTACCAACCTAGCTGGGCACCCAAAAATATGTCTATCAATTGCACTTCAAACTGATAAAAGGTGATGAAATGTGTTATTTCTTTTACAGCAGTGAGTATTGGGCTGATATTGCTTAGCATTAAGTTAATGAAATCATATTTCTTTTAGCAAGTTTTGTGTAGACTCTAATGCAATAAAATAACCCTTGCTCCCTTTCTCCACGTGTATGTGTGTGTGTGTGTGTGTGTGTGTGTGTGTGTGTGTGTTCTCATTTTCATAGTTTACTAATACAGTTAGATACGGCAGTTTACTGTGATAATGTGTGAAGACCATCCGTAATACCACGAACTGCGTGGAGTATCTTTCATGCGATAAATTTCGTAGCTGTGGCAGTGTGGTGAATAGTGCTATAAACACTGTGATATCTGCATAATATTTCAAAGTGTGTGAAATGTTGCGCAGTGATATAACCTTTGTTAAAAAAATGAGATACGAAAAAACTCTTTTGGGAAATGAAAATTAGGCATCTTATGGTAGTTACAGGAAATACAGCTTCATTTGCATAGTTTATTCAAGACTATTAATCTTTGGGCGCATCATGCATGAAATATGTTTGCTTATTTGCAGAAGAATTATGGTAATAAGTATCCAGATGATGGAAAATTCAACTCAAAACTGCATTGTGCTTCTTGAATCGAAAAGGAATGCAGTCATTTTATCTTATACATTGAAACCTTTTTTCCCAAGTACAGAAGAAACATATACAACTTTACTGTTGGGAGGCACATTACAGTGCCGAGAACTGTTAATTTTTTACTTTAAAATGTAAACTCCTTGAAAATAGCTTCGAAAACAATTTTAGTAAACACTCCTAAAATTGAATGCCAAGCGTTTATTTGATAGGAAAAAATGATAGTTAACATAGAATGCTATGTTTGATAATAAAATATTATTGTTTAATATTTACATTTAATTTAATTATATTTAATTTAATTTTGCGGCTAAATGCGGTTTATAACAGATGAAATGAAGTTCTGAATGTTATATGAAAGTTATCTCTTCTTCAACAAATTCATTATGCTAGTTTGTTTAAGAGATCTTCAGTGTGAGATTTGTGAGAAAACGTCGGTTCTCAGTGAATCTAGACCCGCTGGAAAGCTGTCGGGTACAGACACTTACCACACGGTAGGAAATTTTGGACGGGTTTCAGATGTTTACGCCAAGTGTTAAAATGACTGAGCAGCTCTTCCATCCTCACCTTCTGTTGCAAGTTATCAGATATGTTATCTTTTCAAACTTTGATTACTTTTTTTTACTATAAAAATCCAGCAACCAGCCACTCTTTTAATGCGTTTTATTTATGCCAAAGTAAATAAACAAAAACATTATGAAAAAGATACAGCGGAAATGCTGAGTCACAGATAGGCAACCCAAACAGACGATCAGACAAAGCTTTCGGCCAAACAGGCTTCATCAGACTAGGCAACAAACACAGACACACTCATGCAAAGGCAACTTATACACACATGACTGCAGCCTCTGGCTGCTAAAGCCAGACTGCAAGCAGCAGCGCATGAATGGAGAAGCAAAGTGGGTGTTGCGGTTAAGGAGGAAGTTGTGGTGGGAAGGCCCATTATTACCCCCAACCTGCCCTCCTTTATAAAAGATACTGACAATTTCCTCCACTGACTCTCCACAGTTCCTGTTCCTTTACCACATGATGCCCTGCTCCTCACTATTGATGCTTCCTCCCTTTACACCAACATCCCTAATGCCCATGGCCTTGCCACTATTGAACAGTACGTTTCCCAACGCTCGATGGATTCCAAACCTACGACCTCCTTTCTAGTCGCTATGACCAACTATATCCTGATCCACAGTTACTTCTCTTTTGAAGGCATCACTTACAAACAAATTTGGGTTACAGCTATGGGCACCTGCATAACACCATCCTATGCCAACCTATTCATGGGCCATCTAGAAAAATCCATTCTAACCATCCAGAATACCAAATCCCTCACTTGGTTCACATTCATTGATGACGTCTTTGTAATCTGGATTGAGGGTGAGGACACAGTATCCACATTCCTCTAGAAACTCAACATCATCTCCCCCATTCACTTCATCTGGTCCTCCTAACCCAACAAGCCACTTTCCTAGATGTTGACTTCTGTCTCAAAGATGGCCACATTAAGTATCTCTGTCCATATTAAAACTACCAACCACCAGCAATACCAACAGTTTGACAGCTGCCACCCATTCCATACAAGAAGTCCCTTCCATAATGCCTAGCCACCTGTAGCTGTTGTATCCGTACTGACAAGCAGTCGCTCCCGAAAAACACCAAGAGTCTCGTTGAGACCTTCACAGACCTAATTACCCTCCAGACCATGTACAAAAACAGATCTCCCATGCCTTGTCTCACCAGGTTAGGTAGAGGGCAGGAGGGGGGGGGGGCTGCAAAAAAGGAGAGAAGTAAAACAACTATTGGTGCATTGGTGGAATAGAGGGCTGTGTACTGCTGGAATGAGAACAGGGAAGGGGATAGGTGAGTAAAGGACAATGACTAACAATGTTTTGAGGCCAGGATGGTTACAGGAACATAGGGTATATTGTAGGGAGAGTTCCCACCTGTGGAATTCAGAAAATATGGTGTTGGTGGGAAGGATCCAGATGGCACAGGTTGTGAAGAAGTCAAAAGAACATTGTGTTGGGTAGCATGCCCAGCAACTGGGTGGTCCAGGTGTTTTGTGGCCACAGTTTGCTAGTGGCCATTCGTGTGGACAGACAGCTTGTTGACTGTGATGCCCATGTAGAATGCTGCACAGTGGTTGCAGCTTAGCTAGTAGGTTATATGAGTGGTTTCACAGATAGCCGTGCCTTTGATGGAATGAGTGATGCTTGTAACTGGACTGGTGGTGGGAGAATGTATGTGAAAGGTCTTGCATCTAGGTGTATTACAGGGAAAAGAACCATGAGGCAAGGGGTTGGGAGCAGGGGTTGTGTAGGGATGGACAAGAATATGATGTAAGTTCAGTGGGCAGTGGAATACCACTGTGGAAAGGGTGGGTAAGATAGTGGGTATGACATTCCTCATTTCAGGGCATAGCGAGAGGCAGTTGGAACCCTGGCGGAGAATGTGATACAGTTGTTCCAGTCCTGGGTGATATTTAGTAATGAGTGGAATGCTTGTCTGTGACCATACTGACTGATCATTGATTGGAAATGGCTTTGTTTTCCTACTTGGAGACCGTTTGCTGCCATTCATGGACTGCATGTTTCCAAACAAAGATGGAATTTTTATGAATGATGACGTGCCATGACCCGGGCCCACAGTTGTTTGCGATTGGCTTGAAGAACATTGTCATCAGTTCGAGTGAATGATTTGGCCACGCAGATCACCTGACATTAATCCCATTGAACATTTATGGAACCTAGTCAAGAGGTCATTTTGTGCACAAAATACTGTACTGGGAACACTTTCACAATATGGGCAGCTACAGAGGCAGCATAGCTCAGTATTTCTGCAGTGAACTTCCAACAGCTTGCAAAGTCCATGGTGCACTATGCCAGCAAAAAGGAGGTCCAACACAATAGTATGAAATATCCCATGGCTTCTGTCACCGCAGTGTAGATGCTACCTAAAACGTCATGTACACAGTGTACCTGTTGTCAGTAGTATTGATTTTACCATAATATAAACCTGCGTACAACTTACAGTTTGCAAGAAAACTAAAAGAATAAATTATTAGTGCTCATTAACAAGCCTTTTTCCTCAGAGAAATAAATCCATTGTGCTACATTGTCTGCTTAGGGAAATTCAGTAGGATCTACACCAAAAAGTGCTGAACTTAAGATCCTTTCTCTGAAACAACCCAGCCAGTGAAAGCGGGCAACATAATTATGATAGGATTCAGTGATTACCACATGCACTGGAATTAATGTAAGGTACTAGACCTTGAAATTTCAGATATTTATTAATAAAAAAATTAGAAAAAGTGGGTGTAATTTGTGTAGCAAAAGCTTGATATATAGGCAGTAAAACTGCCAAAAGCAAAGTACCCATTGCTATATGTCTTATAAGTTCATGCAGGTATGGCTGTCAGCAGTGTAAATATAGCTTCACTCAAAAGCAGATTTTTTCATTGCTTGGATAACCCAAGAACAATATGAAAGAACCTCCTATAATTACAATAAGAAAATGAAAGAACCTTCTATAATTACAATGATAAAATGAAATTCAAAGATAAATAAAAAAATGTAGAATTGCTTCAGCTGAAGAACTTCACACTAGGTATGAGTTTGAACAACTCAATAAAGAGCTGCAAATCATGAGATTAAATAGCAGTTATGCACATGTGCGAGTCAAACAGTTGTGACCAGTTCACGAAAATTATCAGCCTATTTCTGATGGTTCCCAGCCAGATGTGTCTGGTTTGGAACCTCTGTTCGAACAGGTTACTGTGAATCAGGAGCAACTGAAAGTAGTTAGCTGCACTTCCTGAATGCTGTTTCAGTACTGCATATGCTGATGATGGTTCTGGTCTGCTGCTTGTAAAGACCTGCTGTCCTACAGCTGCCAAATCTGAGCAATTTTGCTTAGGATCAAACAATAGTGATTTGGGGTGTTTGTTATTTGTGGTCTTGTAATAGTGACATTTGAAGCATTTACATGATACCTTTCCCAGATAGGACATCCCGGTTGACAATGCCATACAATCATTTCATTTCTGTATAATATCCCCAGGTTGCTCATCACTTTTTTGCATGTGTGCCGCAAGCTTGGGGTTCTTAACAATTGTGGCATTTTTCTCTTCGTATGCTGCAGTTCTATTCTGTGGTTATTTCTTTCTATTTGACTAAACCTTCAACGGATACCCTATTTGATGTTGACTCACAGCCATTCCCCTGGTCTCTCATTTCAGTTTTTCAATTTAATTTTTCTGTTAAATCCTACTCACCTTTTTGTTTATTTACAAACATCCCTGATTACATGGTTTGATCTCCATGTTCAAAATTTTTCCCATTTTGGGAAGCTTGTCCAATATCCTGCCTAACGACAGACCATATGAGGAGTTGCAGGTATCTATATGGTGGTTGGTAGCCCTTGACTGTGCGTAGAACATGCTGCTGGTACCTGCTACATTTCCTCCTTATGAATGCTGAGGAGTTGCATCTATCTCATTTACAAACTGCAGACTACAGGCAACAGTCTTCGTGCCTGGTGGCCAGTGCTTAGGTGGGATGGCTCACTTTGAAGAACCTTTGATTGGAGTAAGTGGCATCGTGGCAGACCAATTGACTGAAGAGAATTAAGTTGAACCATACGGGTGATCTTATGGTCCCAGCAGTCTTACCAGGGTGATTAACTCACTTTAATATGGGAGGATATAACCTCAACAAATTTCCCTCATTAGGTACGAATCAAGATGAAAGCTGACCTGTCAAGAAGGAAAGAGATGTGTGCCTCAAATTCCAAGTCTGTATGAGGACTGACAATGAATCCTTAAATACCTAACCATTATTATTTGTGGACTAAACGCAATACATGTATAGTGACTTCATCTCAATAAACAAAATACGAAACAGATCTGTAATGCTCAGTCTTGGACATTAAGCTGCAGCAAATTCAGCAGCAGCTGAGTCACAACTACCTCTCACAGGAATCTAAATAAATTCAAAAGTATAATCTTCCACAGGAACATTAAACATCAAACAAATGAAGAATTATATGCTGATTTGAAATGGTATCAAGTCAGTTTTATCCTTCAGGTCCAACGAAGGCTTATAAATAACAAAGTAGACATTGGAGCACTTATCTTGGACATTAAGAGTGGCTTACTACCAGTGTTACGGTCCGTTGGGCTGATGAAAAGCCTTACGTACCACCCACCATGAAGTGCTTCAAATGTATGAAATTTGGCCATGTGTCATTTAGGTGTGCAAATGAACCTATCTGCGGAGATCGCAGATGACTACTACACAGGGTGGCAGGGTGGCCCCGCCCACCCTTTGTACCACCATCTTGCTGCATCAGTTAAGGTGAGGATCACTCCCCACCCACCCACCCACCCACACACACACACACACACACACACACACACACACATTGATCACCAACACGCCATGTTGCAAGAGGAGAATATACTATCGAAGAGTTCAAGATCTTTGATCGTTTAATGTATCAAGAAACCAGATGACAGTAAGTTAATCCCCAAAAAGTAACCCTTCCATCAAAGACAAACATACACTATCCCTCCTTTCTTGCCACTGGGCCCTGTCAGCCATCTTAGTTCATACATTCATGTGATGGAGGGGACTCCCCAGCTTCCCCTCTCTCTTACATCTGCATCTGTGCTGGGTACCTCACTCTCCTCCACTCATGTAATAAAGATCTCTACCTGACTGAAATCTCCTAGTAGAGGGTTGCTCTCTCCTGGTCCTACTATCCAACCACAACCCAGTCCCCTAATAACTACCAGCAGCTTCAAGAGGTCGCAGAACAATCCATTCCTCATCTGTGCCAGACTCAGATCCTGATACTCCTCCTTCTGAATCCAAATCCCACAAGGAGGAAGAAAGAAGAAACCAAATTTCAATACAGATCCAGTAGCCCCAGGTTCCTTTTAAGTCTCCTCCTCTGCTGTCAGAATCATGCAATCAGGTGACAACCAACACCTAGTGCCAACCCAAACTGAATTGTCATAAACAGTTGTATTCTTTACTTACTGTCATTAGACTCACATGCAGACATAATCCAATGGAATTGTAATGATCACTGTTGCCACATTGCTGACAAACACTTGCCCTTGCTTTAACCAGTGGTTTGCATAGCTCTTGAGGAAACCTGATTTCTTACAACATATTCACCCATTTTATGTAATTGACAAGCCTATTATAAGAACAGAACTGGCCCTGAAAGAGGCTCTAGTGGGGCATGTACGATGGTCCTCTAGTGACCGAATATCACCTAATGCCATGATGGAAGCAGTGGCAGTGTGCCTGAAAAGAATAAGAAGAAGAATAGAATTACCTTTGTAATGTCTGTTGGCCCCATCTGTGCCCCAGGGAGAAAGGGATGATGTACTGTGAGATCGTTGATTTGGCTACTCGTATCTTTTCTTGTACTGGGCAGTTTCGAAGCCCATAACCTTATATGGGGCAGCACTAAGACCACTAACTGTGAGAACTCATTAGTTCAGTTGGTTTTAAATCTTGACCTCTTATACTAAAAAACAGCTCTCCATTCATTTTAGTACAGCACATGGATGCTTTGCAGCCTTCAACTTTACGATCTGTTTATCCTATTACTCAGTGGAAGGATCACGATGATCTCTATGGTAGCGATCACTACCTGATCATTTTATCCTAGCCACATCAATATTGGACATTGCCCCCCACCCCCACCACACACACACACACACACACACACACACACACACACACACACCTCTCATCCCCCACGTTTTGTTAATAAGAATGCTGATTGGGACACATTTAACACTTCCTTAATGCTTCATATGCTTCCCCTGGTGATATCACTTTCTTCAAGATCTCTCTGCTTGAAGCCAGTCCTATGATGGACACAGGATGTCACTGAGGTCATTAAATGCACTTCAGCAGTACAGGGTGAGTCAAAAAGGGCTTTCTTTGGAATGATATAGAAATTTATTGAGGAAACTCACAGAATCATTTTGTAGCAAACAACCTAAGTTTGAGTCATGTAGTGCATCAGTACCTAATCCACCACCAGCCCAGTTAAAATGTCTATTTTCACTGGTGCGGAGTATACTCACTCTGCAACTGATGTTCGGTGTAAGTTTTGCACTGAATATGCTAAGAAATCCCCAAGCAGGCCTGCTGTTGCCCTTAGGAAATTGAAAGCGTATGGCCCTTTCTTCTTCATGCAAAAAACTGTCACTGATATTGTCTGTCTGGATACGCTTGAAAACATTTTAATTCTACTGACCAGTGAGGATGACCGAGATGGGCTGGTTTACTACCAGCAAGATGGTACACTACCTCATTTCCTCACGGAAGTTCGAGATTATCCTTGATAATCACTTCCCAGGTCAGTGGATTGGACATGAAGGGTCAATCGCATGGCTACCTCACTTCCCAGACTTGACACCAGTGGATTTCTTTCTCTGGGCTTTCATTGAAGATCATGTGTGTGTTCCTCCCCTACCAAAAGATTTAGCGACCTGAAAAATCGAATCCAAGCTGCCGTTGCACAAGTTACACATGATTTGCTGCGAGTGTTGGAAGAAATTGATTACTGATGTTACGTTTGTTGCAACACAAACGCTAGTCACATTGAGTGAAAATAACACTTGACACTTTCATGTGAAACATGACATTGTTTGCTACAAAATGATACATCTACCAGTTCAGTAAGGTATCTCAGTACATTTCTGTATCATTCCAAAGTTGCAAAGTCCTTTTTGACACACCCTGTTTGTAAATTGACTGATATCCTAGGCTTCCATAAGGATGACACAGTGAAAGCTGTCACTGCTGTCACCACTGTCAATGTGGCGATGCACTTCGCCCAAGTATTATCATTTGTAAACTATCCTCCTCCTGCCTTCTGTTTCCACACAAGACGAACAGATAGTGCCATCCAGTATTTCAATACAGAATCTTTGGAACTCTAAAACACATCTCGGCACACAGACATTCTCCCAAAATACAGCTCTGGTTCCTGACTGGATACAAATCAAATGTTAGACTATTTACCTATAAAATGCAAGACCCACATCTTTATTATTTTTAACTGAATCTGATTTGAGGGCAAGTTCCCACTCCTGTGGAGAGAAAGTATTATTATCCGAGTTTTGTAACCAGGAAACACCCCATAAGAGGCGGATAGCTACAGACCATTCTGTCTTACCAGTGTCCTATGTAAATAGGTTGAGCACATGGTAATCCAGTGACTCTGCTAGACCCTCAGCATGGATGGCCTCTTGTGTAATTCATAGTGTGGATTTCACGTGGGTCGGCCTACAAGTGATCACCTACTCAGAATGGCTTTTACCCGGTGTCAGCATCTCATAGCTGTCTTCTTTGTCCAGTTTATCTGTGCCAAAAGTTGCATCATGCATTTTTGCTGACATATTGCTGTTCCATTTATGAAAGCTTAATCAGACATGTCAGATAAAATCTAATGTCCTACATCTTCCAGAGTTTGGGTTGTTCCATCTAGAGGCAGAGATCAACTAGCCATCCAGAACATTTGAATCAATACCTTCATTTTATGATACTTAATTAAGGCTTCCAGAAAAATGGTACTGGTCAAGAATTGCAGTATCAGCTCATCTACAGTCTATTGGTTATGACTTTTGCTTACCTCTTCTCAATACTCTCACTATGTCGTATTTGGGAACATCCTAACATTTCTTGCATTACCAACAGATTCACCTGGACCTTTCTCCTCTTGGTCCAAAGGATGTCATAGAACCCTTGCTTTTTTGCCATTTGTTCCTCTCGATATTCAGGTGAATACTCTAATCCTGTTAGTGTTTATCTGGATGGCTCAAATTCTGAAGATGGGACAAGCTATGCCTTCACATGCATCAGGACAAATGAGCAACACTCCCTGCCTAATGGATGCTACTCATTTGTGGCAGGATTTATGGCAGTACACCCAACCCCATCGCATGAGTCTGTCCTCACCTGTAGTGACTGAATGAGGACTGTGAGGCTATAGCCCACTGTTATTCTTAGCATTCTTTTGTAACACAAGTACAAGATCTCTTCCTAGACTTTTGCAACATTGGGAAAATGGTGGTATTCCTCTGGCTTCCCTGTAATATTGGTATCTCGAGGAATGAACTTGTGGATTGGTTCACCACAGAGGATATTGGGAAGGATACTTTGGAAATAAAGATAACAGGCTGCAATAGGTGGGCAACATTGTACCACTGACTCTTACATGGAGAATCCCCGAAGTGTGGGACATACTTTTTGAAACCATCTTCCATATGGAGCTGAGTGTAAGATGATCCTGAAACAAGACAACCCCCTCTTCCTTTTTTTTTTTTAATAGGCTTCTTGGGAATATTTTATTTTTAACATAATGTGACTTACCAGAGTTACAAACTGTTTTACTGATATAAAATAACTGACTAAAAAAAGTTATCATTATACCTATTTTAAACTTTGTTTATTGATTGTCTACATTTTGATAATAAGAGGAGATAAAAAATAAACAAAAAGAACTGCCTTACCTAATTTTTATTTTCACTTTCTTTATTGCTTACCATCCTTGTGATATCAGTAACTGTAATTGCGCACATCATTGCCATCATCGTTATCATCACCATTGTTGTCATCATAGTTATTATCACTGGTATCACTATCTTCATTTGTAAACCTACTGGCATTTCTTTCTTCCTGACACTCCTCCCATCGTATGTCATCTTCTGAGCCATGCATAGCCTTATTGGATATGCAGTGCTTTTTGAATCATTTCACAATAGATTCACTTGAGATTCTGCTCCAGGCAGTAAGGATCCACCACTGGCCCCTCCTGGATACTGGGAGATTCTTTAACTCCCGTCCCCTTGCGGTGAAGGCATGGTATCGTTGAAGAAGTCAGTCACGGCAAAGCTGTCACATGTGAACCTTAGATGATTACTTGAAGATGTGAGGTCATGCTACTAGAAATTATTATGAGGGTGAATCAGAAAGAAGTTAAACCACCTTGCTGCAAAAGCATACTCTGTGTCGTGACCATGGCCAGTGTGTAGCGTGTGACAATAAAGGCTGAAATGCCTGGTAGGATGGGTGGTGTGATATCCTGTCGTGTTATGTATGCGGTGCGGGCTAGGCTCAGTGGAGTGTCAACTGGATGTTCATTCAAAATTGGAGGTGTGAGCATCAATCAGATTTCTGTGGGCTAAGTGGCTCAATTGCATAGACATTCATTGTGAAATAAAGCGGTGTAAGCAATTTGATACAGGACGCACACATCTCACTGGTGAATATTGCAAAGGCAGGCCAGTACCGTTGCAAATGTTGACTGTGTGGATATGATCTTTAGAGAGGATTGGCGCACAACACTGCAGGAAAGTGCCAGCATGCTGAACATTTCGTATGGCAATTCGTTCTCCATTGTTCACCAGCACATTGGATATTATAAACTGTGTGCTGGTTGGGTCCCACAGGTGCTCACAATATTCACAAGGGACAACGTTTCCAATCATCACTAGCATTTTTAACAGTATTCTGTGAAGGGCAGTGAGATTCACCAGAGGGCACAAAACGTGGGTGCACCACTTCTTTGCCGAAACAGAGTGTGCATCAGTGGAATGGGTGCAAACCACATTACCACGATGAAAGAAGACCAAGGCCTAACCGTCAGCAGGAAAAGTGATGGCAACAGTGTTCTTTGATGTGGAAGGTGTGGTAGACATGTAATTTATGCCCCAAGGCACGACAATCAACAAACATTAAACCGGTTGTGTAAGGCAATTAAAGAAATGCGCCAGGGAAAGTTGAGTGCCAGTGTGGTTTCCTTGCATGATAACACAACACTACACATGGCCCGCCAAATGTCCAAACGTCAGAACTGTTGCAGAGATTCAAGTGGGAGGTATGGCAACATCTACCATACAATTATCATGTGTTGTGTTCAGCAAGATGAATGAGGACCTTGGTGGATGACGATTCTGAAACGATGAGGAGGTGAAAGCAGCTGTACCAGGTGGTTAGGTAACGCTGGAGACCTACAGGCAGTTGTTCTTTCAGGATCATTTTCCTGTGAAAAATTGCGTGTGATAGAAGCTTACTTCCGTCTGCTAGTGCACCCAGCATTACCGCTATTCTTGTCTTCTCACTGCCAGAACTCCTTATAGAAACACTTTCAATGCCCTTTACATCACTAGTAACATTTGATGGCACATTGAAATAAACAGATGTCTGATCAGCATTGCCCTTGTGGCTTAGCAAATAGTCATGCCGTTTCCTAAGATTGATTATATTATGCTAATATATAAGTAATTTTTCATGATATACCATGGATAGTCGCTGAGCTATAGCATAGTTCTGTGTTGTAATATAAGCACTGGCCTCTTTATCATTCTCGTGCATCAGCCAGTACTTGCTTTGAATTCTGCGACACATGCATCTGAAAAATTCTTCTTTCCTCTAGTATCTTCATTCAGATAATTTCTCAAGTAATCGAGCATCATTCATTGTGTTTCTCATGCATTACTGAACAACCTGCTGCTCCAAATAGTGAAAACTTCCCTGCTGTAGTTCACTGAAAGTTCGTTGTTCTTTATTATTCATCTGATGCCACCTATGAACATTACTTCTGTGACAGCAAATTTCCTTCCTGCTGCACAGTTGTTTGGGTTATAGTGCACTTCCTGTGTCAGCAGTTTTACACTGTTGATAATGGCATGATGACTATCGGAAATCAAGACAACCAGTCATGAGTAGCCAATGAGAATGATGTTTTTATTTTTTCACTTTGTGAATGAAGTTAGCTGATTTTTTTCTTTCTCTCATAGGTATTTAAGTTTTGATACAGGTAACTTTGTAAATTGTGAATATTAGAAAATTACAGCTAAATGATTCTGAGAATGAACATTATAAATATCAGTGTGACTCATTTGTAAGTGCACTTTAGCACACTTCTAGTACTGTCACATTTCCTGGATGAAGAGAAATATTCAATAAGCTACGTCGACTTTGACTAGTGATGCAATGTTAGTGGCTGCTGTGATGTCATATTTTGGTTCGCGTGTTTACAGTTTTGCTTGCAAATTTCAGGTCACAGTGAGTTTTTAGATTTTCTGCATGGGAAACTACAGTGTTACGGCTTGCAATAATATTTTGTTAATTGAGAATCTGCGACTTATATACCAGATATTTTGCATTTCAAAACAAAGCATTTCAATAGTGACATGTAGCTTGCTGTTAAACCATAAATTCTTGTTGCTATATTGACAAAATAACACAGATGGGAATTTGAGTGAAAGAAGGGATTATAAATAAAACAGAATTCAAGCAAAATGAGGAATAGAAACAGTGAATGCAGTAACACTGATGAAAATACAAAATGATAAAAGGAAGACATTAAATAGAAGTTAGTACATGAAAATAATTATATTCACATGGACAAAGATTCCGGAATACATAAAAATAATTCAGATCACAGGGACAAAGATCAAGATGAAAACACTTCATGGAAGGAGAGCAAATAACAAAGTTAATACGATGATGAAAATGTTGTGACAAAGGATATAAACTGAAAAAATACATTTAAACCAACTGATTGACTAAAAATAATGATCAAGGTCATTTCAATAAAGATTTCAAAATGAAAAATATTAAAGCACTTGGTGGGATTCAAACCCACGATCTTCTGCATGCGAGGAATGTACCTTAACCACTATGCAGTGTTGCTATTCTGCATAATACTCTTATTTTTAAATCTCTAGATTCTAGAGGATCCTGTGAAATTCTTTTTTATTGATTACTCACAAATGAGGTCCTACACTACCACTCTTAATGCTGATGCCTTTTAAGTTCTTCAAAAGTTAATTTTGTTGTATGTGCTGAATCTGTCCTTCCAACAACCATTCCTTTTCCATTTTTCCTGATGCCATTGCCCTTTGGCTTCCCTGAACTTTCTGTTGTTTTCATTTCGAACTGGTTTATATTGCTGGACTCATTTTTTAGGATTCCATTCCTCAGTCAGTAAAAATAGGATACTTATAGGATCACTATGTCTGTCTGTGTCTGTCTGTCTATCTATCTATCTATCTATCTATCTATCTGGTAAGACCCCTAAAAAAAAAGGTTCTATGTCAATACAGTCAAAAGATATGACCATTTATGTCACATGCTTTGATACTCACAAACTCACTCATCAGAACTTGTAGAAGCATTGTCTATGTAAATGATTAAGTTTATACAGAACCCTCAAAGTGTGACTCCTACTCGCACTTGTCTGGTTTTTTTTATACAATGTGTTGTTTTCATCTGCATTATAAATATCTGCCTAGTACATTCCTCTCTCATGTATTCAGTTGACTCTTGCCATGGATTCTCTAACCTTTCTGCAGCAGATGTGGTTCAGTATAATAATAATAATAATAATAATAATAATAATAATCCTTGAACCAAAGCCCACTGACATCTTCTTAGACAATTGCTCAGTTGTGTAGGACTCATACCAGATGGGATTAACAGATGATACTGAATGTGTACAAAGGAGGGTGGCATGAATGGTAAGAGATTTGTTTCACTCATGGGTGAATGGTATGGAAAAGTTGAAAAACCTGAATTGGCACTCTCTTGAAGATACACACATACCATCCCCTGAAACCCTGCTTATAAAATTTCAAGAATCAGAGAATCTGGAGATATTCTTCACTCAGGTGTTCCAGTCAGTACTTACACACTGAGTGGCAACTATTATCTTCATTACTTCAGTGATCATCAGTTTCTAATTTTATAGTACCATTCAGATTTTGATTGTGTGAGCTTAAGTTGATGACCTGCTATTTGAGTCTTCCTCAGAATTTTTGCAGATAGTATTGATGTTTGCAGTGGTTAGATGGATGATGGAAACTGTGCCCATGTTGCATATCACATCTTGTCTTGCTTAAAATGCTGTGTGTTTTCTGTCAGTACATGCTGTATCTTTGGTTTCAGATTGATAATAAATTTCAGTCTTATTTTTTCAAGCACTTGATTGGCTGTCAATTCTGTTACTAATTATTTTTTCTGATTGGTGTTACAAGATGAGTTGCATATATTGATGGTAGACTATATTTTTGAAAAATAAATAAATAAATTACTTCAATTATAACCAGTTATTTCTCATGAGTGTTTTGGTAACTGGGCTGTAATATGTGTTATCAAGTGCTCTCTATGAAATTTATGTAAATAAGTGATTTTACTTGCGACATTTTTGATAGTTGTCAAACCATGTCTATGTATCTGTTGCTAATTGATGATGCTTATTTGGTGCCGATACTGATGATGTTGCTATTATTTGGAATACCTAATGAATAACTCCTAAGTACAACTTCCTGTGTACAATTTCTTTTAGGAAATTCTGATTGTGGTATTTTTATTTACATGTCTATTATTTCTTTATGAGTAAATTATTTCATATTGTTATAGGCCATTGATGAGCAACTCCTAGTTGACAGTCTATCAGAGCGGATGAAAGATGATAGCCCAAGAGTCGTGAAAAAAGTGTTCAGCAGCTTTGACTCGTCCGTTCTCACATTGTTACTGGGTCCTGATTATTTACTGAAGAATCTCATACAGCTTGCAAAGAAGTGTTGGATACTGAGGGGAGAATGGACTGAAATTGCTGCAAGTGTTCTAAACATTATTTGCAGTGAACAAGTTAACAGTTTTTTTGAAAAAGATGGTCACATTCTGGTTACTGTTTTTCCATACCTCTTTCCTGGAGGGAAAGCAGAAGCCCAGATTGCTAGGGACATTTTAACATCATTTTTTGCTGGAACTAACATGTTATTGACATATATCAGGAGAGGTATGTACATGAGTGATCACTGAACTTGTACTGCTTGTTTATATTTAATCCCATTCTAATTGGGACTTATTACTGTGATTAAATGAATATTTCTATTGTTTTAGGTATGCCTGACCCTGATAAATGTGACACCACACAAATCTGTGTTAAAACATTTAGAGGCCTCATTACCTGCCATAGCATACCTGGAATGAGTGAATATTTGCAGGAGGCAGCACAGCTTGTAGAACCTGAGAATTCCGACACTGTTGAAAAGTTTCTTGCTCTCCTGTTTAAATCCTCAGCAATAACCAAGAAAGTTACTGCAAAAGAGAGTAAAAAGATTCTTGATGAGGCTGTAGCATATGTTGAAGGCTCAAAGGTAAAGGCATTTCCATTTTTTTAAAGGTGACTGCTGGTCAGAAAAATACCACATACATTAGACAGCATATTGATTGTTTCAGTAAACAGTAGGTGTTAACCTGAAAATCTCTCTTATGGAATTATAATATCTCTTCACTGATCAGTGAGTATTTCAGTATGGCATGTGATGTGTGTGTATCACTTTAGAATATCTTCATGAAAAATGAAGGAAAGGTGCAGAATTAAAGTTTAATATCCTATTGATGACACATCATTACAGATGGAGTACAAACTCGAATTGGGGATGGACAAGGAAGAAAATTGGCTGTGCCCTTTTCAAAGGAACAATTTCAGCACTTGCCATAAAAAAATGGCAGCCCTTCAATGTGCAGTGTCTCGTATATGTTCAGTTGGGAGGGAGCATGAGAGGTTTTCATGTTGCGGGTGTCTCTCCACCAAGCCAGCTTTGTCTGGTCAGGCATTGTTAGCAGTCAAATGAAAACTAGGTACATATCAAACCACCTTGCAAAATCTCGTAGATGGCAGCTGTCAAGTAGCACTAGGTATGCTTTGGGCAGGACATGCCCCTAAAATGATCCTGCCACAGATGAGAGAATGACGTGTCTGTATCAGCACAGCTGACACTATTAGTTGCGCATGTTTGCAATCAGCTGACTTTGAAATGACACTCCTAGATCAAGTTGAAAATTGTCTATAAACAAGTCGCTATCTCACTGTTTCTGGGTCCATTTATGCTGGGGAAGACTCGCTGTTTGCCAAGCAAACACATGTTTTTGCGTAAGGGGAAAGCATCTAACGGGTTGCAAAACTTATATGTCAGCCTCCTGAAGCTCATGGAACACAGTTTAGTGGGAGAAGTGTGACTCATAGGCTGCATCAAGGTCTCTGTTTTTGATTTTTTATTTCACACATCTAGTTCTGTAGGACCAAGTTGAGCAGCAAATCTCCATGGTCACGGAATGTGTCAGTACATGAAATTACATCGGGAAAGTATTAATAGATAAAATAAAATGTTTATGAATCCCGTTTGTATAAATGCAGTCGGTAATGTAATACTGGAATTAGCTTAATTTTTCAAGGAACGCCTTAACAGAATATGAGTGACCCATGAGGAAACTCTTCAGTTCAGATTTGAAAGTGCTTGGGTTACAGCTAAGATTTTCGATATAGACACACACACGCGCGCGCGCGCACACACACACACACACACACACACACACACACACACACACTCTGAGAGGCCAATGTCAGAATAGTCAGACTAATGAACAGAGATCGACAAGAGGTTTGCAAACTTCTACCACTTATTGCCAGAACTGCCTGTTTCAAAACCAAAAATACCTTTCGAGAATGGGAAGAGTTGGCCCAAAATATAATAATATACACCATAAGCAAATCAAAATTAGTAAAGTAGACTACTTTCTGTATCATACTATCACTTACTTCAGATGCTATTCCAATATTAAAAATGACAGTGTTAAGTCTTTGTGCAGGATGCTGAACATGGGCTTTCCACGACAATTTACTGTCTATCCAAACACCTAGGAGTTTGAACTGTTCAGTCACACTAATCAAATGCCCTTTTTGTGTCATTAGAACGATCACCGTGGTCTAGGGGTAGCGTCTTTGATTCATAATCAAAACGTCTCCGGTCCCGGGTTCGATCCCGCCACTGCCTAAATTTTGATAAATAATCAGCATTGGCGGCCGAAGACTTCCGGCCTAAGAAGTCAGCCTCATTCTGCCAACTGCCTTGTCAAAGAGGGCGGAGGAGCGGATAGAGGTTCAGGGCACTCTCTTGTCCTAGGGGTGGGAAATTGCCCCTAAAGGCGGAAGAATCAGCAATGATCGACGACATGAGGATGCAGAAGGCAATGGAAACCACTGCATTAAATACCCGTAACGTGTAATAACAGGACATGTGGCCTGTAATTGAAGAAGTGTCATGATGATCTCTCCATTGGCAAAAGATTCCGGAATAGTCCCCCATTCGTATCTCCGGGAGGGGACTGCCAAGGGGGAGGTTACCATGAGAAAAAGATTGAATAATCAACAAAAGGATAACGTTCTACGAGTTGGGGCGTGGAATGTCAGAAGCTTGAACGTGGTAGGGAAACTAGAAAATCTGAAAATGGAAATGCAAAGGCTCAATCTAGATATAGTAGGGGTCAGTGAAGTGAAGTGGAAGGAAGACAAGGATTTCTGGTCGGATGAGTATCGGGTAATATCAACAGTAGCAGAAAATGGTATAACAGGTGTAGGATTCGTTATGAATAGGAAGGTAGGGCAGAGTGTGTGTTACTGTGAACAGTTCAGTGACCGGGTTGTTCTAATCAGAATCGACAGCAGACCAACACCGACAACGATAGTTCAGGTATACATGCCGACGTCGCAAGCTGAAGATGAACAGATAGAGAAAGTGTATGAGGATATTGAAAGGGTAATGCAGTATGTAAAGGGGGACGAAAATCTAATAGTCATGGGCGACTGGAATGCAGTTGTAGGGGAAGGAGTAGAAGAAAAGGTTACAGGAGAATATGGGCTTGGCACAAGGAATGAAAGAGGAGAAAGACTAATTGAGTTCTGTTACAAGTTTCAGCTAGTAATAGCGAATATCCTGTTCAAGAATCACAAGAGGAGGAGGTATAGTTGGAAAAGGCCCGGAGATACGGGAAGATTTCAGTTAGATTACATCATGGTCAGACAGAGATTCTGAAATCAGATACTGGATTGTAAGGCGTACCCAGGAGCAGATATAGACTCAGATCACAATATAGTAGTGATGAAGAGTAGGCTGAAGTTCAAGACATTAGTCAGGAAGAATCAATACGCAAAGAAGTGGGATACGGAAGTACTAAGGAATGACGAGATACGTTTGAAGTTCTCTAACGCTATAAATACAGCAATAAGGAATAGCGCAGTAGGCAGTACAGTTGAAGAGGAATGGACATCTCTAAAAAGGGCCATCACAGAAGTTGGAAAGGAAAACATAGGTACAAAGAAGGTAGCTGCGAAGATACCATGGGTAACAGAAGAAATACTTCAGTTGATTGATGAAAGGAGGAAGTACAAACATGTTCCGGGAAAATCAGGAATACAGAAATACAAGTCCCTGAGGAATGAAATAAATAGGAAGTGCAGGGAAGCTAAGATGAAATGGCTGCAGGAAAAATGTGAAGACATCGAAAAAGATATGATTGTCGGAAGGACAGACTCAGCATACAGGAAAGTCAAAACAACCTTTGGGGACATTAAAAGCAACGGTGGTAACATTAAGAGTGCAACGGGAATTCCACTGTTAAATGCAGAGGAGAGAGCAGATAGGTGGAAAGAATACATTGAAAGCCTCTATGAGGGTGAGGATTTGTCTGATGTGATAGAAGAAGAAACAGGAGTCGATTTAGAAGAGATGGGGGGTCCAGTATTAGAATCGGAATTTAAAAGAGCTTTGGAGGACTTACGGTCAAATAAGGCAGAAGGTATAGATAACATTCCATCAGAATTTCTAAAATTATTGGGGGAAGTGGCAACAAAACGACTATTCACGTTGGTGTGTAGAATATATGAGTCTGGCGACATTTCGGAATAGCATCATCCACACAATTCCGAAGACGGCAAGAGCTGACAAGTGCGAGAATTATCGCACAATCAGCTTAACAGCTCGTGCATCGAAGCTGCTTACAAGAATAATATACAGAAGAATGGAAAAGAAAATTGAGAATGCGCTAGGTGACGATCAGTTTGGCTTTAGGAAAAGTAAAGGGACGAAAGAGGCAATTCTGACGTTACGGCTAATAATGGAAGCAAGGCTAAAGAAAAAAATCAAGACACTTTCATAGGATTCGCCAACCTGGAAAAAGCGTTTGACAATATAAAATGGTGCAAGCTGTTCGAGATTCTGAAAAAAGTAGGGGTAAGCTATAGGGAGAGACGGGTCATATACAATATGTAACAACAACCAAGAGGGAATAAAAAGAGTGGACAATCAAGAACGAAGTGCTCGTATTAAGAAGGGTGTAAGACAAGGCTGTAGCCTTTCGCTCCTACTCTTCAATCTGTACATCGAGGAAGCAATGATGGAAATAAAAGAAAGGTTCAGGAGTGGAATTAAAATACAAGGTGAAAGGATATCAATGATACGATTCGCTGATGACATTGTTATCCTGAGTGAAAGTGAAGAAGAATTAAATGATCTGCTGAACGGAATGAACAGTCTAATGAGTACACAGTATGGTTTGAGAGTAAATCGGAGAAAGACGAAGGTAATGAGAAGTAGTAGAAATGAGAACAGCGAGGAACTTAACGTCAGGATTGATGGTCACGAAGTCAACGAAGTTAAGGAATTCTGCTACCTAGGCAGTAAAATAACCAACTACGGACGGAGCAAGGAGGACATCAAAAGCAGACTCGCTATGGAAAAAAAGGCATTTCTGGCCAAGAGAAGTCTACTAATATCAAATACCGGCCTTAATTTGAGGAAGAAATTTCTGAGGATGTACGTCTGGAGTACAGCATTGTATGGTAGTGAAACATGGACTGTGGGAAAACCAGAACAGAAGAGAATCGAAGCATTTGAGATGTGGTTCTATAGACGAATGTTGAAAATTAGGTGGACTGATAAGGTAGGGAATGAGGAGATTCTACGCAGAATCGGAGAGGAAAGGAATATGTGGAAAACACTGATAAGGAGAAGGGACAGGATGATAGGACATCTGCTAAGACATGAGGGAATGACTTCCATGTTACTAGAGGGAGCTGTAGAGAGCAAAAACTGTAGAGGAAGACAGAGATTGGAATACGTAAAGCAAATAATTGGGGACGTAGGTTGCAAGTGCTACTCTGAGATGAAGAGGTTAGCACAGGGGGGGGGGGGGGGGGCAAAAAAAAAAAAAAAAAAAAAAAAAAAAAAAAAAAAAAAAAAGAAAAAAAAAAAAAAAAACCATTGGGTTTTGTCGAATTGTGTTTTAGAAACTGTAAAAACTGAGTCTGACCATGATTTAGCATTAGTTTATTTTCTACAAGCCATGAACTTATGTCTGGAACTGCACTATTTGAAACAGTGGAAATATTGTGCACAATGTCCTTTACTACCAAGCCAGTGTCATCAGCAAACAGAAATATGTTAGAATCACGTGTTAATAGTAGAAGGCACATTGTTTATATATGTAAGGAACAGGATGGCCCCAACAGCTTTAGCAATCACTAATGGCCTAGAAATGGGTCTAAAATTGTCTTCAATATCCCTTTCTCCCTTTTTATAAGATGATTTTGCTACTGAGTGCTTTAATCTTTCAGGAAACAGACTAAAGGAAAAATAACAAATATGACTAAATACAGGACTAACATGTGCAGCTCAGTACTTTAGTATTTTGCTAAATACTCCATCATATCCGTGAGAGTACTTAATCTTCAGTTATGCAATTATCGACACTAGCCAGCACAGGTGCTCTGTGATCAGTTGTTTTCAGGCACTTCAGAAAAGATAGTGATTTTGGTTCTGGGTTGTAGCACAGTTAACATTTACATCTACCTCAGTACTCTGCAAGTCACCTGTCAGTGTTTGCTGAAGGGTACTCTGGCATCAAAAACTGATCCTCCCTTCCATGTTCGTCCCACAAATGTCGCCTTGGAAGAATCATTGTCAGTAAGCTTCTGTACTAGCTCTAATTCCTCGAATTTTCTTTGTTGTGGTCATCTTGCGGGAAGAAGTGATATGTTGTCCAACTCTTCCCAGAAAGTGCTCTCTCAAAATTATAATTGTAAACCTCTTCATGATGCATAACATCTTTCTTGTAGTGTCTGCAACTAGAGTTAATTAAGCATTTATGTAACACTCGTACGCTTACTAAACAATCCCGTAATCAAGCACATTGCTCTTTGTTGGATCTTCTCTGTCTCTTCTATCAGATGTTCCTGGTAAGGGTCCCACATTGATGAACGGTACTCAAGAATCGATCAAACAAGCACGTTCTAAGCCCCTTCCTTTGTGAATGAGTTACATTTCCTTAAGATTCTTCTCATTAATCTCAATCTGCCACCTGTTTTTCATACTATTTGTTTTATATGGCCATTCCACATAAGGTCACTATGGATAGGTACATCTAGATGTTTTACGGTAGATATTGTTTCCAGCAGCTTGTCATTGATAGTGTAGTTGTACAGTAGGAGATTTCTTTTCCTATGTATGTGCAACAGTTACATTTATTTATGTTCAGAGTGAACTGCCAGAGCCTGCACCATTCATCAATCCTGTTTGGTCACTGAGTGACTGACTAGTCCATTCCAAATTGCTTACTGGTTCTGTGTAACACAAGAACCTCTTAAGGTTTTTAGTCAAATTGGTTGACAAAATTTTACTTTCAGAGTCATTGAATCCTTCTCTCATTGCTCTTCTTATGCTCATTCTACAAATTGACACTGTTTTCTAGTGTTGCTACTGTCTTATAGACAATACATCATCTACGAACAGGCTTAAAGAGCTTCCAACTCTTTCTATTAGATCATTTATATATATTGTAAACAGTAATGGTCCTATCGCACATACTCCAGAAATTATGTTTACATCTGTCAATTTTGTTCCATCCAATCGCAAATCTGGTCTGATACTCGGTAAGCGCATACTTTTCTCACTAAACAGCAGCGTAGGACAGTGTCATATGTCTTCTTCCTGAAGTCAAAGAACATGGCATCAACCCGAGTGCCATTGTCTGTAGCCCTGTGGATCTCGTGGAGGAACAGAGCAAGCTGAGTTCTGCAAGATCTCTGTTTGTAAAACTGCGAGATCTCTGTTTGTAAAATTGATGTTGATTTTTGTAGAGCAGAGTTTTGCTCTCCAAGAAGTTGTTGTTCTTGAGCATATAAAACCTGTTCTACAATGGATTGACATGAACAATGTAGGCCTATAATCATGTGTATATTCCTGTGAGCCTTCATGAAAACTAGAACCTGTGCTTCTTTCCAGTCACTAGGCACCCATTGATGCTCCTGTGAACTACAATAAACTGCTGCTAGAAGGGGGGCAAGTTCTTTCACATAATCCTTGTAGAATAGTATAGGTCCTGTTGCCTTTCCTCCACTGGTTGCTGTTCTATTCCACGATCGTTTATCTCAGTATCTGCCGTTTCGATGTTCATTTGTTGATTGGAAGGAGGGATCGTATTATGATCTTCTGTGATGAAAAAATTTTGGAATACCAAATTCAGTATTTTCGCCTTCTATTATCTTCTGTTTGGTGCCTGTGTGGTCACTGAGTGAATAGATCAGTCCAAATTGCTTACTGATTCTGTGTAACACCAGAACCTCTTTAAGGTTTTTAGTCACATCGATTGACAAAATTTTACTTTAGAAGTCATTGAATGCTTCTCTCATTGCTCTCCTTAAGGTCACTTTCATTTCATTCAGCTTTTATTTGTCAGCTAGGATTTGGCTTCTCTTGAACCTGTGATGCTCTCTTTATGTACATAGCAATTTTCTGACCACGTCTTTCGCATCCCTTAAGACCTTGCATGGAACATATTTGTCTAAGGCATATTGAATGTTGTTCCTACCCCCCACCACACTGGACTCGCATTCGGGAGGACGACGGTTCAATCCCGTCTCCAGCCATCCTGATTTAGGTTTTCCGTGATTTCCCTAAATCGTTTCAGGCAAATGCCGGGATGGTTCCTTTGAAAGGGCACGGCTGATTTCCTTCCCCATCCTTCCCTAACCCGAGCTTGCGCTCCATCTCTAATGACCTCGTTGTCGACGGGACGTTAAACACTAACCTCCTCCTCCTCCTCCTCCTACCCCCCACCCCCCCACCCATTTCCCTACTCCACATCTTTGTCCTCGGCACTGAATATTTGATGTTGATTGCAATTTGTATCGTCACTCTTGCTAAGCAAATATATTTTCTTACCTTTCTCAACATTCCTTGTAATACTTGTAGTCATAGTTGCTATCACAGCCAGATGGCCACTGATACCTTCCTGTATGTTAAGTGGGAAGACAGGGTGAGGGTAAGAAAAAACTCAAAATAGTTTTTATTACGGAATTTGATAGTGTATATTTTGAAGAATTATTCCCCAAAATATTATGTGTGAACTCCAAAAAGTAACGATTCCATGAGCATTTGAGGCCAAACATGCACGGCGTGCCTCGGCGTTTGGGGATTGGTTCCTGTGCTCACACTCCGTATTTATACCAATTTGAGTAGACCAGATTTGCTGGGCCATTTTACACAAGATGTGAATGAAAGTTTCGATAGTCTCTTTTGAGATACGCTCCAAAAGAAACATGCAGCTGAACAAAATTGTCAAAATTGCTTCAAATTTGGCCGTATGTCTATTCAATGTGATAATGTGTGTGGCAAATGCCCTTCAAATCGAAATAAGGATGAAACACACTGATTCTGGGAAAGAGACGCCAGCAGCAATGTGCTCAGCAACGAAAAGGACTTTGAGGACGAAAATAAGGGCTTATTAGGTGAAAGTAGCAGAAAGCGGCCATCCACTAGTTATTATGGACCGGGCATCGATGATACTTGTAAGTTTCAAGCTTTGTCCCTTTTTTTAATGTTGTTGTTGTGGTCTTCAGTCCTGAGATTGGTTTGATGCAGCTCTCCATGCTACTCTATCCTGTGCAAGCTTCTTCATCTCCCAGTGCCTACTGCAACCTACATCCTTCTGAATCTGCTTAGTGTATTGATCTCTTGGTCTCCCTCTATGATTTTTACCCTCCACGCTGCCCTCCAATGCTAAATTTGTGATCCCTTGATGCCTCAAAACATGTCCTACCAACCGATCCCTTCTTCTAGTCAAGTTGTGCCACAAACTTCTCTTCTCCCCAATCCTATTCAATACCTCCACATTAGTTACGTGATCTACCCACCTTATCTTCAGCATTCTTCTGTAGCACCACATTTCGAAAGCTTCTATTCTCTTCTTGTCCAAACTGGTTATCGCCCATGTTTCACTTCCATACATGGCTGCACTCCATACAAATACTTTCAGAAACGACTTCCTGACACTTAAATCTATACTCGATGTTAACAAATTTCTCTTCTTCAGAAACGATTTCCTTGCCATTGCCAGTCTACATTTTATATCCTCTCTACTTCGACCATCCTCAGTTATTTTGCTCCCTAAATAGCAAAACTCCTTTACTACTTTAAGTGTCTCATTTCCTAATCTAATCCCCTCAGCATCACCCGATTTAATTTGACTACATTCCATTATCCTCGTTTTGCTTTTGTTGATGTTAAGTACTTGTCAAACGGTAAAAAAGTTTTTCTCAAAATCATGTTTTTTGGCTTGGTTGTCGTCACCCACACTACAATTTTCATCCAATTTTAATGAGTTTTGGTCTCTCTTGAAGCAAATTCTCTTCAGTTTATTGTACCTGATATCTTTTGTGTTGATATTTTGTTTTTGCCAAGAAAGAGGGGCCCAAAAAAGACCTGTTTTTAAAATATGTACAATATTGCCTCCTTTTCTTTTCTTTACCTCTCTCTCTCTCTCTCTCTCTCTCTCTCTCGTCAAACCCCTATGGTGAATAAAATTACATCTGTAGGGATGAGGGTGATATGTTAATTTCATTTTCCAGATAACCACAAGCGGAGTTTCACTGACAACCATCAATCTGCCTCCTTTCTGAGCTGCCTCATGAAAATCCCAATTACACATTCAAGGTTTTTCAATAAACATATACCAACGAAAACTTCAATGTATGGTTTATTCATTGCAGCATACCCTATTTGTCTACTGCTTTCCAGTATGCAGGAAAAAAATCTGAATTTGAACAATATTTTCATCTGTCACCTTTGTGAATTGATGCAGTGAGCAACATTCAAATCCCGGTTGACCTCATGCCAACTGTAGCCAGTCTCGTATCTGTCAAATGATGCAGCCATGTGCGTAATATCATCCAAATCTGCTATACTATCCTTATTCTGTATAACTCAAACACCATTTTGAGGCACTCAAAGCGCACAGTCAGTATCACCATACCAAAGAGTCTTCTCACACAGACTGTTTCAGGGACACTGAGGTTTGGTGTTGTATGTTCCCATGTTGTCCTGCCACAATCTAGGCTGCCCAGTGCTGCTAAGGCACAGTGTTTTTATCAACAAACTTGAAGATCTTGCAACTTAAATCAGCATGCAAAGCTTGCAAACATTGAAATTGATTGTATTTTTTATTAGCTTATGGAGTTGTAACTAAATTTTTGTTTATTTGCTGGTACATCCCTGGAGCCCTGGTAATCACTGAAAGCCACATGCCACAGTGCTATAGCATACTGCTAGTGGAGCCAAAACAGACTGGCAAAGCTCTTCTCCATTTAATCAGTGCTGTAGCATGTGGTTTTCAATTATTACCAGGACTGCTGGTGTGTATCTGCAAACATACAAAAAAATTATTAACAGAGTTCACCATAAAGATGACACATTGATTTGCTGACAGGCATGATTGAACAATTGTTGCATATTGGCTATTGGCAAAAGCCTATTTCAGAAAAGAAAAATGCACACACATTCACACAAGTTAGAACACCACTATTCATGGCCACTCTGGCCAGACTGCAACAGAAACACATCGAACAGGAGTGACAATCCATAGTGGGGCGAGGAAGGGGGTGAGTAGCAGTGTATGGGTGTGTGGGTGTATGGGTGGGGGAAGAGGAATCAGCGCTGCCTGGCTGAACATGCAGGGACTAGGATGTGGCAGGACAGGGCTTCCAGGTGCAGTGTCAGGAGGCTGTGGTGAGGAATTGGGGAGTGGAAAGGAGGGGTGCAGAGAACGGGAGAAGACTGATGGTTGTGCCAGCAGGGCACAACACACAATGAGAGGAGGCAAATTGTGAGAAGATGACAGGACAGAGGGGTTTGAAACATTTGGGTGGAGGGTGTGGGGACAGTAGGTTACCATAAATTGAGGCCGGAATGATTTTGGAAGTGGAGAATGTGATGTAAAGGATAACTTCCATCTGTGCAGTTCAGAAAAGCTGGTGGTGAAGTAGAGGATGCAGATTTCCAGGTTGTGAAGCAGGCATTGAAATCAAGCATGTTTATGTGCAGCTGCATGTTATGCCATAGGTTGGTCCACTTTGCTCTTAGCTGCAGTTTGGCAGTGGCCATTTGTCCTGGTGGACATTGGTTGGAACTCATAGCAGTATGAGAAACTGGGCAATGATTGCAGCAGAACTGGTATATAATGTGGGTGCTCTCACATCTGGCCCAACCTCTGATGGTTTAGGATAAGACTGTGATAGGACTGGAATAGGAAGTGCTGGGTGGGTGGATTGTGCTGGCCTTGCACCTGGGTCTTCCAAAGGGATGTCATCCCTGTGATGAGCGGTGGGGGTAGGAATGATCTGGGGCGGTATGTTCCTAATTATAGGGCATGGTGATATATGATTAAAGTCACAACAAAGGATGTGGTTCAGTTGTTCTAGTCCGGATATGACATGGGGTGGTGAACCGGGCTTTCCATTGTAGCTGGTTCTTGGGTGCAGGGGAGGGGGGGGGGGGGGAGGATTTGGTGGGAGTGAGAGGATATGGCACAGGAAATCTGTTTGCGGACTAGATCTGGGGGATAATGTCTGTCTGTGAAGGCTTTTGTGAGACTTTCAGCTTACTGGGCAAGGTAGCTCCTGTCACTGAGGATACACCTCCCCAGGTGGCGAGGTTGGGATTTTGTGGTGTGAAAGGAATGACAGTTGTTGAAATGCAGGTACTGTTTCTGATTGGTGGGTTCAGTATGGATAGAGGTGAGGATGTAGCCAACAGAGACGAGGTCAATATCCCGGAAGGCGGCATGCTGTGTTGAGGAGGACCGAGTGAGTGAATGGAAGAGATGCTGAGGTTGTGATGGAATGAGGATAGTGTTTCCTTGTCCTGAGTCCAGATAATGAAGATATCATCAATGAACCTGAACAAGACCAGGGCTTTGGGGTTGTGGGAGGCTAAGAAGGTTTTCTCTAGATGACCCCAATGTAATTTCCCATTGTTTAATAACAAAACTGGAATTTTTCAAAGCAACAGTGAACACATTGTGACTAACCCACTTATTAAATTTTGTCAACTGGGCTGCATGGCACAGTGGTAATACACTGGACTTGTATTCGGTAAGAGGATAGTTTAAATCCTCATCCAATGATGCAGATTTAGGTTTTCCGTGGTTTTCCTAAACCAATTAAAGTTTAAATTCTGGGGTGGTTTCTCTGAAAATGACATTGGCAGTTTCCTTCCCCAACTTTCCCCAGTTTGAGTTTGTGCACTGTCTTTAATGAACTCATTGCTGATCTCACTTTCATTCTTCCTTAAGCTATTCTGGCAGAGTTTGTTGGCTGAACTTATAAATTAATGTGGTAAGGAGTTACTAGACATAATTAGAATGAAATTTGGTGAACCTAGTTCAGCTAAAAAGTGAAGAACTTCTGTGAGAGTTTGAAATTTTACTAACAGCTATGCATTCACCTTTATTGCTTTGGATAGCACATTTGGTCTAACGACCCAGTACTGTAGTTGCAGGACCTTTCCAGAAAGTAGTGTAATGCTTTTGCCTGCAGCAATAATGGGCGGCTCTAAAGCGACCATATTGTTGTCTGAGTGTTTGTCGATTCATTCGGCATTCAGCCATGCCAGTGTGAGGTTTGTGTCATTTCCCATTATTTTATAATAAGATTTTTAAATCTGTGCCACAATTGATAATCCCGGGAATTGTGAAGTATGCTCAGTAGTAAGATACGGTCAGTAACGTCAAAATACCATAAGACGAATGACATTTATCGACAACTGTGTTAAGTGTATGAAAACAACGTCATAACTGAAGATAGAGTGTGCCATTGGTGCATTAAGTTTAAAAGTGGCCAGGCTAATGTTCACAATCAAGAGCAAGGTGTGTGGCCGAGCATTGTGACTGATGAACCGGTTGCAAAAGTTGATGAGAAGATTCAAGAAAACTGCTGATTCACAATGTAAAACTCTTGTTTAGTCTTCCACAAATTTCATGAAAGTTGTTGCATCAGATTGTTGCACCGAAGCTGAGCTATTGCAAATTTTGTGCAAGATGGATACCAAAATTCTTGAAAAAAAAAAAAAAAAAAAAAAAAAAAAAACAACAACTAAGATATGACTGCATCATTGACATTTCTGGATTCTTATGAAAAAGATCGTAGCTCTTTACTTGTTCGAATCGTAACTGGAGACGAGACTTGTGTCAAACATTGAACTGCAAGACTAAATTGTAATCTATGGAGTACGGTCTTACAAATTCCTCCCAAAAAAAAAAAAAAAAACAAAAAATGCTTCCAGACATTGTATGCAAGAAAGATTGTGGTGACCATTTTTTTTTTAGGACAGGAAATGTGTGCTTCTTGTCAGTTTCCTTGAGTGTGATCTGACAGTAAACTCTGTGAGGTATTGTCAGACCTTCGAGAACTTGAGATCAACAATTCAGAATAAGTGTAGAGGAAAGTTGAGCTCGGAAATTTTGTTCTTGAACAACAGTGCTCGAATATGTACAACAAATGGCACTCAAGAAGTACTCAATGCTTTCAAGTGGGAGGTGTTTCCTCATCCGCCGTGCCGTCTTGGTCTTGCACCCGGTAAGTACCATCTGTTTCCAGTGATAAAGACAGTGCTTTGACGACGATGTGGAACTTTGGGAGTGTGTGACTTAACTGTTGAAATCTCAGGTGGCAGAATTTTGTTGCAATGGAATTGCGAAGTTTGTTCACTGCTATGATTAGTGGTGACTATGTTGAAAAATAGTACTTAAATGTCACTTTCAATTGAATATAACATCATTTTGTTCCTATACTTTTTTTTAAATACCAATACTCATTCATGAGTTTTTAATTTTAAATCCATCAGTAATTCAGTTTTCTTGTTCTTTAATGTCTGATGTAACTTGTGTTGCTTTCATTGTTCAAGAGACTAATAATTATAATTCCCTCTGTTCATCAGGTAACACTAGCTGGTGATGGCAAAGAATTGGGCATCAACAATATTCACAAATGCTTTAAAGTTGCAAGGATGCAGAAACTTCCATTGGAAGCTTTTCTTCACTGTGTGTCAATATTGATAAAATACACCACAGTCCCACCAAAACTTAGAACAAGTATATGGTGGGATCTGAAAGGCGTTAGAGATGAAGAGGAAACTGTCACAGCAGCCAAATTTTTGATAAGAATGTTTGAAGTCCTAGTTGCGGGTTGCAGTTTACAACCCCAGGAAGAGCGTACAAAGTGTGCATACATAATACAACTGAGAGAATTCTTTCAGGTAGTACTCAAATATCAATTTGAACTTGAATTGAATTTGATAAAAAAAGCTATAAGTATTATTAATTTAGAGTTTTAAGGCTCTCTACCCTTACACCCATCCTTTCCCCTCATCTCTTAATGGCAAGGAATTGCTGTTGATCACAATAATGATCCTCATTTTTTCCTGCATTGTAACTTGTTTTGATGTTTGTTATTGTTGTTATGTGTTTCCACTTAAGGACTTTGCTATTCTTTCATTTCCTCTGCATCCTCATTGTAATTTTAAATCATTTTTGTGCCTTTTTCCCCATTGTATTTTTCTTTACCTTTTCTTGTTGTCATTCTTGCTTTACTGAACATCTGCCTCATCCCATCCATATTTAGGTTTTCCATGATTTCCCTAAACCATTTAAGGTGAATTCCATGAGGGGTCATGCTTCTTTTGAAAGAGACATAGTTGTTAGGTTCTTCGTGCATGTCTTGATACCTTCTTCAAGTGTTGTCCAAACCAAGTTTGTGCTTTGTCACTAATGATCTCGCATCAGCATATTAGTAAACTACAATTTTCTTCCTTTCCCTTCCATCACTTCCCATTCCTCCTTACTGTTATTATGTCCTTGCAGTTAATCGTTGTGCAGTGTACTTGTCAGTTACTCCTTTTATTAATAATTTAATGACTGTCTACTTTACTAAAATATTGTTTTGCATTAGAGTCCTGTTTGTTGGATTTTGTAGTTAAATAGCTGTCTTCATCTGAAAATAGTACTTCCTTTTCTTTTCTCTGTTTCTACAGAAGCCCTTAGTGACTCAAATTCCTCTGCATTAAGATTTTCCACTTTTCTGCAGCAGGAATGTTCTGTAATTCTGTATGTTTCAATGTACAGTTGTGTGTTTCAGCTTCAGGTTCTTTAACAGATTTCCCAATCCTTTCCTGTGCTGTTGAAGACTCAGTAACAATTCTTATCTTGTTTGAAAATTCATATTTGACTGTTGTTTTCTCAATTTATTAAGTGAACAATTTTGCATTTTATTATTTGCATCTGCTTGTATATTTAAAAAGCAGATGCTTTATGAGGTTGGTTTGGTAAGTCTGATAAAAAAGCAAAATAAAATATTTGTTTCATAAACAACTCACATTACTTCATGACATACGAGGTGCGGCTAGAAAAAAACCGGAATGATGCTGGAAAAAACATTTATTTACAATTTCATGTTATCTCCTTCAATGTACTCTCCTCCTCGGTCTCTACACCGCTCCATACGAATTTTCCACTGTTCATAGCAATGCTGCAGATCATTTTCGGTAAGTCCATACATTACTTCCGTCGCTTTTTTTTTTACTGCTTCAACAGTCTCAAATCTAGTTCCTTTCAAAGCTGACTTGACTTTAGGGAAAAGAAAAAAGTCACAGGGGGGGGAGACCACATTGAGCATCACCTTACCACCTGACAAAATGGTTTTTGCCTTCTGCAGTGCACTTTCATCAGCCCTTTCCCATTGTTTTGTCTGCCATGTTGACTCTGGTGTGTAACAATGGATCCAGGTTTCATCAACAGTCACAAATAAGTGCAAGAAGTCTTACAGATTGTGATTAAACCTCACTAGACGTTGTATAAAAATGTTGTGCCTTATGTGCTTTTGGTCAACTGTGAACAATTGTGCACCCACCTTCCACACAGCTTCTTCACAGCCAGTTCTCTGTGCAGGATATTATACACCCACTCAGTTGAGATGCCTACAGTCTTGGCAATCTCACAAATTTTTATTCATTGGTCTTGCATTAACATATCATGAATTTTGTCAGTGGTTTCCTTAGAGGTGATCTCTGTTGCATGGTCAGAGCACACTCTGTTTTCGGTACTTGTCTGACCAAATTTAAAGTCATTAATCCAAAAGTAAATAGTCTTCAGTGGTAAAACAGAGCTCACGTGAACTTCATCCAATTCTGTTTTGGTTTGTGTGGCAGTCCAACTCTTCAAATGAAAATGTTAAGTTACAGCATAAAATGCTGTTTTCTCCATTTTCAGTTGCAGTCGATACATTGACTAATTCCGATTCTGTGGCTTACCAGCCATAAAGGCACAACAAAAATATTCTAGTCTTTCATTAAGATTTACCAGATTTATCAAACCACTCTTGTATAATTTTGTTTCACCACTGTTTTTATTTATTTTTTTAAATTAATGAAAGTATTAGAATTTTCCAAAGATACTGGTAATGTGCAAAGTGTACTGAGTACAACAGGACATACTATCTATTAAAATCTCCTTTTTCGTGATCTGATGAGCATTTACCAGTTTGCTGTGATACATTTTTTATGAATTGCTTGTAGATTATGTACTTTTGTTTTTAGTGGTGTTCTCCCATTTTGGAATGAGATGAATGCCAGATGGCTGTAATTTATATTTATCATGTTCAAGACATAGAAGATTTATTTAAAATTTCAAAGATCTTGCACAGTTGTAAAAAATGTGCCAACTTACACCTTTTTACTCAAATGAATTTTTTTACTCAAATGAATTTGTAGTCATTTGTGTGAACAGTCATGTATACAAGCTGCGAACCCTTTTTGTAAACTCTTAACCAGACTTTTCTCTGTAATTGATCTTGTTATAGATTGTTATGCTAAGTGCTCAGTCTTCAGTAATGTATGTTTCGAGACTCTAAATGTATGATTGGTTGGTTGTCTAATCATCTGATGTGGCTGAGATTTTAAAAAGAAAGTTTCTTAGCTTTAAAAATATTGAAGACTGACCATAATGTTGTGACACTAGTTAGTTTCTTTATGGGCTTTGTTTTGAAAATTTTTAGTTTTGTATTTTGTTTGTTAGATAAATGACTTACATTTTTATTTTTTTAAAGGAATACTTCCCACAGTTCAGCAATCAAATGAATTTCCTAAGTAATATGTGGATTGGTCATGCAATGACTGAAGCAAATGACATTGAATGTAATATTGTGAGCTACGAACTCCAGTTACGTTCCCTGTGTCTTGCGACATCACTTCTTCGGCAGTCTGAATCATCTATTGGGTGGATGTTGAGCTATGATGAAATAACAGTGCCAGCTCTACTGATTGCACTTTCGTGTCCTGTATCACTCATTCGAGTTGCTTCACTGGATTGTCTCTCTATTCTTGGAAAGTCATTTGGTGGTGCTCTCAGTGAGAGTAGCTATATTCACTTAGTGAATGAAATTCTCATACGGAAAGAAGAGATAATCTTGGATGCAGAGTAAGTAACTATGTTTAAGTTAGTTTGTGTTGTATGAAGATTGTAGATATGGTATGACTAATATGAAGAAAAGCAGACTTAAGGTGAATCAGTTTCTAAGGTGATTGTATGTATATGTTGTTATTTCATGAATGCTGCATTGGAGGTTCCCCAAGGCAGCAGCTACATCATTCAGATTGTGTGCAGGAGAACAGGAAACCTATTGAACTTGGGCTCTCTCTCTCACACACACACACACACACACACACACTCTCACTCCCTCATGTGGCCCTGATGAGACTAAGTATTGATTATCAATTATTGAAAGCAGTTGCGTGGCCTGAGGAAGATGTGGGGGTAGGGCAGCATACACAATGCAAAGAGGGGTAGTGAGGCAGGTCTTTTGATAGGTGACTCAGTGGCTGCACAACAAGACAAACAGAGTTCAGAGGGTAGAGCATGTAAGACAGATATTGAGTACCAGGTGTGGGGGAGGGGGCAGATAATTCTCATATGGAAAGAAGAGATAATCTTGGATGCAGAGTAAATAACTACATTTAAGTTAGTATGTGGTGAATGAATATTGTAGATGTGGTAAGACTAATATGAAAAAAAGCAGACTTACGAATGAATCAGTGCCTAAGGTGATTGTGTGTGTTATTTCCTGGATACTGCAATGGAGATTCCCCAAGGCAGCTACATCATTCAGAGACAAACTAGTGGCGAGAGGGAGAGGGAAGGAGGGGGGGGGGGGGAGGGAGAGAGAGAGAGAGAGAGAGAGAGAGAGAGAGAGAGAGCAAGGAGGGGGGGGGGGGGTTAGGAGAATGGTGGGAGAAAGTGGGGAAAGGAGTGATGTGGACAGGAGAGAGAAGGCAAAAGGTTAGGTGAGGCACTGGGAACAGGTTAGCAGAGATTAGGGCGGGGGGATGGCAGGATTGCCAGATATACTGGAGAGCCAATTCCCACCTGTGTAGTTCAGAGAAGCTTGTGCTGAAAGGGAGTATCCAAATGGAGCATATAGTGAAGCAACTGTTGAAGTCATTTGTCTTGTGGTGTGCAGCAGTTTTTAGTTCGCCAAAGTCTGGTGATGGCCATTCGTGGGAGTTCACAGTTGCATTACTTGTCGTACCCACATACGAGGTGTGGTTATAAAATAACAAGACGGATGCTGTCACAGAGTAAGGACGCATGTGCCAAAGATGAAACGACCAATAGCTGTGACGTGTGGAGCCTTCTCAGTCGAATGTGGCATCTTGTGTGTGTAGACAAAAGCAAAGTGTATGATGACGGCTGTTTATCACGTGAGTTTTCAAGTGGTTCATGCAGTTACAAGATTGCTGAGACGTTTTTGAAGACGACTCATGCCTGGGATGCCCTTCAACATTGAAAACAGATGAAAATAACAAAAACGTAGGTAGTCTGATTAAGTCTGACCATTGGTTGAGTATTTGATTGATTGCTGAAAATTGACAAAGGATGTGCAAGGTAAATTTTACAAAACCAGATTAACAAGTGAAAAGTGTGTTTAAAATTGGTGCCAAAAATTCTCACGATTGAACGAAAAGCAGCTCGTGGGAAGTGTTTATACTGACACTTTGAATACCATTGAAAACTTCTTGGAAAGAGTGGCAACATGCAACGAATCTTGGTTTTTGTTATGGTCCAGAAACTAACCACCGGTCCGTGCCCAACTTCACTGAGAGTGATAAAAGCTTAAATGAGCAAATCTAAACACGTCAAAAAAAGTTTTGCATCACCTCGGTTCCGGAAACTGTGCAGAAAATTGGAACAGAGATCAACATAAACTTCATTTCTGCCCTTTTTATTGCTCATGAAAACCACACATTGCATGTTGTACCAACATACAGTGGGACCTTCAGAGGTGGTGGTCTAGATTGCTGTACATACTGGTACCTCTAATACCCAGTAGCACACGCTCTTGCATTTATGCATGCCTGTATTTGTCGTGGCATACTATCCACAAGTTCTTCAAGGCTTTGTTGACCCAGATTGTCCCACTCCTCAATGTTGGTTTGGCGTAGATCCCTCAGAGCAGTTGGTGGGTCACTTCGTCCATAAATAGCCATTTTCGACCTATCCCAGGCATGTTTGATATGGTTCATGTCAGGAGAATATGCTGGCCACTCTAGTCGAGCGATGTTGTTATCCTGAAGATAGTCATTCACAAGATGTGCACGATGGGGGCACGAATTTTGCCCATGAAGATAAATGCCTCACCAATGTGCTGTGATATGGTTGCACTATCGGTCGGAGGATGACATTCCAGTATTGTACAGCTGTTACAGACCCTGTTACGGCGCCTTCCATGACCACCACGGGCGTACGTCGGCCCCACATAATACCACCACAAAACAGCAGGTAACCTCCACCTTGCTGCACTTGCTGGACAGTATGTCTAAGGCATTCAGCCTGATGGAGTTGCCTCAAAACACATCTCCAACGATTGTCTGAAGGCCTATGCGACACTCATCGATGAAGAGGATGTGATGCCAATCCTGAGCAGTCCATTCGGATGTTGTTGGGCCCATCTGTACTGCGCTGCATGGTGTCATGGTCGCAAAGATGGACCTTGCCATGGACGTCGGGAGTGAAGATGCGCATCTTGCAGCCTATTGCGTGCAATTTGAGTCGTAACATGACGTCCTGTGGCTGCACGAAAAGCATTGTTCCACATGGTGGCGTTGCTGTCACGGTTCCCCACGAGCCATAATCCACAGGTAGTGGTCATCAACTGCAGTTGTTCACTCCAGGATGCCTGGACACTTCCCTTGTTGAGAGCCCTTCCTGGCACAAAGTAACAATGCAGATGCAATCGAACTGCGGTATTGACCATCTAGGCATGGTTGAACTACAGATAAGATGAGCCGTGTATCTCCTTCCTGGTGGAGTGACTGGAACCGATTGGCTGTCGGACCCCCCTCTGCCTAATAGGCGCTGCTCATTCATGGTTGTTTATGTCTTTGGTCGGGTCTCGTGACATCTCTGAACAGTCAAAGTGACTGTGTCTGTGATACAATATCCACAGTCAACGTCTATCTTCAGGAGTTCTGGGAACTGGGGTGATGCAAAACTTTTTTGATGTGTGTAGGTTCAAATCAATGATTTTTTTTTCGTTCTTTTCTTTTTTATTTAATTCATGAAATCGTGTATCTTCACTGGATTCCTGAAGGTGACACTATTAACATTACAACCTTAAGGTTCTTGCTCAACTCTGTGAGAAAATAAGTAAAAAAGTAACAGTGATTCTGGAAGAAAAAGTTACAGTTTCTGGATCAAGGCAATGCATTAGCTCACACCACATTATCTGTTAAGAGATACCTAGCAAACTACAGCATCCCAGTGTTAGCTCATCCACCTTTTTCGCCTGATCTAGCATTATGTGATTTTTATCTGTTCCTCAAGATCAAATCTGCATCAAAAGGAACAGGATTTCAGTCAGTTGAAGCAGTGAAAGAAAAAGTGGCACACATCATCGAGGATCTCACAGAGGAAGACTTCCAGCACTGTTTCCATCCATGGAAAATTCGCAAGGAGCATTGTGTTGATAGAGGAAGGGCCTAATTGAGGGCAACAATAACTAAATATACACTACTGGGCATTAAAATTGCTACACCACGAAGATGACGTGTTACAGACGTGAAATTTAACCGACAGGAAGAAGATGCTGTGATATGCAAATGATTAGCTTTTCAGAGCATTCACACAAGGTTGGTGCCTGTGGCGACACCTACAACGTGCTGACATGAGGAAAGTTTCCAACCGATTTCTCACACACAAACAGCAATTGACCGGTGTTGCCTGGTGAAACATTGTTGTGATGCCTCGTGTAAGGAGGAGAAATGCATACCATCACGTTTCCAACTTCGATAAAGGTCAGATTGTCTCCTATCGCGATTGCGGTTTATTGTATCATGACATTGCTGCTCGCGTTGATTGAGATCCAATGACTGTTAGCAGAATATGGAATAGGTGGGTTCGGGAGGGTAATATGGAATGCTGTGCTGGATCCCAACGACCTTGTATCACTAGCAGTCGAGATGACAGGCATCTAATCCGCATGACTGTAACGGATCGTGCAGTCATGTCTCGATCACTGAGTCAACAGATGGGGACATTTGCAAGACAACAACCATCTGTACGAACAATTCGACGACGTTTGCGGCAGCATGGACTATCAGCTCGGTGACCATGGCTGCGGTTACCCTTGACGCTGCATCACAGACAGGAGTGCCTGCGATGGTGTACTCAACGACGAACCTGGGTGCACGAATGGCAAAACGTCATTTTTTCGGATGAATCCATGTTTTGTTTACAGCATCATGATGGTCGCATCCGTGTTTGTTGACATCGCGGTGAACGCTTCTTGGAAGCATGTATTTGTCATCGCCATACTGTCATATCACCTGGCGTGATGGTATGGGGTGCCATTGGTTACACGTCTTGGTCACCTCTTGTTTGCATTGACGACATTTTGAACAGTGGACGTTACATTTCAGATGTGTTACGACCCGTGGCTCTACCCTTCATTCGATCCCTGCGAAACCCTACATTTCAACAGGATAATACACGACCGCATGTTGCAGATCCTGTACGGCCCTTTCTGGACATAGAAAATGTTCGACTGCTGCCCTGACCAGCACATTCTCCAGATATCTCACCAATTGAAAACATCTGGTCAATGGTGGCCGAGCAACTGGTTCGTCGCAATACGCCAGTCACTACTCTTGATGAACTATGGTATCGTGTGGAAGCTGTATGGGCAGCTGTACCTGTACACGCCATCCAAGCTCTGTTTGAGTCAATGCCCAGGTGTATCAAGGCCGTTATTACGGCCAGAGGTGGTTGTTCTGGGTACTGATTTCTCAGGATCTAGACACCCAAATTGCATGGAAATGTAATCACGTATCAGTTCTAGTATAATATATTTGTCCAATGAATACCCATTTATCATGTGCATTTCTTCTTGGTGTAGCAATTTTAATGGCCAGTAGTGTATATGTTGTTGAAATAAATTTTTTACAGCAATAGTCCAGTTACTTTACAGCCATGCCTTGTAGAATGTTCTGAAGTAATTGTAGCATTTTTGTTAAGTAACACAGCCTGCTTTCACACTTGGCCCTGCCTTTCATGGGGTAGGATAGGCCAATGAGTGGACTGTGATAGGAGGTGGTCGGTGGGTAGTAATCAAAAACTTGTATTATTTTTTCAGGGAAATGCTGTTTGGTGCTTCAGTTATTGATGGTGAAAGTCAGTTACCAAATCCACCAATTATAATAGTGTGGGACGGCAGTCTTGCCACCTGGGAATGCCGCATTGGCATTAGAAATCAGGAATTGTTAAAATATACTGATAATTTTATCAGAGCCTTTATTGACAGACAATATCCTATCCAGCTCATCCATAGACAGATCAACTGTGTGCCATATCCTCCTCTGACACAAGTAAATGTGTGAACCAGTCACCACCCAGTGCTCCTCTAATCACCCAGTGTTTCACTGGCCATGAAAAGCTCAGCCACATCCTTTACCAGGGCCATGATTACCCCTTGTTGTGTCCTGAGGTGGGGGATATCCTACCCACATCACCCAAGTGGTGTCCTGCGACCCACCCAACCTATTGCATCCCTATTCCAATCTTCTTCCCAATCCTGCACCCCACAAGTCATTCCCTTAGTCAGCCCAGGAACAAGACCTGACCTGCACA
The DNA here is from genome assembly GCF_021461395.2 of Schistocerca americana. Taxonomy (NCBI): domain Eukaryota; kingdom Metazoa; phylum Arthropoda; class Insecta; order Orthoptera; family Acrididae; genus Schistocerca; species Schistocerca americana. The sequence continues at coordinate 370,448,170 of NC_060123.1, read as the reverse complement.
CCCACCCAATAAATACTACCTTAGTCTAGTCACAGGGATTTCCTACCCAATAAAAGGCAGACCACTTGTGAAAGCAGCCAACAGTCTGATTGGATTCCAGGCAGCAATTACACATAGCAGCAAAACTCGCAGCACCTCAACATAACAGATGGGTCGGTCATTGAAATATTGTGCATAAAATGGAAACAACTCAGCAGAACACCTGGAAGCATGCTATCGTTCTCCATTTTTTCTTTCTCTTTCTCACCTGCCATTTTCTTTCTACAATGGAACTGCTTATAAAGTCATTAAAGTTTGAAATTAGAGGTTTCTTTCTTAATTTGTTTGTTTTGTCAGTACTAATCTGGTGTTATTTTTACAGTTAGAAAGGAAGCACTTTGCTCTTGTTGGGTTAGTCTTGATTTCTTACTTTCATATTATGAAACTGTTTGACAGTCCCACCTTGTATAAAAGAAATGAACACAAGGATTGTTTGACATAACATGACTTTTGCCTAATACTTATCTAATAAGTCAACAAAGTGCTGATTTATAGTGTTGAAAAAATAATTTTAGAACAACATTCAGTTGTTGATGTTTTAGATGCTTTTAGAACTTAATTTTGTGCCATGGAATTGATTACTGAACATGAAAACAAAAATTAAACATGGGAGAGAAAGTTTTTGAAAATATAAGGATAAGCACTTCTGAATTATCGGGAAGTAACTTAGATGGCAGTTTATGTTGGGTCCAGATGAGACGTTTAATGAAATATGATCACTGACATAAATTTCATTTCTGAAAATACCCATGTACATCCAGCAACAGTCTCCACAATGAAGTAGATGGGAATTTCAGTTTGTGCTCTTAATTGTAGCTATGCAGTGTATTTCAAATGTTTGCTAATAAATTTAATGATTTATAAAATTTCTGGTCACACTGAAAATAGCTGAATGGTTTACAGCCACAATAGTAGCAGTCTGGTTACAATTGATTTTCCGCAATTTTATGGATCAAGTAATACAAGATGTGAAAAGGGTAGATAGCTACTCACCGTGAAGATGACACATTGAGTTGCAGACAAAACTGTTGCACATTCAGCATTCGGCCAAAGCCTCTTCAGAATGAAACAAACACAGATTCACAGAAGCAAGTACACCTCACGCACATGAGCATTTGGGCAAAGCCTCTTCAGAAAGGAAAACACACACACACACACACACACACACACACACACACACACACACCTTCTCACATGCAAGCACACCTCACGTACACATGATAGCAATCTCCGGCCGCCATAGATAACGATCGTGTATGCATCAGGTGTGCTTGCTCTTGCTTGTGTGTGTTCTTTCTGAAGAGGCTTTGACCAAACTCTCAATGTGTAACAGTCTTTTCATTGTGCCTGCCTGCAACTCAGCATGTCATCTTCACAGCGAGTAGCATTCTCTTCTTTCCATAATGTTGTTGATATTGCAATCCAGACTTTCCATTGCTACACATCTAATCAGTAAAATTTGTGAAGAATAGGGCATACTATGAAATTAATTAATTATCTTGCTCACTCTTATTTCGCCGTTCATATCCATGCTCTTGTGTTAACTCTATCCTTTCTGTAAGGATAACTCCTACTGTGATGCGAAAATGACATATTGCAAGTTTTTTTTAAAACAGTCTCCATGCTTCTTTTGTTCCTCATCTGAGTGTTAGAGCTTGAAAATACTATCAATTTCTTTGTCTTTCATGAGTAACTTTTCCACATGCACTTCGGTGAGCAGAGTAATTGTATTATATTCATGGTGTAAATTTTTCACTTGTTTTTAGTATGTTGCATGGTAATTGTTACTATGTTTTATAAACAGGGAATTTTATGGCAGTAGTTTATTTTACCAAGCTTGTTCCTGAATGACTAACAAGAACAGTTTAGAAGAAAATCACAGCTTTATTGAATTGCATTTATCCTTTCGTAGACAACTTCCAGTCATCATGTATGTGCTGTTGTCAACTGATCCAGAAGCACGAACTGTGGTGAGAGAAAAGAATAGAACTCACATGGATTCCATAAGAGAGGCCTTAGTGTCGTGTGCCACAATTGAAGAAAATCCAACATACATGGCAGCTGCCCTCTTGAAGATACTTTCGAATGTGACATCATCAGTAAGTGTTTTGTATTGCAGTGTTCCTACCACTCACTTTATAGAGTGTCACAAAAGTGTAGATGTTTGATTGAATAAGTAACAACTGTTGCAGCAGAATGTAAGTTATTGACACCAGTAGTTGAAACTGTTTTTGATAGCAGTTTGAATGTATTTTGAAGGGAAATTAATCCCCCCTCCCCCACCTTTCTCCCCTTCCGTCACCCCTTGCCCTCCTTCCATCCCTCACCCATGTTAAACGCATGTACTATAGACATTACCTAATTTCTTGGGAAAAGCAAATAAGTATGAAATTTCAGGAAATGGCTTATTGGCTTGCTTTTAAAGCTTGTAGTTCTTTCTGCTTTGTTATATAATGCGTAGAGCATACAGAAATTAATTGGTAACATGTTCTCGATTATATATTGTCGCAGAAGAAGCTGAGTAGCTCTGTGGTGTAGTGGTTATGATAATAAACTGTTGCATGGAGGATCGTGAGTTCAAAACTCACCTGAACTGTACAATTTTAATTTTTTTATTTGGTTCGAGTACATTCAAGAAGTATCCACAAATGTGAAGAAACATTATACTGGAAAGTTCTGTAGCTGTATATATACGGTGTGTGTTTTGGCTGGAGGCAGTTTGCTCCACGCTCCTGTATGTGCAAGTGCTGATTAAACCTTTGTTAAGTGAAGTTAGTGTTCGTCATTCATCTAATTACACCTTGTTCTACGTGACATTATTCTGGTGGAGACGCTGGGTGTTGGAACTTGTGATAGCGCACATTATTGGCGACACAGTTTCTCCCATCAGACCACGACATAACCGCCATTTACATGGCGAGAAATCAGAGTTTGAGCCATATTCAACAGATCACAATCTATCGGAGACAGAAGACGAAGAGGACGTTACGATGGCAGCAACTGTGTGCCCTCACATGAAGACATCCTTCCGGGTTCTCTGGTGATGGTGGCCAAGATCCAAACAAGTGGCTGAAGGTATATGAGTGTATTGCCAAATTTAACAAATAGGATGACACTGTGTGTTTGGCTGAAGTATTTTTCTACTTGGAGGGTGCTGCCAAGCAATGGTATGAGAACAACGAGGAGAAGATCACAAACTGGGAAGTATTCCAGGTGGAACTGTGCAAGTATTTCGGCATCACGACGACTGAAGTGCAAGGCTGAAGATGAATTAAAATTCAGGACACAGTGTCCAGTGGAAACTACAGCATCCTACATTGAAGACGTCTTGGAGCTGTGTAAAATAGTGGATCCTAGAATGAAGGAGGAAGACAAGGTTGCACATCTCTTGAAGGGTGTTGCTGAGGACACATATCAAGCCTTACTCTTGAAGGAGGTTTCAACAGTTGACGACTTCATAAAATGGTGCCAGTATATTGAGACAATGCATTAAAAAAGAATTACATGCGAGAAGTTTGAACGGCCTCCAAACGTCGTATCAATGTCTGTGTTGGAGGAAGCAACTAATTTCACAAGTTTTCTTCTTCAGATAGTGAGAGAGGAAGACCAGAAGGCACTTGGATTGCATGGCGAGCAAAAAACTGAGACGCTTCAAGAGGTCATAAGGGAAGAAGTGGCACAGACATTGAACCCAATCTTTCATCCTTCATTTCCCTTTAAAACGGTGAAAAAGTAGAGATCTAGGCGAAGTTATGTTCCTACAATGCCGCATGAGGAACCTGTTTGGGCAGCAAGGAAGACTGACGTCTGGAGGACCCAGGATAACTAACCAGTATGTTTCCACTGTGGATGACCGGGACATGCGGTGCGCTATTGTCGAGAAAGGCGGCCGATATTTGATGATGCCTGCGCCAGAAGACACTAGACCGATCTTAGCCGATGCCAACTCCGGAACGACGAAGATGAACAAGAAGATGAACAAGAAGATGTGGGTGCAGGACGACATTGGTTACCATCGCGCAAGCTAGCCGCTGCAGAGAACGTTCCCCAACATGCCGATCAAGGTGTCAAACACTGTTTAGAAGCTCCAGCCAATCACCTAGCCGCCGCAACCTGGAAAACTAAAGGGTGCGACCTTCCTTGGAGGTGAGGCCGCCGAAGAGAAAAATCCTTGGCCGTCGATCACTAAAAAAATTATAGGAAACTACATCGATATCCTCATGGATGGCCGACCAGCCCAAGCTCTTGCGGACTCTGGAGCATCATATTCAGTCATTTCGGAGAAGTACCATCACCAATTGCAGATAACCATATTAGTCGACAACAAAACATCTCTGCTGAAGGTGGCTAATGGCAAATACGTAAAATCTACAGGAAGATGTACCATTTGTGTGGGTATAAGTGGCCATTCACAGCCCTTAGAAGTCATCATCTTACAGGAGTGTAGTCATGACATCATTCTCAGATGGGACTTTTTGAAAGCTCCTCAGGCAATTACAGATTGTGGTTGCTCGAAGATTAAGCTAGATGAGACGAGATACTGTGGACAGGAATATGCGCATCCGAGTGTGGAGACTATGTGTGCTGGGCAAACTGATCATCCCTACAGGCACCACTAGAAAGGTAACTGTCACATGTCATGCCGTGCATCAACCGTTAATTGAATGACAGCTGAGTGTCATAGAAACCTCCCATGCCAATTCTGTGGGCGAAATTAGTGCTACCACTATGGGACATGATCTTCTAGCTCGACTATCACCAGATCTCACTAAGGAACAACAGAGAAGCTACTTGCCATTCTTCAAGAGTTCTCTGAATGCTTCAATCCACAGGTGAAGAGCAAATTAGACAAATCGACTGTGAAGCACCGGATTAGCACTGGAGACCATCAACCAATAAGGCAGAGGGCATACTGTGTGTCAGCAACAGAACGTTGAATAATTCATGACAAGGCAGAGAAAACGATGAAGAATGACATCATTCAGCCTTCGCAGAGCCCATGGTCGTCACCCGTGGTCATCGTCAGGAAGAAGGATGGCAGTTGGCACTTTTGTGTTGATTACATGAAGATTAATAAAGTAACTAAAAAGAGCGTTTACCATCTTCCACGAATTGACGATACACTAGATTGTCTGAAAGGGGTTAAGCTTTTCTCAACCATAGACATGTACTCAGGATACTGGAATATTGAAGTAGATGAGGCTGATCGTGAGAAAACTGCATTCATCACCCCTGAGGGCCTGTATGAGTTTAAGGTAATGCCGTTTGGTTTGTGTAATGCACCAGCAACTTTTGAACGGATGATGGATAATCTTCTAAGGCACCTGAAGTGAATGATGTGTCTTTGTTATTTAGATGACATTATAGTGTTCTCAGAGACACTTGATGAACGCGTAAAAAGACTGAGGGCTGTTCTTAAGTGTCTCCAACAAGGTGGACTGAAATATTATCCTTGCTCCAAAGCAAAAGAAATTAAAATACTTTGACACCTTGTCAAATGAAGGTGTGCGGCCAGACCCAGAAAAGGTGAGATCTATAACAGAATTTCCTATTCCTAAAAGTATTAGAGATGTGAGAAGCTTCCCTGGATTATGTTCTTATTACCTTCGTTTTATCAAAGACTTTTGTATCAAAGCCAGGCCACTCCAAAAGTTGTTAAAAGCCGATGCTAAATTTATCTTGGGTGGTGCTCAACAAGATTCTTTTGATGTGCTGTGAAAAGCTCTGACGACTGACCCTGTACTTGCTCTGTATAATGAGAGAGCACCTACAGAACTACACACAGATGCCAGTGGGTATAAGGGATTGGTGCTGTTCTGGTGCAAATTTCGGATGGAAAAGAGAACGTTATAGCCTATGCTTCTACGACACTTACAAAAGCTGAGAGAAACTACTCAACTGCAGGAAGAGAATGTCTTGGTGCGATCTGGGCCATGTGCAAATTTCGACAATATCTCTATGGAAGGCCAGTTGTTACAGACCATCATTCACTTTGTTGGTTGACAGGTCTTAAGGATCCAACAGGATGACTCGCCAGGTGGACACTACGTCTTCAAGAGTTTAACATTACCATAGTGTACAAAAGTGGAAGAAAACACCAAGATGCCGACTATCTCTCAAGAAACCCTGTGCAAGACCATCAAAACTTTGACGAAGATAGTGACTGTCTCACTGCACTCCAGGATCTCTCTGCTGAGCAGAAGAAGGACGCCAAGATATCTGAAATTATGCTTGCCTTAAATTGGTCAGAGGAAGTGAAAGGACAATTTAAGGTAGTTAATGGATTACTTTGCAGGAAAAACTTTGATGCGTTTGGCAAGAGGTGGCTACCAGTGATTCCTAAACAGATGCGCTTAGATGTTCTACAGAAATTCCATGACACACCTAAGGCTGGACGTTTAGGATTTATTAAGACATACGATAGGATCCGCAAGAGATTTTTCTGGTCAGGTTTATTTAGGAGTGTCCGTAACTATGTGTCGCACTGTCGAGAGTGCCAGAGGAGAAAGGCAGTTCCTCAGAAAACACCTGGCCGACTCATACCAATTCCACCAGCTGAAACGCCTTTCCAGGGTGTTGGGATTGACCTCCTCGGACAATTTCCAACATCTGCTAGTGACAATAGATGGATTATTGTTTGCACTGATTATCTGACACGCTATGCCATTACAAGAGCCATGAAAACAGTCGAAGCATTCAAGGTAGCCAAACTCATTGTGGAAGACATTGTCTTAAAACACGGTGCCCCAAGGTTGTTAATTACAGATCGAGGGAAAGTTTTTCAATTGAATCTTGTAACAGAGAGAAAACGTCGGTGCAACATTACTCATCACTTGATGACTGCCTACCATCTGCAAACTAATGGGCTTACTGGACTCTTCAATAAGACCTTGGCCGACATGCTATCAATGTTCATCAATTTTCAGCAGAGCAACTGGGATGAGGTGCTAGCTTTCATGACATTTGCCCTCAACACTGCCAAACAAGACACCACAGGATTTATGCCATTTTTCATGGTGCATGGGCAAGAGGCGACTACGATGATGGACACTGTTTCTGTTACATCCTGATGACATGGACGACGACTACACCAGCCAGAGCTCAGGAAGCTTGACAGTTAGCTCGATTCCGCACGCTGCAGGCTCAAGAAAACAATCACCGAAGGTATGACGCGAGCCACCGCCCTGTTGTCTACTAGCCTGGATCTTCACTCTTGTTCGGAAGTTTGGTCTCTCTGAGAAGCTCCTCAGGCGCTACTTTGGACCTTACAAGGTTGTACAAGAGTTGTCTGATGTTACTTATGAAGTTGAAGTTTTCGACCCTGACACAAGACGACAAAAGATCAGAGATACGGTCCACATCCTTCGAATGAAGCTTATAAGGATCCTGCAACCCAGGGTAAATTCGAAGCTCCAGCGACAGGCAACAAGCGGAAAGGTGATGAAGAGTGTAGCGGGAAAGGAAGTTCTAGGAAGATCTCCGCCAGGGCGAACATCAGTCATCGGGAGTCGGAGTATGCAGGACTGATGACTCGTTTCTAGACTAGGAGGACGTAACACCGAGATGCTTTTCTCTTAAGGAGAGAGCAATGTCACAGAAGAAGCTGAGTAGCACAGTCACCATGGTGTAGTGGTTATGACACTAGACTGTTACATGGAGGGTCATGTGTTCAAAACTCACCTGAACTGTAAAATTTTAATTTCTAGATTTGCTTTGAGTACATTCTAGAAGTATCCACAAATGTGAAGAACTATTGTACTGGAATGTTCTGTAACCGTATATATATTGTAAGTGTTCTGGCCGAAGGCAGTTCGCTCCGCCCTCCTGTGTGTGCAAGTGCTGAATAAACCTTCGATAAGTGAAGTTAGTGTTCGTGAGAAGGAAAGTTACCACTCACCACATATCGGAGATGCTGAGTTGCAGATAGGCACAACGAAAAGACTCTCACAATTAAAGCTTTCAGCCATTAAGGCCATTGACAACACTAGACACACATACAGGTGCGCGCGCGTACACACACACACACACACACACACACACACACACACACGCAACACGCACACACACATGGCTGCAGTGTTAGGCAACAGAAACCACTCTGCGAGCAGCAGCACCAGTGCATGAAAGGAGTATCGACTGGGTGGTGGTAAGGAGGAGGCTTGTGGTGGGGAAGGGAAGGGATAGGATGGTGGGCATGGCGGATAGTAAAGTGCTGTAGATCAGACGGAGGGCAAGGGAGAGGTCGGGAAGGGGGGGGGGGAATAGTGGAAAAGGAGAGAAATAAAAGGGAAGAGGCTGGATGGGTGAGGACGGTGGCTAATGAAGGTTGAGGCCAGCAGGAGGGTTATAGGAATGTAGGATGTATTGCAGGGAAAGTTCCCACCTGCGCAATACAAAAAAGCTTGTGTTGGTGGGAAGGATCCATATGACACAGGCTGTGAAAAGTAATTGAAATGAAGGATATCATGTTGGGCAGCGTGTTCAGCAACAGGGTGATCTACTTGTTTCTTGGCCACAGTTTGTCGGTGGCCGTTCATGCATACAGACAGCTTGTTGGTTGTGATGCCTATATAGAATTTAGCACAGTGGTTGCAGCTTAGCTTGTAGACCACATGACTGGTTTCACAGATAGAACGCCTAAAATGGGATAGATGATGATAGTGACTGGACTGGAGTAGGTGGTGGTGGGAGGATTTATGGGACAGGTCTTGTATCTAGGTCTATTATAGGGGTGTAACAATATTAGGAAGGAAAGTTACTACTCACCATATAGCGGAAATGCTGAGTCACGATAGGCACAACAAAAAGATTCACATAATTATAGCCTTTGGCCATTAAGGCGTTTGTCTATTATAGGGGTATTTGCCATGAGGTAAGGGATTGGGAGCGGGGAGTGTGTAAGGATGGACAAGTACATTGTGTAGTTTTGGTGGATGGCGGAATACCACTGTGGGAGGGGTGGGAAGAGTAGGGCAGGGTATTTCTTATTTCAGGGCATGACTAGAGGTAATCGAAACCCTGGCTGCAGTCCTGGTTGGTATTGAGTTATGAGGAGAATGCTCCTCTATGGGCAGACAGTGGGACTTTGGGATGTGGTGAGAGACTGAAAAGATAAGGCTCGAGAGATTTGTTTTTGTACAAGGCTAGGAGGATAATTACGGTTAGTGAAGGCTTCAGTGAGGCCCTCGGTATATTTTGAGAGGGACTGCTCATCACTGCAGGTGCGATGAACATGGGTGGCTAGGCAGTATGGACGGGACGTCTTGGTATGGAATGGGTGCTAGCTGTTGAAGTGGAGGTGTTGGTGGTGGTTAGTAGTTTTGATACGGACAGAGGTACTGATGTAGCCATCTTTGAAGTGGAGGCCAACATCTAGGAAGGTGGCTTGTTGGGTTGAGTAGTGAAATATGCCTTCCCGGCTATTACACAAGTTGAAAATATGGTCACTATTTTTTTATAAACTTAAATTTGCCATATTTCGTGACAGTACCTTTTCCATTAGACGTTTGCAAGCAAATATAAGTCTTGGCTTCAGTTGTCTAAGTATGATTCCACAATGCATCGTTGTCGGCTGCAGAAAATGACGTGGTTCAGCGTGTTTCTCTCATTTTGGTGTTTCAAATACAGTTTCTTCCAATGTAGTTTCTTCTTTTCAGATAATACAAAAATAATAGTTAACATAATTCAAAATTATCTATGACTGCGACCTTCACATTGTTCTTCCGTCAACACACACCAAGAGTTAGCTGCCGACTCGGACTGACTATAGTCAAAGACTACTCCAACGTCAAAGATATTGTACACAATCAGTTTCTTTGCTATTCTTCGATACATTTTCTAATAGTAATCAATATGCTTTTACTCTCAAAAACAGAAGTAAATTAACATATAATAAGACAAATTATAATAAATTCTGACAAAAATATAAGAAAACATTTTCAATTCAGTATCGACAAATACGGTAAAAAAATAACATCTCCCAGATCCATTACAGTAGGACCAGGTGAAGCAAATGGGGGAGAAGTTGTTGAGGTTCTGGAGGAATGTGATTAAGGTGTCCTCACCTTCAATCCAGATAGCAAAAAGGTCATCAACGAATCTGAACCAGGTGAGGGGTTTAGGATTCTGGGTTTTTAGGAAGGATTCCTCTAGATGGCCCATGAATAGGTTAGCATAGGATGGTGCCATGCGGGTGCCCATAGCCGTACCCCAGATTTGTTTGTAGCTAATGCCTTCAAAGGAGAAGTAATTGTTGGTGAGGATAGAGTTCGTCATGATGACTAGGAAGGAGGTTGTTGGTTTGGAATCCGTCAGACATTGGGAAAGGTAGTGTTCGTTAGCGATAAGGCCATGGGCATTAGGAATGTTAGTGTACAGGGAGGTGGCATCAGTAGTGACGAGCAGGGCACTGTGTGGTAGACAGGAACTGTGGAGAGTCGGTGGAGGAAATGGTTGGTATCTTTTATATAGGAGGGTAGTTTCCAGGTACTAGGTTGAAGGTGTTGGTCTATGAAAGCAGAGATTATCTCAGTGGGGGCACAGTAAGGTGTCACGGGTGGTTAGGTTTATGGACTTACGAAGGGTGTAGAAGGTAGGAGTGCGGGGAGTGGTAGGGGTGAGTAAAGAGATTGACTCTGGGGAGAGGTTCTGGGATGGGCCTAAGAATTTGAGTAGTGACTGGAGATCCTGCTGCATTACTGGAATGGGGTCACTGTGGCAAGGTTTGTAAGTGGAAGTATTTGACAGCTGGCGGAGTCCTTCTGCCAGGTAATCCTTGTGGTTCAAAAAAACAATGGTGGAGCCTTTGTCTGCAGGTAGGATTATAAGGTCGGGATCAGTTTTTAGATGGTGGGCTGTGGTTTTTTCTGCAGATGTAAGGTTAGTTTGCATGTTGAGGGATTTGAGGAATGATGGTGAGGCAAGGTTTGAGGTTAAGAAATTCTGGTAAGTTAACAGGGGGTGGTGGTGGTGGTGGGGGGGAGTTGGGGTTGATCACGGTTGGATGGAGGAGTGAACTGAGTTACACAAGGTTCAGTATTGGTCCTTGGTTGAGTCTGATTGGTAGGGTTCGTGGCGAAAAAGTGTTTCCATTATGGGAATGGGAGAAGGAGGGAAGGTCTTTAACAAGTCTTGCATGATTGAATTTGGGAGTGGGGCAAAAGGTGAGGCCTTTGGAAAAGACTGATATTTTTGTTGGGTTAAGGCTTCTGGACAAAGGTTCATGACTGTGTTGCGGGTCTGTTTAGGTTCTGGATTCTGTGTGGTGGTGGGAGAGAGTTTTGGAGGGTGGGGTAAGTGTAGTAGGTCTGCGAGATTTGCCAGCTATGAGGGGACGTGGGGGAGGTTTGGAGGTTGTTGTAGAGGTGGTGGACAGTGATACTCCAAGGCGGGAGTAGGAAGTGAGCAGGATGGAGAGCATTTTGAGGTGGCATTGTGCATGTTGCTCAAGTTCCTACAGGGCAAGAGTTTCAATGTGTGTTATGGGTTATGGGAATTTGGGATTGCATAGCAGTATAATTTTGTGGGTAGAGAGAAGGTACTACAAGGAGGTTTGAGCTTGGTCGATATGGTTTTGCAGGACTATGTTGGTGAGGGCTAAGGATTGGCGGAATCGGGAACAGGTGGAGGTCATTGTGGAAGGAGGAGTGGAAGCCAGAGATGAGTAATTTGATGGTAAGGCCATTAGGGGTGATTGCATGAGCCAAGCAACAACACAGGAACAGTATGTGGGACTAGGATCTGGCTAGGGATAAGGAAACTTTTATGTATTGATGCAGATGGAAGGAGCAAGGGTCCATGGTGGTGGAAAAATGCGAGAATTTATGTAAATATTGTATAATTACGTCCAAAAAATTTCACAAAAATACATCCAAACATGTATGAAAATTCACAGAAAGGATGAAATGCATGTAATAGGAGGAAACAAAATGAAATCTGAGGGAGTCGACAATAGCAGTAGGCAAAAACTCATTAAAATTGGCGAGAAGTCACAAGGATCAAAGTAAAGAATAAATAATAAAAACATAAATATTACTGTGGGTAGCAGGTCTGAGGCTGGATAAGTGTGAAGTAGGGGGACGGCAGATGAATTGCGCAGATGGGAACTTTCCTTGCAATACTTCCTATGTCACTGTAACCCTCCTGCCCTCAACTTTCGTTAGCTACTGTCCTCACCCATCCAGCCCCTTCCCTGTTCCCAATACAGAACCATGCAGCTGTCATTCCACCACCACACCTAGTCTTTTTATTTCTTTCTTTTTCCACTACTTCCCCCCTCCCCCTTTCCCCATCTCTCCCGTGCCCTCTGTCTAACCTGCAGCACTTCACTGTCTGCCACCACTATTCCTCTCCCTCCTTGCCACAGCCTCCTCCTTACCCCCACTCAGTCACCACTCCCATCATGCACTGGTGCTGCTGCTCTGCAGTGTGGTTTCAGTTGCCTGAGACTGCAGTCGTGTGTGTGTGTGTGTGTGTGTGTGTGTGTGTGTGTTGCATTGACGCATGCCTTAATGGCCAAAAGCTTTAATTGTGAGACTCTTTTTGTTATGCTTATCTGCGACTCAGTATCTCCTCTATATGGTGAGTGGCAACTTTCCTTTTCGTGATATTGTTGCATTCCATCCTGGATTTTCCATTGTTTGAACGTTTTATTAAACCTTTTTCTTCTAAATTGCATTGTTTTCTTTTGTGTCTGGCCCCAGTTGAACATAATTTGCACGTATTTATATGCAAAACTGGGCCCTAATTTGCATGAATTCTACTTAACACAGTTCCTGCTCGGTTCTACCTGTCACATGAGTCTGCTTTTAAATTAGTATCTGTTACCCAGAAGCTGCCACTGTTTTATCTCAGTGGTTCACATATTGCATTATGCATTTTCTGTGCATTAAATGCTGCTTAGTGCAAACTTGGGAGTTTCGTGTTTGATAGATGTAGTTTTCAGTATTTCATACAGTTATTTACCAAATTTAAAATTTTAAGTGCTCTCGTAATCTACTTATTAAGGCTATAATCTGACATTAAAAATTTAACATAGTAAGTCAAGTATTATAGTTGTAAACTGTGTATGTACGTCATGAGGCAGCGTAACTCAAGGCACACAAATTACTCGGACTATACGCATCTGTTACTTGAGAGTGACAGCACTTAGTGACTTCAAACAAACTTTATATGTAATTTCCAACCTATATGAAACTTTTTCTCACTGTGACCCTACACAAAATGATGAAAGGAAAAAAAAAAGGCGTATCACTTACTACAGTTGTGCGGTTCGGGCATGATGTAATGTAATACTTCCTTGCTACGAACTCTATTCTCAACACATTTTACAGACAGTATCCATATACACCACAGAATGAATCAGCAAAATTATATAATTGTATGACATATAATTTGGGATATATGAGACCCTTTCATAAATGTAGTCTTACAATTAATTCCCCACAGAAAAAAAATATGAACCATTAATTCATATGACAAAATTGACTGTTTTAGGAATTAGTTTGTAATGCTATTGTAATACGAATTAGTCAGTTAGACATGTAGTAGTATCCATCGGGAGCAATTTATGATGGGATGATGACATATGTCTTATTGTGGAAGGAGGGAGATGCCAGTTAGAGGTTCATGAGAAGGACGTGAATGTATTTGATTCACAAAAGGGGGCACATACAGTGTTCATTGTATAGAATTCTTACCAAGTTTATCTATGGCACAAAGACATAGCAATAAATGTTTGGGACAATAATGTTACAGATGTTGTTGTTGTTGTGGTCTTCAGTCCTGAGACTGGTTTTATGCAGCTCTCCATCCTACTCTATCCTGTGCAAGCTTTTTCATCTCCCAGTACCTATTGCAACCTACATCCTTCTGAATCTGCTTAGTGTATTCATCTCTTGGTCTCCCTCTACGATTTTTACCCTCCACGCTGCCCTCCAATACTAAATTGGTGATCCCTTGATGCCTCAGAACATGTCCTACCAACCGATCCCTTCTTCTGATCAAGTTGTGCCACAAACTTCTCTTCTCCCCAATCCTATTCAATACTTCCTCATTAGTTATGTGATCTACCCATCTAATCTTCAGCATTCTTCTGTAGCACCACATTTCAAAAGCTTCTATTCTCTTCTTGTCTAAACTATTTATCGTCCACGTTTCACTTCCATACATGGCTACACTCCATACGAATACTTTCAGAAATGACTTCCTGACACTTAAATCAATACTGGATGTTAACAAATTTCTCTTCTTCAGAAACGCTTTCCTTGCCATTGCCAGCCTACATTTTATATCCTCTCTACTTCGACCATCATCAGTTATTTTGCTCCCCAAATAGCAAAACTCCTTTACTACTTTAAGTGCCTCATTTCCTAATCTAATTCCCTCAGCATCACCCGACTTAATTAGACTACATTCCATTATCCTTGTTTTGCTTTTGTTGATGTTCATCTTATATCCTCCTTTCAAGACACTGTCCATTCCCTTCAACTGCTCTTCCAAGTCCTTTGCTGTCTCTGACAGAATTACAATGTCATCGGCGAACCTCAAAGTTTTTATTTCTTCTCCATGAATTTTAATACCTACTCCGAATTTTTCCTTTGTTTCCTTTACTGCTTGCTCAATATACAGATTGAACAACATCGGGGAGAGGCTACAACCCTGTCTTACTCCCTTCCCAACCACTGCTTCCCTTTCATGTCCCTCGACTCTTATAACTGCTATCTGGTTTCTGTACAAATTGTAAATAGCCTTTCGCTCCCTGTATTTTACCCCTGCCACCTTTAGAATTTGAAAGAGAGTATTCCAGTCAACATTGTCAAAAGCTTTCTCTAAGTCTACAAATGCTAGAAACGTAGGTTTGCCTTTCCTTAATCTTTCTTCTAAGATAAGTCGTAAGGTCAGTATTGCCTCACGTGTTCCAGTGTTTCTACGGAATCCAAACTGATCTTCCCCAAGGTTGGCTTCTACTAGTTTTTCCATTCGTCTGTAAAGAATTCGTGTTAGTATTTTGCAGCTGTGA
Source organism: Schistocerca americana (assembly GCF_021461395.2). Taxonomy (NCBI): domain Eukaryota; kingdom Metazoa; phylum Arthropoda; class Insecta; order Orthoptera; family Acrididae; genus Schistocerca; species Schistocerca americana. The sequence goes on along the minus strand of NC_060123.1, from coordinate 370,433,112 downwards.
CTTATTAAGCTGATAGTTCGGTAATTTTCACATCTGTCAACACCTGCTTTCTTTGGGATTGGAATTATTATATTCTTCTTGAAGTCTGAGGGTATTTCGCCTGTTTCATACATCTTGCTCACCAGATGGTAGAGTTTCGTCAGGACTGGCTCTCCCACGGCCGTCAGTAGTTCCAATGGAATATTGTCTACTCCGGGGGCCTTGTTTCGACTCAGGTCTTTCAGTGCTCTGTCAAACTCTTCACGCAGTATCATATCTCCCATTTCATCTTCATCTACATCCTCTTCCATTTCCATAATATTGTCCTCAAGTACATCGCCCTTGTATATACCCTCTATATACTCCTTCCACCTTTCTGCTTTCCCTTCTTTGCTTAGAACTGGGTTTCCATCTGAGCTCTTGATATTCATACAAGTCGTTCTCTTATCTCCAAAGGTCTCTTTAATTTTCCTGTAGGCGGTATCTATCTTACCCCTAGTGAGATAGATATGGTCAATATGGTCAATAAACTCAAGTGGGAGGAACACTAGAAATATGTAATGCGCAGGGAAGACTTATGTTAAAAATAGAATATAAAAAGAGGTGATACGGGTACAGTGTGTGACCTTAGCCACTCACTGTGTAATGATATGTGGAATACAGACATAGTTCTTCTTGAAAAGAGACTCTTGAGGAAGGAAAAATTGCAGAACTTCTTAGTAGTCTGTAAGTATCCCCTCACTTTAGAGGTACTTGATCTCTTGGCATTGATAAATTATCGTGATTTGATTCTAGACAATAAGTTCTGCATAACCTCTTATAGTAAACGAGTCCCATTATTTCTTTATGTAAGGAAAATATTGTTGTTCAGAATAAAAGTAATGAAAATACTATTAGTCATTTTAGACAATAGAAGATTATCTACTCACCATATCAGGGACATGTTGAATATTGCTGCCAGACAGAGGCTGTATCAGGTGAAAACAAGGCTTTGGAAGTAAGAATGAAGTTTTTCTGTTCCTCTAGCGTGCATAATATTTTTTTTAAATTTTTATTTTATTTTATTTTGCTGTACTTTCAGCTTTCCTCTTTTTGTTGGCAAGACATTTAGAAAGATACTCAGAGCAAGCATTGAACCATGCTTTTTAAATTTTGTTCCTGTCCGCAATGTGCTATTGTATATGCCTTTGGTGACTGACAAGTAGTCATTCATGTCCTGCAACAAATAAAGTTAAAATTGTTATATTATGTTTTATATATGTCTGGGTAGTGCTATAATAGTAATGTTGGATTTGTTTTTTATTTTGTTTCAGGAAATGTTGATGAAACTTGTTTGCTTGGGTAACAGAATTATGATTAATGCTGGAAAGAGTGACAAGAAACTAGATTATTATTCTTCCTCAATATTAAGAGGCATTGTGAAACGACTTGATGAGGAGACAGTAGACTGCCTGAAGCATCCAGCATGTTTCGTATTCTTTGAAACAATGCTTCTTGATCAGAAAACACATGTTTTCGATGAAGATGAAAAAGTTATCTGCCCATCTGTACTCGCTATGGAACAGGTACTGTATTAAATTAAATCAAATCTCAGCCATTTAATATCTGTGTTAAATTTTCATTTGTGTTTTACAGCTGCACGGCAAAAAATTTTGCTTGCTTGTGTCTTTTCATTTACCCCAGTGAAGTTAAAAAAATTGTAAAAGTCTGTGCTATTGAAATGAACATTGCCACCCACAGCTATTGACCAAAATAATGTGAACACATTTGTGAAGCAGTACTCAAAGGAAACTTGTAGCACCCTATAGTCTTCAAAAAAAAAAAAGAAGATAGAGGCAGGCAAGAACACACACACATAATGTGTTGCTTGCAGTGAGTGAGTAAAATATATTTGCAGTGTCCCTAAACTATGTTACGAATGATTTCTCAGTTTTCAGGAGAGATGATACAGTTAGCTGTATTGCTAAAAGTTACGTAGCATGAACTGCATGTGGTAAATATCCACAATAGGTTGGCCAGTTGTAAATCATTGATTATAATGCAAAGTCTCAAAATGATGCAGTTAATGTTACAAGCATACAAATTCGACTCATTAAAAATTGTAGAGTGTCTTATGGTCATATGAGATTGTGAATTGGTAAGACACAGGACTTGCATGTGGGAGGGTGGTGGTTCAACCTCCCGTCGTCCGACCATCCAGGTGTCGGTTTTTCGTGGTTTCTCTAAATCACATATGGTACATGCCTTTTTTGAAAAGGACACTGCTGATTTCCTTCAGCATCCTTCCCCAGTCCAAGTATGTGCTTCATTTCTAATGACCCCTTTGTTAGATGTGACATGCCAATTTTGATAAAAGGGCATATTACATCTCTTGAGTCCTCATAATGATGAAAGATGCTCCCAAGATTTGGAGAAAGTACGTTGTATTCATAACTAGCTGTGTACCCGGCGTTGCCCTGGTATGTATTTAGATCAATTCTGTTAGTCCATCTCTTTCTCCCTCTTCTCTGTCCACCTCCACCAGCCCCCTCACTCTCTGTCCATCTTCTGCTGCCTCCTGCCCATCTCTGTCCATATGCTACTCTTCCCCCTCCCTCCCCGGTCTCTGCCCAGCTTCTCCTTTCCCCCTCTCTGCCCATCTCCTCCTCTTCTGCCCATCTCCTCCTCTTCTGCCCATCTCCTCCTCTTCTGCCCATCTCCTCCTCTTCTGCCCATCTCCTCCTCTTCTGCCCATCTCCTCCTCTTCTGCCCATCTCCTCGTCTTCTGCCCATCTCCTCGTCTTCTGCCCATCTCCCAATATCCTCCTTCCCCCCTCTCTTCCCATCTCCTCCTCTTCTGTCCATCTCCTCCTTCCCATCCCTCTCCCAATCCCCCTCTCTGCCCATCTCCTCTTCTGTCCATCTCCTTCCCTTGTATCTTACATTTAGCAGCATCCCTTGTATCTTACATTCAGCAGCGGATGTGGCAGAGAGGTCATAAATGTAAACATTATGACATTATCCCTGATGCAACAGTTTAACTCCATGAACAGTGAAAATGTAGTAAGCGGTAAACATTGGTAGGGGCTGTCAGCGAGAAAAAGTTGCATGAAGATTTGAAATTATGTATGAAGTTTGTTGCAGGTCGCCAAGTTCTCATTCTCAAACATTGGATAGTGTGCATAGTAGCTATACATTATGAAATGTGTTCATAATGCAATAAATAGTGTGCAGATATGGATTAAACACATTGAAGATTGTATGAGCATTGTAGTCATTACTTTGAAGTATATTACATAACATATGTCAGCCAAGAAAAGCATTTTCACTAATATGATAAGGTTCAAGAACAAAGAATAAATAGCTTTTTCAAGGAGTAAATATTTTTCCCAAATTCATGCAGGATTCGTCAAATCAATAATTGTCATGTAGTACTCACCTTTTAGAGCAGCCTGCTCTTCTTGTGATTTTAAGCTACCACCTTACCAAATTTAATATGTATGTACTGTTAAGGAATTATACCATTTTGTGTTTGGTTTTTTGGAAGAGTAGTGTGTGTGCACTACAGCATATTCAAGCTAAAGGGAGTATTTATCTTCATGAGGAAATGAGGAGTTATAGATTTAATTGAAAAAAAGAGATTGTTGGAAGTATTGTAAAACAAAGGTTTAAATGTAAATTCCTTAAACTGATGTTCGGTGGAGAAGGCACCAATAAATAGAAAGTTGCGAAAGAAGGTTCTAACATTGTTGAAAAGCCGGAGAGCATGCGCTTGTCTAAGTTTGTCGACACAGATGAAAATTATATATGTGGCATTAGAGAGAATTATATGGATAAGCATTAGTGTTACATTAATTTGTATGCAATGCATTGCAAGTTGTAATAAATTAACCAGGAAAACTTTCATGACATCTTTCATCTCATTGGAGGGATAGGACATATGACATGTTAATTTTGATAAAAGGATATATCACACCTATTGAGCCTCCATAATGATGAAACATATTCATGATATTTGAAGAAAATTAATTTTATTAGCAATTAAGTTTTCAGTGTCACACTGGTTGGAATGGCACATGATGTGTGCAGGTTTGATGAAAGACATAGGCGCATCACATCTATTACGTGGGGCGGTGAGTTAAACATCTCCACCTGCTGTGAGGCTGCTTTTTCCGACATCACAGCTTGGAGGTTTATTTATTGTGTTTTGCAGCCACAGAGGAAATGATTGTCACGACAACAATGTAAACTATGTGGCAAACACAAAGCACAAATAATGAATCTTGTCTGAATGCAGATGATGTGAAGATCAGTCAGTCATAATAATGTACACTCTAAGGGCAGGGGGGGGGGGGGGGGGCGGGGGGATAGGGAACACCATGAAGGAATTATCTGAATGGGAAGGAAATCAGTAGATGTGATGTACATGTATATGCAAACAAATGACTACAATTTCAGAAAAATTGGGTGATTTATTCAAGAGAAAGAGTTTCACACAAACCTAACAACATAGTTAACATTAGGTGCTACCAGTGTGCAATTAAATATTCTCCTGTGGAGCAGGAGTTGCTAGAACTCATGATTTCAGATAAGATTTAAAATTACAAGATCAAAGATTTTTGTGATTGCTTATTGAACTTTTTTCTGAATCACCAATGAATAATGGAGGCCATTTTTTCTTCCAGTAAGTGATTTTGAATTAGTTAGGGATTAGTTCGCTGCCCTGCAATCCAGATTTAACTTCTGCATTGTTTTTCTAATAAGACAAATGCCAGAATGGTTCCTTTGAAAGGAACCCGTCTGATTTTCTACCCCATTTTTCCCCAATATGAGCTTATGCTCTTTGTCAAATGTTCTAGTAATCCAAGAGTTCATAAGAATGATTTTTTTGTCATTGAGTAATAGAAGGATTCATTAATATAATAAAGGTATTTCTTTGCTTGGTTAGTCTCTGATGGTCTGAAGAGAACAAATATTTGGCTGTGAAACTTAAAACGAACAAGAGAATTGTAACTCTTTCATGAAGATAATTGATTTACCAGAAATGTCTGCATTACGTTTCTTCACTAGATGTCAAGGCTGTTACGTAGCAGTTCTCTGTTAGACAAACATGAGTTATGGCATAACCTAAATTTTTCTTGTCCTTATTCTCCTATCTTTTGTAACTCTTAATTTGTATGCATATAATGCTCTCTGTCGTGAAAAATTGTATGTACCACAGTAATTTAACTGTAGGGAATGGTTGCACCTTGTCACTTTGGCCCATGCAAGTATTGAACTCTTACGGCGACCATTTCGCTATGTGGCGTACCACAGCCATGTGTTTATTAAAGGACGTTTTAAAGGTTTCTTCCTCAGCTGTTAGTAAGTATTCACTTTATTAAAGCTTGCATGATTGGCTGATTTTTGGCCTTGCAAGCCAGAAAATTATGTAATTATAAATGGTGGACATAGCAGATCTGAGAGTGAGCACATAATGTGCAACTGTCAAATTTAAGAATAATGTGTTTACTGACTGCAGTAGTAGTCATCCTCAAAAATAGAGCCACATTATATTGTACATATGCGAACAATCCATGCGTATTTTTTCTGGAATTAGAGGGTGATGAACTGGGGTGTATGGATTAATTGTAATACAGTTGGTACTGCTATGCATCCAACAATAGATCCAATTTTATCATAAGGTCAATCCATATGAAGTGGTCGTCTCAAGGTGTGGCAGGGGGCGAAAGACATTCCGGAGGGCTGAACGGAAGGCCTCTCCAGTTTGTCTGACGAACCAGTTTTCAGGCTCTGTCTCAGGCTGATACTGATCTTCGGCCTGACATGGCTGCTTGTCCTGTTCCAGAGGTTGCCCCTCAGTCTGCAAGATCCGGGCGGTCGCAGAGGGTGGGCTTACTGGTAGTTGGGAGCTCCAACGTCAGGCGCGTAATGGGGCCCCTTAGGGAAATGGCAGCAAGAGAGGGGAAGAAAACCAATGTGCACTCCGTGTGCATACCGGGGGGAGTCATTCCAGATGTGGAAAGGGTCCTTCCGGATGCCATGAAGGGTACAGGGTGCACCCATCTGCAGGTGGTCGCTCATGTCGGCACCAATGTTGTGTGTCGCTATGGATCGGAGGAAATCCTCTCTGGCTTCCGGCGGCTATATGATTTGCTGAAGACTGCCAGTCTCGCTAGCGGGATGAAAGCAGAGCTCACCATCTGCAGCATCGTCGACAGGACTGACTGCGGACCTTTTGTACAGAGCCGAGTGGAGGGTCAGAATCAGAGGCTGAGACGGTTCTGCAACCATGTGGGCTGCAGATTCCTCGACTTGCGCCATAGGGTGATGGGGTTTTGGGTTCCGCTGGATAGGTCAGGAGTCCACTACACGCAACAAGCAGTTACATGGGTAGCTGGGGTTGTGTGGCGTGGGCTGGGCGGTTTTTTAGGTTACATGGCCTTGGGCAAGTACAGAAAGGGCAACAGCCTCAACGGGTGCGGGGCAAAGTCAGGACATGCGGGGACCAAGCAGCAATCGGTATTGTAATTGTCAACTGTTGAAGCTGCGTTGGTAAAGTACCAGAACTTCAAGCACTGATAGAAAGCACCGAAGCTGAAATCGTTATAGGTACAGAAAGATGGCTTAAGCCAGAGATAAATTCTGCCGAAATTTTTACAAAGGTACAGACGGTGTTTAGAAAGGATAGATTGCATGCAACCGGTGGTGGAGTGTTCGTCGCTGTTAGTAGTAGTTTATCTAGTAGTGAAGTAGAAGTGGATAGTTCCTGTGAATTATTATGGGTGGAGGTTACACTCAACAACCAAGCTAGGTTAATAATTGGCTCCTTTTACCGACCTCCCGACTCAGCAGCATTAGTGGCAGAACAACTGAGAGAAAATTTGGAATACATTTCACATAAATTTTCTCAGCGTGTTATAGTCTTAGATGGAGATTTCAATTTACCAGATATAGACTGGGACACTCAGATGTTTAGGACGGGTGGTAGGGACAGAGCATCGAGTGACATTATACTGAGTGAACTATCCGAAAATTACCTCGAGCAATTAAACAGAGAACCGACTTGTGGAGATAACATCTTGGGCCTACTGATAACAAACAGACCCAAACTTTTCGACTCTTTAAGTGCAGAACAGGGAATCAGTGATCATAAGGCCGTTGCAGCATCCCTGAATATGGAAGTTAATAGGAATATAAAAAAAGGGAGGAAGGTTTATCTGTTTAGCAAGAGTAATAGAAGGCAGATTTCAGACTACCTAACAGATCAAAACGAAAATTTCTGTTCCGACACTGACAATGTTGAGTGTTTATGGAAAAAGTTCAAGACAATCGTAAAATGCGTTTTAGACAGGTACGTGCCGAGTAAAACTGTGAGGGACGGGAAAAACCCACCGTGGTACAACAACAAAGTTAGGAAACTACTGCGAAAGCAAAGAGAGCTTCACTCCAAGTTTAAACGCAGCCAAAACCTCTCAGACAAACAGAAGCTAAACGATGTCAAAGTTAGCGTAAGGAGGGCTATGCGAGAAGCGTTCAGTGAATTCGAAAGTAAAATTCTATGTACCGACTTGACAGAAAATCCTAGGAAGTTCTGGTCTTACGTTAAAAAAAAAAAAACAGCGATCGTGTGAGACCCAACTCGCTTTATTTGTTCATGAGACCCAGAAAATATTAGATACAGGCTCCCAGGTAGATGCTATTTTTCTTGACTTCCGGAAGGCGTTTGATACAGTTCTGCACTGTCGCCTGATAAACAAAGTAAGAGCCTACGGAATATCAGACCAGCTGTGTGGCTGGATTGAAGAGTTTTTAGCAAACAGAACACAGCATGTTGTTATCAATGGAGAGACGTCTACAGACGTTAAAGTAACCTCTGGCGTGCCACAGGGGAGTGTTATGGGACCATTGCTTTTCACAATATATATAAATGACCTAGTAGATAGTGTCGGAAGTTCCATGCGGCTTTTCGCGCATGAAAAAAAAAAAAATGCTGTAGTATACAGAGAAGTTGCAGCATTAGAAAATTGTAGCGAAATGCAGGAAGATCTGCAGCGGATAGGCACTTGGTGCAGGGAGTGGCAACTGACCCTTAACATAGACAAATGTAATGTATTGCGAATACATAGAAAGAAGGATCCTTTATTGTATGAGTATATGATAGCGGAACAAACACTGGTAGCAGTAACTTCTGTAAAATATCTGGGAGTATGCGTGCGGAAAGATTTGAAGTGGAATGATCATATAAAATTAATTGTTGGTAAGGCGGGTACCAGGTTGAGATTCATTGGGAGAGTCCTTAGAGAATGTAGTCCATCAACAAAGGAGGTGGCTTACAAAACACTTGTTCGTCCTATACTTGAGTATTGCTCATCAGTGTGGGATCCGTACCAGATCGGGTTGACGGAGGAGATAGAGAAGATCCAAAGAAGAGCGGCTCGTTTCGTCACAGGGTTATTTGGTAACCGTGATAGCGTTACGGAGATGTTTAACAAACTCAATTGGCAGACTCTGCAAGAGAGGCGGTCTGCATCGCGGTGTAGCTTGCTCGCCAGGTTTCGAGAGGGTGCGTTTCTGGATGAGGTATCGAATATATTGCTTCCCCCTACTGATACCTCCCGAGGAGATCACGAATGTAGAATTAGAGAGATTCGAGCGCGCATGGAGGCTTTCAGTCAGTCATTCTTCCCGTGAACCATACGCGACTGGAACAGGAAAGGGAGGTAATGACAGTGGCACGTAAAGTGCCCTCCGCCACACACCGTTGGGTGCCTTGCGGAGTATAAATGTAGCTGTAGATGTAGATGTAAATATTTTAATTTTTATTTTTTTTTAAATATGTGATTGCCATATATATGAGAAGTTCAAAACAGTTTTTTAAAATAATTTATCTTGCACCTTTACTGGATCGTGGCCATTTTTATTTGTATGCACACAATGATTTTTTAGTCTGGAGACATTAGCGAAAATTTGAATATATCTGCACTGGGTTAAGTTACAACATTGCAATTGACATGATTGTTTTTAGAAAAGTGTCTTCTACACCATTGTCTATTACACAAAATACCCTAAATTCAAAAATAACCAGTCAAAATGACCTCCAAAGTTTGGTATCCACATTTTCAAAAATCCACTTTTTAGGCCCAAAAATAACAAAGGAGGAGTGATTTATGAGTGTCTATTTTTTTCCTATAGTTAGATATCATACACTGCTAGCCTCAAATGCTTTTTAATTTTTTATGAATTTTTGAAATTGGAAAAGTTTCATTTTTTGTAAAGCTTGGGGCTAGTTATCTCAGGTGGGACTGAATATGAAAATATTATTTTTGCACAGTTTGGTATGATAGCAACGTACTGTAAAAATTTCAGCGTTGATATCTGACTGAACAAAAATATGAATTTCTGAAAATGAGGAAATAATTCACCTTAGTCTACAACTGATCTTATGGCTGTCACCTATTTAAATGGTTTGTTCTTTCAATGTAATAAAATTTAATTGTGACATATATTTAGTTTACACTATCAACCAATATTCATTTAGTTTATTTATTTGTAATAATGCAATATTAAACAATAGGAGCTTTCGCTTTCGTCCTATGGTAATAAAAATGCCCATTTATGTTTAGGTTTATTTCAGTAAAGAAGTACATCATTGCTGGGTGTGGCATTGTTGTAATCAGTCTTTTTTGAAACCTCTGTTAGAGTGGATGTACATCATCGAGAGTGTGAAATGTGTTATGTGCTTTGTTCTGTGTGTAATTTGTAATTAATTTTGAGAGCTTAACTGTAATGCAATAACATGTATGAACAGTTCTCTGTTGGACAGATAGCATGTGAAGTGTGCCACAAAACAGTTTACGGTTCAGTTTCAAAAAACTTGAAAAATGTCAATGACGTGGATGAAGTTAGACAAACTTTGTTTAAATTTAGAGGAAGTTCATCTGTAACATCAGTGTGGGAGTATCATGAGAAGAAATATATTTTGAAGTACAACCACATTTTTGGACGAAAGTGCTGTGATCCACATAAAGTTCATAAAAAAGCCTATTGCTAAAGGTTTGAGGGAAATAAAACTTGAACATTTTTCCTTGTTTTGTGAGAGTGAAACAGCTTCCCAAGTGAAACGTAATGTGAGTCCTGGAAATTCCCCTGTGCCCAAATTGTTACCGGTACTCAAAAATATTTGTTGTGAATCTAACACTAGTATCAAGTAACCTTGTTAATGACATTTATATTCCCAATGAGGAAGCTGTTAACATATTGGATTTTGCTTGTTCTAAGTTAGACATATCTCTGCTTCGAAAATAATAAAATTAAGTAGCAGAAAAAGAAAAGCAGCTATTGAAAATAAGGTACAACAAATTTCAGACAAAATTAGAAAATTCAATAATACATATACCAACATTATTTCTAAAGAAGAAGAAAACGTACCACCAGCATCATCTGACACTGAATATTTGAGCTTAATAGAGAAATTAAAAATTAAATTTTAAGTTTGCTCCCTGACTCATGGTCAAGAGAAAAAAATAGTTTATAAATTCAACGTTACTCATCGTTTGGTTAAACCAACCCGAAAATTAGTGAAAGAGCTAGGCATTCTTCCAGTTTTAGGAAAGAAGAAAGGAGAGTAGGTATAAGTGAAGGAACAATTAAAAAGATCCAGCAGTTTTTTGAAGATGATGAAAACAGTAGAATGTGCCCAGGTTGCAAAGATAGCAAAAGAATTGTTATAAAAGCAGAAAAGATTAGTGCTGTCAAATTTAAATGAACTTTATGTAGCTTTCAAAAATTCTCATCCTGAATGCAAAAATGGAAGGTCAAAATTTTGTGACCTCTGCCCTAAGTGGTGTATTTGGGCTGGATCCTCAGGGACACACTACGTATGTGTTTGTTTATATGATCAAAATGTCAAACTGATTATTGTGGGTGCAAAACTCAATGATCTTAACTACAAAGAGTTACTAGATTTAATGTTCTGTGACACTAACAGTTATGTCTGCATGATGAGTTTGTGTAATAAATGCCCTGGTAAGGAAACCGTTATTGAATTGTTTCACGAATGTGATGAGAAAATGCCAGACAGTATTACCTTCAAACAGTGGGTCACCACTGACAGGGCAGAAATGATAACAGTAGTTAAATCTCAGGAAGAATACTTGGAATCTTTAATGGATAACTTACAGAAACTCAAAAGTCACCACTATGTTTCTAAAATCCAAAGTAAGTGTTTGAAGGACAAAAAAGGACAACTTCATGAAACTGAATGCATAGTGCTAGCTGATTTTGCAGAAAATTTTACATTTGATTCGGGATGCAATACAAGGGTACCACTGGGTCAGTGACCAGGCATTTATTCTCTACTTTAAAAATGAGAAAGATGAAGTTTGCAGTTCTTCGATTTGCATTCTAAGTGACTACTTGGAGCACAACACTTTGACTGTACATGTTTTTCGAAAGTATGTAATAAATTGCATAAAAGAAAATTTTCCCAAGGTTGAGAAGCTGATATACTTTTTAAATGGAAGTGGTAGTCAGTATAAGAACAAAAAGAATTTTTCGTATCTGTGCAACCACAAAGTAGACTTTGTATTAAAGGCATTACCTATTTTCCGATGAAAAAAGAGGAAGTGGTTCTGCATATGAAAACAACACTTCAAACCGACTTGAAAACTGTGTAGCAATAAAAGGAACAAGGCATTTCTACAAATTCCTTGTCATTGCAGAAAACTTAGTTTGATGCTATGTAACATCAGAAACCGAAATTTATGAGGATCATTGTGTCAGTAAAATTATATCTCTGTCTTTAACGTTGAATGACATTGTGGCATGTTTGTATGATGGACAGTGTTGGCTTGCAGAGGTTGAAAGAATAAATTTGGAAAACAGTGATGTTTTTGTGCATTTTTACCACCCTGTTGGCCCAAGAACATCATTCAAGAAATATACCAGTGAGAAAGTTTGGATACCAATGAACAATGTTTTAAGGGAACTTTCAGTGCTTTAATTTACCACAGCAACTGGGAGGTCTTATTCTGTATCACAGAAGCTATCTGAAGAAATAAGTGTCTTTAACATTTACCACCAGGTTTAGGAACAGTCGCATCTTGAAGGATGTTAATTGAAAATATTTATTTTAAGTATGTCAAAATAATATAAATGTTAATTTCAGTGATGATGTTTCCACTTCTTGTATATAATTCAGTACCTTACTTCAGTAATAAATGATTATATCCTGCCAATATCACACATGAATAGGCAACAGCCATAAGATCAGTTGTAGAGTAATGTGAATTATCTCCTCATTTAAAAAAATGTATATCTTTGTTCACAGTCAGATATCAATGTTGAAATTTTTACATCACATTGCTATCGTTTAGGTGTACAAACTGTTCAAAAATAATATTTTTATATTCATTCCCACCTGAGATAACTAACCCCAAACTTTACAAAAAATGAATTTTCAAATTTCAAAAATTCTTAAAAAATTAAGGAAACATTTGTAAGTGTTCTTGCTCTATATGAGGCTAGTAGTGTATGATGTCTAACTATAGGAGAAAAAAATAGACTCTCATAAATCACTCCTTGTTTGTTATATTTGGGCCTAAAAAGTGGATTTTTGAAAATTTGGATACCAAACTTTGGAGGCCATTTTGACTGATCATTTTTGAATTTAGAGTATTTTGTGTAATAGACAATGTTGTAGAGGACACTTTTCTCAAAACAATCATGTAAATTGCAATTTTGGATTGACCCCATGTAGCATTGTTCCAGCATCAGTCTGTGATGCATCAGTAGCATGTTAGAAGTGAAGTAGTAACCACCAGTTAACGTGTTAATGATGCCTACAAGTACTCGTTGTTGCTTGTACACAGCTGAAGCAAGATTTAAATGATTGACGAAGCAGAGAACATTGGAAACTGTGTAGCAAGGAGAAAGTAAGATGTGAGCTAGTGTTGTATTTGCAGTTGTTGAAAAGCAAAATGTGGCTTCAAGAAATGAATTGTAATTGCTGGGCATTTCGCGTCCAAAAAGCGAAGCATCGAAACCTCGAAAAAAGGCTCTGCAATTATTGTATGTGACATCACCAATTTTAAAGCTAATCGGCGATGACCATCAAGATTTTTTAGTTGAAATTAACTGGGCTTCTGAAGGAAAACTACCATTGCTCAATGGCTTCCAGGTAATTAGGAGGAAAATGTAGTGTATTTTCATTGCTACATGATAAATTAGCACTGTGAACAGTCCTCTATATCATTGCAAAAAATGCCAGTCTGTTTTGAGATGGCACTTCACTACACTCTGAATAGGAAATTGGAATCCAGCGTCATGATATGAACTGGCAGCAATGTGAATCAAAGGTGTACGATGACGGTGTGAGTAACTAGCAGTGGATGAAAGCTACCACTTTACGTGATATTTAAAAGGGAAACCAATTCTGAAAATATCAGGTGGAAGAGTGAATCCAAAAGGGTGGATAGCCGATTACCTTGTGGTTGACTGAATGACTTGCATTTGACAACATCGCCCCAGTGTATTACTGAATTTATGTAACTTATTGATCCTGGACAGCTTTAGCAGACATACCACTTAGAAAGCATGAGACAAGTTACAAAAAAGGAACAATGACTTGGTTATTATCTGTGGATACCTAACATCCATCCTGCAGCCACTAGATGTGTGTACAAATCACTGCTCTTAAGCAGCAATATACGCAATGGATGGCCACTGAAAACCCAAGTTCATGGCAAGTGGAAAATCAAGCAGCTGGATTTGTCTCAGATTTTTGAGGAGGTGAAATGTGAATGGGACTCTATTCTGCTACCACTGGTGGAAAAATCCTTTAGAAAACATGGTATCGCAAACTCAATGGGCAGAATCGATGGCAACACTCTACAGGAAGATGGCAATGACAACAATGATTCGTCTGCTGGTGATGATGATGAAAGTGCTGATGAATAGAATCATTATGTTACAATAAATTTTTGGAAATAAAACATAAGTTAAAGCCAATATTACTTTTTCTCTCCTCCCTTAAACTTAACGTGCGCAGATTACTCATGTACACTGCATGTGGTAGCTTTCATTATAGTTAAACACCAACGTCGCTTCTGTCCATGCGAGAAACAGATAGAGCAACGTAAATCAGTGTATCCATAGCTTGATAAAAAGAGACATAACATTTTGTGTATATGTTGTTATATTGGTTGGTAATATGATCTGTCAGTCTTTAATTTCATGATGGGTGTGTAGTTGTTGTCATATCCAGCTGTTTATATTATTTTCTTGTCCTGCATGTGAAGCATGTTGATGAATATTCTACAACTTCAGAATAGATTATGAATAAATGCCAGCTCCAGTTGCACTTTTTTGTTTTATTTTGAAAACCATGACAGCTTTTGCCCCAGGCTACTATTCAGTAGTGTCTGTCATGAATCCTGAGGGGAAAAACAGAACATTCTGTATTTACTTAGGAGGCCAGACATATATTACAGGATGGTGATGACCTTGGTGGTTGAACCCAGCCGTGGATTTTAAAACAAAAAGAAAAGTGCAGCTGGTACTGACATTTTATTCAAAAGCATATGTTAAGTTTAGAGGAAGCATAATAAAATTCAGTTTCATTTCAGTCAACACAGTTTTTGTTCTGATTTTCAGATTTCAAGCCAATTCTTTGAATCTGTTCCGGATCTACAGCAGCACATTTTAGGAATTATTCTGGATTTGGGATATGAAAGTGATGCGCCAGATGTAATATCTGCTATTGCACATTTGTGGAAAAGAATTACTCTTGATGCACGGCTGATTGTTGCTGAACTGGACAACATGTATAATGCGAAAATATGCACACCACCACCAAATACAAGGAAGAAAAGGTAACATTATAGTGCTATTGATTTAAAATTTAAATATTGTCTCTTTGATAATCTGACATTCCACGGCCTGATCCATAGAACACCAATTTTGTTTCTCCTGATAGCGATGTCCTCCTGAGTAGTCCCTGTCTGGAGATCCAAATGGGGGACAATTTTACCTCCGGAATATTTTACCCAAGAAGACACCATCATCATTTAACCATACAGTAAAGCAGCATGCCCTCGTGAATGATTATAGCTGTAGTTTCCCCTTGCTTTCAGCCGTTCACAGTACCAGCACAGCAAGGCTGTTTTGGTTGATGTTACAAGGCCAGATCAGTCAATCATCCAGACTTGCCCCTGCAACTACTGAAATGGCTGCTGCCCTCTTCAGTAACCACATCTTTGTCTGGCCTCTCAACAGATACTCCTCCGTTGTGGTTGCACCTATGGTACGGCTATCTGTATTGCTGAGGCACACAAACCTCCCCACCAATGGCAAGGTCCATGGTTCATGGGAAGGGGGACTCTGCTGGTAATTTGGTTATTTTCCAGAACAATTTTCTTTATTTCTTCCAAGTTGTCATCAGTAATTGATATGCTAAGACATCCAGGGCAGTTGTTGTCTTCAGAATCTTCTCGAGCCTGTTTGAAATGTTTATATCAGTTGTAAATTGTTGTTTTACTCATAATAGATTCGCCAAAAGCCCTAGTCACCATTTTGAGTGTGGTGCTGCACTTATTCAACTTTTCAAGCAAAATTTTATGCAAATTCTTTGATCTATCTTTTTCACAAGTGAAAATTTGCTGAGCACTCAAAAACATGTATAACCTTTTCAACTGTCAGCAGTAAACTAAATATCCGGAACAGCAGAAAATGCAAATATACATCAGGAACTTGTGAACAGTGAAATCAGTGGTGTTCTGTAGATCAAGATTTTAAACATGGCTGTAGATGGCTTACAAGGAGAATGTGTGTGCAAAGAATATCACTTTGAAAAAAGTAATGAATGTAGTTTGTACAATTAATAAGATACAATAGCATGGACTCCAGCAGTGCCAATCAGAGAACTTTCGTGAATAAATTGATGGGTAGCAAAGAAGTTTGTCTTATTAAATTATTAAAGGCAAGTGCAATGGCTTAGTAGGTGCTAGTTGTTAAAGCGATTTGGTTGAGATAGATATGAATATGGAAATGAGTAATGTGTATGTTCCAGAACATAAGTCTGATTCAGCCGGCCATCCGAATTACTTAACACTTCACGTCAGGGAAAGGACCTGTTGATTATGTATTTTATCGGCTGTATGGCATTCGATATGAATTTTCACTTTGGAAAGAATCAATTGGACAAAGGAAATTTAACTCATTTTCCAAAATTGACTTCATCGAAGGACTCTGGCATTAACTAACAGATTTAAAATGCTATCCACCTATTCTACATAATCTTAAGAAATGTTTCTAGTTTTGAGTTAACAATGTTACAGCATTGCAGAATGATTTTAATCTTTCCTCTCCACATTTGCATGACATTCGCTTTGATCTGCAGCTTGAAGTACTGTAATTAAATTGTAGCATGACACAGAATATAATGACAAGTTCAGTAAAAAGAGAAACATTCCAGACTTCTACAAACACTTCCCTCAGTACTGATTCCATGCTTACACAAGGCTGCTACAGCCATACTGTTTTTTACTTTCCATTGACGTCTGTAAACTGTTTTCAACAGTGAGAAATCATAACATGTCTTTGCGAAACTCATTTTCAGACCCACAATGCACATGAACGCCCTTGAATAAGGAAAAAAGAATGAAATGATTGAGGGTGCGAGAGTTGATTAAAAATCATTACATGTGTAATGTATGATTAAGAAATATGAGAAATCTGTACTCGCGTAATATTTAAATGATGTTGTAACATTATGGTTTTACTGATGTGAGGTTATGCAGTGGTTAACACACTGGTTACACATTCTGGAGGATGACGGTTCACTCCCACATCTGGCCATTCCAATTTATGGTTTTTGTGATTTCCCTTATTTGCCTGGGTGGTTCCTTTGGAAGGGCATGGCCGATTTCCTTCCCCATCTTTGACATCATCCTAACTTGGGCTCCGTCTCTAATGATTTGATGTAGAAATACTTGGTGTCCACTCTGAAGTTTTCACTTGGCTCTCCCCTCCCTACCCTGTGCTGTGATGATGGAGAAGATGGGTACAGTACTCGCAGCTGGCAGGCCTGTGCTCAACGTCTACTCAGGGGGCTTATTGGCTATGAAGCTCTGTTCTAAAGCTTTTGACACGTTCTTGCTTTCCTATCACACTTCAGTTTGATCTTGTGTCTTTATTCACTGATTATCAGGGTCTTGTGTGATTTCCACATGGAGACATCTATTACATTTTGTTAATTATTCTGCTGCCAATTATCTATTTCTTTTAATAACAGCACTACTTTTTTCTGCACATTTCCACTGTCCACATTTTTGCATCACAATTTGTTTTTCCATCATGCTGAATTTATAGTGAGAGAAAGTTTATGTTTATGTGTATCACTAGCTTGTCTATACAGAAGTCTTGCACATGTCTTCAACAGCAACTTTATCTGTTTGGTTACTCTGTTTCTATATTTAATTCTTAATGCATGACTGAAAAGTAAGAAATTAGACCAAGTTGCAAATTGTAATCATGTTACTGAGCTGTTATTGAGAAAAAACATTTGTTTGTTTTCTGTTTTGTATTTTGTAGAGTTATAAAAACAGCTCCATCCTTGGAAATTCTCAAGACGTCAGCATGGAAGCGGGGTGTTACTTTGCTTGAATTAATTCAGAATAAGAAGAAGTTGTATTCTGTTCACCATATTTTACCTGTGCTTTTTGGAATACTCCAGCGGTAAGCAATTAGAAATTCAACTTCATTGTACTCTTCTTATTGATGCGATATTCTCATCGCAAATTACTTTGCATATATATCTGATGTTTTAAATATATCTAAAAACACAGCCATTATATTAAAAACACAGATGATGTGACTTACCGAACGAAGGTGCTGGCAGGTCAATAGACACGCAAACAAACACAAACATACACACGATGTTTTAAATAAGTTGATTGTAGCTTCTCTCCTCAATATACATCTGAAAAAATAAAAGCAAATAAATTTTATGGAAGAGTTTTAACCAATAAGGTAATGGTTGCCTTCCCTCAGTTTTTTATTTATTTCATTTTTATCCTGGAATTTCTTGAATTGAAATATTACAGTAATAAATGTTTCATTGCTACTCAATCACCTTCTCAGTTACTTGTACTGCTTTGATATGATACAGGACAGACAAGTAATAGCAGTAAATAAGGTGATGCCAGAGAAGTGGTGGGTAACAAAAGAAATCTCTCAATTCGCCGATGAAACAAGGAAGTACAAAAATATTGAGTAAAAGAAAGGAAAGCTGCCTTATAAGCCATTTATAAATGAAATCAGTAGGAAGTGAAGAAAGCTACTGCGAAAGGCTTCAGAAAAATGCAAAGAAATAGTTATTGAAAGGACAGATTCAGCATATAGTAAACTCAAAACAATTGAAGTGCAGTGTTGAAATGTAGTGTAGTGCTACTTACACAAGTATTTACTCTGTACAGTGATTATCTTCAACAGAATCCCTCTTTGATTTATATTTGCTCTTTGTTTTGTAATTTTTCTGTTGTTTGATTCTCTGTAAAAACATCAAATCTGTTGCTGGATAATTTTGAATTTTGCAGTGAAGTGAATTTATCAAACCCGCAACAATTGGTGACCCCGACATGCTATTCAGCGGTCACTGACACCTATTACCATGCCGCGTCGTGCCGTGTAAGGAACATTCAGATCAACAGTGTTACGCTTCTTTTGCATTGTCTTAACCATAACTCTGCAATGTTAGACCTTCTATCAACTGCAGACGTCCTTGTAGGTTCAGAAATCAGTCTCAGAATGGTAAAATTGCTATCGTTTTGGCAGCAGAATCCTGTCCTGTGGTGCACTCAGTTAAAAAGCAAATTCGTGCTAGAGCATGTAACTGCAGCCGACAGAAAGTATAGTTCTGTTGTTGCAGCACTCAATGAAGATACATGGCTGTGGAGGTGCAAGACATTCTGGCATCACCACCAAGTGGGGCTCGCACTCCATCGCAGCTACTGGGACACCTGCGTTTGTTAGCGAGCAGTGCCATTAATGAAGAAATCCTGCGGAATATTTGATTAGTGTGCCTGCCGCCTGACATTCGGTTCCATGATCACAACACATTGGCAACTCATGCTAATGTTAAACTTAGGCCTGCAATGCAAATTTGAGTGGCAATTTGTCATAGCAGACATAATGCACCCCATAGTCGGAGTGGACTTCCTATTGTTCTATGGACTTCTGTCTAATCTATGTCGTCAGCACCTCCTTGATACCACTACCAACCTGGTAAGCCAAGGATGAGTATGTTGTGCAGTGCAGATGGTAACTGGTGACTCTCCATTTGTGGAGCTCCTCAAGCAGTTTCTAGAGACCTCATGCCAGACGCTTACACCTGTGCAGCACTTGACAGTGCACTATATACTAACCAAACTAGGACCACCACATTATGCTTGGGTGCACCACCTGACACATGAGAAACTGAAAGAAGTGAAGCAGGAATTATTGTTCATGCTTACAAAGGGAATCTACCGCCCATTGAGCAGCAGTTGAGCATCTTCATTGCATGTCGTCCTAAAGAACAAGAAAGGATGGCGTCTATGTGGAGGTTATAGACAATTCAATACCAGAACCATCCCTGACAGGTATCCGATACCACAGATCGAAGATTTTCCATTCAACATGCTTGGTAGCCCATTTTTACTACGTTGGATTAAGTGTGTGCGTTCTACCAAATACCTGTGCCATCAGATTTCAACACTAAGACTGCCATCCCCACACTGCTCACGTACTCTAGAATGCCTTTTGAACTTTGTAATGCTGCCCCACTGTTACAACAATTCATGAATGAGATTACACATGAGCAACATTTTTGTTTTAAGTACATTCATGGCAGTTTGGTCATGTCAAGCTTTAAGGCAGAACACATGTTGTACTTATGGCAAATTTTCACTCGTCTTTATGCACAAAATCTGCTTATCAGCCTGTCGAAGTTCATCTCTGGAGCAGCTGAGATTCAGTTCCTAGGCTTCACTATCAATGCTCAAGGTATACGACCGCCACAAGAGAAAATCGAAGCTATAGTTAATTTTCCCCAGCCTCTAACAGTTAGAGAATTACAACTGTACTACTTCACACAAAATGGTAAGGTGAGATGGGCTACAGAGTGGTGCAGCAGCTGTCATCGTACAGAAACTGGATGGGAGCAGAAATGATTAGCAAACACATACATACAGTAAACAGGAGTTTTACTTAACTTACAGTTTTCTCCAAGCGTTACAAAGAAACTTTACAAAAGAACAAACAGGAACAAAGTCTAGCTGTTCCAAGAAACAAACTAAGAGTGTCGTGCAGTGTGAGGCTCCCGCTACTAATGTGTGAGTGTGCTGTCGAAGGTTGACTGAGGCTGAAGACTGCAACTGAGACTGGGCCTTGTAGCTACCGCCAGCCATCCTATATCACGGCAGCAGATGGCACTCATAGTCAGAGCCACTGAAGCCATGCCTCAGCGGGTGCACATGATTGAATCCACCAGTTCCCTGCATGGCCATAATTAGCATTTGTCAGAAATGTGCAGTTCTGTTGCCAACTGTGAGATGCCAGTGAGGGTGGTATTGTTCCATGACACCACAGTTTCATTCGCAGTCATGCCCTCCTGGATGCACAGTTGAATGAAATTTTGCATGGTGCACAAAGGCCAAAGAACAAACTACTGTGGAGTTGCAAGGCAGAGTTAGCATTTACCAAAGTGAAGACTGTTATCACAGAAGCTACTCTGTTAGTGCACCCAGTTCCTCAGGTGCCTTTTGCTCTAATGGCCAACACACGTGCCAATGCAATTGGTGGTGCAGTGCAACAGCAAATAGGTGAATACTGGCAGGCTTTGGCTTTTTACAGTCAACATTAATTGCCATCACAGTGAAACTGGTCCACTTAATGTTTGTGAACTGTATGCCACATATGCCTGCATTGAGAAGTTTCACCATGTGTTTGAGAGATGGCAGTTCACCCTAGTCACGCACCACAAGCCACTAACTTATGCTTTCCACCAGCGTCCAAAGAAATCATCACCACGTCAGCTGCTTCATCTAGTCCATATCAGACAGCTCGCCACCCGTGTAGTCTTACATCGAGGGAGATTTGAATGTGCCAATGGATGAAGCAATCATTGTTACAGTTGATTTCTGAGCTCTCATCGCAGCACAACAAGCAGACAGTGAGCAGTGAGACTTTTTGACGCAACCTTCAGGCCTACAGCTCCATCGTGTTACAGTATCACTGTCAGACGTGCTCATGAGGTTGCAACTACCAAACCGCAGCAATTTGTGACTTGACTTTCAGCAGCAGGGAATCACCTCTGGTCATGGCCTATGGCTTCCTGGATTATGGGGCGCTATGAACATAGTGAGGCAAGCTTTTGTCTGACCAAATATGGACAAAGATTATAAGGAACATGTGCACAATTATATGGTCTGCAGAATGAAGTTGGCCGGCATGTCAGGGCACCTCTTGGCATGTTCGTTCCACTGAACCGAAGAGTTGAGCATGTGCATCTGCACATAATCAAACTGCTCCCACCATCAGAATGATCTATGTACTGTCTTACAACCATTGATCATTTCACACATTGGCAGGGCATGTTCCATATGATTGACATTACCGCCAAAGCCATGGTGACCACATTCTTTTGGGGATGGATCACCCATTTCAGTGTACAACTACAAGATACAACAGACCAAAGAAGGCAATTAAAGTCTTACCTTTTCAAAGCACTCACTGTTCTACTTGGTATGAAGCATATTAGAACCACAGCTTACCACCAGGCAGCAGATGGCTTAGTTGAGTGAATGCATTGGCAGTTGAAAGTCTCTCTTCAGTGTTGCATTTGAGATGTGGTGTTACACAAGGATGTTCAAAATTAAGAGGAACAATAAGATAAGAATTGAGGTTCTCTCAACAAAAGGATTATGTGGGAAACACTAACTGGAAGAATGGACTGGATGAGAGGGATGATAGGATGTGTGTTAGGGTGTGATGGGATAACTTCCTTCGTATTAGAGAAAGCTGGAAGGTAAACATGATGGGCAAGACAGACATCAGAATATATAGAACAAACATTTGAGAGTATGGTGTGCAATTTCTACTCTGAGATGAAGAAATAGTAACAGGATATCTTGTACCACTGCTGTATGTTGAGTGGTTATCTTTATATCCCTCTTGTTATTATCATATTTCAACTTTGTTACCATTGAGAATTTTATTTTCAGAGACTTCACAGTCTGTGAGAGTTTAGTATTTAAATGCCATTGTCTATTCAATTTTCTGTTAGCTGCTAGAAGTGGTTGAGAAGAAGTGAGCAAAAAGATAACATTGATCGTATTGTCCTCCTGTAAGCAAATTCATCAAAACTTCTGACATTTATACTTTGTCTTTCCTGCCAGATATTTTACAGTTGTTTTGATTCATGATAGTGGCCATTGATAATAATTATTGTTGGAGAGTAATAAGTTTTCATTTGTTGCTGTGATATTGATCTGGAAGTAGACTCTGTTGTATCAAAATTTCTTTTTATTGCAAAACACTAACACCTTTTTGTTGGCATATATTGCAGTAGTGTGGAAGACCAGTAATCATTGCTGCAAGTTTTTGGTACTAGGATTCCGTATGTATTTGTGTGCTGAGATAGACCATAAAAAGCAGAGACATTTATTTATTTATATATTTATTTAAAGCTGAAGAAGACTCTCACTTGTATGTTCATTTTCTGTTTTGTTCAAGAAATACAAAGACATCTAGACCAACTGTTCGTAGGAAAAGTGAAGTCTAAAAAATTAATCTCTCTCTTTCTCTGCATATATGTGTTCTACCATACTGTTCATTAGATTGAAGAACAACATTGTTGTCAGATTTTTAAGAAAAGAAATAATTTTACTTCATTTATGTTCTGCAGATGTCTCGAGTTTGAAGAGCAATCTCCTGTTGAATATACGAAGCAGTTGGTATTGTCATGCATTCTTAATTGTTGTCAGAAACTGTCTGCAGATGGCATACCTTCCAGTGTGACTGAGGATGAAGTCAATGTGTCATTGCTGGTGCAGTGTATTCGTGGTACACAGAATCCACAGACACATCACCATGCATTACTTGTACTTTCACAAGTTGCTGAAATGATACCAGTAAGTAAGGATCCATTATTTACAGACTAAATGTATACAAATTTCATTTACAAATAAACACAGTTTAAAAAAATTATACTTATTAGCAATCTTAAAATGCTAAAGTATAATGTATTTGTATTGGGGCATGGGGGAGGAAATTTAAAGAAGGGATTGATAAGATGATATGTAGTGCAATAAAGGTGTCATGTATTGTTTAAGTTATGTGGAGCTAATAGTTCTGAAAGCTAGGTAGTGTTGTGTACTTTAAATTTCATGTTGCCAGTCAGCTGTACTAAACATGTAGCCTCCCGAAGATTTGAACTGACCAAGAATTCTGTCTAATAGTGTGACAAGTTTCTTGACTGACTTTTTATTTTGATACAATGCTACATGATTTATATAGAGTAAAAAACTGCTTATATTAAAATAAATGATTCCTTTTGATGTTGGTTAAGAATGTATTACTCTATAGAAAATGTGAATGATACTGTAGTATCAAATGCTCATGTTTCTATCATCATTTGGTGGTTTCAGAATCCTAGTTTTATGTTAGTGTCTTGGATTCTTGTAATGCTACATATGCAGAACATAGGCAACATCCTTGACCATTTGCATTCCAGTGTAGGATCAAAAACACAACTTTGGATGTTACATCGGATAATCATCATAGAATAATGTGCTCTTGAAAATTTGTTCTTGCATTTTGTCATTAGGGACCTGTAGTCTCTTTGCCCTTGACTTCAGAACTCTACACACAACACTTCACTGTGTCCATTGCTTTAGTAGCTTTTGATATTAAAGGAAATGGCAAAGATTCTGATTCGTTCTGATCTTGCCTTCCTTTTTTTTTTATCTACCAACTATTCCTGCAAGACTTCATTAATTGCCCCCAGGGGCTCAGTGTTCGTTTGCTGGGTACAGGCATGGTGACCATGGGATTCTTGAGCAGGGGACTGGTAAGCGCCACCAGCCCTCTGTCACTGTAAGCTGTGACCATGCTTCAGCGACCTCCATGCAGCACGGCAGTGGAACTTTGTTTGTCTTAGGGAACAGGGATCTTAGCTTGACCGCCCGGATCGTGGCGATGGTAAAAACTTCTATGAAAAACCCGTCAATCCCAAGTTATGCTGCACACTGATGAGATGCATGGCTGTTGAGGTGGAAAAATCATTAGCGGGCAACTTCTGGGAAACCTGCTGCACTTCAGTTGTATAAGGCTTTCTTCGGGATGCAAGGAGTGGACCCTTATTTCCCTAAGAGTTCCTAGATAACAGAATGCAGCACGTCATTCTCAATGGAGAGAAGTCTTCCGAAGTAAGAGTGATTTCAGGTGTGCCGCAGGGGAGTGTTGTAGGACCGTTGCTATTCTCAATATACATAAATGACCTTGTGGATGACATTGGAAGTTCACTGAGACTTTTTGCGGATGATGCTGAGGTATATCGACAGGTTGTGACAATGGAAAATTGTACTGAAATGCAGGAGGATCTGCAGCGAATTGATGCATGGTGCAGGGAATGGCAATTGAATCTCAATGTAGACAAGTGTAATGTGCTGCGAATACATAGAAAGAAAGATCCTTTATCATTTAGCTACAATATAGCAGTTCAGCAACTGGAAGCAGTTAATTCCATAAATTATCTGGGAGTACGCATTAGGAGTGATTTAAAATAGAATGATCATATAAAGTTGATCGTCGGTAAAGCAGATGCCAGACTGAGATTCATTGGAAGAATCCTAAGGAAATGCAATCTGAAAACAAAGGAAGTAGGTTACAGTACGCTTGTTCGCCCACTGCTTGAATACTGCTCAGTAGTGTGGGATACGTACCAGATAGGGTTGATAGAAGAGATAGAGAAGATCCAACAGAGAGCAGCGCGCTTCGTTACAGGATCATTTAGTAATCGTGAAAGCGTTATGGAGATGATAGGTAAACTTCAGTGGAAGACTCTGCAGGAGAGATGCTCAGTAGCTCGGTACGGGCTTTTGTTGAAGTTTGAAGAACATATCTTCACTGAGGAGTCAAGCAGTATATTGCTCCCTCCTACGTATATTTCACGAAGAGACCATGAGGATAAAGTCAGAGAGATTAGAGCCCACACAGAGGCATACCGACTGGAATAGAAGGGAGAACTGATAGAAGTACACAAGGTACCCTCTGCCACACACCGTCAGGTGGCTTGCAGAGTATGTATGTAACTGCTTGTGGGACCAAAATGGATCCTCCAAAATTTTCTTTTCTTCCTCCCAGTGGGAAGGGTGGGCCACTTGTAAGTGAAAAGAGGGCAGCTATGAGAAGGTTTTGTCTTCTTATATTCAGAAAGGTTTAGAGGGCATCGCAGATACACTGAAATCTGTCAAGCCATAGCGTAATGGGAGGGTGTTGGTTGAAACTGCTAGCTCCCAACAAGTATCAACCTCCAGAAAGCTCACTGCCTTGGGGAATATGCCGTAGAAACGGAGCTCTAAAACACCTTGAACTATAACAAAGGTGTTGTGACGATCTTGTCGATATTCCCAAGGAGGAATTGAAGGATGAATGGGTTCCGGAAGGGATCGTTGACATGCAAAATATATTGAAAAGGGTGGATGGGGATCTCCGAAAATCTGACTCCTTTATCCTTATCTTCAACACCACGAAACTCCCTGAGCGTGTCAAGACTTCCTTCGTCGAAGCATACGGCCATATGTCCCTAACCAAATGTGATGTTTTAAATGCTAGCGCTTTGGGCACACCACCTTAGAATGTAAGGGTGAAGTCAAGTGTGGCAAATGTGGCAAGGCCACCCATGATAGCATTGGCTGCTCCTCCCCTCCAAAGTGTGCAAATTGCTCTTGCAATCACCCTGTGTGGAGTAGGGATTGCTTTGTCTTCCTTGAAGAAAGGAAGATACAGGAGATTAAGACATTGAAACACATCATGTATGGAGAGGTCAAGAAGGTCTATAAGGCCATGCAGCCTCCCACTTTCACTACATCTTTTGCTTTGATCCTTAAAAAGCCTATTTTGAAATCCAACACTTCTACACAAATGGAGGTTGCTACTGTCAGCACTAGTACCTGCATTTGTCAGTGCACATGTCAAGCTGCAGTTGTTTCAGAGTCCCTATCCTTCCTGCGAATGTCAGGTAAAACGGCAGTTGTCGCCAGTGTGGACCTTTCAGTACCTCCAAAGATGTTGTTGTTGTTGTGGTCTTCAGTCCTGAGTCTGGTTTGATGCAACTCTCCATGCTACTCTATCCTGTGCAAGCTGCTTCATCTCCCAGTACCTACTGCAACCTACATCCTTCTGAATCTGCTTAGTGTATTCATCTCTTGGTCTCCCTCTACAATTTTTACCCTCCACGCGGCCCTCCAATACTAAATTGGTGATCCCTTGATGCCTCAGAACATGTCCTACCAACCGATCCCTTCTTCTGGTCAAGTTGTGCCACAAACTCCTCTTCTCCCCAATCCTATTCAATACTTCCTCATTAGTTATGTGATCTACCCATCTAATCTTCAGCATTCTTCTGTAGCACCACATTTCGAAAGCTTCTATTCTCTTCTTGTCCAAACTATTTATCGTCCATGTTTCACTTCCATACATGGCTACACTCCATACAAATACTTTCAGAAATGACTTCCTGACACTTAAATCAATACTCGATGTTAACAAATTTCTCTTCTTCAAAAACGCTTTCCTTGCCATTGCCAGTCTACATTTTATATCCTCTCTACTTCGACCATCATCAGTTATTTTGCTCCCCAAATAGCAAAACTCCTTTACTACTTTAAGTGTCTCATTTCCTAATCTAATTCCCTCAGCATCACCCGACTTAATTCGACTACATTTCATTATCCTTGTTTTGCTTTTGTTGATGTTCATCTTATATCCTCCTTTCAAGACACTGTCCATTCCATTCAACTGCTCTTCCAAGTCCTTTGCTGTCTCTGACAGAATTACAATGTCATTGGCGAACCTCAAAGTTTTTATTTCTTCTCCATGAATTTTAATACCTACTCCGAATTTTTCTTTTGTTTCCTTTACTGCTTGCTCAATATACAGATTGAACAACATCGGGGAGAGGCTACAACCCTGTCTTACTCCCTTCCCAACCACTGCTTCCCTTTCATGTCCCTCGACTCTTATAACTGCCATCTGGTTTCTGTACAAATTGTAAATAGCCTTTCGCTCCCTGTATTTTACCCCTGCTACCTTTAGAATTTGAAGGAGAGTATTCCAGTCAACATTGTCAAAAGCTTTCTCTGAGTCTACAAATTCTAGAAACGTAGGTTTGCCTTTCCTTAGTCTAGCTTCTAAGATAAGTCGTAAGGTCAGTATTGCCTCACGTGTTCCAGTGTTTCTACGGAATCCAAACTGATCTTCCCCGAGGTTGGATTCTACTAGTTTTTCCATTCGTTTGTAAAGAATTCGTGTTAGTATTTGAAGTTTGAGGGTATTTCGCCTGTTTCATACATCTTGCTCACCAGATGGTAGAGTTTTGTCAGGACTGGCTCTCCCAAGGCCGTCAGTAGTTCCAATGGAATGTTGTCTACTCCGGGGGCCTTGTTTCGACTCAGGTCTTTCAGTGCTCTGTCAAACTCTTCACGCAGTATCATATCTCCCATTTCATCTTCATCTACATCCTCTTCCATTTCCATAATATTGTCCTCAAGTACATCGCCCTTGTATAGACCCTCTATATACTCCTTCCACCTTTCTGCTTTCCCTTCTTTGCTTAGAACTGGGTTTCCATCTGAGCTCTTGATATTCATACAAGTCGTTCTCTTATCTCCAAAGGTCTCTTTAATTTTCCTGTAGGCGGTATCTATCTTACCCCTAGTGAGATAGGCCTCTACATTCTTACATTTGTCCTCTAGCCATCCCTGCTTAGCCATTTTGCACTTTCTGTCGATCTCATTTTTGAGACGTTTGTATTCCTTTTTGCCTACTTCATTTACTGCATTTTTATATTTTCTCCTTTCATCAATTAAATTCAATATTTCTTCTGTTACCCAAGGATTTCTACTAGCCCTCGTCTTTTTACCTACTTGATCCTCTGCTGTCTTCGCTACTTCATCCCTCAAAGCCACCCATTCTTCTTCTACTGTATTTCTTTCCCCCATTCCTGTCAATTGTTCCCTTATACTCTCCCTGAAACTCCGTACAACCTCTGATTCTTTCAGTTTATCCAGGTCCCATCTCCTTAAATTCCCACCTTTTTGCAGTTTCTTCAGTTTTAATCTACAGGTCATAACCAATAGATTGTGGTCAGAGTCCACATCTGCCCCTGGAAATGTCTTACAATTTAAAACCTGGTTCCTAAATCTATGTCTTACCATTATATAATCTATCTGATACCTTTCAGTATCTCCAGGGTTCTTCCATGTATACAACCTTCTTTCATGATTCTTAAACCAAGTGTTAGCTATGATTATGTTCTGCTCTGTGCAAAATTCTACCAGGCGGCTTCCTCTTCCATTTCTTAGCCCCAATCCATATTCACCTACTATGTTTCCTTCTCTCCCTTTTCCTACACGCGAATTCCAGTCACCCATGACTATTAAATTTTTGTATCCCTTCACAATCTGAATAATTTCTTTTATTTCATCATACATTTCTTCAATTTCTTAGTTATCTGCAGAGCTAGTTGGCATATAAACTTGTATACTGTAGTAGGTGTGGGCTTCGTATCTATCTTGGCCACAATAATGCGTTCACTATGCTGTTTGTAGTAGCTTACCCGCATTCCTATTTTCCTATTCATTATTAAACCTACTCCTGCATTACCCCTATTTGATTTTGTGTTTATAACCCTGTAGTCACCTGACCAGAAGTCTTGTTCCTCCTGCCACCGAACTTCACTAATTCCCACTATATCTAACTTCAACCTATCCATTTCCCTTTTTAAATTTTCTAACCTACCTGCCCTATTAAGGGACCTGACATTCCACGCTCCGATCCGTAGAACGCCAGTTTTCTTTCTCCTGATAACGACATCCTCTTGAGTAGTCCCCGCCCGGAGATCCGAATGGGGGGACTATTTTACCTCCGGAATATTTTACCCAAGAGGACGCCATCATCATTTAATCATACAGTAAAGCTGCATGCCCTCAGGAAAAATTACGGCTGCAGTTTCCCCTTGCTTTCAGCCATTCGCAGTACCAGCACAGCAAGGCCGTTTTGGTTATTGTTACAAGGCCAGATCAGTCAATCATCCAGACTGTTGCCCTTGCAACTACTGAAAAGGCTGCTGCCCCTTTTCAGGAACCACACGTTTGTCTGGCCTCTCAACAGATACCCCTCCGTTGTGGTTGCACCTACGGTACGGCTATCTGTATCGCTGATGCACGCAAGCCTCCCCACCAACGGCAAGGTCCATGGTTCATGGGGGGCCTCCAAAGATAGAACCCTATAAAAAATCCGACACTGCCTCATTGCTGCTGTGGTAGCTTCTTTAAAGCCCTCCCAGTCTAAAAAGCAAATGGGAAACTTGCACCACAGGCAAAAACAGGCAGTAAACCATCAGATACCATCAATGTCGTTCCACTTGAGGGCTCTACTGCCTCTGCTTCAGAGCCAATAGACTGCAAAGCCTGCCCAGAGCAACCATCTTGTCCCAAGGCTGAAACTCCACCCATTGTGGGCTCCTCATCCCAGCAGAAAGACAGGGTGAAAGTACAGCACCCATGATAGATGGCTCCCATACTGCAGTGGAACATGAATGGGTTCTGGACTCATGTAGTGGAATTGAAACTCCTGGCCTAGGCATGGCCCCTGTGCTTGTATTTACCAGAAACACATTTCAAAGTTACCTATGCCGCTGTGCTACCGGGCTATGTCTTTCAGCGAAAGGATAGCCTGACTGGGGACAGAGCTGAGAGAGGTGTTGCTTTGTTTGTCAGTAACGCACATCACTCCTCCACTCTTTCATTGGTTACTGACCTATAAGTAGCAGCAATTGCTGTTTATGCGGGTCAGATCACTATCTGCTCCTTGTATACACCTCCACAGGATACCATAGACTCAGAGGCTCTCACAGGCCTTATTCAACAACTCCCCCTCTGTTTCTCCTAATGGATGATTTCAATGCACACAGTGTTTTGTGGGGCTCAAACTATACTTGCCCCAGGGGTTGAGTCTTTGAGAACCTATATCTCAGGAGAGCTGTGCATCCTCAACAAGGGCATCTTCCCATGCATTTCTCGGCTGCTACTGGGTCATTCTCAGCCATCAACCTCTCTTTCTGCTCACCTACCCTTGCATACTCAGTACAGTGGGAAGCAACATGACCTTCATTCCAGTGACCACTTCCCACGGTTGATCCACCTACTGGTTGGAGGACTACTTGAACAGAAGCCACCAGAATGGGTGATCAGCAGGGCTAACTGGGCACTGTTTAGCCAGTTGGCTGAGTTTGAGCACTGTCCAGGAATGGGTGGACCATATCACGTGTGTGAGCCATCATGCCCCTGACATATCCATACCACAGTCTTCAGGTCATCTTAGGAGGCAGCCTGTACCTTGGTGAATGGATGAATGTCATTCAGCAATCCGGGACAGGCGTGCGGCTCTTTGACATTTTAAATGCCAACTGACAGCAGACAGCCTCACGGCCTTTGGAGTTGCAACAGCCAAGACTCGACGCGTCATTAAGGAGAGCAAAATGAGGTCATAGCAAGCGTACCTGGACTCCATCAATCTTTTCACTTCTTCTGCAAAATTATGGGAAGCTATCCGTAGGATTTCCAGTAAACACAGTCATTTACTGATAGCAGCAGTAGTACTTAAACACGGGCGTCTCCAAACAGCACCCGGAGACATCGCTTAGTCGAGCATTTTGCAAATACTATTGCCAATACAAGGTAGGATCTGGCGTTTTGTCCTTACCATGTGACTGTAAAGAGGGGGTAGTTGGACTTCAGATCCAAGAGTTCTGAGGCCTACAATTCCCCTTTCTCCGTGTTGGAACTCGAATCGACACTTTCTGAGACTCGTGACACTGCACCTCGTCATGACCAAATCCGGTACTGCACACTTCGACATTTGCCAGCGACATCAAAGGAAATCCTCCTCTAATGTTTTGATCTCATATGGCGGGCAGGCAACTTCCCTGGCTTGTGGAGGGAGGCAGTTCTGATATATCTCCTCAGACCAGAAAAGGACTGCACATCTCCCTGTAGTTACAGGAGTATCGCCTTTATGAGCTGTGTAAGAAAGATCGTCGAGTAAATGGTTAACTGTCGTGTGGTTTGGTTGTTAGAGACCAGGCAACTCCTCAGCTGCTCTCAGCGTGGATTCCAGAGGTTTCGGTCCACAGTCGAGAACCTACATAAACATCAATGTATTGGCATGTTCCTTGACATTAGTAAGGCTGCTTAGAGACATAGTATTCTGGTGGACTGCAATAATGGGGTTTTTGTGGCCGCTCTGCCCCAGTGCACCACATTTCTATGGACTGTGTTTTATATTCCGATCAGCAGGCTGCGGTTGATTTGCCGATGGATCTGCCTTCTATTTTAGATAACGTTCAAATGAATGTGGTTAGTTTTAAAGTTGTGTGAATTTTCCAATGTTTTTTCCGAGATTTTAGGGAGATGGTTTTAATATGCCAACAGGGCAACTGGCTCACCCATATTTTACGTAAGTGGTCAGCCACTGCCTTTTCGCTCCTTTCTCATTTTACTTGTGTTTTAGGCTCCTTTATAGCATCTTTCATTCTTTCCCATCGTCTTGGTGTGTATGATCCCAAATTAGTAATTTCATCCACATTAATATCTTTTATTGTGTGTGAAGGTGCTGATAACATCAGTGTTGAGCACCCTTGAACACCACACGCACATGGACCCACACGCACACGCACCCACACGCACACGCACCCACACGCACACGCACACGCACACGCACACACACACACACACACACACACACACACGCACACACGCACACACACACACACACACACACACACACACACTCTCTCTCTCTTTCCATCAGTTATCAGGGACTAACAGACAGAAACACATTCATCACATTCAACATTTGCATCAGAGTTAAGATCGTCAGTGTTTTCTTCTGCCCCATTATTTGCTGCCATTATTCAGCTGCGGTTCCTTCCTGTTCCGGTATGATGTCTTCTGTAAGTACCCAATGAAAGCCATCATTCTTGAAGCAGTTCAAAATCAAGCTTTCTTCCGCAGAAATGCAGGCAGTTCCTACAAAATGCGTAGCGTCCAAGATTGTCAACTTTTTCACTGTAGTATGAAGACAGATCATCTTCTTCCACATAAGAATCTTCTTGCATTTTTGATTCTCATTTTATAGTGTATTGGTCAAGTGGTTGAATGTGGCTTGTGCAGCAATTCATTTTAACATGTGTTAAATGCAGTTGGGATGGAGGCTTCCAAAAATGGACAGGGGAAAATATGGTATTGAGGGCAGTACTAATGAAATTCCACCTGTGTGTGTGTGTGTGTGTGTGTGTGTGTGTGTGTTACAATTGCAAATGTCATTTGTTTTGTTTCTCCCTGCTTAAAATCCTCTAATTTGCTTGGGTATCCCTCAAGTTCCTTGTTTTTCAAATTATTATGGATAAATTTTGTATTTGTTTTCATTTGGTAATTGTATTGAATCCATGAGAATATGGCAGCCACATTGGACAGAGGCAGTATGGCTGTGTCCACCATCTTGATGATGATGTAGGTGAAAGCCGACAGCTGATATTGGATGTTTCAGTATATCCCGGCAAAGAGAACATTCAGGGATGCTTAACGAGCCAAGATACATGTAACAATAAAAGACAAGGAAATCATGGAAACTTTAATCTGTCACTGCATTAACAGTAAACTGTAACTGTATTTCTTAATACAGTTACTTCAGCTAAATGAAACCAAGTTAATTAGAAGGAAAGCTGTTACGTGAAAATATTACATTATGGAGCATAGTCCAATGATTCCTCTCAATGTTAAAGTGCATCTTCAGAAAGTGTACTAGTATTTTACTAGCAAATATTCTTTCCTTTGAAAGTAATAGACAGCTTAAATAAGTCACTGTTTCAAAACATGGAATAACCTTTAATGCAGTTTGCAGCTCCAGAACTTTAGTTGGACTACTGATAAGCCTTGTACCATTTCCATGTTTGTGCATGGGTGTATCAGATTAAACTGTGCGTGCAAGCTATAATCCACATATTATTTAATGATAGTGGTATGTAGAATCACTCAGTTTGATTAGCTTCAATTTTCATCTACATCTACATCTACATCTACATTGATACTCCGCAAGCCACCCAACGGTGTGTGGCGGAGGGCACTTTACGTGCCACTGTCATTACCTCCCTTTCCTGTTCCAGTCGCGTATGGTTCGCGGGAAGAACGACTGTCTGAAAGCCTCCGTGTGCGCTCTAATCTCTCTAATTTTACATTCGTGATCTCCTCGGGAGGTATAAGTAGGGGGAAGCAATATATTCGATACCTCATCCAGAAACGCACCCTCTCGAAACCTGGCGAGCAAGTTACACCGCGATGCAGAGCGCCTCTCTTGCAGAGTCTGCCACTTGAGTTAATTAAACATCTCCGTAACGCTATCACGGTTACCAAATAACCCGGTAAGGAAACGCGCCGCTCTTCTTTGGATCTTCTCAATCTCTTCCGTCAACCCGACCTGGTACGGATCCCACACTGATGAGCAATACTCAAGTATAGGTCGAACGAGTGTTTTGTAAGCCACCTCCTTTGTTGATGGACTACATTTTCTAAGCACTCTCCCAATGAATCTCAACCTGGTACCCGCCTTGCCAACAATTAATTTTATATGATCATTCCACTTCAAATCGTTCCGCACGCATACTCCCAGATATTTTACAGAAGTAACTGCTACCAGTGTTTGTTCCACTATCATATAATCATACAATAAAGGATCCTTCTTTCTATGTATTCGCAATACATTACATTTGTCTATGTTAAGGGTCAGTTGCCACTCCCTGCACCAAGTGCCTATCCGCTGCAGATCTTCCTGCATTTCGCTACAATTTTCTAATGCTGCAACTTCTCTGTATACTACAGCATCATCCGCGAAAAGCCGCATGGAACTTCCGACACTATCTACTAAGTCATTTATATATATTGTGAAAAGCAATGGTCCCATAACACTCCCCTGTGGCACGCCAGAGGTCACTTTAACGTCTGTAGACGTCTCTCCATTGATAACAACATGCTGTGTTCTGTTTGCTAAAAACTCTTCAATCCAGCCACACAGCTGGTCTGATATTCCGTAGGCTCTTACTTTGTTTATCAGGCGACAGTGCGGAACTGTATCAAACGCCTTCCGGAAGTCAAGAAAAATAGCATCTACCTGGGAGCCTGTATCTAATATTTTCTGGGTCTCATGAACAAATAAGGCGAGTTGGGTCTCACACGATCGCTGTTTCCGGAATCCATGTTGATTCCTACATAGTAGATTCTGGGTTTTCAGAAATGACATGATACGCGAGCAAAAAACATGTTCTAAAATTCTACAAGAGATTGACGTAAGAGATATAGGTCTGAAAAGGTACAGAGGGAAAATTTGTACATGACTTCCAGGAGGTTATTGTTGTTTCATTCACTCCCTGACATCTTAGCAGTGTGTCATGCAGTGCAACATATTGCTGAATAGTTGTGGCTA
This sequence comes from Schistocerca americana, assembly GCF_021461395.2. Lineage (NCBI taxonomy): Eukaryota > Metazoa > Arthropoda > Insecta > Orthoptera > Acrididae > Schistocerca > Schistocerca americana. The sequence goes on along the minus strand of NC_060123.1, from coordinate 370,398,354 downwards.
TAAAAGTTGCTATAATTTTTCAAGAGGATCGGGTGACCAGTGTACACCTTTGGTATACACGTGTTTAGAATAATCAGTGGACATCCATTTTCTATTGAGCAGTAACTTTCTTTAATACTAATTATTTTAAATAATCCCTCTATGTACTAAATGATCTACAAGACATGCCATTATGGGTAATCTTCCTGCTGTTTAGAAACTTGGCAAAGGTCAGCAAGATACCAATCATTAGCATTTCAAAGTTTATTTTTGAGTGGATGCCAGGGTTGAGGGTGGAGAGAAGGTTAGCTAGATGCTACGTAGATTGAAGTGAAACTGCAACCAATCTTTAACCTGCAATCACTCATGCTTGAGAAAAAAATCGAACATTCATGATTCTGGAGCAATACTTCAATATATTTTAAAGATGTTGAAGTGTTGATTTAGCAGTGCTTTCTTTGAAATATCTACCTGCAATGGAATTGTCTTTCATAGATCAACTCACAATTAAAGCTTGCTTAGCTTTGTTTGAAGCAGTGTACATTGTTAGATTTTTTCCTCACACACATATTTTTACGGAACAGTGTCTTCTGTTTTCCTGAAACCCCGCCTCGCTTCTCTATTAGTCTGCTTCTTTGTGCTAGTAACATGCGACTGGGTTCATTTTTCCTCGTGGATGTATTGTGCGTATACTACGTCTTTTATAAGCGGAGTGAGTGTTGTTATTGGGTTTTATGTATTGAATAAAGAAGTTGCATACACAGAGTACATGACATGCTCTGTCAGATACGAAAATATGTAAAATTTTACATGTAAGTAGTCATTGTCAGATGAATTGCTATTGCTTTGACCAGAGGAACTGCTAGTTGGGAATGTTCAAGTAGAGGGCTTCTCTTCAGGTACCGACACGCAATCTGAGCATGAAGAGATCGAGACACAGCAACAGAGCAGTCTGACAGCAATTCTGTAATTGCATCTATAGTAGCCCGAAGAATGGGTAGAAGAAGAATGGGCAACTTTGAGAGATGAAGTAGTGAAGGCAGCAGAGGATCAAGTAGGTAAAAAGACGAGGGCTAGTAGAAATACTTGGGTAACAGAAGAAATATTGAATTTAATTGATGAAAGGAGGAAATATAAAAATCCAGTAAATGAAGCAGGCAAAAAGGAATACAAATGTCTCAAAAATGAGATCGACAGGAAGTGCAAAATGGCTAAGCAGAGATGGCTAGAGGACAAATGTAAGGATGTAGAGGCTTATCTCACTAGGGGTAAGATAGATACTGCCTACAGGAAAATTAAAGAGACCTTTGGAGAAAAGAGAACCACTTGTGTGAATATCAAGAGCTCAGATGGAAACCCAGTTCTAAGCAAAGAAGGGAGAGCAGAAAGGTGGAAGGAGTACATAGAGGGTCTATACAAGGGTGATGTTCTCAAGGACAATATTATGGAAATGGGAGAGGATGTAGATGAAGATGAAATGGGAGATATGATACTGCGTGAAGAGTTTGACAGAGCACTGAAATACCTGAGTCGAAACAAGGCCCCTGGAGTAGACAACATTCCATTAGAACTACTGACGGCCTTGGGAGAGCCAGTCCTGACAAAACTCTACCATCTGGTGCGCAAGATGTATGAGACAGGCGAAATACCCTCGGACTTCAAGAAGAATGCAATAATTCCAATCACAAAGATAGCAGGTGCTGACAGATGTGAAAATTACCGAACAATCAGTTTAATAAGTCATGGATGCAAAATACTAATGCAAATTCATTACAGACGAATGGAAAAACTGGTAGAAGCCGACCTCGGGGAAGATCAGTTTGGATTCCTCAGAAATGTTGGAACACGTGAGGCAATACTGACCCTGCGACTTATCTTAGAAGCTAGATTAAGGAAAGGCAAACCTATGTTTCTAGAATTTGTAGACTTAGAGAAAGCTTTTGACAATGTTGACTGGAATACTCTCTTTCAAATTCCGAAGATGGCAGGGGTAAAATACAGGGAGCGAAAGGCTATTTACAATTTGTACAGAAACCAGATGGCAGTTATAAGAGTCGAGGGGCATGAAAGGGAAGCAGTGGTTGGGAAAGGAGTGAGACAGGGTTGTAGCCTCTCCCCGATGTTATTCAATCTGTATATTGAGCAAGCAGTAAAGGAAACAAAAGAAAAATTTGGAGTAGGTATTAAAATCCATGGAGAAGAAATAAAAGCTTTGAGGTTCGCCGATGACATTGTAATTCTGTCAGAGGCAGCAAAGGACTTAGAAGAGCAGTTGAACGGAATGGATAGTGTCTTGAAAGGAGGGTACAAGATGAACATCAACAAAAGCAAAACAAGGATAATTGAATGTAGTCGAATTAAGCCGAGTGATGCTGAGGGAATTAGATTAGGAAATGAGACACTTAAAGTAGTAAAGGAGTTTTGCTATTTGAGGAGCAAAATAACTGATGATGGTCGGAGTAGAGAGGATATAAAATGTAGACTGGCAATGGCAAGGAAAGCGTTTCTGAAGAAGAGAAATTTGTTAACATCGAGTATAGATTTAAGTGTCAGGTAGTCTTTTCTGAATGTATTTGTGTGGAGCGTAGCCATGTATGGAAGTGAAACGTGGATGATAAATAGTTTGGACAAGAAGAGAATAGAAGCTTTCGAAATGTGGTGCTACAGAAGAATGCTTAAGATTAGATGGGTAGATCACATAACTAATGAGGAGGTATTGAATAGAATTAGGGGAAGAGGAGATTGTGGCACAACTTGACTAGAAGAAGGGATCGGTTGGTAGGACATGTTCTGAGGCATCAAGGGATCACCAATTTAGTATTGGAGGGAAGCGTAGAGGGTAAAAATCGTAGAGGGAGACCAAGAGATGAATACACTAAGCAGATTCAGAAGGATGTAGGCTCCAGTAGGTACTGGGAGATGAAGAGGCTTGCACAGGATAGAGTAGCATGGAGAGCTGCATCAAACCAGTCTCAGGACTGAAGACCACAACAACAGTAGCCCAAACTTCAGCATCCTCGTTGAAAGCAGGAAACGGCATGGGCGGGAGAACCGAGGTGGTTTTGCAAGTGTTCCGTAAATAAACGTTCCTGTGTACCCTGAGATTTCTTGCAAAACTGTTGAAAACCTTGTAGTAATACGTGCACACTTCGGACCAGCTGCTGAAGTACAACCTTCCACCCCGAGGAAGACAAACGCAGGCACCAACTCGTCGCCACTTGTGTTGTGACTGATAATTCACAATTTTTCACTAACATAACTTTTATTTATGTATGTTTACAAGGTTGATGACTGAACAACAAAAAGGTTACAATAATGATGCCAATCAAAGTCTCCTAATTGAGGCAATCAAATGTTCACTTCTAATTTTCCACAAAGGTTCGTGGTAACACACACACACACACACACACACACACACACACACACACACACACACACACACACACAAGTAAAAGTCCAATTCAGAGCTGAAGATGTAATCTTCAGCAGTAAAAGTCCACGAGGTCGGCATCTGGAATGACCTGAACTTTTGGGCAGGTTCTAGCCCCTAAATAGCTGTCTCCAGCCAGTCAGGTTTTGGCGTAGTGATACTTCCTGCAGGCCATGGCTCGAGCTCCCCCTGCAGGAAGTATTGCTCAGAATGTCTGTTTCCATTATGCATGTAAATAGCCGGTGTTTACCATGGTATGCCTTGGACATAGACAACCCTGTCCTCTGTGGTGTAATATGGGTTGCTGGCCCTCAGGCGCAACCTTGGCTCCGGCGTAACTTATATGTACAAACATACATTAATTCTTGTTCCATAGATCAGGAATACGACATTTTGTAATGATGTGGAATGCGTCACTTCTTTGCACAAAATAAATAATTAAATAATTTTTTTTTCTTTTGCGGCGACTTCTTCATATCTAAGAATCCATCTATTGAGTAGAAGGAGTTGTCATTCAGAAATTCTTTTTTTGTGCTTTTAAATGCTGGTTGGCTGTCTGTCAGACTTTTAATACTATTTGGCAAATGACCGAAGATTTTTGTGGCACCATAATTCACCGCTTTCTGTGCCAAAGTGAGATTTAATCCAGAATAGTGAATATCATCCTTTCTTCTAATGTTGTAGCTAATCACTTTGCTGTTATTTTTGAATTGGGATGGGTTATTAATGACAAATTTCATAAGTGAATATATGTATTGCGAAGGTACTGTGGATATCCCGAGTTCCTTAAATAAATGTGTGCAAAGTGATCTTGGGTGGGCTCCAGCTATTATTCTGATTTTGTGCAATGAATACTTTCTCTCTTAATGACGAATTACCCCAAAATATGATGCCATATGAAAGTAGTGAATGAAATAGGCATAGTAGGCTAATTCACTGATATGTTTATCACCAAAATTTGCAATAACCTTAGTAGCATAAGTAGCTGAACCTAACCATTTCAACATATCATCACTGTGTTTCTTCCAATTCAATGTCTCATCTATGCACACACCCAGAAATTTTGAATATTCTACCTTGGCAACAGACTTCCATTCATAGGCTATATTTATCAATGGTGTTATGCCATTTAATGTTCAGAATTGTATAAACTGTGTTTTCTCAGGTGATTCTTGCTTCTTGGGAGTTTCCTCAGCTGATTCTTGCTTCTTGGGTGTGATTATTATACTTGTATCATCAGAAAAAAGAACTAACTTTGCAGCTTCACGAATATAGAGTGGCAAGTCGTTAATATATCTTAAGAAAAATAAGGGACCCAAGACTGAACCCTGTGGGACAACATTTGTGGTACCTCCCCAGTTAGAGGACTCTGCTGGTTTTTGTAGACTATCTGTACGGTTAATTGCAACCTTCTGCGTTCTTCCAGTTAAGTATGAATTAAACCATTTGTGCACTGTCCCTCTCATACCACAATACTTAAGCTTATCTAGAAGAATTTCATGATTTGCACAATCAAAAGCCTTTGAGAGATCACAAAATATCCCAATGGGTGATGTTCGGTTATTCATTGCATTTAATATTTGATCAGTGAAAGCATATATAGCATTTTCTGTTGAAAAGCTTTTGTGAAAACCAAATTGACATTTTGTTACTACTTCATTTTTACAATTATGTGATGCTACTCTTGAATACATTACTTTTTCAAGAATTTTGGATAAAGCTGTTATGAGATTGGGTGGTAGTTGTTGGCATCAGATCTATCCCATTTTTTTATTCAATGGTTTAACAATAGCATATTTCAGTCTATCTGGAAAAATTCCCCGTTTCATTGAGCTGCTACATATGTGGCTGAGAATCCTACTTATTTGTTGGGAACAAGTCTTCAATTGTTTTATATATTACATATTCACAAGTACCTTTACCTTTAATCCAAATAAATACAGTTTCATTTACAGATATCTTACGTCTATTAAGTGTATACAAGACGTCGAAATGACAACATCTGCCGCCGACAAGAAGAAAAATACCATAAAATCTGTCGCTGCGCACTCTCTACTAGATGGACCTGCTGTCTTCTGTGGATGTAGACTGAATTTCAGTATTGATCTGAATGATACATTTTCTCATGGCAACGGCTGGCTAACCGTTGCAATTGTACGAGGTGGTACAGGCGTACCCAATGTATCGGGACTGGAAAGTTTCATCGACCGTGACGTCATAGCCTACCGCACATTCCACATATGTGAAAATGCAAATAAAGACTTTGGCAAATCAACATACATGTCACCCTCACCCTTTTCCTTGTATACACGTAATAGACGTAAGATATCTGTAAATGAAACTGTATTTATTTGGATTAAAGGTAAAGGTACTTGTGAATATGTAAAATTTGTTGGAGACTGTACTTTGTATTTTCATAAATAAATTGATCTGTAGCGTAGCTGAGAACCGGACAAGAGTACATCTAGGATCTGTCGACATAGAGTATGCAACAGCATGTTACGTCAGCTCTCTGAGCGCGTGACCTTTGACCCCGCCGATAAGGCGGCTCAAGGCCATCTTGGCAGCGCGCCAGCCGCCGACTTTAGTAAGCCATGGCTGTTTACATGGTTTCTTACAATTGTATTTCCCTGTTTTCTTAGAGAAACTGTTTTCAAATATACTCGCAAAGGTCATGAAAGAGGTTAAATTTTAAATTAGCATCATGTTCCCTGTACACCTCATCCCAGTCTAACTGTTGCAAGCTTACCCTAAAATTTTGAAGTGTTAAATCGTTAATGGAATGCACTATTTTGGAGGACTGTTTTGTGTTACTGTATGAAGCTATTTCATATACTGTAACTAGCTGTGCATCATTATCAGACAGACCATTCTTAACAGGAAAAGTTGTTATTAGTTCAAATTTATCTTGATATGTGAAAACGTTATCTATCAGTGTGCTGCTTTCCTGTACCACCCAACTAGGAAAATCAACAACTGATGTCAAAAGAACCAAGTAATACTTCAAGGTCAAGCTTTTTTATCTGACTCTTTCAGAAAATCTATGTTGAAATCCCCACAAACAATAATTTGCTTTCCTTCGTCTGACAGGTAGCACAACAAAGAATCTGTTTTTCAAAAATAGTTGAAAATTTCCCAGTGGGGACCCGTATACGGCTACAAATATAAAAGTGCTTTTATTTAGTTTAAGCTTCTTTGTGTTGCTCTATGCAAGATTTTTTAGTTTCCAAATTTTTTGCACTATGACAGATTTTATGAGGGTTACTCCAAAAGAAATGGACACCCCTTTTTTTATCCATCTTTTATCCTACATGTTTGAAAGTTTTACAGTATGTAGATACATCCTTTAGGAACAATATTTTCATTTCTCCACATAATTTCCATCCCTCTCAACTGCATTACGCCATCTTGGAACCAGCACCTGTATAACCACACAGTAAAATTCTGGGCCAACCTGTTGGAGCCACTGTTTGGTAGTGTGCACAAGGGAGTCATCTTCAAACCTTGTTCCACGAAGAGAGTCTTTCAGTTTCCCAAAGAGATGATAGTCACATGGAGCCAGGTCAGGACTGTAAGGCGGGTGTTTCAGTGTTGTCCATCCAAGTTTTGTGATCGGTTCCATGGTTTTTTGACTGACATGTGGCTGTGCATTGCCGTGCAACAGTAAACCATTCTGCTTTTGCCGATGTGGTCGAACACGACTCAGTCAAGCTTGACGTTTCTTCAGTGTCGTCACATATGCATTAGAATTTATGGTGGTTCAACTTAGCGTGATGTCCACAAGCAAGAGTCCTTCGGAATTGAAAAACACCGTAGCCATAACTTTTCCAGCAGGAGATTTTTTTTTTTTTTCTCGTTGGGTGAATTTGCAAGATGCCACTTCATTGATTGCCTCTTCATCTCTGGTAAAAAATGATGGAGCCATGTTTCATCACCTGTCACATTTCTTCCAAGAAATTCATCTCCACCATTCTCGTACTGTTCCAAAAGTTCGCTGCATACAGTTTTTCATGTTTCTTTGTGAGCCACTGTCAACATCGTGGGAACCCACTTGGCACAAACCTCTTTTAATGCCAACACTTTCAATATTCTGCAAACACTTCCTTCCCCTATACCAACATAGTGTGACAGTTCGTTCACTGTGATGCGTCTGTCAGCAGTCATCAGTTTGTTAACTCCCTGCACATTGTCTGGAGTGCGTGCAGTACGAGGCCTGCCGCTGCGAGGACAATCCTCAATATTGCCCTGCCCGCTTTCATCATGTAACCTGCTTGCCCACCGACTAACTGTACTGTGATCGACAGCAGCATCTCCATACACCTTTTTCAACCTCTTGCGGATGTTTCCCACTGTCTCGTTTTCACAGCACAGGAATTTTATGACAGTACGTTGCTTTTGATGAACGTCAAGTGTAGCAGCCATCTTAAAGACATGCTGTGACTGCGCCACTCTCCCAGCTACCAATACCATCAACAGGAACCAAACCTATGCTTGACAAAGTAGGCGCCCGAAGCAGCTGATCTAGCTTCATGTTGACCCTTCTGAGAGAGCTGTTCAATTGGGGCCGGTCATACCACATGAAAGCAGGAACCAAGCCAACATTTGTATGATTCGTTGCAGATGCTATTTTTACCAGGTCACACTCAATATTGTAGCCCTGATCCTTATCAATACTGTTTCCTGCTCCACTCACTACCACATGATCTTGCTTTGTAAAACCTTTGCACAATAATCCTACATCCTCTACCACTTGGCAAAGCCATGCACTGGGCTTGAAAATACTTGTGACCTGGTAACTGTCACCTAATTTTTCCTGCAAAATCTGTCCCACATCTCTTCTATGGCTACTACCTAACAACAAAACTTTCCTCCTACTTTCTACTTTTTTTGCAACAGTTGGTTTCCTAGTGAAAGTCTGTTGAGTGCTGACTACACTTACATCTACCTGAGCCTCTTCCTTAGCTGACTGAGGTAGCAAGGCAAACCTGTTATTTGTGTCAGTGATGAAACTGTCTGATACTGTTTTCTTTCTGTGGCCCCTGTTCCTTGCTACCAGTTCCCACCTGTCTTCACCCTCCTCCCACCTTAACCTCATCAGTTCCTCCATAGCACTATCCAGTTCAGCCTGAAGGGCTCTAATCTTCCCTTCCTGTTCCGCTATTTTCCTATCCCTTGAACATAATCTGCAATACCATGGAAGAGACCCATTTACTTCCCCGATTCCCATGCCACTACATTCACCCCAATCCGCTTCAACAGCTGCGTAGAACCCCAGAACTGACTTTCCTACCGCAGCTCGAACACTTCTCACTCATGGTTGTTTGCAACATTTTTTACAAAATTTATCTAGGCAATAACAATAATATTCTATTAACTACAGATCACAAAAGCCACTAAAGTTATGTGGAACACTAATATACGTGTATACTATTAATATAGTAACGTAATGCAGTTAAACTAATGTTAAAAATCAAAGTCACAAGAAAGTTGTTCTGACTGAGTCTGCTAAAACAGGGATCAGGTTTACCTTAGTTGCTCATTTACTGTGATTATGTCAAAGTGCCAGAAGGAGAGATGTTACGAATGTAGTGCAGAACTGTTTGCAATGATTGCATATGGAAATGTTTTCTGTTCAGCAATACACGTTTCCTTTAATGGTCATATGTATTTTTAATTTGTTGGTAATAATGAAGAAGAAATTTACTTGATACATGTAGCTTTGTATGCAGCTTACAGCTAAAAAACATAAAAATTATTTCTGTTACAAAAAATCTAACACCGGAGTTATTGTGTGACAACAATAAGTGCAAGCCTTTGTGGGTCATTCTTATTACTGTTTTCAAGTGGAGTGTAATGCCCATATGAGCAGTTAAACATATGGATTAATGGTAAATGTATGACTGATATTGACCATAAATAAATAACTACATTTTTGTCAAAATCACTGACTGTATAGTCTTTGTGACTCGCTGACTGTATAGTCTTTGTGACTCGCAGTGATTATACTTTCTGTTTGCATTGTGTTGAAGTTCACATTACGCATCACTCGGCATTGTGTGGGGAAATACACTGACTGAAAGTTGCTTGCTCTTTACATGGTAAATAGAAAAATGACCTCAGAAGATGAGCCTTGAAACTGGTACTGTATGCACAATATAACTTGGCCCTTCCCATGAAAGGTACTGGGAGCAATCTCTACCTCACACAGACAATGCTATTGCAGGGCAGGCTGTGTATGAAACATAAAGCATCAGTGCTTCTATAAAAACAGAGGTGATGCATGGAGCCAACAACTGTCTGAACAAATATGTAACTGAAACTGAAATTTTCTTTTTACAAATAAGAAAAGTGCTAGTATACAATGGCATTGCAAACACTAGTGTTAACTAGCTAAGGTTGTCTCTGAGCTAATAAGTTAGTACTTGCTGACTCCTACTGAAATCTGTGCTCCCAGAAATACCCACAAAAATGGCCAGATTAATTGTGCATATAGTAGTGGGACAAAGAGTACAAAAAATAGCAAGGGAAAGGCTGTGTTGTTCTTGCACTTTATACTGCTTTACTCTAACAGTAGTGAGGATTCAACTTGCTGTTCCTGATTAAGTTAAGTAATGCACATCCTTGTCTTTAGTTACAAAGTTCAGAGTTTGAGCTGTTTCAATGTTGGTTGATTTCCACAGATGCACTCTTTATTTCATATTTTATTATGTATGCTTTGAGGAGTTAACGCTTAAGGTTTAATTTCTTGGTTTCAGGATCAGGTTTTGCATAATATTATGGAAATTTTCACTTTCATGGGTTCCTCGGTATTAAGACAAGATGATGCTTACAGTTTTCAAGTCATTTCCAAGATTGTGGAAACTGTTATACCTCTTATAATAAGGGTATGTATATTGCAACCAAGTACTTTAATACTAAATATAAATATGTTGACAGAATGTCATATCGTGACCCAGTTCAAAGTATATTCTTATTATATGCTTGTTTATACAACATAAAATGTCTATAATTAGTGGGGAAATGGTGTCTACTGTTAGGTGCTGGCACTGTAAACTATTTTGAATTTATGCGCCAACAATCGTTTGTGCAGATGCATCATTTAAAATGATGTGGGGGCATATATAGTTGAAAATAGTGACTAAAAGTAATTTTTTTCAAGCAGTTTGTAGTAGTATGTTCATTTGTTTGTCATTGTTTGATGCTGATTGGACACAGATGTCAGCTCTACTATCTACCAAAAGCATTTGCTGCAGATTGTAAGTTTTGACAAACAAGCAATATTGGCAGCCTATAAAAACATCTGTTGCAGAACCCATGGCCCCTGTTTGTCTGTCTCTTCTTATTTGCCTCATTGTGCCATTCATAAGACTGAGCACATTTTTTGGGCTACATTCTGCACCAAAAACAAAACCGAATACCTGTTGGCATCTTTGTGAAGGTTAGTGCTGTCTAAATGACTGCACACTCCCAGATTGCTATTCAGTTCCATTAATAGATAATGCCAGCTGAATGCTTCAAGACAGTAGAATATGTTTGAAGATATACGTCTTGAAGGCTTACTATCAGATCTCACTTATAGAAGAAAATAAATGAAAATTGACAATTATCACTCCATTTGGCATGTATAATTTTACAGCTAATTCATGTACACGTATATTTACAGACTTCCCGTTAGACATAATCATTAGATTTACTCCTGGTGTACAATACTTTTTTTTTTTTTTTTTTTTTTTTTTTTTTACAAAAATCACTGTTCGTCACTGCACGCGCGCGCCCACACACACACACACACACACACACACACACACACACACACTGGCGATCTCTGGGCCATTTTCTGTACCGCAGCTTCCCATTTTCTATCCTGAAAAACTGAATCAGCATCCCTTCAAAATGAATGAGATGTTGAGCTCAGAAAGAGGAAGAGTTGTTAGTATTGTGCTATGCATAGCTTGGGGGTAAGTATTTCTAGAAAGGAAAAAAGAAGGAAAAATACATAAAGTGAAGGTGTTATGTGGAATGTTGGATGTTTTATTATTATTATTATTATTATTATTATTATTCATTTGTACAACATTTTTTTTTATCAAACCCCTACTCTGTTTTATCTAAGTAAGCCTTCCATGTATAAAATGTATTGCATAACAGGTTCTTTTTAGCTGCCTTTTTAAATAAGAGTATTTTTGCAATTTCTTTAATCTCTTTTGATAATTTATTGTACAGATTTATTCCTCGGTAGAAAATGCTGTTTTGAGTGTTATGTTTATTTTTTCTTGGTAAATGTAAGTTGAGTCTCTCTCTTGTTGCATGATCATGGACAGAGCTGTTTGTGCAGCATTGTAAGGATTTTATTTCTGTTTCACCACGTAAGTCACAATCCAATTGGACCTAGTTTGGAAGAAGAGCGTTGCATCATCTAAACATACTTCTCAAATGTCTTGAGAAATGTAGTATGGGGACTAACTGTGGGAAGTCTGTGTCTTGACACACAGAAAATAAGTATTTTGGCATACTTCACGACACAGAAAGTACCAAATCAGGCTTGCAGAGAGAGTAACAGCCATAGTAAACACACCTTGCCCAGAAACTGGTTAATAATTGTGAGCATTTCTTGGCACAAAGAAATGCTACTGTCATCATCTTGAACATGCTGCACAAAACCAAACTTTTATAAAAGACTATCTGAAGGGACTTAACAAGAGTAACAAAAGGAAAATCAACTGGGCTTCAGAAGCAACAGAACAGTCTGGATAATGCAAGGAGAACATAGCTTGAGCTTCATTACCAGCTTTCCCAAGTAATGGAGTATGAAATTTGGTTGTTTGTGGCTGCAAGAAATTTCACTGCAGGTGGAGCCCTTTAACAGAAACCCGGTGGAATTTGAAAGCCTATTGGTTTCTTTTCAAAGAATGTTTCTTTTCTCAGAAGTATTGTTCAACTTATGACAGGGACTGCATCATTTATGTAATAAAGTAAGACTTAAAATACATAACTGAAAGAACAACATTTTCTGTCTACATAAGTAATGAGCCATTAACTTTTATATTGAAACAGAAGAATGATAATGCTTCGCGATTGCAACTGTGTGTTCTCCATTACATTTCCCAGCTCACAAATAATCAGCATCGTAGCAAATGTGGTTTATCATCTATCTAGGCTGGAGGAGTTGGAGATGATGGACTGAGAAATAGCTGTCTCACAGGAAAGAAGTGATGAACATAAAAATCTAAAGTCAGTCTTCATTGAAATTTAAGCTGTATATTACTACTGGTGGATTAAAACGGTGGTGTGCATGTCAACTGAAACCATTCTTCTATAGGTACTCAAACAATTTAAGATCACAGTTTTTTAGCATTATCACAATGTGAGATTGTCTATAAAACTCCTTTCTTCCAAATTTGTTTGGCCAAGCTTAAGGAAAGATGTGCGAGAAACAACTAGGTGTTTACACTTTGCCATAAGAGTAAAATTAAAGGTGTACTAAATCAACAGTTTGAAAATTCCCAATCATTGATGGACATTTCCAGATGGTACATATTGACCTAGTGGATCTTCTGCCACCCTCTGGTGGATTCACTTATAATATGACTTGCATGAATAGGTTCAACAGCTGGAGAGAACTAGTGCCACTTCAAAACGTTGAAACAGAGACAGATTTTTGAATCCCTGAAGTACCAGATTTAGAATGTTACAACACATAAAAGCATTTGAAGGAACACCGTTTTAATCTAGTATGTCCCAAGCCCCGGTAAAGACTTGGGCTGTAAACTGATAGAACTGTTGCATACCATGCACAGGCTAAGGGTAAAATTGAAACACTTCAAGATTTCTATTTGAGCCCATGCTACAACTAAATGGAGTAAATATTACTAGGGTGATCAGCTCTCCTGTATTTCCTGGGCACTCCTGTATTGGAGCATTTTTTTTTAATCCTCCCAGCTCCGTATTAGTCACCTGTTTCTCTGGTATATTTTGTCAGTGATCACTGTTATAAATATTAATCCCATGAAGTACTATCTTTACAAGTAATTCAAATCACCTGGCTGATAGGTCTCAAACAGTTTTCATATGATAATCAGTACTGTTATTGACATACGTCCTTTCTTCTGTTCATGCTTCGATGGAAAGAAGACAGTTTGTCTCAAGGGAATGAAAGCAGCAGAGAAAGAATGACGTAGCCTGTGCGTCTAAAGGGCTCATGGGGGGGGGGGGGGGGGTGTTTATTCTCAGTCGGTACAGGGAATCCATGGATGCGCTCACCTTGTACCAGTGCATACTGGCTTTGAATTTACACCACAAATGAGTCTTGTTGTACGCTTTTGCCCTCAAAAAACTTTCTGTCGGTTTGTGGAGTTACCCCAAAGTATCACACTGCATGACATAATAGAGTAGAAGTAAGTAACAGTATCCTTGATTTTCTTTTTATTTATTTATTTTTTATATTTTATATTTTTTGTTTTTATTTGTTATATTTATTTTCTAATTGTCAAGCAGTCCAAGAAAATGCTATGTTTTAAGCAGTTGAAATTTCTTGTGAGTAAATCTTCCTTATACCTCCCCAAAGTCATCTTCCTTAAAACCATGATAACATGTTGGTTGCCCTAAATATTACTCACTATTCTACTTGGCCTCTGTTGCTCCTTCTGGAAGTCAATCATTGCTGCAGTGGCGGAAATGTTGGGTTTTACTGCATTGGACCTATGAGGACACTTCTTCCATGAACCTCATATCATGATGGTTGCTAACCCTACAACATTCATCATTAAACCGAAAAAAACAATGAAGCACCTAAAAAAACAATGAAGCACCTAAAAATTGCAATGTGTTCCCACAAATCCAAAAAAACTTCTTCCTTTCACAAGGCTCTGCCACAAGTTACATGTTCATTAGAATTGATAAGATAAATAGTGGACTTTCGCAATCAGTTGGGCGTTCTTATGAAGTGATTCCACATTTTCCGAAGCTTTTCACTGTGAGTATTAGAGATGAACTACCTAACATTTCTATTGATTGCCTTAAGCCAGCCTGTTTTCTTCCTGGTGACAGTGCACAGGAGAATCCAAAGCCAGCTGGCAGCAGACCAGGATACAAACTCTTCCCAAGTGCCCAAGAAAGTTAGAAAATCAGGACACATGGTGAAATTAGCTGCCAAGTTCACAGATGGTATTGAGGCCCACAGTGAGTGGGGGCTAATGTTGGGCCATATACAAATTAAAACTGGCTGAAATTTTTCAAACAGTTTTTCATACTATATTCATTTGTTTTACTAAATATCTTTGCAGAATTGAATGGAGCTGTACTGCCTGTTGTCAGTTGGGAGGGGGGGAGCTAGTATAGTGAGGAAATGTGTGTTTTATTTATTAAATTATATAAAAAATATCAGTAGACATAGGGAATAAATCGCCTCAGTTTTAATAATTTTGGCAAAACTTTGTTATTATGTTGTTATGTCATGTCCCTAACTGCAAAGTTTCTTAACTTGTGAAACAGTGTTCAGAAAAACAAACACTTTGATGTTAATGATACTTCTGCATGAATGATGGTTGTTCATCTAATTTAAAACAGTAGGAAAACCAGTTGCTACTACCTGTCTGTCTGTCCTCCTCCCCCCCCCCCCCCCCCCTTTATTTAAACTACCTTTTCATAGTACTTCAAAGCATTGAATGTTTCTGCATTTGATTTATTATGTATTTCTAATGATGTTCTTTCAATAACATCAGGATTATATACACTTATCAGCCAAAACAATATGGCCACCTACCTAATAGCTGGTACATCCACTTTTTGGCATGTATTACAACGGCGATGTGTTGTAGCATGGAAGTAATGAGGCCTTGGTGCATCGCTATAAGTAGTTGGCAACACATCTGCATGTGTGTGCGCGCGCGCACTTACACACACACACACACACACACACACACACACACACACACACACACACACACACACACAGTCACCTAATTACCATAAATTCTGGGGATGGGGCAATGACCTCTGATGCCATATTCAAATCACATCCCATATGTTTTCAATCGGGTGCAGATCTGGTGAGTTAGGGGGCCAGGGCATCAATTGGAACTTGTGACTGTGTTCCTCAAACCACTCCATCTCCCTCCTGGCCTTATCACTTCGCGCATTATCATGTTAAAAAATGCCACTGCCATCAAGAAACATGTTCGCTACGAAGGAATGTATCTAGTCTGCAGCCAGTGTACAATACTCATTGGCCATCATGGTCCCTTGTATGACCGCCACTGGACCTATGAACTCCACTGGACCCACGGATGCCCATGAGAATGATCCCCAGAGCATAATGGAACTGTAGCCGGCTTGTCTCTGTCCTTTTGTACGTGTGTCAAAGGCTGTTCCCCTGGAAGATGATCGATTCTTGCCCTCCCATCAGCATGGTGAAGAAGGTACCGGGATTCATCAGACAATGCAATGCTCTGACACTGCGCCAATGTCCAGTGCCGATGGTCATGTGCCCATTTCATTGTAATTGCCAATGTTGTGCTGTTAACATTGGCACATGCATGGGTCATTTGCTGCTGAGGCCCATCATTGCGACTGTGTTCAGACACGCATGTATGCTGCCCAGCATTAGTGCCTGATGTCAGTTCCACCACAGTTCGCTGCCTGTCCTGTTTTACCAGTCTGCCTAGCCTACATTGCCCAACATCTGTAATGAGGGGTAGCTGCCCAACCCCATGGCTTCTAGACATGGTTTCACCTTGGTTTTGCCACATATTGAAGACACTCACCACAGCACTCCTTGAACATCTGATAAGCCATGCAGTTTCTGAAATGCTCATGCTGAGCCTTCAGGCCAACACAATCTGCCCTTTGTCAACGTCAGATAGATTGTGCACCTTTCCTGTTATACATATGGATAGCATGCTCACTGATACTACAAACTGCAAGCAGTGTGTATGTGTGTCTGACTAGCAGTCATTCCTCGCCAGGTGATGTCAGTATCACCTGGACGCGTTTATGTCAATGGTAGTTTTGTTGTCATAATATTTTGGCTGATCAGTGTATGTCTGTGCTGAAGTTCTTGAAATTAATGCTTTGTTTTCCATACAAATTAGCTTTCAGGAAAAGGGCGAATAGACTCTGAGAAACAGATTATGTATTTATTTTTATTTACAGCCCTTATATTAAAGACTACACAGTTGTTTCATGGGCATCATCCACTATTAGATGAACTTTTTGCTGACAATTAATAACTGTAGTCCTTGGAATTACGTGTGTGAAATTTTTAAAGAGCATGAATTTCTACTGTAGTTGAAGATTTAAATTAACTGTAAAGATAATATTTCTAACTTTGTAAAGTGTGTGCAACTAATGAGGAGACAACTGTAACTTCAAATGAGATACTTTTCTCCTTGTTGATGACAATGGAAATGGAAATGAAGGAAAGAATCATAGACCATAAACTTCCACAGCTGGGGGCTATTGTCTCGTGGTTGAACGGATTCCATATTTAAACCAATTGTTTCATCTCCTTCTGCGGAGGCAATTTTCAAAGGGAACTTTAGTTTCTGTGAGTCCCCGATACATCCCATCGCTCGCTACTGACTGTAGCAAAGTTCTTTTTATTCCGGCTCCTGCGCAGTGGCATGACATCAGATGCTTTGAATACCCAGTGCAACAGACCATTGACCATTGCCATTTGCCATCATCAGCTGTTGCAGTCACCCAGTGGTGGAAGACTATTACACATCTTCTTCAGCACCAGGATCCAGATGCCATTCAATTTCATGCCCCCCTACTTGTGAAGTTCTTGAGATGTTTAACAGTCTTGATGGGCTCTCCGTATAGCTTTTCATGGTATCCATTTGTGGCTGCCAGTACGTGAGTCCTATGATAATGAATGTGGTGATCTCCTAGCTGTAAAACTTATTCCACAATAGCTGATTTGTCAGTCTCCCTCTCCTACCATTGCCTTTTGCTGTTTTTGTCATTTTTTTGACCGTTCTTTTTGTAGTACTCATGTACACCTCTCCACAACTTCACGGAATCCTACATATTCCTGCTTTTTCCAGTGGTATGCAAGCATACTTCACCAATTTTAGGTGTTGCTATATCTTCCAGGTGGGTTTGTAGATTACTGCAATGATTCATTTTTTCAAGACTTTTTTTTATGCCGTCAGTAACATCCATAATGAAAGCCAGGAAAACTTTCAATTTCAAGGGAACTTGAGCATCGGTATGATCGTAATGTCCTTTTTGCCTCAGCAGACGAATAACTGTTGTTGAACAATGCATTGTTGAGGTGTTTCATTTCGCCGTCAAACAGCTCTGGTTTTCAGATGTTCTTTGCTCTATCTGCCAACATTTTTATGATGCCTCGCTTTTGTTGTAGGTGATGGTTCGAATCCTGGTGTAGGTAATGGTCTGCACGTGGATGTTGTCAGTAAACTGAGTGGCCTAAGCTACAATCATCTTTCTTGAAAACTAGTGCATCAGGAAAATGTTTTTTTCCATATGTCTGCTTCACCATGGCCAACTGAATCTTCGTATTAATTCCATTGAGATGCTTGTGAAAATGAATCAGTTCATCTCTTGCATGCCCCCACAAAACAAATGTCACCTGCGTAGCAGAACCAAATATTTCTCTCTCTCTCTCTCAACCCCACACACACACCTTCTTCTTCTTTTTCTTTCCCAGTGCCTGCTACTCGAATTTTTCCCTGAAGATATTTGCTACAACTAGTCTAAAGAGACTCCCCATAGCCACAGCACCCATCTGTTCATAGAACATAATGTTTGATTGGAAGTAGTAGTCATAAGGCAATATGTAAACAGTTCTGCAATAATGTGAGGAAAAATCTGATTCTGTTGTTGCAACACCTCATTGAATGGAACAATAGTAAGTAGTGAAACCACATCAAAACAAAGTAATACGTCCATCAGCTGGACCACTATGCAGGTGGTTGCTGATAAAATATGGTGAATTCGTGATGTAAGAGTCCTGCATACAGTCATAATAATGTTGTCAAGAATTTTGCAATCGAATAGGTGAACGAACCAATGGCAGTCACTAAAGGTCTCAGAAGAACATGTTCTTTATGCAGCTGAATCGAATGGAACTGAACTGAAATGAATTGAACAGAACAGACTTTTCTGAATGCTCTGTTCATTGTAGAACCTTTTTATCAACCGCGCAACAGTTCTAAGAACTTTTTAGTAGGGTCTTTACTCAGTTTCCTAACAAGTAAGGTTAGCTTCAGAGATATTGTGCTGCCCATTTGTTAACATTTCACTGTAGTTAGAGAGTAGCCTCTCTACGTACATTGAAACACACAATCTAAATAGCCGTAAGTGTCACAGCTGCAAACTGATGTTCGTCAGCTCGTGTTGCCTGCAGGCATTTGACTACACATACATTTCCTGATGTATGAACATTTAACTTTCAGGAAAAAATTCATCCCCCTTCAGAGTATCTGTGCTACAAAGACCAGTCATTCCGGATACAGACTGCATTTCAATGTTACTAGGTTTGAGTGTATTATCTTTGGGTTAAAACTTGAATCCAAGGCTTTGAAGACTGATTTGTTTGGATCTGTGTCCATTAGAGTTGACAACTTTATATATATACGGTGTCTAATTTCAGCATTAAATAGCTCCCAGTTGTCGCCGAGATTCTCAGATGTATGACAATTTTTAACCAGGAATGGGGAAAAATACTTTTTTCTGTGACATTTTGTTAAAACCACTAATTTAGCATTATGTTGCTGAAAATCACAGATTTCATGTTATTTCATTAAAAGCCAGTGATTTTGCATGTTTGTTGCACTATTTTTTAAATTAAGTTTTCTGTTCCTACCTAAGTAATTGCCACCAATTTACAGACTGTATGAATGACTTGTGTAGTATATAAATATATGCAGTTAAACATGTGAGTGACAATGTATAAAGTGATCTAAATGATTAATGGAAAATCTCATATAAAGATGTGAAACAAATACTAACAAAGAGAAGAGGGGCTGGCCAGTACTTACCTGTACTGAGCTGAGGTAAGTACTGGCCATCCCCTCTATCTCTTTGTTAGTATTTGTTTCACAATGTATAAAGTGAATCATTTATATGCCTTTTACATTTCTCCTAATGAATGGCTTTTAGCATCATTTTGGTCCTTATGCGTTTATGGGAGGAAATGAAAATTGTTTGAATGTAAACATCTTGCACATTAACATAGTTAAATACTGTATTATACAAATCATCCATACAGTGTATAAAATGAGACTGCCTACTTCAGTATTCTTATGCGGTGCAGGAGTGGACAGTATGGTTCTGATGATTTGATACTGCACCAAAATGAGCATAGCCATCTGCATATGGGCATAATAGCCCAAAACTGGTTGTGGCAGTAAAATACAGCTCATTAAAAAATATTTGTGGCTGGTTTTATTCTCCTTCAGCAATCCTTAATTGAATAACAGCCACAGAGATCAACAAGATCTAGTTTGGATAAATTAAGATTACGTCATTGATTATTTAGTCTTGCTGTAGTTCTTGATTTTGATTTGGTGTTAGTATGTTTTACCAAATCTGAAATTGTCTGCAGTTTTCATATTTAAATTTTAATTGTAGACTTTTGTAACATTCATGAATTAGAAGTATTGTATGCTATGATAAATAAACATGTGTATGTTATTTTGTCTATTGCAGGCTGAACATTCTGGTGTGTTGACAGAGAAGATGAACTCGCAACTTGAAGATATTGTAGCAAAAGTGATGAGAGTGTTTGTTGATGCTGTGATGGATATTCCAGAGCATAGACGCATTTCGTTATTCCACAAATTACTCCAGACATTAAATGCTGAAAAATTTTTGTGGTTATTTATAAGCCTTGTTCTGGAGAGTCATGTTCTCAGAGGCAATGATGGTGTTGACAACAGAAATACTAATAAGAAAGGTTCTGAAAATAAAGAACAGAATGCAATGCCAAAAAGGCTTGAGTTCCTAATGAATATAACTAAACAGTTCTCGCCTTATGTTATTATAAAGAATTGTGTTTCAGTAATAAGATACGTGAGATTGCTTCCATCATCAAAAGGTAAGAGATTTGGTGCTATATCCGTGTATGTTGGCTGAATGATCTAATTAAAATTGACATCCACACCAACCAGAGATGAGTTGTGTGTCACTCTCATGTTGAATTTATGTTCAGTAAATTTTGTAGATAAATTTAAAAGATAATAGTTTTGCAGTAAAAGCTGCTCTTTTTGACACTTTTAAGACCAGACTTGGGACAAAAATTTTCATTGCTCATGTATACTGCTTTTAAACAATCAAATGAGTTCATTATTTCGTATTTTCTGATCAAGTCTTTGATGCAAATAATCATACGCTCAATTGTTGAGATGTGTGTTGTACTCTGAAAATGTATATTTTTTAAATACATTGAAGCCATTAATTTTTTGTTTGTATTGCAATATACAATTTTTTTTTTTTAGTATGATGGGTGACACCACCTTGTCAGTAGAAAGTGATATTTAAAGCTGCTGGTATGCCTGTTTCTTTGTGGGCTGATTGATATTTCATTTTCAGATGAATTGTTTTAGTCTTATTTAGAAAGGTGTGTTGCAAGTAGGTAAAATCTTCTAAAGCCGTTGAAGAACTAGGATGTGTCCCTTGGAGAGATTCTGTTGATATGCTCTGCTTTAGGATAGAAAGAGATTCATAAATTAGAAATGAAGTAACTGTTGTGATTATGTTGCTGTGCTTCACTGTTCTGTGATTGAAATTGTTTAGCGTTTCATCTTGAAATAATGTTTGTTATTCTTGATCATGGTTACAGAATGCTGCCTACATAACTTACTTGTAAAGATGACATTATTTGCTGATTTCTTGATTTATGTCTTTGTGTGAATCATATAATTCCAGGACATCACAAAACATAATGTAACCAATTGGAGACTGATTTAGTGCAGACTATACACACATTACAATTTATCAACCCATTTTTTTTGGGGGGGGGGGGGGGTGTCTTAAATTGGGCCATCTGTTCATAAATTACTAAGGCATATCACTTCTTTGCTTTCCATCTATGAATTGTAACATGTTAAAATAAATGTAAGATATTCGTGTTGCTGCATTGACAATGGTAAAAAT
The DNA here is from genome assembly GCF_021461395.2 of Schistocerca americana. Lineage (NCBI taxonomy): Eukaryota > Metazoa > Arthropoda > Insecta > Orthoptera > Acrididae > Schistocerca > Schistocerca americana. The sequence continues at coordinate 370,376,825 of NC_060123.1, read as the reverse complement.
AAGGGAGATTAGGATTTAATGTCCTGTTGACAATGTGGTTATTAGAGATGCACTGTCGGACTGAAGAGGTCAGAAAATGGCTCACATGGAGAATTTTATTATTATGATTATTACTGCAGCAAATATTTTTTACACCATGATAGTGGAAGTTTGAGCTCAGTTTCCACAATAGCAGAAAATAATGAAGAATTAAGGATGGGTTCACCTTTTTGCAAGTACACAAATTGTCGTTTCGCTTGAACTCCCAAATGTGTTTCACCATAGTTGTTGCATCCTCAGTAGGTTTTTTCTTTTATTTTACATTGTGTGTGTCCTGTGGCTGCCATTCAAAACCAGCCACTGGTCTAAATTAGTATACCTTGTTATCAGTGCAGTATTTGGGTGGTCCTGAGCAGTGTCTGGTTTATATTTGTGTGCCAAGCATGTTTTTAATGGTATTGTGTGGCTTGGACACATGTTTGACTGCACAGAATTGCATTTCTGATCAGAAACATGAATTTGTGCAACAAAATGTGTGTCCAAGCCGCAGCAACATAACAAGATGCAGTATTCATAAATGACTAGGAGAAAACATCAGTCCAACTACACAATAACACCAAATACATGCTCAACACACACATACAAACCAGATACAGCTCAGGACTAGCAAAATACTGCAGTGATGACATGGTGTACCAGTTTAGATGTTTGGCTGATATTTGATTGGCAGCCACAGGACACACACACACAGTGTAAAACTAAAGAGAAAAGGGAAAAAAAACCCACAGAGGATGGCACAGCTGTGGTGAAACCTGTTCCAGTGTAAAAACAAAATAATAATTCGTGTGCTTAGAAAAGACGCATCCATCCTTAATTCTTTATTATTTTTGACATTACTACAAATTACAATGATTATGCATAAGGCTTCTGATCATTACTCTTCTCCCCACTTCGCTGATGTTCCTTTGAGATAGACATTATACATGTATCGAATTACAGGGAAGTGGTTGTACATCAGACCAGATTGCTTGTTCAGCAGGGTCCTCCATTATTTAATTGTCCAAATTGCCAGGACCTGCCGAATTATACTGCCTGTAAGGACCCTTAACATTTAGAATAGCTGTTCCTATGCCAATGACATCAATTTTTTGTCTGTAGTATTGGCATAAGTTTTGATATACCATTTTGTTTGAAATTCAGTCACTGTCACACTTGAAGGTACTAGATATTCTGAGACAATCAACAGAAGGATTTTTACAAAAATGTTTGCAAGTGTTGTTGCATCCTACAGGTTACTATATTGACTTCTACAGTGCTGGAGTATGTAGTCTTTTTTTTTTAGTGTATTGTACATGTTTTTACTTTTGTTTTGCCTATTTGGTCATATGGTTGACAGATCACCATACCTGGATGGGAACAAATTCAGCAGTATATGGAATAAAATTGGCTTTAAAACTACACTTCTGTATACATCTCAGTTTCTTATTTGAATGTTGTTTTCAGATAATTAACCAGTAATACTATGAGAGGGACAGGAGCAGCGAAAAGTGCACATTATTCTATTGAAACCATTGAAATGGTAACACTTGATTATTTTGTGTTGTAAGCTGTCATTTCTTTAGTAACTGTTTTAATTTTTTTCCAGATGAGGTGTAATTTCTCATACTGTAAAATACTGATAGTGGCTTATTTTTAATTTTTATTGCAATTATCTTTGTGGCAGAAAACTTCTTTAGGCTGAAAAAGAAGATGGGTGCAACATTGCCACCATCATCACTGTTTGATATTGCTCATCATACGGATAAACAGCTGCGTCACTACAGATACAGTCTTGTAACGTTTTTGTCATCGCTTCTGTCATCAGCATCGTTTGTTGCACAGGTACTTGATTTCTTTATCTATTTTAGTATTTTGTAAAATCCGCTATTCGTGCTATAGAGATGGTTGCTGGGAGTAGCAGAATCAGCAGGTCACAAGATGGTGTATGAGTTTGGTGCGATGTTCACTTGTTTCGAGTTGCTACTAACCTTGGCCCACTATACAATGCAGTGGATACTGGCATTGTTGTCATCATTCCATGCCGAATTTCATTTCATGTGTTGTCATCTTTGTGTGTAACATTTGTTTTTCTATCCATAAGCACATGGCGTGCAAAACTCAATGCTTTCTACTAACAAGTCAGGCTAGGTTGACTGTGAGGGAAATCTACCTATGCTGGTTGAATAACTTCAATTTATGTTGATTCAGCTATTTCCCGTTAGCCATTGCACTGAGTGTTTCTGTGTTAATGTGTTTATATAGTTCCAAGATATCATTTATTCCTGTGTACTTCTCTCTACCAAAGGTAAAGTGATAGAGACAGTGCAGAGCTTGCAAATCATGATTTATTAATTAAAAATTTTAAAAGCCACAAGGAGATGGAAATAGGCCAGTTGTTACTTTTGTGTTTGCTGTGCAGCTGACAGACCTACTTAAATTAACACTTGTAACAGAGAAACTTGTAGCTTCCTTCTTTAAAAAGGAGATAGTAATTGTTTGCAGGAAGTTATAAAAGAGGAGAAGGCTCTGCTACTGATCTCAGGCTAGAAATGACCCATCCATCACGAGGAGAAAGGGAGACAGAGATAAAGGAATCTGTATCAGAGAAGTCAGATCTAATACATTATTAAGAACTACACCAGGTTCAATTCAAGAGATGGTAGAAAGGAAAGAGAGAGAAGTATAGGTGGATTACCAAAGGAACAGGAAATGAAGAGTAGAAAGAAAATATCAATTAAATGGTAGAAAGAAAGTGGAAAAGGTAAAGAAAGAGGATAGGAGAAGAAAAACAGACTATTATATATATGATGGAGACAATTATAAAAGAAAATAATCAATTTGCTACTCACCACGTAGAGGAGGTATTGAGTAGCAGACAGGCACAAAGAAAACCACAGCCAGTCCTTGGCACCCAGAGACAGAAGCCATGTGTGTACAAGTTGTGTGAATGTGTGAGAAATCTACTTCTGAGGAAGGACTCTGTCTGGAAGCTTAAATATTTCTACAATTTGTTTTCTTTGTGCCTGTGTATTACTCAATGCCTTCTCTATGTAGTGAGTAGCAATCTACCCTTTCCATATTATCGTTGTTCCATACTGAACATCTTATTGTTTAAATAATTAAATTATAATAGCTACCTTATTGGCGAGGGAGAGGGATGAGGATAGGCTAATACAGGCTGATTGTAAAACCAAGACTAGGTAAAAGGATATGTTGGGAAGCAAATTTCTGTCGGTAGATTTCAGGGAAACTAGTGTGGGTTGGAAGGATTGAAATGGTTTGGTATAGGAGGTATTAAGAGTCTCTTGAGTCATTCTTTGAATTAAGCTAAGCAACTGCAAAGAGGACATCTGCAAGGCAGACAGTCCTTTTGTGCCCATTCAGGCTATCAGCTAGTTTATGGATTAATACCTCTATAATAGAGAGCTATGCTATGGACATATGTCAGCTGATAAGTAACATGACTATAACCTGATTGAAATTACTTAATAGTTGACATCTGTTACTTACTGCAACAGTGTTGCTACATCGCCTGCTGGCTACCGCTTGGTTGTAAGTGATGCACCAACATGGCAGGTCACTTCACAAATGCTTAATATGTAATGCAGAGCAATGCTGGAAGTGGGGCCACCATGATGTTTGACAGAAATGCAAGATCTTCCGTTGACAGCTGATTTTAAGTGACCAATGACTGAACTGTTACAGTCAACTCATTTTGTAGTCCTGAATTTTAGCTCCTGTCGTTACCTCACCACAACCTTGTGATGTGCAATGTCTCTGAGAAAATGGTAGTCAGCGATCTGTGGCAGACCTAAAATCATGATCGCTTTTTTCACAGTGATTAAAATAAACCTCCACGAGCGAACTCAATACAGAAAAACTTCAATTTCAGTGCTTAAAAAGAAAAACGTGCTTAAAAAGAAAAACTAATTTCTCACCATCATTCATTCGTTATCCTGAAACTATCCTCACACTGGCTTCATGAACTGCCACTTCACCAACAGAAGAACAGTTCTGGTTGGCACTTATTGTAAATTACTGATGATACTGACAGATTCCAAGTGAAGAAAGAAGATAAGAAGAAAAATGAGGGAAAATAAAAAAAGCCAATACGATAATGAAAATATGGCAGCAAGGTACTAAAAATAAAATAAAAAATAAATAAATAAATAAATAAATCAGTTAACTGAGTAAAAATAACAAAGAAGGTTTTTTGATTAGATTTCTACGTTATTTTTTTTTTTGTGTGTGTGTGTGTGTGTGTGTGTGTACTAGTGTATCTGTGCCAAGCCAGGGGTAGCAGTCTGGGATAAGAGGAAGCCTCTTCCTTGGTTTTCACAGGCTAGGGCCATTCCTCTGGTTTGTTTGTAGATGCAGCTCTTAGAGATGGCGAAGTTAAGGGTACAGATGGATATGATTAGTGAGATAATGAATGAGGCTTATTTGGGAGACTCTCAAGTGGACATTGTGAGTAGAGAAGTAGTGTGTTTAAAGGGCTGTGGAACTACCAAATAAAAAGATTAAATTCCTTTTTTCCAACACTTAGTTTGTCTGAGAAAATTTACACTTCATGGGTGTCCTGAAATGTTTTTCAGAGTATGATTGTGTTTGAATATTCAGTCAATTTGGGCAAGCTGAAAATTAAGTAAGCTTGTGTTAAATACATTGCTACACAGTCTTCCATTGTGTTTTGTAATGAACCAGTCCACCCTCAACAAATTTATACAGTTGTTACACAGTTTGACTTCTATTGTATCAACCATGTTAATAAATTTGAGAGCTATGGCTTTGTATCATAACATGTTTTATGATAGTTTGTGGTTTTGAACATCACAATCACTGTCAACCTTAGCTTGGAAACAGCACTGTGTGGTAGTGTTGTATCCATCGGCGGATTCTGGATTAATTTTACCTATAATTTTATATCATAAAGAAAGTGTCATTGTTGATTGTGTTACAATATAAGGTGATTTCAGTTTTCAGTACACAAATTTTTTGTTGTTAATAATTTTGCAAATCACAGCTATTTAAATATGTGCACAAAATATCATATATGCTGTGCCTGCACTGAGATAGGGAGGCAAGCCTTGATCACTTTGCGCTATTCCCATCCATGCACCAGTCCATGCACATGGCTGGACTTAGAAATTCGTCATATGTTGTTTGGTGTCTTTTATTCTCCATCTCCTTATCTATCTCTTCTTCTGTCTTCACATCTACCATGTATCTTGTCCCATGTGTCTCACCTCCCATTTACATCATCTGCCAACTGCTGCCCACCTAACCATCTGCCTACCTCCCTCCTATCTCTGCTCACCCTCTGTATGCTCTGGTTTTTCCATGTTGTTTGCATTTCCCTTATCTTCTGTCTGCACTGTCTCCTCCTGCTTCTTAAATCCCTTTTGCTGACTATCTACTTTTACCAGCCCACCCTCTGTTTAAGCCACACGGACCTCTCCCTCTGCAAGACTGACCATCACTGTACACGTCTTCTTTTACTTTCCTCCCATCCTTGTGTCCTTTATCCTTCACAGTCACAAAAGGGGTGCTCCTTTCTGGCAAGCCGTTGGGAATGTGGGGAATGGTGCATGGCTGGGGAGACAAGGCATGAGAGATCTGTTCCTGGACAAGGTGGGGAGTTTGAACTTAAGACTTGAAAGGCATCAGTAAAATGCTCACCACTTTTGCATGGGGCCTGCTCGTCTCTGCAAAAGTAATGACTTTGGGTTGCTAGGCTCTATTGAACGGACTTATTGGAATGGAGTGTTTGTCAGATGACAGAGTGAAGGTTTTGTTGGTAACTGGCAAGTTTGACATGGATGGAATTACTAATGGAGCCATCCCTGAGGTGGAGATTGATATCGAGGAAGGTGGTTTGTTGGGCTGAGGAGGACCAGGTAAAGTATATAGAGGAGAAAGTGTTAGGTTCTGAAGGAATGTGGATAGGTTATCCTAGCCCTCAATCTAAATCATAAATATGTCATTATTAAATCTGGACCATTTGAAGGGTTTGTGATAGCGGGATGGGGAGGGGGGCTCTGTTACCTCTAGATGGCCTTTCAGTGGGTTGACATGGGATGTTGCTGTACCCATATGGAAGTGCCCGTATCCATATGGACCTGCCCATGACTGTACTGCAAATTTGTTTCTCGATGACACCTTCAAAGAAGAAGTAATTGTGGATGAGAATATAGTTGGCCATGGAGAGCAGGAAGGAGGTTCTTGGTTTGCAGGCACTTGGTTATACGGAATGGTACTGTTCAGCAGTGGTGAGGCCGTGGGCATTGGGGATATTGTTATAGATGGAGGTGGCCTTGACAGTAATGAGCAGGATGATCAAGTGGCATAGGGGCTGGAGCTGGGGAGAGTCAGCAGTGGAAATGGGTGGTGTCTTCTATATGTGACGGTAGGTTATAGATAATAAGCTGAAGATGTTGGTGTTCAAGAGCAGAGATTTTGTCAGTGGGGACACAGTGATGAAGTTTTGAAGCATTGTTGTAATTTTCATTGTGCAGTTGTATTTGCATCAACTTCTTTGCTTTCCCTCATAACAGTATTTTAAAATATTCTATTTACTTGGTCTGTCTTCTTGCATTTGTTGTGTTCTGCACTTCTTTCTTCATCTGCAATACTATTTGCCTTCTCCTATCAGTTTAGCAAATGTTCTTGTGTTGCCCTGTTTCCTTTTATTCTGGCAAGTTATCAACACTGTGGCTCCCACTTCCCCTCAATAAATGTAGCAGATACAGAATTGCATACAGTAATTCTAATTTATTGTGCAAGTATTACAAAGATCTACTGCCAAAGCTTCATCAAGACATAGAATAAAGAGATAATGAAGGTTTGTACAAATAGCTGATGAATACTGGACCTGGAAAACTTTGTGTGTTTGCAAAAATTGTCAATTTTAGAAGTATATTTTACAATGCTGTTTTATGTGTAATGTGGATAGCAAATAATTGTACAATAAAGAAAATCTGCCCTGCTAAATTAGCAATAATAAACTGCTTCACTGTGCATTGTATTGTACACTACAGAATTTGCCAACTTCATGTAGCAAATATTTGTGATTAGCCATGATACCAATTATTAGACATTATTTTTTCTACGATTTTTAGCTCTTAAAAGATCTGAGACAAAATTACTAAAAGTGCATTGAACTTCAACTTTCTCTTTACACAGCATAATTTTATTCTTTTCTAAAATTGTTAACTGTTAATTTTCTAAGTGGTTATTTAGATTTGTTTTTTACATTTTTTAAAACAGGTTGCTGCATTGACTGATGATGAAACTGTACAGCTTGAAAGTTTGTACAGAGAATTTATTGAAAATATCTTATGCCTTATTCAGTCTTGTGCTCAAGAAGCTGACATAAATTCAGGAAAAGCAACTGCAAAATACTGGAAAGTTAAACTAAACCAGTGCTATGACATCCTAGACAAGGTAAGAAATATTCTCATTATAGTTCATATTTCGAAAACCATGATGAATATCTAATTTGCATGCAATGTAACTGTATGTGCACTGCCTGACAATAAAAGTGAAGTACCCAGAAGATATGGTAGGACGTCAATGTAACTTTGTACAGATACACACAATCAACGGGTGTATACATGATTATGAGTTGCAGTTTTCTGTGACAGGTAGAATGGCCTCCAGATTGCATTAGTATTGTTCATGTTGGAATGTAATGTGCCTGTATTTATTGAGATGTGGTAAGGAAGTGAACTATGTAAAGGTTTTGTGGTCACTGTGACTTAATATATATTAACTGCTTGACTTAAAAAAAGCTTGTGAAACAACCTTGTTGCTTTATCTTGGGGCACTAGACTACTACTTTGAAGATGCGATCAATGTCCATACCAGCTAGAAATGATCTAAAATACCAATTGCTGCAAAAACAAATTCAAGTGCTGTTTCTTTATCACCTGTGTGCTGCACCTCTGTCAGCAGTCATACTTTCCATGTTATAACTGATAAAAGCATTTAACTTTACAAGCTCACAATACATATTAGTCTTTATTGTTTGCACTCTGTATGTCAACCTTTGCTTTCTCTTGACCAGTAATGTCATGACAATTATTACACCCATGGTCCATATTGATTCTCCTAGATGAGACGGCATTATCATGGAATAACTGCTACAACCAACAGATGCCTCCAATTGCAGGGAAACAGATGTCCATCGCCACTTGCTGTCATGATGCATGAAAAGAAAAGAACAATTCCGTGCACACTGTGTGGCTCAAAACTGAACACTTACGTACTAAGAAAATGAGATTCTGTGCCCAAAGGACCAATACTCTTCACTTAACACCCCCCACCCCCACCCCCTGCTCTCTCTCTCTCTCTCTCTCTCTCTCTCTCTCTCTCTCTCTCTCTCTCTCTCCTCTACAACACACACATAAAACACACACACACACACACACACACACTTAGACGAAGGATGTTGTGGCAACTCAGTTTTGTCAGCAACTAAACTATCCTAAGCTATTTTTCAAGTGACTTGACGCTTAACAAAGTAAATGGGTAATGGGCCAATGGCCCATAGATAGCAACTGTTAGGTCCTGCAAAGCTTCTGTTATTACTAGATGTGGCCTGTTGGTCATATGGTTGAAATCCTCTTTTTGGCACAATTTACATGTGCCTAAGATATGTTCTTTAAATGGTAAAATTGGTCACGTGCCTAAAGCATTTCCTAATGCCAAAATTACCATATCCTTTGTTCACAAACTAAATTAGGTCTTAACTGCGGTTTTGGAAGTACTCAACTTCCAGTGCAATGATTTTTCATTCACTTGTCAAAATTAGACCCCACCCTGTGTTAGCCATGAATGCTTTTGCATTTTGGGTAAATCCTCATGCTCACGCAATAATATCTTTTCTCCAAAATACCTGTCTGACTGCTGGTAATCTTTTATGTTTCAAACTAAGTGCCTTACATCATTGTTGGTGTAACTGGCAGACAGAATATTAATTGTGAAATCACACCAGGCCCCTCAGTTCTAGTCATTTTGTTTTTTCCTAATGGTAATTGGGACAGGGCATTCTTTTTGAGGTCCTGTTTTGTACCTTATTTGTATCTGAAACTCTTGCAAAAATAACACCCATCTCATTAGGTAGCTATGTAATAAACCTGCTTTCCATGAGGAATCCCATGGCTTAGTGATCTGTGTAAATGACTACTTGTGAGCCCCATATTAAAGCTAATAACAACAAAAACAATCACTTATTGATAATTATTTAATGGTATCTAAAAACAAAGATGATGTGACTAACCAAACGAAAGCGCTGGCACGTCGATAGACACACAAACAAACACAAATATACACACAAAATTCTAGCTTTCGCAACCAACGGTTGCTTCGTCAGGAAAGAGGGAAGGAGAGGGAAAGACGAAAGGATGTGGGTTTTAAAGGAGAGGGTAAGGAGTCATTCCAATCTCGGGAGCGGAAAGACTTACCTTAGGGGGAAAAAAGGACGGGTATACTCTCGCCCACACACACATATTCATCCACACATATACAGACACAAGCAGTCTTACCCCTAAGGTAAGTCTTTCCGCTCTCGGGATTGGAATGACTCCTTACCCTCTCCTTTAAAACCCACATCCTTTCGTCTTTCCGTCTCCTTCCCTCTTTCCTGACGAAGCAACCGTTGGTTGCGAAAGCTAGAACTTTGTGTGTATATTTGTGTTTGTTTGTGTGTCTATCGACGTGCCAGCGCTTTCGTGTGGTAAGTCACATCATCTTTGTTTTTAGATATATTTTTCCCACGTGGAATGTTTCCTTCTATTATATTCATATCATTAAATTATTGAATTGGATAGATAAAAAAATTTACTCACCAAGCAGTGGCAGAACGCACACAGGATGCGAAGGAAAGTCTTCTCCTTGACCTTTCTTTCTTTCCCTTCAACATTTCTGCCTGAAGAAGGAGCTGCTGGCTCAGAAAGCTTGCCAATCACAACAGTCTTTAATGTATGTGTCCTGCTGCTGCTTGGTGAGTAGATTTTTTTTATGTATCCAATTAAATAACCATATTGAAGTTTGGAAGTTTTGTATTCTTCATGCCATGGCTAGTAACTCTTTTGCTGTTGCTGCACAGTTAGATTCATACTTGTCCAAATTTCTCCCAGGAAATGCTGTTGTATTGTTCTCAACTTTCTCTGGATTTCACTTGCCTTGGAAGAATTCACATGCATTCTGTATTTGGATGCATCAGTGGCGAGTCTGAATGGTTGTTTCTTGCTTGGATGTTTTAGAATCTGAACATTTACTAGAGCTCGTTTTATATTTTGAAATACACTACTGGCCATTAAAATTGCTACACCAAGAAGAAATGCAGGTACCAGCTCTGGCCATAATAGTGGCCTTGATACGCCTGGGCATTGAGTCAAACAGAGCTTGGCTGGCGTGTACAGGTACAGCTGCCCATGCAACTTCAAAACAATACCACAGTTCATCAAGAGTAGTGACTGGCGTATTGTGACGAGCCAGTTGCTCGGCCACCATTGACCAGACGTTTTCAATTGGTGAGAGGTCCGGAGAATGTGCTGGCCAGGGCAGCAGTTGAACATTTTCTGTATCCAGAAAGGCCTGTACAGGACCTGCAACATGCAGCCGTGCATTATCCTGCTGAAATGTAGGGTTTTGCAGGGATCAAATGAAGGGTAGAGCCACGGGTCGTAACACATCTGAGATGTAACGTCCACTGTTCAAAATGCCATCAATGCGAACAAGAGGTGACCGAGACTTGTAACCAATGGCACCCCATACCATCAACCCAGGTGATACCCTAGTATGGCGATGACAAATACACACTTCCAATGTGCGTTTACCACAATGTCGCCAAACATGGATGTGACCATCATGATGCTGTAAACGGAACCTGGATTCATCTGAAAAAGTGATGTTTTGCCATTCGTGCACCCAGGTTCGTCGCTGAATACACGATTGCAGGCTCTCCTGTCTGTGATGCAGCGTCAAGGGTAACGTCGTCGAACTGTTCATGCAGATGGTTGTTGTCCTGCAAACATCACCATCTGTTGACTCGGGGATAGAGACGTCGCTGCACGATCCATTACAGCCATGCGGATAAGATGCCTGTGATCTCGACTCCTAGTGATATGAGGTTATTGGGATCCAGCATGGCATTCCGTATTACCCTCCTGAACCCACCGGTTCCATATTCTGCTAACAGTCATTAGATCTCGACCAACGCGAGAAGCAATGTCGCGATACGATAAACCGCAATCGCGATAGGCTACAATCTGACCTTTATCAAAGTCGGAAACGTGATGGTACGCATTTCTCCTCCTTACACAAGACATCACAACAACATTTCACCAGGCAACATCGGTCAACTGCTGTTTGTGTATGAGAAATCAGTTGCTCTGAAAAGCTAATCATTTGCATATCACAGCATCTTCTTCCTGTCGGTTAAATTTTGTGTCTGTAGCATGTCGTCTTCGTGGTGTAGCAATTTTAATGGCCAGTAGTGTACTTCCAGTTTCTCATATTCCATATCCATTTGGTTCACTGTTTGAGAGATGATAGAAGATGGGATCATTAATCGATTGTCACTTTATATATTGCCTATAAAATCTGATAAGATATAGGAATGAAGTTAAATTATTTACATTTTGCAATCAGCGCAATCCTCCATTGCTCTTATTCGTTTGGGGTCAGGATTCACTCCTTTTACCCCCATTGTGTGACCTGAAAACTTAAGTTCATATTTTTGAAAAATGTTCTTGGATAATTTTATTGTTATGCCCTGTTCATGCGACCTTTTCAGAGGCACAGTGCTCTTGCCAGCACTTGGGATGCTATTAATGCATCATCCACATAAATAATCAAGTCTTGTGCTAGATCATCCTCTAATGCTTTATCTAGTATGCTTATGAAAACCGCTACTGAAATATTTAACCCAGAAGAGAGCACCCTAAATTGTTACAACTTCCCTTCAAGTAAGAAGGCAGTGTTAAGGTCTGAAATTGTTGTGACTGGACCTGCCAACAACCTCCTGGTCCATGGAGCTAAAAATTTTGCTTGTTCAAGTTTCTGTAACAGTTCCTCAGTGCGTACTGAGCGATCTCTTTCAGTTGCTGTAATGTTTATTTAATGTCCTGGTGTCCCAACAACAGGTGTGTACTCCTCCATCTGGTTTACTTACCACCAACAACAGTTTGTTTTACACACTTTGACTGCATTCCATAATCCCATATGTTACCATCTTTAGAACTATTTCTTGTACCATTGACTAGAGTTCAGAAATGGAACAAGTATGAGTCTAATGTCTGGGCTGCATACTTCATAAATCAAGGCACCACTGTTACATCAATGCCAAAAGACTTACTTCGTTCCCACCATAGTTCAATGAGTATGATGAGTCTGAGAACTGTGGCTCTGTGATCACTTCATACTCGTCGACTTGTTCTCTCTTACTGAAGCATGCAGGTGTGTGAGGTTAATCGTGACTTGTTGTTAGTACAGAAGATAAGTATACATAATCTTGCTGCCGTAAAGTAGCACTGACAAACAAAATGGCCAATTGTCAGGCTCTGATGACCTTTTAATGAAGTTGTGCTACATGAGTTGTGGAGGATGCAAGACAAAAATTAATTGATGCAAAGTATACAATTGCAGATGTGTTCTGTTAGAGGAGGAGCGAAATCTGGAATAATTTTCATGCTATATTTAATGCTTTAGACATAAAACATGCTAATTTTGTCCAATGCTCATTGCTAGTATAGAGCAACTAAATTTATGTCAAAACTTGGATACTAATTACTGGGATATCATCGAGATGGCAGTGCATGTATCTAGGTGACTGTGTACCTGTGTTCCAAATATTTCACCTATGACAATCAGTCTGATGTGCTCTTCATTGTTATTCTCCTCTTCTTATAATCACTGTTCTTGTGTAGGTACTTCACATGCAAATCCAACCCAGTGAGCCTATGTTGTATTGTTGCATCATGGGGCCTGGCTCCTGCTCCAGCATATTTGATATTTCGCAGCAAAGAACTCGGAAACAATCTGTCTGATGAGACTTGGTTATCCATGTTATTTACCTTACTACAAGTGATTAACATCATAGTGTGATTATTCACTTGATAAATTCCTAGGCATCTCCCTGACCGTTGTTTGGCCTGTTAATTTTACGGAACTTATATTTCTTTTATCCTATGGAATTTGGATGGATAACAATTTTCCTCATTGTTATTCCCCTGTTGATTTTTGTTTTGTGTATAGTCAGTGCATTCTTTATTTAGTGTAGCTAAACCTTCAAGAAACCCCAAAAGATCATTCATCCATTGCTGATACTAAATTTCCCTTCTCATATGGTAAGGCAATCTCTGCACTAAAGCTTTAAATGATTTTCTTTTAAGGAGCTTCTACATCAGGGCCGCACAAGGTGCAGAGTGCAGAAGATGGCTGCGCTATGTTGACGACAGTGCAGACCCCCCCCCCCCCCCTCCCCCTCCCTCCTTGGCTTTGCGCAACTGCGCTGCCTCTCACTTCCTTAGCTTGTGTCGCTCGCGCCACCTGTCTCGACCTGTTTCAAAGCTTTTACCCTGTTGTCTTCGTCACTGCCAAATACTAATGTACACTATGTGGAGAGCTTAGTTTGGTGTACCGGTACAAGAGAGTTTTATATAATAACTGTAATGGTAACAATTTTAAATTTGGTTTCAACACAAATGTATCTTCCTATGTGCTCTTTATTTTATTTGCAATTGTGCTACTAAGATCTGGAACAAGAGACTGGCTGACAGCAATTCTGAGAGAATTTTTTAAATAGCAATTAGAAATACTCGCACGTAATCTAGTTTTTGTACAAGACAAAACAGAAAAAAACCTTTCACATACACAAGTGGAACCAAACTTAGAAATAATCTTCGCTGCTTCTCTGTGTAACTTGGGAAATTCTTCCTTTGGCAAATTCTGGTAGAATTGGAGCAAACCTTTTGTATTGTAAAACACATCCTTTTGGTGAACATCGCTTTGCAAATCAATTAGTTCAAAATGCGCACTTTCAATATCCATCGAAAAAGGTTTCACAAAAACATCGAGAATTGGCTGCAGGTAGGTAATTTCCTGAAACAATAACAAAGCCAATGTTAATAAATGAAAGTAATGTAAGCCGTTGTTTCGAAGTACTAAAATGCGATATATTTTAATAAACAGGTAATGTGTACTATTGGTTTTAATATAATGTTACACTTGCATATGTAACACAATCTCCTTTATTTAGCTGTATGTCATATACCAGCACATTACCTGGAATCGGTCGTTAAACGCATTTTCAAGAGATTGTTGCACCTCGACGTATTTTTCAAAACGTGCTCCTTCCTGCACAGATGCTGTCAAACAAAAACATAGTACCGTTTTGATTAGAGCGGTTATAAAAATCAGGCTGTTTTAACAAAGGTACAATTTATATCTCGCTTACCTAGTTCAGGAAAGTGTTGCGTATTTTTATCTGAAAGGTTGTTTTTGAGGAGCATCAGTTTATACTGGAAAGCGTTTATTTTGCTGATCATATCGTTGATGAGATTGTTTTCTTTTTGGAGTTTCAGACTTAAATCATTTAGGAGAGGCATAATGTCTGCTAAAAATCCTAAATCAGCTACCCATTCAGGGTCATGAAGAAGGGGCTCCGGACGTCCTTTGCTCAGCCAGCGCACCTCAGCGTTGTAGGGAATATCTGGATACTCCTCTTCAAAGGAAATCAAAAATTCTTTGAATTGACGATGAGTGAGTCCATGAGAACGAATGTAGTTCACGATACGCACCACTACCTTCATCACATCTTGAAGACCGATAACTTTTGCACAAAGAGCCTCTTGGTGTGCAGAACAATGAACGGAAGGTAAATTCGGCATGTTAAGTTTTTTCCGCAGTAGGCCAATAAACCCTTTTGCTTTACCGCACATTGCTGGTGCCCCATGTGTGGTTACGCAAAACAGATTTTACCAAGGGAGTCCTATTCCTTCAGCTGCCATTTCAACACCTGGTAAAATATCCGCCCCTGTAACAGTGTCCTGCCGTCTGGCAGCGCATTCGGCAGCGCACAGCGTCGGCCTCACCTGGCAAGCAGAGTTGAGGCGAAGTATGCAGAGTTGAACCAATGCACTGTGCAGGCACTCACTGCACCTCGCTTTGCACGCGCGCAGTTTTTCCGTGTTTGTGCGGCCCTGTTATACATATTTAGATTTGTGAGATGCCATTCTGTGTGTTTTTTGTAACTACCCCAGGTGTTGGTATAACATTTGGGACTGAGTAACTCTAAAGCTAATGTTCTTGTGTACTGAATGATGAGTATTTTCTCTTAAATTTCTCCTGGAAATCTTCCCAGGAAATGATCCACTTTGAGGTAACTATGTGTGAAACCTATTTTTCTTGAATTGTCGCAACATTTAGGCAATGAGCTAGAAAATGCCCTCAAAAAATATGCCAGTTGTACTTCTCCCTCTGGTTTGATCTTTGGAAATTGCTTGGAAAAACATGTTTCATTTCCTGGTTGAAATTCCCAATTAGCTCTGCTGACATTCTACTACTTCCCACTAGTTGCTGTTTATTAACCTCCTCTTTTTTTTCTCTTGAGCTCATGCCAGGTTTTCTGGAGTTCCTCTCCATACCTGCCTGATAGTGCCTCTCATACTGTGGTGTACTGACAGTTGATTCGATTTTCTTCTGTATCTTTTGATCCATAAGTCAGCTACTCGATCCTCCAGTCTAGCAGAGGTGGAGCTGGGAATAATCGTTGCATCCGAATCTGTGGGTTGCTCTAATGCAGTTAACCTCTATTGTGCATTTGAGGTTGGTTGCTTTACCATTTTAAAATCTTATTTCATAAATCCTTAAGTTTCTTTTACACCATTATTTACCCCATGAAATTGTTAATTGACCTCCTGTATCACTGTTTGTTTCCTATGTTTGTAACCCAGCTAATGAATTTATTGCAGTTTGTGATGCTGCAGTCTTAACATTAACCTCTGTTTTTCTCATGTTGAGATTGTGGTGGTTTCTGGAGATAAGGGTGGCAGTGTGGTACTTATGTGCAAGACTCAAACTCCCCTTTTGGCTGTCGAACTTGCTTGGAGCTGCTTCGCCGATCTTGTCTCAGGATAACAGGCGGTGATATTCTGCTCAGCTTCTTCTCTGAAGAATAGATGCTACTCTGGAGGAATTATCTATACTTTAAAATAACTCGATACACTCGAGATTGCTTTGAACACTGTATTTTCATAATACACAGCAGTTTTCATACACTAAACATTTCTCGTAAGATCGACACCTTCCATACCGACAGACACCTATTACAATCATCTTTCAATACATACAATTTATAAATCTCTCCAAGCTTAACAAGACAACAGTCCCGACTTGACGGCAGTTAGTGAGAGAATGAATAAAAGTCCCTTCTTTCAACAACCTTCAAATGTTTATACCAAAAATGTTTTTTAATTTCACAGAGTACGATACGTTTACTCCATGGATGGTACTTGTAACTTCTCAGGCGGGTTCGTTGACTATCTGCCTGCACCAATCACCCGTCTGATACACGTCCTTCCTGTACATACATAATTGTGGGGCAGTAGAGATAGTTCTGCTTTACCACCCTTATCTCTAAAACAATCTGTGTTCGAGAAGGTGAAAATGCGAATGTCTAGAGAGTTTTCTCCGAAATTCTTGAGGCACTACATATCCCCCTCCTTAGCTCGAACACATGATATTTTTTACATGTTCATTATTTACAGTATTATTGTATTTATATAACATTACTTCATGGTTATAACAGTTTTCCTTTTAACACTTTATTACTTAATACATCATGTATCTTTGGATTAATTTAAACTATGTAAGGACAAGGATCTCTCTGTTCCCTTTCCAGTCGTAAACTCTGAGTGTTCGTTACCCAAGTGTATGTTGCTATTTGCCCTTACTTCTCGTACTACTTTCTCTGAGTATGGATTTATTCACTATTTATTACAATGTGGAGGAACCCTGTGTAAATAAAGGTGTTCTTCTCAACACATGTATCTTCATACAAACATAACACTGTAAGTGGGAACAAGAATTCAAACTTGCCAGAATAATCTCTACAAATTGTGTGACTTTTGTCATGGTAATGGTAGACACTATGAATGCACTACATCCTTCCATTTTGGTAGGTACGACCCTTTAAACAAACACTATGGTACAGGTCGATCCCCTGTTTGGTGCCCCTGCTCGCACAGTATAGGTCAGCCTTCCTTAGGTCTGCCTACCTGCCCTTATCCATCCAGTCAACTTTGGGTGCGCCCTCCTTATTATTCATGAGTGGGCTTCCTTGTCCATTGCCCGAATTTATGTACATGTTTCAGTTTCAAAACTACCTGGAAAAATTAATATCCTGCTTTATCCATAACACTTGCTTCGCAATACCTCCTTTAACCCTTTTTGAGTCCTCCATTTCTCTTGCAGTCCTAACTTTCCAATAGACACCGTACTTTTACACACACACACACACACACACACACACACACACACACTGCTTATCTCCCATTATCCTACAATTCGTCAGAATAGACGTTAAACTTACACCAATTCTGACCATTTAAGTATACACTGTAGCGTAATGAACCACAAGATGTTTCTCCTTATACTCTGTAACCAATGTACATCTATCATGATGTAATATTGTTGTCATAACCATAAATACTCTCAGCTCTTACCTATATCAAAATCCCTGTACAGGCCATGAATACTCCTCTGTACATACCTTTATGTAATGTGGAACCGTCAACTCACATGACCATGTGCGCTTACCTATCACTATGTGCACAAATTTCTCCCTCCAACACATGGCAGTTCTGCATTACCTTAAACTGTATTCCCCCTGTTTGCAAATTTGTATTTCACTGTGTGTATGCGCATGGGTAGTCGTGTAGCTTGATTCTTTGGCCGGCTTTTGTAAAATGAATTGAAGGTTATAGAAAACCACCAGAAATTGAGAAGGACTTAAGCAATAGAAGTGTGTACATATGGACAGAGGGAAAGATAGACTGGTAGTCAAAGAGAAGTAAGAAAGGAAAAATTAGAAATGGTTGCTAAGATCAAAGAAAAGAAAGAAGATAGCCCCAAAGCCAGGCAACCCTTCCCTTCCACCTTCCCCAGAATCCCCACTTCACTGGTACTTGAGTGAGAAGCCAGAGGAAGTATGATGTTGAACGCCTGCTGCAGAACGGACATTCTCACCTTCACCTTTGAAGTCCCTGGAAAAAATCTTAGCAACTCCTACGGAATGGCAAATAGTGAAGAATCAGTTATACTTGTCTGTGAGGATTGTGTGAAAGATGTAGTGTGTGTGTGTGTGTGTGTGTGTGTGTGTGTGTGTGTGTAGTGTTAACCTTCTGTTCCTACACTACCCACTCCCTTTCAAAATCGATACAAACCCTCCCTATTCATATCACATTTTGCAAAAGGTATAAATTATTCTATATATTATGTATCGTATCATTGTAAATAGAAATCATATATATCGTATCATATTGTGTGTCATATCATCATAAATAGAAATTATATATCATACCTTATTATGTATTATATCATTACACCCCGTATCATATCACACACATCACTTTTACATCGAGACTAGAGCAGAGCATGCTGCCAGTTCATATATTATGATATATTACCTAATGCTTCAGTCTTGACTCGTTGTAATAACCCAGTTCAGTACAGTGAATATACAGCAGGGAATTATAGCACCCGTAAACCAAATAAGACTAAGTGTAATGACAAGACCACTTCCAGCTACCTCCACAAGGAGGAGTATGACCTAGATATCAGTGATGTGCTGCAACGCTTGATTGTTCGCCCCGTTAAGACAAGTACTGAAGTTTATGACAGTATAATAGGATGAGAACAGAATAAAGGATAGTATAAGACTTGAAGAGAATCCAGTGTGGGAAAACGAGTTTCAGGAAGTAACACCAAACCCAACTCGAGATCTGATGGTCGTCACTCCATCCATCAACACAGATTGTTAAGGTCCCAGGGGAACAGATGTGACTCCACCCAGATCCCATGGATCTGATAACCTCACTTAAGCAAGTGCATACCAGTACTTTTCATTAAATTTTATGTGAAGGTCTCCCCACAATGAAACAATCACCCCTTTACTACGTAACACCACATTAGGAAAAATTATTTTATGTTGTAATCCGTCCTGGACAAGTTTGAATTCTTTCCACGTATTGTCTACGACTTTGTTAGCGTCAACAAGTTCCGATGCTAAACATGGTGGAACGTTATCTGTTTACCCTCTCGGCCACTTTCCGGTTGATTAATTCCACCTCTTGTTCCTCCAGACCGCTTATATTTATAGTGCCTGAGGTTGCTAGTTTTTCCTTAAAATCTCTCTCTACTGCATCTACATGAGTTTTGACCTAATTCCACTACTTGTTCCTCCAGACCGCTTATATTTATAGTGCCTGAGGTTGCTAGTTTTTCCTTAAAATCTCTCTCTACCGCATCTACATGAGTTTTGACCCCCGCAATTTGCGATTGGACAATAGGGAACAGTTTGTCTTGTCGTTCAATGGAATCATTTAAAGTATATAACCTTTGTTTCACTGCGTTGAATGTAACGTTACACACATTTTGAAATGATCCTAATTTTGCATTAAACTCTGACTCTGCACTACTACACTTGTCTTTGATGTCAAATTCTAGTTTATTGGTCAAGTTCTGTAATTGCTCCTCCTGTCTTTGGTTAAATTCAGTAAATAATTGATTAACATGAGTATTTTAAGAACTGGGTAGTTCACTCTTTAAATCTACTTTCAGATTCTCGACTTTATTGTTCAGAGTATCAAATTCTGTTCTTAACAGACTTAAACTTTCACTCTGAGGATCTAATTTACTATTTAGTTGGGTATTCACTGAATCTAACTTAAGGCTTAAATTCACACTCAGTTCATCTTTCAAAGAAGCATTTTGTGCTTTAATTAAATTTACTGATTCAGACTAGTCTGCTGTTTCCCTAGTCGCTCTGGCAGCCGTGACCGGTTCTACTAATTGTTGCTCTTGTTTCTTACTCATCTTCCTTCTAGCTCCTGTCGGCATTAAAGAAAAACAATCACATCTATAAATAATAACCACCTTTGTTCACATTGAAATAGTTATTACTTTAAGCTCACCCGGCATACGATTTTAGGCTGCATCAGTGAGGTGTAAGAATGGCACCCGTAAACTACACGGGCACTGGCAGTGTCACATGTTAGTCGCAGCGTCGGCATCGGCAGGCGCTAAGTCAGGAACTCAGGTGGCAACCAGCAACAATAGTGTCAGCTGGTTACTGCATCGGCGTCAACTGGTTACTGCATCGGCGTCGGCTGGTTTCTGCGTCGGGTGGTTACTGCATGTGAGAGAATTACTCTCCCCACACCCAAATCTTCATGATCGGATCTTGCTGACCAATTTCTACATTTTGTTGTTATGGGTTGCTATGGCAACTCTCAACCTTTTCTTACCTCAATCTTCTTAAAAAAAAAAAAAATTCCTGCTTTTCATGTCCTGCTCACTTTGGTCACCACGTTCTGGTGGTTAAAAATAATATCTTCTTATTTCCATAATTGGGATGATGATGTATATAAACTTCAATATGAGCATACCGTTGATTAATGCTGTATTACACTTGTTTCTCGATATATCGTACTTTTCTCTCGAGGTTGAGAAACACAATTAATCAATTATATAAATGAGTTGGCGCAATAACCTCTAGTAAATTCCAGAAAAATAGTTCATTATTATGGCAAGGCACACATTAGGACCTTACGTGAGAGTACATGAATAACTGAACAAGTACAGTTTTCACATACTGGAATCATTTTTCGTGAGTTCGCGAAAGAACTATCATGATCATTTTTCTATAAATACTGTCTATAATTAACTCAAAAGCTTAACACGATAACTCTGTGCTTTACTGGAGTAAGTGAGAGAATGAATAAGTCTCTTCTTCCAACAACCTTCAAATGTTCAATTGTGGGGCAGTAGACATAGTTCTACTTTACCACCCTTATCTCTAAAATAACGTGTGTTCGAGAGGGTGAAAATATGAGTGTCTCTAGAATTTTCTCCGAAATTCTTGAGGCACTACAAGATTCCTTAATAAATGCTTTCTAAACTCACATTTGTCTCGACAGTAGTGCTCATGCTAGTAGAAAATCTGGTTTCTAAATTGCTAATGCAGGAAATTCAAGTTTTGATAATTGATATTTGAGCTTTACATCATCTATACTCTTACTCAAGTTCTTCAACCATACCAGGGCAGTTATCTCAGTGTCTCTTTTTATTACTGGCATGCGCTTTCAAAATCAGTGCACAATCACAAGGTTCTAATTTTGGGAAACAACAACAACAGAGAGAGAGAACTTTAATTACTCAAACCTGTTGTGGGTGGTGTTCTTCCCACTAGTGGTGTTATTATTTGCTCCTTTAATGGAGTCACTGTGGAGGGATTCAGCAATTTCTCCAACAAATGTACTGTTTGTAGAATTTGTTTAGTTTCAGCACAAATAACTGTTTATACACTGTCACAAATCCAAGTTGTTACCTGCACTGCTAGAAATGACGACATTGTGTTACATCGAAACTTTTCTTCTTTGATACTTTATTTTTGTTTTAAAACAAACTTATTTCCTTCTCTCAATTTAATCTTCTCATTATCTGGCACAGACCCCTGCTTCAAAGGGTGCTAGAATGGGATTTAATGTGCCTACAGTTGTTCAGGTGTGGTAAGGAGGAGGACTACGTAAAAGTTTTGTGGTTGCCGTTCTTTATTTATATTAACTGTGTAACTTGAGAACATGTCTCTTCGTCAACCATCACTTTCTTCTAGCATGGTTCTGTGGTCTGCAGCAAATCTTGTAGGTGGGAGCATTATCATGGAATAACCACTACAGGCAGCAGGTGTCTCCAAGTGCAGGGATACAGAGGTCCCTCACCCTGCCTTGCAGATATGCTATGTCCACTCTCACTTTCATGACATGCACAAAAGAAACGAAAAATTTCTTGCACAATGTGTGGCTCATAGCCAAACACTTACTTAATAAGAGAATAAGATGCTTGACCAAAGGCACGACCATGCGTCATTGGTTAGAGGGGGGGGGGGGGGGGGTAATGTATTACTTTTTCTAAAGTGATTTTTATATTACACCTCAATTTTAGTGTTGTTAGCAGGCCTGGTTTGATACATGTGGAATGTGAACAGCACCATATGTGTAATCATCACTATGAAGGGCACAGAGATGTCCCATACTTGTGTGAGACAGTGTTATCAGCATATAACACAGTTTGAAAAGGCCCTCTTTGTGGGTCTCCATTTTTTAAGACTTGCAGCTGCTAGGCTATGGAATAACTGTCCCATGGATTGGCTGACATTAACATCATGACATAAGCAGTTGCTTTTGGAGTGGTGCCGTGGCCAGGAATTGTGGACTGCTGATAAATGACGTCTCATTGTGTTCAGGATGAACTACTGTTCCGCTACCCGGGATGACCATTGGTGACTAGTATGACAGTGACCTAGTAAGAGGTCCCCATTCTTCCAACATTTTCGAGAGGCACAGCTGTGTTACTCTTGGCATCATGGTGTGGGGAAACTTTGCATATGATTTCAGAACTGGTAGCTACTGAGGGAACTTAGATGGCACCATGGTATGTCGTCGATATCGTGCACCATCATGTGTTGCTTTTCATGCAATGATATTGTGATGCCATTTATCAGCAGGACAATGCTCATCCTAACATGACACGTGTCTATGAACTGTCTTTGTGGATTTGAAGTAAGCACTTTGCCAGCAAGATCTTAATTCTGTTCCTGATGGAACATTTGATACCAATTCAGATATCAACTCTGTCCCATTAACTGTGTATGGGATATCAGAATCCAGTTGTGGGAAAGCTTGCCTCAGAAAAGGATACAATGGCCTTATGACACACTTCCCAGCTGAATTAGGACATGGCTCCAGGCCAGAGGGGCACAATATCATACTGATAAGTGGGCTCATATACTGCCAAAGTTCGTCTTAAATTTGACTCTAATTTATCAGTGAAGTATAGTTTTTTGTGCAAAAGTGAAATTTAATATAGTTAAGTATGTCATTTACATATAAAACATTAATTACTGGAGATCTGTACTGCACTGTGTGTGTGTGTGTTTTTTTGACAGACCTGTATTACTCCTAGATTTTCCAAAATTGTTTGAGAAAGTGGGTAAGGTAGAATACTGACTCATTCAACTGAATATTGTTAAATGTAATATTTTACGGATTAATTTGTAGCTTGCAGATTAACTGTTTTGCACTGAACCTCTATTCTCAGTTATTCACTGTTCCAAAAGCAGTTGGGCATAATACATGAAGATATTTATTAGCACATGGAGATAATTATCTTAGTAGTAAGTGCTACCAACCGTACTTGACACTTAATTAAATACAAATACATTTATAACTGGAACAAATGGAACTTGGAAAGAGTGGATTTTGTATATGATTCTCAATAGAGAAAG
This sequence comes from Schistocerca americana, assembly GCF_021461395.2. Lineage (NCBI taxonomy): Eukaryota > Metazoa > Arthropoda > Insecta > Orthoptera > Acrididae > Schistocerca > Schistocerca americana. The sequence continues at coordinate 370,353,238 of NC_060123.1, read as the reverse complement.
CAATACAAGATGTCACAAATGAAGTACTAGCAGAGATAAAAAAGAAAAGATATCCTGTTGGTAAATTCTGTGACCTTATCAAAGCATTTGATTGTGTGCATCACAAAATTTTACTTAAAAACCTAAAGTGTTGTGGCATTAATGCCATCCCTGTTGCTTGGATACTGTCTTACCTCTATAACATAATGCAAAGGGATATCTCAGGCATGAAATTAAGTGCTGGATGGGGGACTTAACCTGTAGAATGTAATGAAGTCTGGGTCCATTCTTGTTCCTGGCCTACATAAATGTTCCTCCACTGACTTTGAAGGGCATTTCCAAAATTGTGATGTTTTCTGATAATGACACAAGCAAGTGTATCCAGGATCCAAACTCAGCCTGAGTAGAGACAGTGCAGGGGATAGCTGAAGACACAAGCAGTTCACAGCCAACAGTTTAAGTCTTAATCTGACAAAGAGTCACATTGTGTGTTTTCAAACAAGTCGTAATAACCAGTTAGCACTAGGAACAGATATTAATAGTCGAACACTGAATGAAACATATTGTATAATTCCTTTGAAGCATCTGTCGTTATGTTGACCCAAACATTAGAGTGTTGGCTTATTTGATACATTTTCATTCCATATATTTTTATGGAATTATATTGTGGGGATGTCCACCAAAAGTGTTTATTAAGCAGAAGCAGTATAGGTATATTGTGTAAAGTAGATGACCTTACACATTGACGAAGCCTTTTTAATGATCTTTAAATTCTTACACGCACTTCCAAATACATTTAATCCTTAATGGTTGTTGTTTCTGATATTAAAAATCAGTTTCACCTGAACTGTGATGTACACATTCACAATGCAAGACACAAAAGCAGTTTTCGTGTAGGCTCTGCCTCCATGTCTTGGATTCAGAGTGAAGTTACATACTCTGGTGGTAAGATATTCAACAATCTCCCATCTAACATAGAGAAAGAAATTTGTAATCCCTACCATTTCAAAAGAAAATTAAATACCAATCTCATTAGCCTCTCTTTGTACATATTACCTAAATATCTATATTCAGGATTGGAAAGTTCTGTTAGCTACATGACAAGTACTAATGTTTGTTATAAAGCTGTTGACAAATAGTAATGTACTGCCAATAGGACTAAATATTTAAAGCAAGAAAATATTTCCTTTAGAAAATGCCACTACAGTCAAGTAAATATTAATCTGCTAATAGCAATTAGCTATACAGTAAAACAGAGGAGACAGCAGTTTATTTCAAAGTAGAAGCTTTCTTACTAACTCACATGATTAAATTGTGGTGGCAGATGTGTGATTAACATTAAGCAATATAGTGATTAGTTTATTTTAACTACTGCTGCCAACATACATTGTGCCAAGCATCACGAAGGTAACATATGAGAAATTAGGGCTCATACAGAGGCGTACAGATAGTCGTTTTTCCCTCGCTCTGTTTGTGAGTGGATCAGGAAAGGAAATGACAAGCAGTGGTACAGGGTGCCCTCCACCATGCATAGTACTGTGGCTTGCAGAGTATCTATGTAGATGTAGATGTAACACAATACACAGATTACTACGGTATCCTTGGCTTATGTGAATGCATGGTTGGACTTGTTGAACATTCTAGCTGTGATGGTTCTCCTTATTGATGGAACACGGTAAATGAATGAATGGAACTGTACAAAGAAAGACTCTAGACTTCTATACAAGTAGTGATAGTAAAACTCTTGGACATGACCTTGCAAAATGTGAGTTCACAAGCTTTCCCTAAGCTCGAAGCCAAGATGTTTCCTTTACAAGTACTACCACAAAGTTCTTCTCATCTCCTTTAAAAAAATCATGATTCTTTACAGTCACTGGAAGGTATGGGCCTTGTCCCTTTACAAAAGGAAGAAAATGAAAGGCACAATATTACATGTGCACCTTAGCTTCCTGGAACATACTCTGTGTTTACATCAACTGACATTCGTAGAAAATCTTCAAAAAGAGTTGATACACTCCAAGAACAAGCATTGAGCATGTGAAAAACAATTTATTTTCGTGATAAGAGCTATGCAGATCCTCGGAAGGCATTTGAGTGGATACCACTATGTTGAATGATGATAAAAAATATGAGTGCATGAGGATCACCCAATCTATTTGACTTAACAGTGAGATTTATTGTCATGCAAGAACTTCTACACAATAAGTGTTCAGTAAAAACAAATGTGGTTATTCTTCAAATTTTCCCTGAGGATATAACATTAAATCATTTTTTGGACATGCATCCGAGGCATTATTACTCTCCTCTTTGATATTTTGGCTTTGCGCCTTCCATTCGGGGTCAAGAGAGGTTATTAACTAACTTCTGACACATTATGACCAAGATACACACTAAAAAATGGTGAAATAAACAATGATAGTGTTTTGTATACCTCATGAAATCTTCATAAGACCACTCATATCCTCAGTTATACAGAGAGATGTCACTGAAATTATTTTATATCATGAAATATCATTGTTGAAAGCGCATATAGAAGTTAAAAGTAACACTGATTGAAGTTCCCCTTGTAGTAAATGGCAGCTTTCCGTAAATGAGGAAAAATGCCAAATAATGTTAACAAACAGTAGAGAGAATCCAATAGTATTTGCAGAGTAGTAAATTGTCTGCAAGATATGGAAAATATAGAATTCTGATGGACATTGAATTTATTGAAGAAGTCCAGGAAATCTGAGGGGAGTCTGAAAGACTCTGGGTTCTTGGGCTCCAGGTTCATTTCCCATTGCCCAATTGTGGGTGTGATGGACTGTAATTTGTGCATAATAATTTATCATATATCTGTAAATTTGTTAAATGACATCACATTTGTTTTTAGCTGTTACTGTTTTTATTTCATTTTTTCAATTTCTACATTTATGCCATTTTCAAGCACAAGATTTGATGCTATAGTTTGTCATCTAAATAGGTTAAAAATGTATAGTTTCAGGACTGTATTACTTTTGATTGTAATATAATCATTGGTTGTTATTAACGACATTAGTAGATTTGTTATTGACTTATTTGTTGTTGACATGTCAGAATGGCATTGACATGTCAGTAACAAATCTGTTGTTAACATTAACAAATTTGTTGCTGATTGTCAATAACAAACCTTTGAATGTCATTAGTAACAGCCAATGACTATATTACAATCAAAAGTAATACAGTCCTATAACAAAATGACATGACATGAAGCACCATTCAAATCTCATGCTTGAAAATGGCACAGATGCTAAAATTGCAATAGTGAAACAAAAGCAGTAACATATAAAAGCAAATATGATGTCGTTCAAAAAAAAAAAAAAAAAAAAAAGTTACAGAAGCTGTGGATCCATATTACAAGAAATTGGCATAAATTTCTCATTTGAACAAGTGCAAAGTTGGGGTTTTCAGTTTTCTAGAAAAATGTTTTCTAAAAAAATGTGAATACAGTTCTATGAAGGTCAGCAATGAGTATTCAGGCTTTGGTTCTTTTTTTCCTAAGTGCAGTGAAAATAGGACTTTGCTGATGTTCTTTTGATTTCATGCTTCAAGTTAACACACTGCATATCGGCTACTGCACCACAGTTATTGTTGCAGTTCATGGGGATTTTTGAAAGACACGCGCCTTCCTTATTTGAATATAGCTGCACTTACTGGTGTCTGATGCTGATGAAACTCGGCAGACATGTTTGTATGATGTTCTAATAATCTTGAAGGGTGTGATATCTCTGGAAACACATACCTTTATGTAACGGTACTTCACAAACCTGGCAGTAGTATCTTGTTTCATTTCTTTTACGATGCGATGTGCGAACTCTTTGAGATCGAGATGGATATTTCTTTTTTCCCATTCCCGTTATTGTCTGAATAGTATGTTCTTCCTTTACAATCGACCAGTGGAGCCTTAGCAGGTGCTCATTTTGTAGGTTGGATATCTTCAATTTCCTCCATAGTTGCGGTGCCAACTTGTTGATCTCTTGTCCAGGCCATTGCAACTTCTTGTAGAAGCATTTTATGTTTTTTTTTTGGTATATCTGGATTTAGATTTCTGTAGACTTGTATGCGTTAAACGAAGAACAATTTATTAGAAACAAAACTACTTTCTTTGTTCATTTATTGGTTTTTCGCATTATCCCAAAATACGAAAGATCAGCTCTGTCCACGCCTTTCATAAATGTATTGTGCATCACAGTACATTTTGGTTTCTGTATGATTTCCTCCATTGAGATAATCATGCAAAAATTTTTCAGTTCAAAAGCAGTGATATTCATAAATTTGGGAGACTTGGGAAATTTTTTGAAATGGATTTTGTTTTGTTCATAATAACAAGTTTGACTGTGTCGACATCTGATTTAACACTCGTCCCCTAGAAGTAATTCCATGGTGCTTATGACACTATTGGTCTCACTGGGAAGGGTTTTTACACCTGGAATTCCTCTAAATGTTTCTAAAATAATGATCTTGTCCTCCTCCTACAGCCAACTTTTACTGGCTGAAGCTTCATCATGTAACTCATAGACAATTATGTCACTTAGGTTGATTATAGACGTGTTGTTTTCTTCTTCATTTGTGCTACCACTATCAGCGACATCAGCTGAGTCACTTGGAATGTCAGAACAATCGTCCTCAAACAGTTCAGAAAGGATCTCACTTTCCATCAACTATTTTTGCGATTACCACACAAGGCAATAGCTATAGTACTGACTATTTCGCAGTACTTATTGTTGGTGATTAAACAAAAGATAAAAATAAGTTCATGGTGGTGTTCACTGCACTGAATCACCCAGTTCATATATAACCTTTTGTTAAATTGAAGTAGTTACTGACATGAGTAACAGGTCTCAGAAAGCGCACGCAGAACAAAAAATGTAAGTTTACGTGATCTTTCGACAACAGTTGGACGTGGAACCGCGTAAATCTACATGAGCCAAATGCAATGTGTTAACAATGATTCTGAAGAAGATCTGGCTTGAAACATGATGTACTATACTTTGAAAATCTGTTGATATTATGTTCAGTGAAATGGTTTAAAGCTTGTTTCTGTGAGGATTTCTCATGTACTTAGGGTTATGGCTTGATGGTGTGACATAGCATGGGTTGGTGACAGCTGATGGTAAAGAATGAATTTGCAAAGGCTGCAAAAACATGAAAATTGTAGATAAAAGTAAATCCTAGCTGAACTTGGAATAATCATTAATAAGTGATGCGACAATGTAAAAAATTTCAGTTATGGCCATAGAGACTAGTTAAGTGAAACTTGCCATTACATACAACAACAAATGATTCAGGGGAATATGGAATCTAACCCAAGAGAAATCTGTAAATTTCAATGATATCTTGTGAAGAAAGAGTCACCACGCTGATTTAGTCAGGTAACTTTTTAATTAAAGTCATGAAAATCTTCGACACTGCAGTTTGTATGCCTTCAGATGACGTATGAAGTTTGGCTGCAGAAAGCATGAATTAAACACTTCCATTTATTACGAGAATTTTTGAGAAGTTTTGTGCTCGTAGGAAGAGATTGCCTACCAGAAACTTATGTCACTTACTCAAGAGTATTTAGGGAGAAACGTATTCTTAATTATGTCCTGAGACTTAAGATGTAGTTTAGCTGGAGAAGAAATCAAAGTAATTGTGCAGCATGCTGGTACGGCTGCAACCAATGACTTCATCCACGTGAAAGTGTAAAACGGATGCTCAGGAACTTAAACGGCTACCTTAAGGAGGGAGCAAACTTATTAGTCACAAATAAATTAAAATTTGCATTTGTTAGAAATACTAATAACTGCGTAATGACAAATTTGAGAAACATAGTGCATCTTTTTCAATGCCGTGCTCTTACTAATTTATTAAAACTAACTGTATAAGAGCACCTGTGGTACTATTAGTTACTTTTAAGTGTTTAGTATTAATATAAATGAATATTTGTTTCAGTGTCTAGCAGTGATTTATTAATTGTATTTACTACAATAACTCACATTCTAGGTAAATGCATTACTGCCACGAGGCATGTTCCTGTTGGTAATCCAGGGGCTCCTACAGAATGAATTATTGACAGTACGCCGCAAAGCTCTGGAGCTGTTAAATGCAAAGTTGCAATATCGTGTGGAATTTGTTTCAACTTGCAAGCCAGAAGAATTACTGTCATTATTATTACCAGTTACAAATATAATAAAATGCATTTCGTCTGGTGAAGAATCTACGCAGGAAGAGGAAATGATTCAGCAAACAGCATTGTTTTCTGTGAAATTATTTGCAAGGGCACTGGCTGCAGAGCATCCAGATGAATTTAAAAAGGTAATAATTTATAACTATGTTTTTCTCTGATTTTAAAATTTGAATTATTATTACACTTGTTGGACAGTGATGCTCAGAGGTGGGAAGTTTGTGCATGTATTGCTTTGGGATTAAGAGGGATGTAGAAGATCTTGTTTCATCGAAGTATGAGGCACACTACAGAATTTCAGTTTAAAAGTGATGAAGGTAAATTGTAGAAAGTAATTAATGCTGTGAAAATACAGGCAAATATTCTCAAACAGTAATTAAAATCTGAAGTAACTGTAATAACAGCGTATAGCTATGTCAGAGTATTGTCAAAACTGTGAGGAGAATAGGGTAATCTACTGAGAAAGTGCCACATACTGCCACGAAGAGACAGGTTGGATTTATAAGCAGTCATAAAGAAATAAAAAAGTTTTTGAGTTGGAATCCTGATTAAAAATTACTTTCTTGTCTTCACATTGCTTCTGTGGACACACTGTTGAGGAATCTTAAGAGGCATCAAATAAAAGTACTATTAATTCACCAGTAATGTTTACAGTGGCAACCTGAGTATCATAGGAATAATTCTCTCTATCTTCCTTTATCTAACTGTTATGGACACGTAAACAACTTATGTTGTGTAGCAGCACCACCATCACAACCAGTGTGTGTTAGTTTTATTTAATTGTAAATTATTATGGTTATACATTCCACTATCTTCAGACCCCTAGATAAATACACCACACACATCATTATTGTACTACTTGTCAACTGAATTACACTGAACCATTTTAAATTGTATATGTGCATGTGACTATCGCAGTATGACAACAGGAAACAGCTACAGATAATGCTCCACTGTAAGACAGGGTGCTTGTAATACTTGCTATAAACCCAGATAGCCTGTACAGTGGGTGTATTACTCGGTAAGAGCAGTAGCCATATATGAATGAGAAGGCAAAAGGGCTTTTGGGGGAGGGGGTTTAATACCCTTATCGATACAGGTCTGTCACATTGAATTGGAACTCAGTTGGTTCAAGCTGTAGTGCAAGAGCCAAACTATTATATGGCAGACCATTATATATGCGTTCAAGAAGAAAAGATTTAACTTCTGAAGGGTATCTGTTGGTGAAAGATCTGGTTGCGGATCGGTGCTTGTGATAAAAGGTGCCAATAAAAATGAGGCATCTATTAACACTTTGCCGTCCGCACGTCACATACAAATTGATTCACTTGGCGCTGGCAGCGCTAATTCGAATTACTTGGCATGGTGCTGGCCATTCTTGATATTATCGGGAGATAATAAATTGTTAAGTTTTACTAATCTCATCATTAGTTCTCATAAGTGCTCAACCCTGTTCCTCTACTCTCATGAAATTTTGAAGATGTACATTCGTAAATAAATACCAAATTTGTTTGTTTCATATATTTGTTTATTTGCATTGTCTTCGGTACTTAGTATTTCTCTTTCCTATGATATGCAACTAAACAGTCTCCAAGATGTAACGCAACTCCACAAGACTTGCACATTAAGTTTGTTGTGCTTCTTTTTTTGTTTGTGGAACATACTTGGCAGTTTCTTCATTTACATTCATTTGTTTCGGAAATAAGTATTAGTTGGTGTTGCTTTATGTAACTGGAAAGTCTGTCAACGGGATCATGATGAGACGTACGCGATGTTGTGGCAACATCCAACTTTTGCTCAGAAGCTGGTACATGGTCTTTTATCCACGAATCAGACACCTCCAATAAAAAATCGTGAAGTCAGAGACTCTTGTGTTCTGTATTGAAATACTGACATGTACGGAATGCATTGAATAATGCACAATTAAAGAGGTACATACAAACCTTTTTTGACCATTTTACAGTTTTTCTGTTTATAGGATAATAACTCAAATATTGGCTGCTCGATCCACTCCTTTCACGTATTTGTTGTAGTCTAATATACTTTCAGTTTTTTTTATATTTTGTAATTTGTTTTTCTACGCTTTCTTTGAGTGACAGTCAAAGTGGCATTATGTATTGTAGAGATCATTCATATCGTTTTAGTTTTCGAAGCTCTCCATACCTGTGCGAGTTCTTCACCTTTTCATTGATGACAAGCTTCAAACACATTGCCTTTTCCGTGCTTTAATTTTTCCAGAAAGCCTCTATTTTGGCATATCGTTCCATAAACTCGAATTTTCTTTTCAAGTAACTACACCGTTATTATAATTACCCATGTAGAGGTGATGCCACTTTCCATAAGAAGGTGTCAGTAGTTCCATCACTTTTTTTGCTAAGGGCTGTCTAGCACTAGAAGATATCTTGAATGAGGAAATGTATCCTGTACTCAAATTGCACAACATCTGAATGAGTATGCCATATTTCATAACTTTGACAGATTGTAAACTTTAAAATTTAACCGTCTACGCCACAGTATCATTCCTTCATCAGTTGAGATGTTTTGACTTGGATAAAACGTTTGTAGAAACTTTTTGGAAAAATAGTCAATTACGAATTGCACTTTTAAAAACCGATAGGCATTATCCGGTTTATTCTTGTTGTCGGAAAAATGTAAAAATGATAATATTTGTCTGAATCGGTTGCGGGACATCGTTTTGCGAAATATCGTTGTGTCTATCAATGGATTCTTTGACCAAGAATCATCGTACATTGGTTTTTTTACAGTTCCCATAAGAATAGCAAGCCCAAAACAATTTTCTAAGTTTGAGTCCCACAACATCGACAAATTTCACTTTTTTTTTTCTAATTCTTTTTTTAATCTAGTTTCCTGTTATTGCAAATTTGACTGTAGTACTTGTTGGTTTCGTTGCTAATATATTCAGATAGATCGTTCCCAATATATAATTCTGTGATATCCTCAACGCTCTGTATCTTTGGGAAATATGTTGTGACCCGAAGATCCTTCAAATTTATTTATTATTGGTTCTCGGTAAAGCAAAGTCTGACCAGTGTGCACTGTCTTCTTTGTCTGATTCATCCGAATCAGTTGGCAACCATAGCATTCGCTGAATTCTTCTTGGGCGTATTTCACTAACTTATGACGATTCTGCTTGACTTTCATTTTTTTTATGTCCTATGTCTTCTTCCCAATCGACCAAATTGTCCGGAATGTCAGATAAGACGTCCGCGCATTCATCGTAAGTAATTGTATCTTTCGTCTGCCATGATGACAGGGCACAAGTTCTTAAAAATCTTGTTGACGTGTGTAACTTATTGTTAACTAAACAAAACCCCAGCAGAATGCAAAAGATAACAAAGTGCTGTCACTGGCCACTGCGCGATACTATGCACACGACACCACTGTGGTGTCACCGGCCGTCGACTGCTATTTCGCGCATGACACCATTGTGGTGTCGCCGGACGGCATGGTGTTAACATAGAAGGTGGGAAGACAGTATGTGGATGTACATGAAAGAAAAACCTTTGATGTTGAGATGAACTGAGTTCCCAGATCTGCACATTTATGACAGCTGAATAAATCTTAAATAAATAACTTGGCCATATTTATCTGTTGCGCGATGGGTATCAGTAGGACATAAAATGGAAGTTGGTGAGGGAATACATAAGCATGCGCTCTGGTAAAAAGTATCATGCTTATTCAAGAACATCTGAACAAACTAATAAGCTAACCAACTAATAAATGGGTGATGGTTGCTATTCTTCATAACACTCTGGGGTAAGTTTCAAAATTACATTTACAACTGCATCTTGGAGACCCCAGCACAATTTATCATTAATTATGGAAGGCTTAGAGAAATATTTCAATGGCGACTTTCACGCACATTTCCTGACCATATTTAGATCAAAAAGGAAGTATTTCGTGAAGGCCGGCAGTCACTAGTCTTGTTTACGTTTTTTAGACGTAAATTTCACACGAGTGTAGATTTTTGTGTTTGACTAGAGTTATTGCTTCAAAGTCAAATTAATTTGTGTCAGTCATACAGAGTTTAGGTAGTTAAAACTTTTGGAATTCTGAAACTGCGATGGTTGAATGAAAAGTAATGCCTCCACCTTCATTAATTGGATTTGGATGGGAATATTTTAATAAATCAAATGCAGGAATAATCCTTAGAATGGGATCTTTAACTACCAATATTCACTTTTCCACATAATCACCAGCCAGTTGGATACATTTATGCCAATGATGAACAAGTTTTCTGAAGCTGTCAGGGAAGAAGTCGACACTCTTGTTTCTGTATAACCTACACGTTTGTATGAAATGCCGATTGGGCTTGCAATTTCTCTTTGAGCGATACGACGATCATCCTGAATCAGTCTGTCAACATTTTGCTTGTGAAACTCAGTGGTTGCTGTCACAGGATGTCCAACTCTTTGTTTGTCAAGCAGGTCAGGTGTTCCCGCCTCAACATCTTTAAACTTGCTTGCTCAACGATGTACAGTACTCATAACAGTCACCATAAACTGCTTTCATTCTCTGATGAATCTCCTTTGGGGTGACACCTTCTGCTGTCAAGAATTCAATGACTGCACATTGTTAAATGATATTGACCGACCGTCTGCACAGGGTTCCATACTTTACACTGTAACAACACAACCATTCAATGCTAAGGCTTCCCGCCAACTGGAACTGTAGACAAGAGACTACAGGACCAGCCAGTACCTGCCACATACCAATGCTGCCAGCTGTTGAAGAGTTACGAAGGTGGAGGCACTACTTTTCAGTCAACCCTCATAATTTGTGAGTTTTACCCCGAGACAGTAACTTTGACATGTAATGTTTCCCACAATCTGTGAACACATGGTAGCCACAAATAAAAATTCTGCCTAAAATGAGTGATAATATTCAGAATAGCTGATGAAGTTGGACAGGGTACATTAATATGAGTCACAATCTGTGAACTTAAGGCTCTCAGAGCCGTACTGAACACTTGCTGAGACAACAAAGATAAGTGGAAGTTAGATTACTAACTGAAATAAGAGTTAGCAAGGTTTCAGAAATTTATTCAATTATACTATACTCGTGAGATCACCAACGAACTAAATCAGATTGAACTGAGAAGTCCACTTATTTGAACAGAGATAGAGCAGAAAAATGGCATGGCCAAGTGCAGCTGGTTACAATGTTCTGAAATTAACCAGAAAAATTCTGTATATCACTCAACAAGCAATGAGCAACAAGAGCAAGACTTTAGTTTCGACTGGAGCTGAAATCTACAAAAATAAGATAATGAATTAACTATGAAGAGAGACACTCACACTTTGTCACTTTTGCCCGTTTCAGTCTCGTGGAACACAGCCAAGCAAACTCTTTTGTAACCACTGCGTTCCGTTCCTTCGGAAGTGCCCCGAGAGCTCCCTATTGTGTGGTGCCAACCTGTATAAGAGTTTCAGCCAAGGCGAACAGAAACCTCATTGCTACCTGGTACATGCTTTATAGGGTTGGCTATTCTGTCACAGTAGCAGACTACTTTTACTCCCATTGATCTAGATACTGAAATTTACCTTGTATACTCTCATTCATGCTTTTCATTCAGTATGTGCATGGCACTCCGATAATTACCAAAAATCTTAGTAAAATGTGAGGTGAAATAAAGGTAATATACCTTGTAGCCACTATAGGTGCCCTCAGCTGCTCAGTCCCTTTTTTGTAGTTCACAGTTTACACCCATAATTGATGTGCCAGAGGTGGGTACATCAAATGAAATGTTAAACAAAATGGTGAAGAGGCTCACGTAGAGACCCTTCACTTCCTTACTCTGCTGTGCTGCTTCAGTTTGTACAGAAATGATGTAAGTTTCAAAAGTGAGTTGACAGTCCTGCAGCTAGGCAGATGCGCGTATACGAAGCTCTCACTAAGTTATTTGATTAATATTGAAATAAGAGCTAATTTAGTTAATATTTAGAATAGTGTATTTACTTCTTTTCTAGGCTATCTATTGAAAGTTTCGCTTCCCTGACCGTATTTTGATCAAAAAGGAAGTATTTTGTAAAGGCCGGGAGTCGCTAGTTTTGTTTATGTTTTTTAGGCGTAAATTTCCTGAAAGTGTAGATTTTCGTTTTTGAGAGTTCATCGCTTCAAAGTCAAATTAATTTGTGTCACTCATACAGAGTTTAGGTAGTTAAAACTTTCGGAAGTAAGTTTAAAAGTTTGTTTACATTAGTGTTTATTTAAGGATTAGTACAGGTTACAAAACTACTGTGATCTTATGCCAACTTATTCTCTGCTTTTGTGTTAAGTTTGTCTATCAAACCATGTGTGACAAATGTGGTGGTTGCCGTAGAAATTTGAAAGAGAAGGAATTCTGTGTAGACCGTAAGTTATGGTTTCATTGGGGTAAATGTAGTAGCGAGGAGACAAGGGTAGAAAATTAGGCTCTTCTATGACAGTGTAGGTCGTGTAGAAAGGACGGAAAAATCGCTGAACAGGAGGCAAAAATTTGTGCCCTTAAAGCTGAATTAGATGACGTGAACTTGGAATTGTGTAGGTTAAGGGAGGAAAAAGAGAGTGGGAAAAGGTAGCAAGCAAAGGGTGAAAAAGGGAAACACTTGAAAAAACTCCAGAAATTCAAATAGTATATCAGTTTGGCTTGCTATCTGAAGTGGAGGAAGGGCCTCATCCAGATGTAGTTGAAAGTAGGTTGAAGCAGAACATTAGCTTAAAGAAAAAAGACAGGTCTGGATCAAACTAGAATAGGAAAGAAGAATGCTGCTTATAGACAGCAGTTGTGGGAGGGGTGTGGGCCTCCAGATTCAGGAGAAATTAGGTGCAGGGTACTAGGTCACAAGTTTTGTGAAACCAAGTGCTAGCTTTAGCCAGGTGACAGAAAACTTAGTCAGCTGTGCAGGGACTTTGAGAAGAAAGATCAGGTAATTATAGTTGGAGGAGCAGGAAACAGCCTGGCTATGAATCCAAGCTACAGTATTAGGAGTGACATGGATAAAATAGGAGCAGAAACTGGGCACACAGATGTTGGGTTTGTAGAGGTCTTTCAGCGCCATGATCAGCCCTGGGTAAACACTGCTGTAAGGCATGTTAACACTGAGCTGAACAGGATGCTCCAGACACTGGCAAAATCTCACATAAGTGTTGTTTCAGTTAATGCTATTGGTAGGTGGAGATACACTACACATGTTCTGCACCTGAACATGAAGGGGAAAAATAAGGTAGCTTCTCTATTAGCAGAAACTGTAAGGGGGCCACAGTCACACAAGGGGTGATCCCTGTGGGTAATAGGTCCAGGCAGCCAGGTGTTTTAGGTTAAAGCCAAAGTCCAGACAGACAACAATCAAGATAAATAGAATGAAAGAAACTTCATGTACAGTAAATAGGGGCAAAGCTAAGGGCAGTATCAACTTACTTCATCAGAATGTCAGGGGAATAAAAGAGAAAGTAGATGAGCTATTAGTGTGTTTAGATGATCTCAACAATAAGAATGAGATTGATATACTCTGTATGTTTGAACAACATATAACTGTGGGGATGGATAGGGTCAGTATAAATGGGTGTAATTTAACATCTTACACTTGTAGATCTAGGATGGATAAAGGAGGAGTTGCCATTTTCATAAAATTAGGGTATAAATACAAAACTGCAGAAGTAAGCAAATTCTGTGTTCATCAGCACTTTAAGGTTTGTGCATGTGAACTTCAGCTAGATAACGTAGTATTGATATTAGCAACAGTGTACAGGTCCCCATTAGGGGAAAGGGAGCTATTCATAAAAGAGTTTGACTCCCTATTATCCTGTGTGTCAGACAGAAAGAAGAAGTTATTAATCTGTGGTGATTTCAATGTAAACTTTCTAAGTAATTCTGATAGGAAAAGTGAACTAGAAGTGTTATTAACAACATATAACTTAGAATCAGTGGTCAATTTACCTACACGTATAGCTCAAGACAGTAGCACTCTAATATATAATGTATTTGTACAGAAAGAGGATGTAAAACAAACACACGCTTTTCCTCTGGTAAATGGATTGTTAGACCATGATGCACAACTGATTAACTTAAAAACCTAATGGGGTGTACAGCTCAGAAACCATTAAGTAAAAGTGTGAGGTTGCTCAATCCAGTATCTATAGAGCACTTCAGAGAAAGTTTAAGAAATGTTGATTGGGGAGATGTATATCATGAGCCAAATGCTAATGATAAATGCAACATATTTCTTGATAAATTTATATCCCTTTTTGAACATTGTTTCCCAAAGAAAATTACTAAATGTAACACCACATACTTTTCAGAGAAACCTTGGATTACTACAGGTATTACAGTGTATTCAGAAAGAAAAAGAAAACTGTATGAGACAGCAAGACTAGTAAAGATCCAGAAGTAGTTTCACACTATAAAAACTATTGCACACACTGAGAAAAGATGTAAGTAAATCAAGAAATATGTATGTTAGAGAAGAAATTAACAACTCCAGCAATAAAATCAAATCAATATGGAATGTTGTTAGACAGGAGACGGGAAAAGTAACCACTGGAGTAGGTAATATTACTATTAAAGAGAATAAAACCATCCTAACCAACAGCACACAAGTAGCTAATGTATTTAACAACCATTTCTTAAGTGTAGGAGAAAAAATTGGTGAGAATAGTTCAAAAGAAAAAGCCAGGCGGTACATGGAAGAGAAAATTTAGTCAGATTAAGTTTCACCTAACAGCCTCTTGTGAAATAAGTAAAATTATTAAATTTTTGAAAAATAAATGTTCTGTGGGAGTAGATGACATCTCTAATAAGATATTAAACCAATGTGGAGCAATTACAGCTGATGTTCTGAGTCACATATACTAACTCAAGGTATTTTCCCAGACAGGTTAAAATATGCCACTGTCAGGCCTGTCTACAAAAAGGGGGACACCACAGATGTCAATAATTATTGTCCAGTATCCTTGCTTACAGCATTTTCAAAAATCTTCGAGAAAATAAAGTGCTCGAGTGGTTAGCCATCTCAACAGTAATGGGATACTTAGTAAATCACAATTTGGATTTCAAAAATGCTGTTCCACTGAGACAGCAATATACAGTTTCACTGTCCACATAATACAGTCTTTAAATTGTAAAATGGTCACCAAAGGAATTTTCTGTGACTTGTCCAAAGCATTTGATTGTGTGAACCATCACATTATGTTACAGAAATTACAATTCTATGGCATAAATGGAATAGCATATGAGTGGTTTAAGTCATACCTACAGAACAGGAAACAAAAAGTTTCTTTATATGGGTCAAGTGATTTAAATATGTTTGTCACTTCATCCAACTGGGGTGAAACTACATTAGGTGTTCCACAGGGTTCAATCATGGGTCCCCTTCTGTTTTTTATGTATGTGAACGATCTCCCTTCTTATCTGAAACAAGAAGCTGAACTGACACTGTTTGCTGATGATACAAGCATCATTATTAATCCAGTAAAAGAAACTCCAAATGAAAAT
Source organism: Schistocerca americana (assembly GCF_021461395.2). Taxonomy (NCBI): domain Eukaryota; kingdom Metazoa; phylum Arthropoda; class Insecta; order Orthoptera; family Acrididae; genus Schistocerca; species Schistocerca americana. The sequence goes on along the minus strand of NC_060123.1, from coordinate 370,337,582 downwards.
GATAGGAATAAGGTCTTTGGAAAAGTCATTAATTGGTTTTCTGCAAATGGGCTTGCTCTAAACTTTGAAAAAAACACAATACATCCACTTTTCTGCTGCAAAAAGCACAGTTCCTTCAATAAATATAACACGTCAACAGAAGTCAGTAGATGGGGTAGAGCAACTAAGTTTCTGGGTGTACATATAGATGAGAATCTTAGTTGGAAAATTCATATTTTGGATCTTCTAAAGTGACTAGGTTCAGCAACTTTTGCAATCAGAATAATTGCCAATTTTGAGGATATAGAAATTAGTAAGCTAACATACTTTGCATACTTTCACTCTCTGATGTCTAACGGAATTTTATTTTGGGGTAACTCAACACTTACACAAAAATTATTCACTGCTCAAAAGAAAGTGGTTAGAATAATGTGTGGGATTCGTAGTCGCACATCTTGTAGGCATATTTTTAATAGATTGGGAATTCTTACAACACGCACAGTACATTTACTCACTACTGAAATTTGTTCTCAACAACATGGACCAGTTTAAAAACAGTGACATTCATGATTATAATACCAGAAAAAAAAGAAAGACTTACACTATCCTTTACTCAACGTATCTTGCTATGCTGCTATAAAAATTTTTGACAAATTACCAGATGAAATAAAATGTCTGACAGACAGCAGTAATAGCTTCAAAAATAAATTGAAATCATATCTCCTTGACAACTCCTTCTATACCATAGATGAATTCTTGAATAGGAATAAATAAATCTATAAATATAGTATATGCATGTTGTGCCATTTAAGGGAATGTGGTAAATAATAGAAATATTTATCATTAACATTATACACTCCTGGAAATGGAAAAAAGAACACATTGACACCGGTGTGTCAGACCCACCATACTTGCTCCGGACACTGCGAGAGGGCTGTACAAGCAATGATCACACGCACGGCACAGCGGACACACCAGGAACCGCGGTGTTGGCCGTCGAATGGCGCTAGCTGCGCAGCATTTGTGCACCGCCGCCGTCAGTGTCAGCCAGTTTGCCGTGGCATACGGAGCTCCATCACAGTCTTTAACACTGGTAGCATGCCGCGACAGCCGTATGTGCAGTTGACGGACTTTGAGCGAGGGCGTATAGTGGGCATGCGGGAGGCCGGGTGGACGTACCGCCGAATTGCTCAACACGTGGGGCGTGAGGTCTCCACAGTACATCGATGTTGTCGCCAGTGGTCGGCGGCAGGTGCACGTGCCCGTCGACCTGGGACCGAACCGCAGCGACGCACGGATGCACGCCAAGACCGTAGGATCCTACGCAGTGCCGTAGGGGACGCACCGCCACTTCCCAGCAAATTAGGGACACTGTTGCTCCTGGGGTATCGGCGAGGACCATTCGCAACCGTCTCCATGAAGCTGGGCTTCGGTCCCGCACACCGTTAGGCCGTCTTCCGCTCACGCCCCAACATCGTGCAGCCCGCCTCCAGTGGTGTCGCGACAGGCGTGAATGGAGGGACGAATGGAGACGTGTCGTCTTCAGCGATGAGAGTCGCTTCTGCCTTGATGCCAATGATGGTCGTATGCGTGTTTGGCGCCGTGCAGGTGAGCGCCACAATCAGGACTGCATACGACCGAGGCACACAGGGCCAACACCCGGCATCATGGTGTGGGGAGCGATCTCCTACACTGGCCGTACACCACTGGTGATCGTCGAGGGGACACTGAATAGTGCACGGTACATCCAAACCGTCATCGAACCCATCGTTCTACCTTTCCTAGACCGGCAAGGGAACTTGCTGTTCCAACAGGACAATGCACGTCCGCATGTATCCCCTGCCACCCAACGTGCTCTAGAAGGTGTAAGTCAACTACCCTGGCCAGCAAGATCTCCGGATCTGTCCCCATTGAGCATGTTTGGGACTGGATGAAGCGTCGTCTCACGCGGTCTGCACGTCCAGCACGAACGCTGGTCCAACTGAGGCGCCAGGTGGAAATGGCATGGCAAGCCGTTCCACAGGACTACATCCAGCATCTCTACGATCATCTCCATGGGAGAATAGCAGCCTGCATTGCTGCGAAAGGTGGATATACACTGTACTAGTGCCGACATTGTGCATGCTCTGTTGCCTGTGTCTATGTGCCTGTGGTTCTGTCAGTGTGATCATGTGATGTATCTGACCCCAGGAATGTGTCAATAAAGTTTCCCCTTCCTGGGACAATGAATTCACGGTGTTCTTATTTCAATTTCCAGGAGTGTATTTTCAGTCTTGTGTATGCTACACTTCACATCGAAGTACCATACGATATCATAATGGTATCCTCAATTGCTGATGAAAACAATCACTGGATTGTTGAGGCTCCCAGAGCTATTTAAATATTTATGGCTGTTCTTTCTCCTGGAAGATTTTAATTCAGTAATTTGGTGTGTTCACCTACAATTGTAGATTAAAGCTGTTTTCATGTAGAACATTCAGTATACTACTGTATTGGTGTCAGCCAGACATGTCACTCCTGTTTTGTGTTTTGTATTTGTGTTTATATTTATTTATTTATCCTGTGGATCACATATTGTACAAAGTGCACATGATATAGGACAAGTCATTTTTCTTAACAATATGTAGTTGGAGGGGGAAAAAAATAGCCAATGGACTGCCATTTAAAAAATGCACACAAAATTGTTCATTGATGAATATAGTAATTTCACATACAGAGAATACCAACAATTTACATGGAGAACTAAGAAACATGTAGGCAATGTAGTGCTACTTTAAATTTACACAAATAATCACTGAGATTACAGAATAGTGAAAATGTCAACTGGAAACACAACAGAAGGACAATGTCATTTAAAAACTACATTAAACATGAAATTAACATTGAGATTTCACAGACAATTAAGTTTTAATACTAATAGAATGTGTACTTGAACATTCAAAAGCAAGTTAAAAAATTTTGGGAAGTGAAACTGAAACATAGTTGTGTATAGTAGAAATTAGGTTATTATTTTGCCTACAGAATGTTTTACTCTAATCACAGTATTTTACAAAGGAACTTTATAATTTTTCATTTCCAGGAATTCTTGTACTGAATAGAAACAGTGCTTTGTCAGAAATGCCTTTAGTTTATTTTTAAATATTGGATCTGGAGCAGTTTTTATTTGTTCTGGAATTTTATTGTGTAATACGACACCCAGATGAGTTATATATTTTTGGTATGATGATGTCCTTGAAAAAATTTGATGGATATTAGATTGCCCTCTGGTATTATGAGCATGTATATCATTGTTTTGGATTAATTTGCCTGTTCTTGAGAGGTATTCCCTGGTGAATAGGATTGCTTCTTGAATGAATAGGGATGGGATGCTTAGAACATTAAGTTTTATAAATTGACATTTACAGGATTCCAGCTTTTTGAGGCCACAGATTATCCTCAGTGCTCTTTTTTGTAGTTTAAATGTATTTGTGCTGTGAGTTGAATTTCCCCAAAAGATGATTCCATAGCGGAGCAATGAGTGGAACTGCACATGGTATGCTTGCATTAGTGTGGATTTACTTGTAGTAGATTTTAGTATTCTTAGTCCGTAGCACAATGATGAGAGTTTCTTTGATAAGTTGTTTATATGTGTGTCCCATTTTAAATTTTGTTGGACCCATAGACCCAAAAATTTTGTTGCATTTACGTTTTCAATTTTATCATTATTTAACTTTACTTGGATAGTTTTTTGATTGGATGTGGGAATTAGATGGAAGTTGATACATACAGTTTTCCCACTATTAACAATTAGGCCATTTTTCTTAAACTACTCAGAAAGTTTTTTCGTAGAGTTATCAGATACTGTCTGAAGGGATTCAGGGCTAGATCCAGTCAACACTATGCTTGTATCATCAGCAAACAGGATAGTTTTTTGTGGGCTCATACGTTCAACAAGATCATCTATGTAAATGAGGAAAAGTAATGGCCCTAGAACAGAACCCTGGGGAACACCATATCTTATTGTTCTTTCCTCTGAGAGGAAAACTGTGTTATTTATTTTATTCTGTACATTAATATCGTATTGAAGTGATACCTTCTGTCTGCAGTTTTGTAGGTAAGAGCGTAGCCAGTTGTGAGCCACACCTCTTATTCCTCTTCTTTCCAATTTAGCAAGCAGTATTTTATGATCTAGTACGTCAAAGGCTTTAGAGAGATCTAAGAAGATACCTGCAGCTATATTATGTTGGTCAATTGATTTCAGTATGTGGTCCAACAGTTCAAAAATTGCTGTCTGTGTGGATAAAGATTTACTAAAACCATGTTGTTGAATGCTGATTGGTGCGTGGTTTTTTATGAAATTTATAAGCCTGTCATAAAAAAGTTTTTCCAGGATTTTTGAAAAGATGCTTAATATGGATAATGGTCTATAATTGGATACTAAATCAGGGGAACCTTTCTTTAGTAATGGTGAGACTTTAGCTGTTTTGAGAGCATCTGGAAAAATGCCAGTTTTTAATGATTGGTTGTAGACGGTTGATAATGGCTTTACTATATGGGGAGCACACACCTTAAATATGAGGTCAGGTACTTCATCATAGCCACTAGAGATTTTATTGGGTAACAATTTTATTATGTTCCTAATTTCATCAGGGTTTGTTTCATAAACAAACATTGTAGCATTAGTGCTGTTTGACGTATTGGTGGAATTGAAGAACGATACCTTGCAGTTTGCCTGAATGAGATCTTCTGCTAGTGAGGTGAAATATTCATTGAACTTGTTTACAACTGTGTATGGATCTGTGACCTTAGAGTCATTAAGTGTTAGAGAAATGTTTTCCTTTTTTGGTGTTGAACTACAAGTTTCTTTGTAATAACTTTCCACGTAGCTTTCATTTTGTTTGAAGAGTTTCTTATGAAATTGTCATTCCATAAAAGTTTTGCCTGTTTAATCACTCTAAGATAAGTTTTTTGTAGGCTTTACAATTCTCTCACTAGAAATTTTGATTCCTTTTGTTACCCACGACTTTCTATTTTGATTGCTTGAAGTTTTTGTTTCAAAAGGAAATGCTGTATTAAAGTAATAAAGGAAGGTGTTATGGAAGCTTAAGAACATATGCGTGTAAACACTGTCCCAAATTTCCTTAGCTAATAGGAAGTTAAAAATCCTAATATTGCCATCTGAAAAGTTTCTTCTTTGAAATACTTTTTTGGGGCTGATTTTACTATTTTCCATGTCAACGCTCAGTAGCTGAGCATCATGGTCACTGTATCCCATGCTCAGTACTTGGCCAGTGAATTTGTGACCAGTATCAGTTATGAAGATTTGATCAATTATTGAATCAGTATGCTCTGTTGATCTTGTTGGAGAGTGTATTGTGGGGATCATATTAAAGGATTTGGTTGTGTTTAACAAATCAAGTTTAGCATTACTGTTTTTTGATAAATCAATGTTAAAATCACCACAAAGTGTTATTCTCATATTTAATCTAGAAAAGACACTTCTCAGTTGTACAACAGCTCTTACCTACTTTAAATTATGACACTGATATGGCTATATTAAAATTTTGTCAATCTTTATTTAAACAGAAGCTGCCCGTTTCACATCACAGAATACAGCCCACTACCATTACTTTCAGCATACTATCCTCTGTGTTGTCAGTGTAGCAAGTTTGATCTCTTTATCATCCTGCTGGAAGCACAATAATGGTTACATTTCACATCAGATATACAAATGAGCTAATGCATGTCATAGATGCTTTAATCTTCTTCTTTGTTTGGCATTTGCAAATTTCAGAGCTGCAGGAAGTAGTGACTGTAACTCATTATAAGTAAACATGTGAAAATTTTGCATGAAGAGTAAAGCAAAAGATAAAGAAATGTATTAGGAGAAGTAAAGATCTGAGGTCAGGTTGTGAATCTTTCCAGGATTGCTCTGTCAGTAAGAGCATTGCCCGTAAAAGTCAAGCTTCTGGGTTTGCGTCACAGTCCAGCAAACAGTTTTAATTTGCTAGGAATTTTGGACAAAATGAGAAATAAGGTGAAGTTGGCAGATTTTAGAAATATGATCAAAATCAGAAATTTTTACAAACTGCTGCAGAGTTTGTCATTACCCTCATTTCTGTGTAAAACTCGAAAATCTGACTTCTTTCTAAAGGCTGATGCTCATATATAACCTTAAAATGACTGTTCATTTCCTGTGTAAATAATTGGTATCCTAGATATGACGTCAGATGAAATTATAATATTTCCAGTGAACTATATGTGTTGGTAATAGTTTTATTCACCTATGTCACGTTTCCTGACCTTTTTGCACAAGTCTCAACATGTATGACATATTGTGGCAAAATCTTTAATGTGGTGTATCAATTAAACTGCACATTTTTGTAGTAAGCAAATATTATGAAAGCCACCAGATATGCCATTCAGTTTAGATGTGATGTGATGGAGAAAAGAATTTAAATCGTGCTGTAATCACTAAAGGGATGAAATTTATTGGATTCACAGACTCAAGAGCCAAATTATCATACCTTATTATCATACCTTATGTTATTCTATAGATCAGAATGTCACCATAACTTTCATTCAAAAAATAAAATAATATTGATTTAATATTGAAATAGACATTCTAGAACACTGTTGTACCTCCCCAAACTGTTTGCATCAAGTCATGTGTACTGTGTTGTGATGGCCTGATTGAAGCATACTGAGCAGGGACTCTGTTCATTTACATATTTGTGAAGTGCTTTATTTGGTGGTTTCCATATTTACATAATGTAACTTTGATAGCCAATAAAAGTTTGAATATTTTAACAAAACTGTGTCATGGCTGTCAACGTTTATTTTATGCAAAAGGCCAAATGTTAAAATAAGGAGTGTTGTGATCACTTTTAAAGAATGGAAACTGTTTTAAGCAGTAAGGCACACATGACACAGGAGACACATGCTGCATATGGCCAACAGGCAGTAGAGCAAGTGAACACAATGGTTAACCATCCCAGGCAATAATGGTACACTGCCGCAATTGCAGTCACTGCTGAGGTGACGTGCTGTAAGCAGTGGAAATAGTCGTGGCCAGCTGACCGAGGCCAAAACAAGGAAGTGCTGGCTCAGGTGGGGCATTTCTGGACTGTTCGAGAGGTTCAAGAAGCTTCTGGAAAGATTGTAACAGTAACTTAGTACATGAATGAAATTAATTTCACTTTTAAACTGAAAGTTGGTAAGGAAAAAAATGCTGTTCAGCTTGATGGGGACTTCAGTTACAAGAAAGGTACTGGCAATGAGAGACTAATACAATTTGAGCAGAAATGTTAGTTTTATTACAAAATGCTTTCCAGTAATAGTTTGCAAGGGTTGAGCTTTTTAACATTTTCAAAGTGGCTTTCCATTTAGCTGGTGCTGTCAGCCTGTCATTGTCCTCCATGTTGTTTAACCATAATCCAGGAATTTGCAGTCCAGTAATTATCATTGTCATGCTAATCCTCTTAATTGAAGTCACTCGTTCATGTATGCAGCAAGACAACACGATTCTTGTAGAATCCTCTCTATTAGCTTATCTGCAACTGATGGCATAGGTAAGATATATCCCATTCAATTAGCACATGACATATCCTCACACCTACATCTACATGATTACTCTGCAATTAACTGTTAAGTGCCTGGCAGAGGTTTCATCGAACCACCTTTAAGCTATTTCTCTATGGTTCCACTCTCAAACAGTGCATAAGAAAAATGAACACTTAGATCTTTATATGCGAGCTCTGATTTCTCTTATTGTATCACGACGATCGTTTCTCACTCCGTAAGTGGTAACCGACAGAATATTTTTACACTTGAAGGAGAAAGTTGGTGACTGAAATTTCACGAGGAGGTTCTGCCACAATGAAAAACACCTTCGTTTTAATAACTGCCACCCTAATTCATGCACCATATTTATTGTGCACTCCCCTTCTTTAAACTATTTTAATGTCCTCCACACCACACTGCACAGCAATACTCCAGAACAGAAGAGGGCATATAAGCGTGGTGTACTCAGTCTCTTTAATCGATCTGGTGCAGTTTCTAAGTGTTCTGCCAATAAATCACAGTCTTTGGTTTGCTTGACTCACACATTATTTATGTTTAAGTTATTTGCAATTGTAATTCCTAAGTATTCAGGCCTTATCTATTTATGGCCTTTAGATTTGTGTGATTTATCATGCAACCGAAATTCAGAGTATTTCTTTTAGGACTCATGTGGATAACTTCACACTTTTCATTATGTAGAGTCAGTTGCCAGTTTTCACACTGTACAGATATCTTGTCTAAATCATTTTGAAGTTGGTTTTGATCATCTGATGACTTTACAAGATGGTAAATGACATCATCATTTGAAAACAATGTAAGAGGGCTGCTCAGATTGTCTCCTGTGTTGTTTATGTAGATCAGGAGCAGCAGAGGCCCTATAACACTTCCCTGGGGAACGCCAGATATTACTTCAGTTTTACTCGATGACTTTCCATCAGTTACTATGAACTGTGACCTGCCTGATGGAAAATCACGAATCCGGCCGCATATATGAGATGATACTCCATAGGCATGCAATTTGATTAGAAGACGCTTGTGAGGAGCAGTGTCAAAAGCATTCTAGAAATCAAAAAATACTGAATCAATTTGACAAATCCTATCGATAGCACTCATTACTTTGTGAGAATGTGAGAATAGAGAGCTAGTTATGTTTCACAAGAACGATTTTTCCTGAATCCGCGCTGATGATTAGTCAACAAAACATTTTCTTTGAGGTAATTCATTATGTTTGAACATAGAATATGTTCCAAAACCCTACTGCAAATCAACATTAGTGATATGGGCCTGTAATTCAGTGGATTATTCCTGTTTCCTTTCTTGGGTGTTGCTATAACTTGTGCAGCTTTCCAGTCTTTAGGTATAGATATTTTGATGAACGAGCAGTTGTATATCATTGTTAGATATGGAACTATTGTATCAGCACACTCTGAAATGAACCTGAGTGGTATGCAATCTAGACCAGAAGCCGTGCCTTTATCAAGAGATTTGAGCTGCTTCAGTATACTTCTAAGTTACTCTTGTTGGCCGTTGTTCTAGATTGGAATTCTGGAATATTTTCTCTGTCCTCTTTGGTGAATGAGTTTCGGAAAACCATATTAAGTAACTCTACTTTAGTGGCACTGTCATCAGTGACATAACCATTGTTATTGCGTAGTAAAGGTATTGATTGCATCTTGCTGCTGGTGGATGTTACATATGACCAGAATCTCTTTGGGTTTTCTGCCAGATTTCGAGACAAGGTTTCGTTGTGGATACTATTGAAAGCATCTCACGTTGAAATTTGCATTGAATTTCAAGTTTCTGTATAATTTCACCAATCTTGTGGATTTTGCATTGTTTTAAATTTTAAATTTGGCATGCTTTTTTTTATGCTTCTGCAAGAGTGTTCTGACCCATTTAGTGCACGAAAGGGGGGGGGGGGGGGGGTCAGTACTATGGGTTAATTTATGTGGTATATATCTCTCAACTGCCATTGGTGCAATTCAAACCACACCTGGTCTATGCTTACCTAGTCGGATCAGGAGAAGTGGAGACTGTCTCTTAGATAGGCATCTAATGAATTTTTATTTCCTTTTTTAAATAGATATACTTTGCGTTTATTTTTAGTGGATTGGGTGTTATGGTATTCAGTCTTGCTACAGCTGCCTTGTGGTCACTGATCCCTGTATCCATCATGATGCATTTCTGATGTGATTAACAATCTGAGGTATACGCCAAACAGTCGGTGCTGTTGTGTCAGTGCATATTATGTGCTCATGGCAATCACATGCTGACCAATACATTGTACATTTTAAATTAATATTCTGAGTATCAGTTAATGGAGAGAAAAGCCATTAACGTATTTCTAGTTTAATTTGACAGACCACAAATGCACTACACAGTCTGTGCTGTTCCCATGCAGCTTTCACATTGCTTGTCAATCTGCACATCATAGCTTTAAGGTTAATATGCCGAGTATTAGTTCAGAATGAGAAGCAGTGTGACATGTTTGGTTATTGATCTTCTTGCCCACAGTGTACATCAAAATCAAAATGCCTGTCATCAATAAAACCGTTTTTTAACTTTGACCAAGGACACAGCACTTCTGTGTGTTGTGGTGTGTGTGTGTGTGTGTGTGTGTGTGTGTGTGTGTGTGTGTGGGTGCACGTGCGCGCGCACTCACACACACACACACACACACACACACACACACACACCACAACAGTCATCTCTTTCTCGCTCTCTCAAGATTCTTTGTTGGGATTCCTTTATCAACCAATCAACATATTTGTACAACTCAACATATCTCACTTAGCATTACACAAGAGTATGATTTACAATTTCATACAAAACTACAACTTCTCATTATCATGTTCATGGGAAACAATTTTAAATAACAGGTTAATAAACGTGCAAACACACAACATTAGAAAAATATAAACAACAATTCCATGCATAGCAACTGCATGTCGTAAACAGAAACAGAATTGCAGAAAGAAAGTTACGAAATTCACATTATAATAAATCTTCCAAGAAAAGATATAGGGAAATAAGAAAAAAAACAAAAAAACAAAAACAGAAAGCAGAGGAAAAGGAAAAAAAAGCTTTGTATCATGTTATAGTGTTATCTTCATGAGATGAATACATAACTGTGCAAAAAGTAATTTTTAGTGGTGATGAAACCATCATGCCTTTGAAAAACTGTGGAGAAGCAAATACTTCAGGCAAAGGTGAAGGAAACATTGAAATATGCTGTATTGCACTGCCAACTAGGCTGACAACTTCTATGGTTCCAGATCCATGTAAGCTTTCGTTCGAAGCACTGGTTTGTTGTTTCAACTGTAGGTTGATAATAATGATCTCTGTTAATGCTGATCTGCAAAGAGTGTGTTATGTGTACTTGCAATGGCGATAACCTGAAGGGATACAGATTGTTGAGAATTTACTGGAAAGGCAACTTTCCATCGCAGCAGTGTGACACCAGTGATATTCTGAAATGTCTGCTTTTATGTCCGCAGTGTAATGTCTGGGAAGAAAACTTTGAAAGCAGGACAGTGCTTACTTTCAGCAGTGCATAGTTGCACAATTATTTCTAATTTACTCCTTTAATTAATTGGCTTTAATTAGTCCATTGCAATTTTTTTTTTTTTTTTGGTCGGTAATGTAATATATGTGATGTTTGATGTCATGCATTACAGGTATCCGATAAGGTATGTTTTCATTTTTAACATAACACTTAACAGTGAAATAACATAAAAATAAAGGAAATACAGTACTTGAGAAATAAACTGTCAGAAGATAACATCAAATTGGTGTGTGTGTGTGTGTGTGTGTGTGTGTGTGTGTGTGTGTGTGTGTGTGAGGGTGGGTGGGGGAGAGAGAGAACAGTGGAGAGGAGAATAAAGATAGATTGATAAACAGAATTGCTTCAGCCTATATTCACTTATGTGTCTTCCAGTTACTTTTCCTTTTATTTTTCACTTTTCTTGTTTATACTCTTTCTCTTCTCCCCTCTTGGGTCTCGTGCAGTTTGCTGAGTATGTGCTTAGTGAGCACATGCCCGCCAAACTATTGTAGCACCTACTTTCTTTATTGTGCTGCAGTCTCCCGCCTCTGACTATGCTAGATTTTTTTTTTTATTTTATCTTCGATAACTTCACTCATTGTCCTTACATCACTTTTCACCTGAAGTAATTTTGGTCCGCTTCTGGCTTTGACCTCCACTTTCAACATATTTTCTGTAGTGTTGACCAAAGGGGTGGAATGGCTTAAATAATGCCTTCTCTCTTTGCTGACAACCCTTTGTACACTTTACCTGCATAGGCTCATATATGCTCTTATAAAACAATGCGGTAGCCAATCCAACATGGTGGGGTCTTTATATAACCTTTGGCACAGCTCTCTGACACACGCTGATTACGTTGCTGATGCTTGAGCTGCTAACACCCTAAGCGTGCAAAAGGGTAGATGCCCGTCTTCCTGGTGCATCTGCACTCTCAGCACCTGCCATTTCAAATGACATTTGCTGTGGCTGTGCGGTTCCCATGGGGAGAGCTCTTAATCAGAGTAGATAGCATCAAGATGAACATTTCACACATGACACGTATCAAATTGATCCAACACAATGGCTGCCCTGATTCAGTTGTCTCAAAAGGCAGGTCTAGGATTCAAACACAGACAGTTACAATCCTACTGCTTTCCCTACACTAGATTCTCAAATGGAAGAGAGACAAGCCAAACGACTGGAAGTGAAACAATTTAGTCAGTACTTCATATGTAAGAGAACAGATGGAGCGGCTTTGTGGTGACAAAACCATTGTTATCTGTGGAACACATAGTCGCAAGCTCCTGAGCCATGTGAATGACTGCATGACAGACCAGTGACTATTGCCACATGTAAAACATTGAATATAGTCCAAGGAGCTATCTTTCACAGAGATCTCACACTCCAGACAGACAAGGAGCTATGAGTGTATCTCAAATGGTGAGGTGTACATTTTGTCTGATGCCTGTTAAGAGGTCACAAGGCGAACTGAACAGATACATTCACATTCAGCTTGACTTTTAAAGGAAATATCCTCCCAAAAAAGGTTGAAGTTGTGACACACAGATGTGACATGAAATCTTATGTCCTACCACCCATGAAGTGTTTCCAATGTTTACGCTTCGGTCAAATTTCATCCTGCTGCTCGGCAGACCGAAAATGTGGAAACTGCGGACAATCCCGAAGGTATCTGTTGGTCCATTATGGCCAGGGGACATCGGCTGATATGGATTTCTCGATTCAAAAAACTTTACCAACAGCCATATACGTTGGTTTATTTTATTTTATATATCAAATGCTACCAGTTTCGGCAACTCAGTATTGCCATCTTCAGGCATCATACACTATTTTCGCATTAACAAGCATATAGTTTGGTACCGTAAAACTGGCACCATAAATCCAAACCGTTATGAAACTGATTCATATGAAAGGGTGACAGCGACTGAGCCCACATACAGTCCTGTTCAGCTCTTCAAGAATATTAGGATGCTGCTGTCATTTACACTGACAGCTCTAAAACCACGAATAGGGAGGGATATGCTTTTACACCTTCCCATTCATTGCTGGGAACATGTAGTGTTTTTATGATGGAGCTGATAGCCATTAACAGAGTCCTAAATTTTATTAAATAGTCCTCTGTTGACTGCATTTTAATTTGCACTGCACTGTCAGAGTGTACAGTCCTCGGGCTATTGATCACTGTTGTTCCATGTGATATCTGCTATATATGACCTTCTCTTTGACATTAGTTGCACTGCCTGCTCAGTTGACTGTCTCTGGGTGCCAGCTCTTGTGGGTATCCCGGGGAATGAACTGGTTGACCACTTGGCTTGAGAAGCAATTACTTGCCCCATGTTGGCTTTGACGGTACCAGGTGCCAATTTGTGGGTGCAAATAAGGCCCATGCTTATTTGGAGATGGATTGTTCCTTTGATAAACTCCGCACTATTAAGGGGAGTACTGATGCATGGAATTCCTCCTCCTGATCCTCCAGGAGGGAAACCACAGTACTGTGGTTTCTCTGATTTAGCTATACCAGACTAACTCATAGTTTTATTTTATGTAATGAGCCAGCCTCACATTTTGGTTGTGATGGTGGTATGCCCCCTTCTTCTGGTCCTCCATGCTAACAACGGTCTTCAGTATTGGCGGCTGAGCCACAGGCAGTTGAACTGGTTCTCTATTTTCGCCTGGAATGTGGTTTTCAATCTCAGATATAAAGTTTTAAACTACTTTCAGGGTGGAAGCAGGCTTGTTAGGATCAGAGCATCTGCTGCATTCTGGGTCTGGAGGATTCTCAACACTATCTGTTTGTCCAGCTGCCTCTTTCATCCCTCTTTTAATCTGTTTTAATTGCTTTTAGATGTGGTTCGCATCTTTCCCTGGTGCTCCCTATTTTCCAATTTAGTGATAGCACTCTGTTGAATAGTATGTGCTTTTTAATGTCTTGACTATAATGGATCAGGGGTGGAGCAGCTGTGCATGGGACAGTTCCCGTCACTTGCAGAGACCTGCGGACACCCACCTGCTGCATTACCTGCTTCTCTTGTCTTGTTTTTGTTGTTGATGGTGCAATCGATGTCCACTACATTTTTAGCCTTCTCACTTCTATTATTCTGTGTCTCCCAACTAGAAGTTGTTCTTAACTCTGTAACTGTTCTCAGGTCTGCAGTTGGTATTGCCTTCATGCTTTGATTTTTCTGCTCCTGCCTACTCTCATCATCAGAATATGTTTCTGGCAGACGCCACAATCTCCAGATGTACTACCCTGACCGAGAGACAGTGGACTAACCCTTAACCCCAACTCTCTCTCTCTCTACTTTGTACTCTGATCTTATCATCTCTGGACTAAAGGCGGCATAATGCTTACTAGAGTACCATCTCTGACCTACACTTTCTAATGCTTCCATGCTTCATGTCTGTCTATCCATGTCCTCACTACAGATGGGTCCCTCTCATCCTGCAGTGTGACCGATCTGCTCTTCATTTTTTATTTTCCCCAATCTATACTGCTATTCTTTCCAAGAAAGGAACTGAAGGTCCTAAAATGTAGGATAGTGTCGTCAGTTTTACTTTTGTATGTGTATGGAAACATTAAACATTTTACTTTTCAAAGATAAGTACTAGCCAACAGTTCTGTCTCATAATTTATAAATACTTAATTGCCCCAGTTGTGGAGAATTGTATTCCTCTACTGATATTATTTAAGGCTGATAAGCTTATAGTTTATGTTGCTGCAGTTATTCTATATTCCACCTTTGTAGACTTGTCTTCTTTCTTTGGCCTTATTCTGTGAATATTTTTGCAAGTTCTACTGTGTTACTTTTGCTCCAGCTTTAACCATTTATTTTGAAAGCACCTTTAACATTCAGATACCATACCTTTCCTCTTACTTCGAAGGTCCTTATACACTTTATCTAGTAATTCTTTGGGAGTGTAATTATGTTCGGTATTAACTGTATATATATATCACCATACATCAAAAAGTTTTTTTTTTTTTTTTTTTTTGTGTGTGTGTGTGTGTGTGTGTGTGTGTGTGTGTGAATGCATGTATATTTCCTCTCTGTTATTACTGTGGCCTGTACCATCGTTATGGGTGAAATGCGATGTCTTCCCAGTGTAATTTTTAGTATACATTGTAAATCCTTTTCATATGGTTGTGCTTGATAACAGCAGCTGTAATATGTGTGTTTTATATGTACAAGGATCATTTCAAAAGTTTTGCACATTGTAAGATAGAACTGAACAAAATAATTGATTTTACAAAATACTCTACAGGCCTTCAGTATAATCTTCATTATTGCTTATGAATGGTTCCCAATGTTTTGGCAACTTATGTTTTCTGGATAGGACACCTTCATTGTTGGTCTGTTTGATTACTCTGATCACCTCACTGGCACCTTCATCAGTTGTATCAAAACATGGTGTTGCTCCTTCAATTTGGAAAACAAATCGAAGTCTGTTGAGCTTGTATTATGACTGCATGGTGGGTGCAAAATTATTTCCCATCCATATTTGCCCAGCATTTCTTACTGATTCGGCAATACGCTGTCTTACATTATCATGCAAAATGAGGATATTAGTTGCAAACATGTCAGGCCTTCTTTGACGAATTTTTGGGCGCAAAACAGATTGTAGTATGTGTGTGTTACAGATGTCCCCTGGGTAGAATTGCCATATCTTGCTGGAACTTATTGCGGCAGAAGCAGTTGGTACACCATATTTTTCAGAAGATTTTGCCTTTCTCAGCAAGTCTTTCTTTGCTTTTATGTGTTCATAAAACTCCCTACAAGTCAGCTTGTAGTTAAACTGGCACTGTAAAATTGATTACACTGTCCATGGCCTCAGTCTATTTCTTTCATCAGTCCACTGGGCTGACATCAGTGAAAATACTCTTTCCACAGTGGTGCTGTGTGCAAGAATAGAAAAATACTTGCATAATTTTAGCAGTTGGCATTTGTGTTTAGGAATTTCGGTTTCCGTAAAAAAGTAAATCCACCTTTCTTCCACATAGTGTTTAGACTTCCATTCTTCCATGCCACGCTTAATTCCTAAAAAACCTCTTCAGGTACATATACACTATGTGATCAAAAGTATCCAGACACTTGGCTGAAAATGACTTACAAGTTTGTTGTGCCCTCCATGGGTAATGCTAGAATTCAGTATGGTGTTGGCCCATCCTTAGCCTTGATGACAGCTTCCACTATCACAGGCATATGTTCAGTCAGGTGCTGGAAGGTTTCTTGGGGAATGGCAGCCCATTCTTCATGGAGTGCTGCACTGAGGAGAGGTATCGATGTCAGTCAGTGAGACTTGGCACGAAGTCGGCGTTCCAAAACATCCCAAATGTGCTCTATAGGATTCATGTCAGGACTCTGTGCAGACCAGTCCATTACAGGGATGTTATTGTCGTGTAACCACTCCGCCACAGGCTGTGCGTTATGAACAAGTACTCGATCATGTTGAAAGATGCAATCGCCTTTCCCGAATTGTTCTTCAACAGTGGGAAGCAAGGAGGTGCTTAAAACATCAATGTAGGCTTGTGCTGTGATAGTGCCATGCAAAACAACAAGGGGTGCAAGCCCCCTCCATGAAAAACGCGACCACACCATAACACCACCGCCTCCGAATTTTACTGTTGGCACTACACACACTGGCAGATGACGTTCATCAGGCAATTGCCAGACACACACCCTGCCATCGGATCACCACATTGCATACCATGATTCGTCACTCCACACAATGATTTTCCATTGTTCAGTCGTCCAATGTTTACGCTCCTTAAACCAAGCGAGGTGTTGTTTGGTATTTAGTGGTGCAATGTGTGGCTTGTGAGCAGCTGCTCGACCATGAAATCCAAGTTTTCTCACCTCCCGTCTAACTTGTCATAGTACTTGCAATGGATCCTGGTGCAGTTTGGAATTCCTGTGCGATGGTGTGGATGGGTGTCTGCCAATTACACATTATGACCCTCTTCAACTGTCTGCAGTCTCTGTCAGTCAACAGACGAGTTCGGCCTGTACACTTTTGTGCTGTACATGTCCCTTCATGTTTCCACTTCACTATTACATTGTAACCTAGGGATTTTTAGGAGTGTGGAAATCTCGCGTACAGGTATGACACAAGTGACACCCAATCACATGACCACGTTTGAAGTCTGTGAGTACCATGGAGCGCCCATTCTGTTCTCTCACGATGCATAATGACTACTGAGGCCACTGATACGGAGTACCTGGCAGCAGGTGGCAGCACAATGCACCTAATATGAAAAATGTATGTTTTTGGGGGTGTGCGGACACTTTTGATCACTAGTGTATTTCTGAAAACACTTTTTGCCTGAAATCTGCACAACATTTTTAGTCAGGTGTATAATAGTGTTTTCAATCACTACCTAATCTGGGATTTCAGATAGCATCATCCAATCAAATATTTGATATTTATTAAAAGACATAGCCCATTTCTCTAAATAATAAAATGCTGTGGTATAGAAAAACCTAATTATTTTTTGGTTAGTGTTGTCATTTTTTAATTTGTTCAAATTCATCTTGGTTTGCATGCCAATAAAATTCGAGGTCTTTCAGACATCTTTTAGTGTTGATTAATATATTTCTAATTTCAATTATTGAGACCTTATTCTTCTCCACACTTTTTATATTTTTTTCGAACAGAGCCAACTGTGACTGCAGAAACGTGAAGTAAATTTCACTGACTGGACTACTGAAAAAATGTGAAATTATTTTAGGTGGCCTTTCTTCAGCATAAAAAATTGATTTAATGGAGTACAAAGCCTAAGAATTCTATCAAATGTGGGCATTAATGACATTCATCTTGTTTTCAAGTGAGGTAGAAGTGTCTGATGACTGACATCAGCATGTAAGCAGAACTCTTTCAGTTTGTCTGTCCTTACCATGTATATTGAAAAAATAATTAAATACTTTTCATGATGATTAGTTATGTGTTGACAGTTCAGACGCCAGTAGCGCTTGATATAGTATTGTGGAGAATATGGGCAGGGCATCCAGTTCCTTTGACATTTGTTTCTATTTCTTCAATAATTTGGTGAAACTGCTTCACTGGCTGCCTCAGTGAAGCCCTCCGAAGTTGGTATTGATATTGTGTTGATAAAAAGCAATTAATTTATCTAATGGAATTTGCAGTTGTCTTAAAGTACCTAGACAAAACTTAGCAGTTGTCTCCAGTGTTTCGTTATCCAATGAATCAAACTGCAACAGCTTCTGTTGGATTCTGCCAGTTTCAGTCAAATATTTAACAACTAAAGGAAACATATTTTCAACTTTTTGGTTTGATGTGGCGGTGTTTATGCCGTAAAATGAAACTTCTTGCAATCGTTTTATGCATTTTGGCACAGAGTGTGGTCCGAAAATATTTTTAGCAATTGCAGTAGCTTTTGTCCTGACTGTAAGCTGTTTTGTGGTGACTTTTGGAGTCAGGATACATTGCGGCACTCAGTTTTATGGTACAGTGAAGAGAACTGAAGGATTGATGATATTTGACAGCTTTATAAACTGTTGTTGGTTCTGCAGCAGCAACGTGTGATTCTTCCTGGGTATCTTCTTCAGTCATGAATGTAGAAATAGTCTTTGATGCCGATTCTACTGTGAAACTATTTTTATGATTCTTCCTAGAAATGTGATGCCCCCTCACGTCTTCCTTACCTCCATCGTACGTATACTTAAAGGCAACTTCTTTAAAGAAGGGAATTATTTAAACTGAATGACTTTCTTTTCAACATATTATTTAAGGATGTTACTATACCATTACTGGTTCAGAATTTGTACATTTTATTATCAGACTGCTTTCATGCTTTTGTCATGCATATGATGCATCGGTTTAGTGGTGGGATGCTGTTAAATGTGTGTGTGGAGCATTTGTTTTCATAGTTTTCGTCCAAAAAATCAATTTGCATTGTTGATTGTATTTTCACAATCACAAATGTCGGTTTGCGTTATTAAACACTGTAATTTGGTCACAAAATAAATTTCCATTCCATGCCAAATGTCGTGACTCAATCACGACATATGAGAACAAATACGGGGTATTTGTTATTCTCCTTTTACAGAGGATAACATCTATAACAGTTATTTATAGTTGTGTGTTAGAAGAGATCATGAAATATTTGAGCAGGGTAGCATACATAATTTCCAGAATAGTTGACTGATTGCAGTATTTCTTGCTTTCTTTTTTCTTTTTTTAATTTTATTTATAATTTTATTCCCAACAAGTGGTAGGTATTTTA
Organism: Schistocerca americana; assembly: GCF_021461395.2. Taxonomy (NCBI): domain Eukaryota; kingdom Metazoa; phylum Arthropoda; class Insecta; order Orthoptera; family Acrididae; genus Schistocerca; species Schistocerca americana. The sequence continues at coordinate 370,318,281 of NC_060123.1, read as the reverse complement.
TTTATCATCTTACCAGTTTTCTCACATGTGTAATTTGACACTCTTTTTTTATGTTTACAGATGCTGGATGTAATTACACAACTTGTCAAATCAGATTTACCATTAGGAAATCTTTTAGCAACTGTTCTTCTCTGCCTTGCTGAACTGTGCAGTACTCTTCGTGCAAATGCTATTGCATTTTTGCCGAAATTTATGCCTTCACTTATCAAAATATTGCAAAAGCATAATGATCTTCAAAGGTATGTGACTCATTTTATACAGAGAAAAATTGTTATTATAGATGTATGTCAAAAATTCCAGAATAGGTAGAATAAAATTGAGAGATATTATAAATATGATGGATGGTGAAACAGTGATTAGCACTATCTAGATGCAGCAACTCAAAAGGACAAATTTAATTTAAGTGCTGGAAACCACAGTTTTCTCTTATAGTAAATATGATGGAGAAATAAAGAGACAGCAACGGTCCTATCACACTTCCTTGAGGTACTTCAGATGTTACCTTTGCCTCTGTTGATTTAGTTCCGTTAAGAGCGACGTGTTGAGTTCTATCTGCAAGAAAGTCTTGAATCTGTAAGCTCGTATTTTTTTCGTTAAGTGGCAATGCGGGTCGCTGTCAAATGCCTTACTGAAGTCAAGGAACATGGCATCAGCCTGAGCGCCATGGTCCACTGCGCTGTGGATCTCATGGAGGAACAAGATGTTCTGTAATTCTACAACATATTGATATCAACGATATATGTCTATAATTGTGTAGATCTGTCTTATGGCCTTTCTTAAAAAACGAGAATGACCTGCACTTTTTTCCAGTTGTTTGGTACCTTTCGTCGTTCAAGCGATCTACGATAAATTACTGCTAGAAGGGGAGCAAGTTGTTTCGCATAATCTTTATAGAATCTTATAGGTATCTCATCTGGTCATGAAGTCTTTCCACTACTAAGCAGTTGTAGCTGCTTTATGATTCCGTGATTGGTTTTCTCAATATCTGCCATTTCGACATTCGCACGACTATTGAAAGAAGGGACAGTGTTATGATCTTCCATGGTGAAACAACTGCGGAAGACCTAATTCAGTATTTCAGCCTTTTCTCTGTTATCTTCCGTTTTGGTGCCAGTGTGGTCGCTGAGATAATGAATAGATGATTTTGACCCACGTACTGATGTTAGATACGACCAAAATCTCTAAGGGTTTTTACTCGGGTCGGTTGACAACGTCTTACTTTCGAAATCATTGAACGCTTCTCTCATTGCTCTCCTTATGCTCAGTTTCGCTTCGTTCAGCTTTTGTTTGCCAGCTGGGTTTTTACTTCTCTTGAATCTGAGATGAAGTTTCTCTTTGTTTACCTAGCACTTTTCTAACACGGCTATTAAACCATGGTGGATCTTTCCCATCCCTTAAAACCTTACTTAGAACATACTTGTCTAGGGCATATTGAACAATGCCTTTGAATTTTTTCCATTTGTTCTCCACATCTTCATCCTCATCACCGAATTTTGATGCTGACTGATGAGATGATATGAAATTTGTATGAGGGTTCAAGTGCCCATATTAAAATTCTTATTTGATTTAGGGGTTTGTGGTGATACAGATCCTTCAGTGAGGCCACTGCTGAACTGTGGACTTACAAGTTACCAGGAAGAATAAAGATGTTAATATTCTTTTACTCCTTAAAAAAATTGTGATTCTTGTGTACATAAGATATTTGCAGTATTTTCATTGGAACTGTCCCAGATTTAAAAGACTGCTGCTTTTAGAGTTTGATTTTGCCTTGTTATGTGTTACAAATATGATGAACCCTTTTTAGAGTGTACTTAGCTCACTTGGCTTTCCCAGTGGCATGAGAAGTGGTTGTGAGCAGGATTTTCTGCTTCGTGTGATGGAGCATACTGGCATCTGCTTGGATCGCTAATTAAAACAAATCTGTATTATCATAGTGGATAGACACTGCAAAATGGCTGTCAAATGTATTTGCGCGGGAGTGCCACTATTGTTTTGAAGCAGAGCAAATATTTTGATTTGTGGATATCTGTTATCTAACCATTGTTATTGTTGGAATTTTCAGTAGCTGCCATTAAATATAATTATTGCAGTTATTAGTATATGATTAGTGTTTTCTTATAAGGCAAAAAAAAAATTTACACACACACACACACACACACACACACACACACACACACACACACACACACACACACGAGGGGGGGGGGGGGGGGGGGAAGATACAGACAAACTAATGATTGCAATTTCAGAAAAATTGGATGATTTATTCAAGCGAAAAAGCTCTACTAACTAAGGAGTCAGTAATGAGTTGGTCCACTCTGGCCTTCATGCAAGTCATTATTCGGTTTGGCATTGATTGTTAGTATTGTTGGATGTCTGCCTGAGGTATATCATGCCAAACTCTGCCCAGTTGGCGTCTCAGGTCATCAAAATCCTCAGAAGGTTAGAGGGCCCTGCCCATAACGCTCCAAATGCTCTCAATTGGGGAGAGATATGGTGAACTTGAAGGCCAGGGTAGGTTGTAGCAAATATGAGGACAAGCATTAGGAAATCTTGTCATGCGCGCAGGCATATATTATCTTGCTGAAATGTAAGCCCAGGATGGTTTACCATGAGGAACAAGAAAATGGTACACAGAATACCATTGACCTATCACTTTGCTGAAGCGTGCCGCAGATGACAACCTAATGGGCTGGGCTGTGAAAAGAAATGGCACCCCAGACTATCACTCCTGCTGCTGTCTGCAGTGTCACCAGCCAGATTTTCAGGGCTGGAATATCGTTGACTGGAGTAGAAAGAGTCTCGCATCAAATTAAGCTTTGATGACCAGTGTAGATGTGTCTGGGGACACCCTGGACATCGGTGTTATACCTGGCTGTCACCCGCCTTAGGTCCCAACATTCTAGCGTTAAAAGGTTTTTTGGCTTTTCACATTTAACCAAATATAACATTGATGATGATAATTTATGGCAATGTTTGCCGACAAGATAAAGAATGCAACCTTTTAACACTAGATTGCTTACTCACGGCAGTTCTCCTTGGCCGTTTTTTTTTTGTACGACTTGGAAAGAGAGAAAAATTAATGAATGATCACCGATGCGTCGGTTCTCGATTGTGTTCAGGAGACGTACGGATTGATTGCGTGAAAATAGTTTCTCAAATGATCTCTTATCCCGGATTGCTTTCACGCAATCAGACTCTTCAATGAAATTACCTAAGGGACCTGTTTGAATAATTAAAAAAAAAAAAAAAAAAGAAGAAGTTGGAAATGAATGCAAAACAGTTAAATTTTGTAAAAAAAAAAAGTTATTAGATCGGAAACTGAACACATTAATGGTCTCCCAAATACAATCCAGACACCGCGATAAAGAGCGAACCTGTAACAAAGTTCATTTAAACATAAACATTATTTGTGGTTAATTTAAAGAAAAGAATAAGCATAGATTTTCTGTACAGTGAAGCATCAATATATTCTCAAAGAACAAAGGCGTTAAACTATAAACATTAACAAATTTACAATGAGTACAAAACTTACTTTTTTATGTTTTTCTCATACATGGAGCAGTCCAACAATCGCTGCTTTTGTATTTGTGATATTTTGTAAAAATTAATGTTCTGGCGTGCGCGTAAGTACTTTTTTTTATCGTCACAAGGTTTACAAAAGCGTGTGGGTTTTTTTTTTTTTTTTTTTTTTTTTTTTTTTTTTTTTTTTTTTTTTTTGGTGATAATGTGGTTTTTCACACTAAATGAAATATAACTTGTAGCGGTGCTACACAACACGTCTTAACAAGTCGGCGACCAAACATCAAAGGTAATGAAGTACATGTTAACATATCGGCGACCAGAAGTACAACTAACTATAAAGACTCTAGAATTTTCCTTACAAATCATGAATTGTTCTTTCTTCTGTTTCGCAGCTTCTTGCTATCAAGTGCTGCGGCAATGATTTTAAATATCTGCACCCAGCGAGTCATAGTGTTTAAAAGTACCTTTTAAACGCTGACCTCGCGTCTTGGTATAAGCGCACGTTATAAACAGATTTCGTTTCTTTACTCTCGCGTTGTCATGCTTAGTATTATTACAAACTACAGCTCGGTGGCTATCCTTTTCTCATATGCAAAATGTCTGAAATCCAATAATATCACAGCATCCAGGAGTGATGGTCTGGGATGCCATTTCTTTTCACAGCAGGACCCCTTTGGTCAATATTCACAGCACCCTTAGCACATAGTGGTACATTGATGATATTTGTTGCCCTTAATGGCAGCCAATCCTGGGCTTATATTTCACCTAACTAATACCTCCCTGCACCCAGCGAGGGTTCCTCCTGTTTGTCTTCGTTCTTGCCAAACCCTACCTTGACCAGCAAGTGCACTGGATCTTTCCCCAATTGAGAACATTTCGAGCATTACGGACAAGGTCCTCTAACCATCTTGGGATTTTGGCGATCTGATATCCCAGTTGGACAGAATTTGGCAAGATATCCCTCAGGAGGACATACAACAACTCTATTAATCGATGCTAAGCCAAATAACTGAGTGCATAAGGGCCAGAGGTAGACTAGTGGGTTATTGACTTGCTCAATTTGTGAAGGTCTTTCTCTTGACTAAATCGTCTAGTTTTTCTCAAATTGTATTCATTAGTTTGTCTGTGCATGTACATCACGTATACCGATTTTCATCCCATTAGGTTAATTCCTTTATGTTTTGTGTGTGCGTGTGCACGTGTGTTAAGAAAGAATGCTCTTACCAGTTGATGAAGCAGAAACTGTTGAAGCAGGGATCACAGATACGTGAAGCGAAAACAGTTGGAGCAGGGGTCACAGATACATGGAAACAGCTGATGAACTTTGAGCTTTTGGAAATTTTGAGAAGTGTCTTTCTGGTCAGTGAGGTGTAAAAAGGGCCGTGAAAAAATTTCTTCTGATAGCAGATTAATTGTTACCTTGCTAACCTGGCCACTTTAGGTGTATAAACGGTATAAGTAGGTAGTGGTCCAATAGAAATATTTCTGGTTTAGAATGGAGAGACTTATTATTTGCTAAAGACAAGCTAAATACACTGTTTGGAATTATGATAGTGCTAGCCCAGCTGTAAGTAATGTGAGCAAAAATTGTGATTCTCTTCAGCTTTTACAAGAGAATACTGTACACAATATAGTACTGAATATTCACAATATAATTATGTTATGTAGATTTATATATATTTTTAACAAGAGAATGGTTGGCAGTTTGGCACTAAGTACTGATGAGAAATGTCTGTTTACGTATTTTCTGGAAACCGAACACTGCTGTGGAGTGTGATTAACAGAGTAAGACCTGATTGGCTGACAAATAATATCATTTCAAAGGATAATGAGATACATTTTGTTTGTATAAGGAACTGATGACAATCTGACCTAGAAAACTATTTATGGAATGTGTCTGCTGTAATTTATGTTCTAAAACCAACGTTGAGCATGGAACTATCTCTCTAGAACTCACAAGAAACCTACAGTTGAAACTATTCATTGGTAATGTACAGCCACAAATAAATGTATAGTTCATTATGGAAACTGTTAATAATGTGGAAAATAATCCATTGCTATTATTTCTGTAAGTTGTTATAACTTAGTATCTGTGATTTGGAATCATTATCAAAAGCTCTGTTGGTGAGATTCCTCATATTAACACATTTAACTGTAAAAGAAACTGCAACCTGTTGGAGCAGCATGTTAGCTTGTTCAGACATATCATTACTTATTAAAGAACAGATAATATACACAGTCTTCGAGAATAGCAGTGGGTTGTGATGTGTTAAACCTAAAATTCTTCAGATTGCCAGTTAGAAGTAGCATTTGTTTATACCTGTGCAGCTTGTTTAAAAATGTTTCAATTTTGGTAAGTAATTTTTTTTTTTTTTTACAGCCCCGATGTGGTCCTGCTTGCTATCATTACAGCATTACATAAAATTGTTGAGAGCTTATCAAATTTTTTGAGTCCGTATTTGGATAAAATTATGCTGGAAATATGCAAAATATCAGCTAGATGGCAACATGAGCAAGAAAATCAGAAAACATCTTCAGTACTACTAAAACTGAAGGGTATTAGGTATGTTCTGACATAAGTTTGGCCATTGTGTGTAAGTTTTATGTTCTGTTTTTATTAAATAAGTTGTGGTTTTATTTAAGATCTTTCTTAATTTTTATCCAAGCATTGTAGTATAATTTTTACCCTTAAAATTGGATGATAATTTACTGATAGATGATGACATGAAGATGTAACATGGTTATTTGAAACACACGCCATCTTATAATTTCAAACACAGAATTTCAAAAACTCTTACAAGTTCAGTGATTGTCAGAACAATTGAAGGTTGAGTTGATCTGTCAGTTCTGTCATGTTTAGTATATATTTGAAATTACAATGTTCAGAATAGCTTCAAAGTCTGTAATGATTAAATTTGTCAGGCCTACTTATGATGTATTAATTTTACAAACAGCATTTTAGTAGCACGCAAATGGATTGTTATTCAGATATGAGTCTGAAATAACCTCTAAGTTAAATAATATTACCCTCTACTGGAATAGCTAAACCACATCCCCCATGAGGGCTCAGACTACCATTAGTTATTCCCTGAAATGAAGGTTATCATTATCCAAAGTTCCTATTGCCAATCACAGAGTGATATTTTGTCACATGCCCAACCTACAGGATAAAATGATCCATCCTTACACCACACTTGCTCAAAATCTCTTGTGTTGTGTGTTGACCCAGCATAGTCTGTTCAGATCCTGTTTATGCTACTGTGTAATACAAAGTTGGAAACAATGTTTCTCTTTCTTTTCATTTGTAGTCACACTTCTGCATGTAGTATTTTTGAAAATAGTTGTGCGCTATATATGCACTGAATTTCCATTTGTGGTTTCAGCTTACTGATTATTTACTGCCTTTATTGTCTTTGGATATGCTACCACACATTTAGAAATTACATTTTTTAAATGTATGCACAAATGGAAATGGGGTATGATTTTGATACACAAAGTAGTTGTATTAAATATAGAAATGGTTGTGAGGACTTTTGAATTGCTTTTGGTGTTTCCAGAAGAAATTGCTCATGAGATTTATGCAGCACTTCATCTTGACAAAAACATAACTACTAAAATTTTATGGACGACATTGAGTATAATGCTTGGTTGTCTAGTATATGTATTAGGATATTCAGTATCAGTTTTCGTTCTTGTTCATTATTTTTGTATGTAACAGGGTCTTGAACAGTAGAAACAACTTATATATACATTTTGCTACAGGAATGATAATTGAAGAAAGAATGTAACTAATAGAGTAAAAATTTCAGGCAGAAGATTGCAACATTGGTGCCATCACGTATATTGATACCATCTGTGAAAAAATGCTATTCCAAAGTGATGGCAGAAGATGTGCAGGCTCTTGGGCCACTGGCAGGGGTTCTGGCTGATAGCTTCTCAGCAATGAGTGCAGCAGAGTTACAACACCAAATGTTGGAACTAACCAACTTCTTCCTAACAGCATTACAGTTTCGTTCAGAAACAAGTAGTCATCCTGCAGATGTGATTTTTAGTGCTGAAGGTCATATCATTGATGCCCTTGTAGCACTTGTGTTGAAACTGTCAGAATCTTCTTTCAGGCCACTATACTACAATATTTTCCATTGGGCAACTGCAACAGAAGCTCACAAGGATAGGATCATCACCTTTTACAGGTTGGTATACATTGTCATTTGAGATTTGAAAGGACTACACTTTAGTGTTAATACAAACTTCTGTCATAGGTAGTTTGACAAATTACTTCTAATGAAATTTTATAGACTTGTGCAACATCTGAAGTTGACTTTGTATCCAAACAACAGTATTTCTATATTTTAGTTGGACATGTATGGCAAAAGTGTCAGTATACAATCAGGAAATATTGTTAGAGATTGAAACTTTAAGGTGTAAGCATTCATACAGAAAAAGTAAGTAAAGGAAGTGTTAACTTAACATCAAAATTAGATTAGATATTAAAAAATCAAATTCTAATTAACTTTTTGTTTTTTGGTTTGCACTGTGGACGACAGCACGGAAACTGTTGAAATTCAATAATACGTGTGCGACTGGTTTCCTTAGTCAATGGGGTGTATTTAATGGAAACCTAATGCTTGTCAGTTTAGGAGTTACCCAGACATTTTCTAAATAAAAATTAAGGTTTCTACCAAAAGTAATGTGTGTTTCTTGTTAGCAAAACCTCCGTAAATTTTGAATGAATTAATATGTTCATGGTGCAGACAGACACACTGGATTGCGCAGTGGAAAAGTGTGATGAATACTGTTGCTGCAAGTTCTGAATGGAAATCATGTATTTGGATTTACATGAGTCTTTATCATTTTCTCATAATTTGCACATTTTATTGTATTATAGTTATCATCAACTTATCTATGTAATTATAAGTCACTGCATTTACTGATCTTGAATTGTGCTGTTACTGTAATTCCAGAACTGCATGCCAATGTGTGACAGTTTCTATCTTATCTCTGTGTGTCTATAAACTAATCAATTCTACTACTCTTTTACCTCGCAGTATTGTATCTGTGTCAGGTATTGCATGTAAACTCTGTGCAGCTAAAGTTATTACCTTTAACAAGAGCTAACCAATGACATATTATTTGTCACAGTCTGCTTTAATATTAGTAAAGTTGTAAATTTTATGACTGCCAACATACTTGATATAGCCGAACATCTAAAGTAATTGTTCCATAGTAACACCCCAGTATGAATGTTCCCCATCGTCAGCCATATTCTGCTGAACTCAGAAAGGAAGCAGTTTCCTGCCTGTAGAATACAGGTCTCAAAACGTTTTACCTCCCTTCTGCTCACAGCTGCCCTACTGGGTCCTTGTGCCCATTTCCAGCTTACTAAAAGCCACCACCTCTTTACACAAATGGCCTGTGGCAATATCCGTCAGCTTACAGTAGCATGTGAAACTTGAGAACTTTGAGGAAAAATTTGTTTTGTTCCATATCATGTCATCCTGATCTGATCATGTCATAATGATGTAGGGTTTCCATGTTTTTGTAAAAGATGTAAAATATTTGCCTTGGTGCATTGGAATGGTCTTCATTTCTCATTTGTGATATGAGGAGTGTGTTATCAAAGGAACATGGTACATTTTTAGTCTCAGTGGGTCCATATAACGATCTTGTTGTTAGCATCAGTACTAGACCATAAGCTTGTAGGACCCAAAGCCCATTTCCTGTTGCTCAAATTAATTTGGCAAATTTAAGGTGGGGGGGGGGGGGGGGGGGGAGTGTTAGTGAAATTGCAAAAGTATTTAGTTTAATTAAAAATATGTGCTAGATAGTAACATATTTAAATGTGACTTGCACACATGTTTGAAGGAAGTCAATCTACAGTTTTTGATAGGAAAAGAAGTTATGCAATGAAAATTAACATTATCAATTGTTAATAAACATACAATTACATTAAACAATTTAGGAACACTGTTGCTCAACCAGTAGACACAGTATCATGAAACTTGGATAAAACAGTCTTAATGATTCAATAGACAACCTGGATTGGAATGAGTACTAGAGTCCCACCAGTTAAAAGTTTAATGAAATTTTTGTAATATGAACAGTTTTTGAATGCCAGTTTTTTGTGTGTTTCATCACATATCAGTTGTCGTGCACCCCCCACTTACTTTATTGTAGTCCATTTTAAGCAAGTTACTCATATAAACAAGGTTCTAGCGTAAACCATTATGGAGTTATAAGTTCCTAAAAACAAACAAACAGAAAAATTATGTAGAAAAACTAGTTTAAAGTTTACTTTGTTAAATTTTATAACTTTTCATTTTGTGGACATTTGAAACCTTCCTCCATCATAATCAGGGTGTTCCTCATCTTCTCTTCCTCTTTTTTGTGATCTTGTCAACTGCCTCTTGTGAATTTTAAATGCGTTTATCAATGCTGCACCAGTACCTTACATTGTGTTTCATGGCGGATCTTTCAAATATTTTAGTTGTAGTGTGAACATCCATGTCTCCACTTGCCCCTCTGTAATTCTTATTGCATGAGTCTTTTTGACTTCGCTGCCATTCTGCTTCTAATGTTTCATCTTCTAAAGGTCTCCTTGTTGAACAGTCTCGATATTATGATGTACATTGCACATCCAGTACTTTCAGCACTGATCACAGGTGCAATACCGTGAAGAGAAGTGTTTCCACTCTTCAGCCACAGCCTACTGTCACAATAAGGTTTGTACTTCCTTCCAAGGCAGCTTTTGACATACTTTGAATACATGCAACATTAAGAGTTGTGGACGATTCTGAATTTTGTCATCGAACCACAGCACAGGAGGAGGAGGCGGCGGCATGTTGATTAGACCTGTCAGTATAGCACCAGCTGCTGCCTGTTACATAACATTCTCAAAGCATTAACCAAACATTTGGTTTGCCTCATAATTTCCACAGCATGTGTTTGATGTATAAAACGAATCTCTGCATCACAGTTATTACAAAGTAAATACAAATTAATTACAATTGCAATTTTCTATAATTTCCACTTGGCCACTGGTACCGTACGTTCTGCATAATAAAAAATTAGTTAATTTTGGAGCATAAAATGCAAATATCAATCAGTCTAAACCCAGAATCTTGTTAACATGAATTATCAGATTTTGACAGCAAATTAGAATATTTATTCTTCCTAGAAGCACTGTTATCAAGAGAACCTCCAGATGTATCTTGCGTTGTATTTCATTTCATAAAATGATTCCTGACAAACTTGCATTTCTTCTGTTACAAGTGGGGCATAATCATTGATAATAGTACACAGTTCACTCAAAACAGTCACATTCACCCTGTATAAATGCCAATAATTATATCACTTGAAGTACTATCTTGAGAAAGGACAAATTGGCATCTAAAGACTTGCTTACATTGTTTATTCATAGATTAAGTGCCACATGTGGCTGACTTCCATACCTACAACAAAGATAAATACTATAGTGTATGATGTCAAAGATAAAACACAATTGAAGTATGCGAGCAGCAAGTTGATTGCTGCACATGTTGATGTGTCATTCAACCGTGCAGGGGCTGATGTATTATTCTCTTATGTATGGTGATTTGTTTGAAATCACTGCAGGTGCAGTGACATGAAACAGTACCAGTGCAAACTGTTCAATACGCTGAACTTGCATAAAAATGTAGGAACAGTTGGAAATTTGTGTCTGAGCAGGACTCATACCCCATATTTCCTGCTTATTGCGAGTAACCATCTTAACCATTATGCTATCAGAGCATACCTTCTGGCCTAACTCAATCTTTCATTGTTTACTGATATTTCCACATGTGATATTCAAAAATCATAGATGGAAACAAAAGTGACAGTGAAAGTTCGACTGAAGTCTCGAGTCATGCTCTGATAGCCTAATGGTTAATGTAGCTGCTCGTGATAAGAAGGAACTCTGGAGTTTGAGCAAGGAACTCTGGAGTTTGAGCACTGGTCAGACACACATTTTCATCGGTCATAATGTATTCAAGTAACTAACTGGATTTCCAATAGCCATTCCTTCCTTCCTTCCTTTTGCGTTGTTCCTGTTGACAGTGTTAATCACTCAATTTTGTGGAACACGATATGAATCCAAAATAATATGTAGTATTGACCTAAGAGTCTCAGATTTTTGTTAGGTATCATATATCACTATATGGTGTTGAAAGCTCAGATAATTTGATCACTATTTATTTAATTAAAGATCAGTTGGCACAATTAATTCAGTAAATTCTAATTGCAAATCTGCTCCATTTTGTGAAGATGTTCAACATTTGTTGGTGGAAAGGACAATAAATCATACTGAGCCACTATTTGCTTTAATGTTTTATATGCAAATAAAAGACTATAGGCTGTCACTGTGGCATTCATTTTTAACATTGTCAGCACTTTTTGGAGAGAGATCTTTCATTGACAGATGCTACATTGCTTTCACTTTGATTTTATTCATAATGGATATGAGGTCATTTTACACAGTTTAAAAACACTAAAATTAATATGTTTTGCATGTCAGACATTCCTCGTCAGAATTGTTATACAAGAGTCTCTAAAAGTGATCAACATAAAAATGTAAATAAAAATAATAAAATTATGTGGCTACCTCCCTTACAGCTGTGTCTTCTTAAGATATACTTCCACATTATCTGTCCAGCTTATAACATAAACTGAGTTAAATGGCTTCTGTACTATCCTGGGTACAGACATTGTTACAGTAACAGCTGTTCACATGGATTGTTCACGTATGGGCCGAGCAGGTGAGTGGCTGTTACTGTGACTTTGTTAATGCTCAGAACAGCACATCCATTTCATTTTATCAGACGGGCAGGTGATGTGGAAGTACATCTGAAGAAGATGTGATTGCAAGAGAAGTGAGCACGAAATTTTATTATTGTCATTTACATTTTTATATTGATCACTTTTAGAGATACTTGTATAATAATTCTGATGACAAAGGCATGACCTTGAAAATGTGTTAATTGTTGTGGTTTTACGCGGTGAGAAGGTGGTTGAGCCGACATTGATTGTGATCACTTCTTTTTTTGTTGTTCTCTGCCATGTCTGTTTGATGTAAATTCAGGTCTTTGGTATCATTTTCACTCTTGTCTTTGCTGTGGAGCTATTGTGTATTGTGGTCTCAGTCCAAAAACTGATTTAGTGCAGCCCTACTCGGTAGTTTGTCCTGTACAAGCCTCTTCATTTCTGCATTACTATGTCCATTTGTATCTACTTACTCTACTCAGTTCTTGGTCCGTCACTGCAATTTCTTATTTCCAAACTTACCAAATTGATGGTTCCTTGTCTCAGAATGTGTCTCATCAGTCAATCCCTTGTTTTAGTTAGGTTGAGCCATAAATTTCTTTTTTCCCCAGTTTCATTCAGTATCTCCTCCTCAGTTACTCAATCTACTCATCTAATTCTTTGGGTTCTTCTGTAGCACTACATTTCAAAGGCTTTCTATTCTCTTATTGTAACTGTTTAAATCATTTACATTTCACTACCATGCAAGGCAGCATTCCATAAAAATATCTTGAAACACACTCAGAAAACTTTCTTTAAGATTTAGTCTCATATTTGAGACAGAGGAGAGAGTCATTTTGGCAAAATACTTTTAATATAAGGATTGAAATAGAGTTTTAGTCCCTCCACCTCTCCTGTACCCTAGCACTCAGAGAATAATGGCCATTTCAAGATCAGTGGAACAAGTAGTAAGTTGCCTACATTCTGTGTGTGTTCATGTGAAATTTATCATTGTATAATAAAGCGTAAGTGGGACAGTGGGGCCATGCAATTGAAGAACAAGGAATGTTTTGTAGACTAGGTGATAAGTTACTCATGGATGTACAGGGGAAAAATGCTTGAAAGAAATTGATTTTTTTATGTCTTTCAAATGCCTAATCTACATCATACTGTTGGAAGAGACTAAAGTAAGATCCTTGCTGTTTTATGTGACCAGTGCTGCAAGCTGCTAGAGATATTTTTTATCAACCTTATGTATTTTGTGGCTATCATGTCTTGAGACCAGTACATAAATATGTTTCTTTTCTGAACACAGTTAGCTGATGCCTGCGGGGTTGTGAAAACAGTTTTAAATGAAACTGAAATATAAAATTACAACTGATTAAAAATTTATATTATTTGCAGGTTGTCAAGCAATATTGCAGAGTGCTTGAAAGGTTTATTTGTTCTTTTTGCTGGACATTTCATTAAAAATGCTGCTCAGATGTTGGATCAGAATAATGAAACAAAAACAGAAGACTTATATTTTGGAAAAGGAGAGGAAGCAGAAGCAAAAGCAGCTGTGCTGTTGGAATACATTCTTAAAACTCTCCATAAAGTTTTTCTGTATGACAGTCATAACTTTACTAATAAAGAACGATTTGATAGTTTGATGCAACCAGTTGTTGATCAGGTAATAGTCCTCTTGTAAATGTTCTTGCAGTGAATTTGTTCAAAAATCGATTAGATTTCTTTCTGCCAGACAGATTGAATACAGATGACACGTATTTTACAGTGTTTCCCTTACCTTTATAGTCTAGTGTGTGTTTTTTCCTTGCAGATGGAGAACACACTTGGTGGAGTAGAAAATTTACAGTCGAGAGCAAAAAATCTGTTGACACCATGCATTGCTCAATTTGCTGTTGCTACTGCTGATGACACATTGTGGAAACAGTTGAATTACCAAGTTCTTCTGAAAACCAGGCACAATACTCCACAGGTATATATGTAACTTTAGAAGAAGTTATGTATCTGCATAAAAATCTAAGTTACTGCTTGCTGATTTAATGTTATTGTGATCAGCTCTCAGTTACTTCTTTCTTAAGGTCTTTTATTGTCACAGGACCAAAAAATAACTCTGTGTGATAAATAATATGAGAACCGAAACTGAATATTTCAACCTGTTGGGAAAGTTCGCTACTTACAAGGAGACGGCACAACTGTGAGGTCGGGGATTTGTCCGAAATTTTGTGTGGTGAAAAAGGACCCCTAACACCTCACATGGTTAAAATACTCGGAAAATCTCGAGAAAAGTCGATCTGAAGTTTCTTAGGTGCCTTACGAGTATAAAATGTTAGTCCATTGCCGAGCCGCCGTCTGACCTAGATGTTTAGGGCTCGGACTCTTACGCCAGAGGTCTCGAGTTCGATTCCTCCTCCGGCACTTTTTTTTCCCTTCTGTTTCATTTTCTTTTGTTATTCCACCAATTATCCAAAAAGTTTCTCAAACCTATATTATTTCTAAAACATTATTTTAGCTCAAGAATGTAAAGTTTTTCATTCACTGAAAAATATTCGTGCTCGTTGTTCTATTCCGTTTTATGGGGTTTCAAGGTTTAAAGGGGCTTTGTAAGGGTCCCCTTTGGATTATAACTGTCATCTGGGCATAGGACTGTGCGCGAGCCGTGAGAAGTAAACAGCAGTTTGTTTTTCGATTTCGTCGTGAACAGACGTGCCTGTTTCAAATTTAAACGTGTTATTCTGATCCAAGGTTAAACATGTCGATTGAAGAAGTTGCTGGCTCATCTGGAATAGGAGAAGAAATTCCTGAAGAATCCATTCATAGTGGTCTATCAAAATTATGATTAAAGGACCCAGTGGTGTATTATGAAAAGCTGTTGATGGAAAATAATTTAATTGCACCGACATCTTCAGAAGAAATCTCTCGCAATCGTATGTTATTGGCCTGAGAACTTTATAATAATACACTGAAACTTTT
The DNA here is from genome assembly GCF_021461395.2 of Schistocerca americana. NCBI lineage: Eukaryota > Metazoa > Arthropoda > Insecta > Orthoptera > Acrididae > Schistocerca > Schistocerca americana. The sequence goes on along the minus strand of NC_060123.1, from coordinate 370,303,023 downwards.
GGGTGAAAAAGCATTTGTAACTGAAGATCAATTAATTCACGCTCATGAGGATTGCGAAGAATGTGAGGAGAATGACGAACAGTTCGAAGTGCCACAAAGTGATTTGTCTCCAGACGAATATAAAATGTCACCGAAAAGATTTAAAAGTGACATGATTCCCATTGCCTACAAAGTCAAAGTCGTGAATATTGCTAAAGCACACCTCACATGGTCCCTGGCGACATTGCAAAAAAAAGGATTCCGCCAGTTGAAGAGAAAAGAATATCTTTCACAATGGGGTTAAGATATTAAAAGTGGTGGTATGTTGAGGCGATAGATCGTGGACTTACGACCGTTCAGTGGAAGCAAGGGAACAATATCAGCAAGTCACGACAAGAAATTATTGTTTAATATTAAAAATACTATTGTTTCAGGATGCCAATATCAATCTGTTTTCAACAGGACTCTCACTGAAAAAGGGAGTATAACAGTTTTCGTGAAAAAGATGTATTTGAATAAAGTGACGCATTCATACACCACAATATTCAATAACATTATCAGGAAAACAACTCCCGCATGTCTTCATATGCTTACAAGAAGCGACCGGTCATTTCGGACCTCGTATTCACAAATTAATAGATGGCAAACCAATACTTATACAGACGTCATCATAACATCATCGAAGTCCGGAAAATTAACAACAGTTTTATACATGGATTTTCTCTGGAAATGTTTAAAATCTTACGTCAGGGAGAATAAATATTTACTTCTCATTGACTCTTGGGGAGGTCAAACGAATCCGGAGATATATGATGCAATTTTTCAAGAAGACGAAAATATGCCAACTTAGTCTGTAAATGTCATACCTCCAAAATGCACTTCTTTGTTGTAACCTTGTGATGTTTACTTTTACAGGCAAGTTAAAAATATCATAAAGCACTTGCAAAATTGCAGCGCATTGTTACAGAAGAATCGTGAAATTAATTCCCGGGAAGATTGTATAAAAATTCATTCAATAATTCACCATCAATTATCGTCACCAATATTCCGAGACATGATTCAATATGCCTGATTTGCCTCAAAATTATCAGAAACGAGAAACATTTTCGTAAATATTAATGGGACATGTTTTTCTACAGATTTATTGCAAACGCCCTGTGATTGTAAAAAAATCCGCTTTTATAAGTTGCGCAAGATGTCGCAAAAATTATTGCTTTGTTTGTTTTTACAATAATTACCACTGTGGTTCTTGTTTATAATTATTACATGTAGAAAAATTGAATGTTTCCCAGTCGACTTTGTTATTCTGATTAAAAACCCAACGTTTCTCCTCATATACTTTACTATAAAAAATGGAAAACCCACTGCCATGAATTGTGTTGTTGAACAAAAAGAAAATAATTTTTATTCAATAATGTAACTAATTTGTCAAAGATAATGTAGGTTTGGGAAACTTTCTGAATAATTGGTGGAATAACAAAAGAAAATGAAACAGAAGGAAAAAAAAGTGCCGGAGGAGGAATCGAACCCGAGACCTCTGGCATAAGAGTCCGAGCCCTAACCATCTAGGTCAGATGGCGGCTCGGCAATGGACTAACATTTTATACTCATACGGCACCTAAGAAACTTTGGATTGATTTTTCCCGTGATTTACCGCGTAGTGCGTCCTAATATTTTAACCACGTGAGGTGTTAGGGGTCCTCTTTCACCACACAAAATTTCAGACGAACTTTCACAATATTTTCATTCGTTTCTGAGGTGGAAGGGCGGCCGGACCGTGGTTCATCTTCAGATGGTTCGCACCTATTTTTAAATCTGTTGAACCAGACAAAAACATTTGACTGGCTCGTACAATTATCTCCAAAAGCAGTTTTTAATAGTTTGTAAGTCTCAGAAGCTGATTTCACGGTTTTAAACAAAATTTCACACAAACTCATTTGCTCCATTTTCACGCAGACGGAATCTTGCAACAAACCCTAACAGACCAGCACTCAACCAGCTACCACAACGAACTGAATAATGGAAACGCAACTTCTTGTCAGAGGGCGTTCAAGGACAAGGGACTGATTCACTCCGTAGCCTCTGTGTACCTGCCTGCCAAACCAGTAAGCAGTAGCAGATCGATTATTAAAACTTCCCGATCACACCTTGTATACTGGAATAGACTTATAAGAATCTGGATCTTTTTTTTTTCTTGTACAAAGTCGTGCAGTATCAGTTGTTGGAGTACATCCCATCCTCAGAACACAATTTACCAGTCAGTTTGAAACTCCGCTTGTCCAAGATATTTTTTCCATCTTTCCGAGATTTCTCACTGTTTATCATGAAAGACAAAGTTTTATTATTTGATGCGCCACACATTCTTATTGGTTACAAAGATTCATTTCATTACACAACAAAAAAATTATTCTGGAAGTGACACAAATTTCAAAAAAAATTCTGCCTTTGGGTCTGTGTATTCCATATCCACAATTGTATAGAGACTATAAACTTGTTCATTTTACAGGGCATTGGCACTTTAGTGAAGCTTCCAGTTCTTGTTTTATACTAGAGAATGATGGATAGTATGTGAATGTATACACGATAGTTCATTTGAATGTAAAGTAAGTTTGAGGATCAGATCACTTTCAAAAGTCCTGCTTCACAGCATGCACTTGTTTGCTCTACAAATGTCCATGGCATGGGTTGTGTTTTGAGTGCTTGTTGTCGGGTTCCCTTCTACTTGATGGAGGAAGTCCTTTTCAAAACAGAGTGTACAGTATGTATGTGGAGCACCACAGTCAACCCTTCTAGCTGTGAGTGAACCAATTTCTTGCAGTTGTTGTTGTTGTTAGACAAAAGTGACAAGTGATGTCATAATTACAACAGCAATTTGACTATGGCACACTCTTCTCAGTTTATGTGTGCACTGTGAAGCAGGAGATTTGAAAAGTATTTTACATCAGGGATAAGATGACAACTTCACCATAAATGACTGAAGAGGTGAGTGAAATATAGACTGCAGGAAGAGAGAGGAGGAGAGAACAACAATGGTTCATAAATGTGTTTTTTGGGGGCAGAGGTTTCGGGGTGAATGGATTTCAGGTTTAATGGCTGGAGAACTGATTACATTCATGACATTCAACAAAAAGTTGTGGATGATGAGCAATGGATACCATCGGTGAAAGCTGTGTTAATCTAACAGGTTCTTGAATATTGCAACTGTGGAACAACAAAGATAGTATTGTTTTTAAAATATTTTGGAATCATAAGCCACCATCATTTGATGTATGTAATTACTTTTAGTAAGAAACATTTATTTCATACAAAATCAAACGGTATTTAGACTGATACAGTTTACTTTATAAATACCTTCCATTGTCCAAAGACTGCCTTTTAGTACTGCATAGAAGTTATGTGTTGAGCGTTGCATAGATGAAATATTGTATTAACAGATAACATGGTAAGGCTGATGCTAGTATGGTAAGGGAAACTGCAGAAGAGTGTCATTTGTTACCTTACCTGTGTTATTTAGTTTGATGTTTTCTTTCCTTCTTCTGCCAATGCTGTCATTTGGCTTTTGTCTGAATACTAAAATCTAAGGGAGATGACTAATTGGATTAAGAATAAGCTACAGGTATAGGAAATGTGTTCTTCGTGGCTTGATATAGAATTTAGTGGCTAACATTAAGGCATCCAATGGAGTAGTTATAAGGAGTATATTATTTATTGAACATTTCACATGCACAAGAGTGAATAGTTCACAGGTAACCTCAAATCAACACACACATAAAAAGACAACTATTATTAGGGTGTGTAAAGTGTAGCATCTATTTTTGCCAAAATTTTCATCTATTTTTGGCATCGTTTGTATCTATTTTTGGTGAAAGTAGCCTCCTCTTCCTTTGTGTGTGTGTGTGTGTGTGTGTGTGTGTGTGTGTGTGTGTGTGTGTAGTGCTTTGAAACTGACAGTTAACAAAAAGTGGTGATTTGGGAACTTTTTGACTGGAACATTTGCTTTTGCCTTCAACAGTTGTTTTTCCAAAATAGCTTTTGCTTTCATCTTTTGGCTGTATTTAAGCCCTCAGTAAATAATCATTTTATAGTGGAGGAGCAGCAATTTCCCACTTGTGAACTGAATGCGTCTCTGATTTAACTTGTTAACATAAAACCTTGAGATATCTCACTATTATTTTGACAGAAGCTTAAAATCCCGAGTATACTCAAGCAACTTAAGAAGAGACCTTCAAAAAAATAAAACCTTACTTATGATTTATGGAAAATCTCATATAAGATGTGAAACAAATACTAACAAAGAGATAGAGGGGCTGGCCAGTACTTACCTCAGCTCAGTACAGCCGATAGATACACATAAAACAGAACTGAAAATTTACATTCCTAGCTTTCGGAACTTTGTTCCTTCATCAGGGAGGAGAGAGGGGAAAAAATGGAAGAAGGGAAAATGGATTCAGTTACTCACAACCCAGGTTATGAAGCAACAGGGAAAGGTAAACAGGGAGGGTAGCAAGGATGGAGGCATGGTTGTCAGAGGGAAGCCAAAGATATTCTACTGTAAGTACTGTGCCAGCTTCAAACCAAAGAGGATGCATACAGAAGTAAAGAGGTATATAGTATAAAGATTAACACAACTATGTAGGATGAAAAGATGCGTGAATGGCTAAAGAGGAAAGGGAAAGAGGAGAAGACTGAAGAGTGAATGGGAGTGAGGTTGTTTAACGTAGGTTCAGTCCAGGGGGATGGCGGGATGAAAGGATGTGTTGGAGTGCAAGTTCCCATCTGCGCAGTTCAGAGGGACTGGTGTTGGGTGGGAGAAGCCAAATGGCACATACGGTGTAGCAGGTTCCTAGGTCCCTAGAATTATGCTGGAGGGCATGCTCCGCTACTGGGTATTGGGCATCTCCTAGGCGGACAGTTCGGTGGCTGAGCGCATGAATGGACACAGACGAACTGTCCGCCTAGGAGATGCCCAAAACCCAGTAGCGGAGCATGCCCTCCAGCATAATTCTAGGGACCTAGGAACCTGCTACACCGTATGTGCCATTTGGCTTCTCCCACCCAACACCAGTCCCTCTGAACTGCGCAGATGGGAACTTGCACTCCAACACATCCTTTCATCCCGCCATCCCCCTGGACTGAACCTACGTTAAACAACCTCACTCCCATTCACTCTTCAGTCTTCTCCTCTTTCCCTTTCCTCTTTAGCCATTCATGCATCTTTTCATCCTACATAGTTGTGTTTATCTTTATACTATATACCTCTTTACTTCTGTATGCATTCTCTTTGGTTTGAAGCTGGCACAGTACTTACAGTAGAATATCTTTGGCTTCCCTCTGACAACCATGCCTCCATCCTTGCTACCCTCCCTGTTTACCTTTCCCTGTTGCTTCATAACCTGGGTTGTGAGTAACTGAATCCACTTTCCCTTCTTCCCTTTTTTCCCCTCTCTCCTCCCTGATGAAGGAACAAAGTTCCGAAAGCTAGGAATGTAAATTTTCAGTTCTGTTTTATGTGTATCTATCGGCTGTACTGAGCTGAGGTAAGTACTGGCCAGCCCCTCTATCTCTTTGTTAGTATTTGTTTCAAAACCTTACTTATATCTGTTTCAGCACATAGTTACATGTTTGGCTGCAAGAGAGCATTTGGTACTACGTTCGTAGCTTGGCTGTCTGGTTTTGCTTGAGGTGGTTGCCACTAGATACCGTCTTTCCTGTGTGCAGCTTTGAATAATCGACAACAAAACATTCACTTTTGGACATTATTATTATTATTAATATTAATATTATTAATATTTATGGCTGGGGACAAGTAAACACCAAAGCCATCAGTGATATACCAACAAATATTTAAAAATGACAATAAATGGGTAACCAAGTTTCACTCTCCCCCACAAGAATTGCAAGGCCACCCAGATAAGATGAGCTTCAGAAAATCTCGTAATAAAATCCCAAAGGGGCACAGCACAATAACTAGACACAAATAAAATCAGGGATAAAATACCAGCAAAAAAAGGGGGCAGGGGGGCGGGGCAGATAACTGTGGCTGGATGAGTATTTACAAATGTGAGTGACTGAGCCACTACGTGACACATTAAAATCACACATCCGTTATGTTGGAAAGAATTTCGGACACCACGTTAAATCTCAAAATACAAACAACACTCACCTCATTATCAATTAAACAGAGGCCAGGTCCTTTGGGAGTCCCAGATCAATCATCAGGTCATATTACAAGGTATGTACATAGAGTAAGTTCCGTTTGGTTATATAAAACAAATATGTACAGATACAGAAAAAAATATTTATTGTACAAAAATCTACGACTGTTAAACTAATTTACTACATAGCCTCCAAAATTTTGTAAGCACTTGTCATAGCGTGGCACAAGTTTTTCTGTGCCGTCTTCACAGAAGGTTGCCACCTGTGTATTCAACCATGTGGTAACATGTTCTTTCAGCTCGTCATTATCGTTGAAGTGTTGACCACCGAGGACAGGTTTTAGGTGTAAGAAGAGATGGAGGAGCTAGGTGCTGGATGTACGGAGGATGATCAAATGCATCCCAGTGAAATTCCTGTAAGAGTTGTTTGGTCACATTCACTGCGAGAGGTCGGACATTATCATGGAAAAAAACAACACCTTTTGACAGCAATCATTGGTGCTTGTTCAGTATTGCACGGCACAATTTCTTAAAGGTCTCGCAGTAACCATGAGCATTGATTGTTTGGTCTCGTGGTAAGAAATCAATCAGCAAAATGCCTTTTCTGTCCCAAAAAAAATGGTGCACATGACTTTTCGAGGTGTCAAGATTTGCTTAGGCTTAACCTTTGTTGGGGATTAAGTGTGCCTCCACTCCATTGATTGCTGTTTTGTTTCAGGGGTGTCGTACAATACCCAAGTTTCATCTCCCATGACTATCCGAGAAAGAAAACCATCACCTTCTTCATTGTAGTGTGTCAAAAACCGAAATCCACTGCCAATCCGTTGTTTTTTGTGTTGTTCAGTAAGAATTTTGGGTAACAAACGTGAGCAAAGTTTACGAAATTTCATTTTTTCAGTAACAGTTTCATGAATTAGTGATCGTCAGATTTGCGGAACTTCCATAGCAAGGGCACTAAGTGCAAACTTATGGTTCTGCTTAGTTTTCTCTTCAATTGTGTGAACCAGTTCATCAGTAACCACAGACGGGCGTCCACTTCGTTCTTCATTGTGCACTTGATCACATCCTTCATTGAACAGTCTGACCCATCTTCTAACCATTGAATCACTCATAGCATTTTGTCCATAAACCTCACAGATTTGCTGATGAATTTTCTTTGGTTTAACTTTCTTTGCTTTTAGAAAATTAATCACAGATCTGATTTCACATGCGGCGGCATTTTCAATTACGGGTGACATTATAAAGAAGCACTACAAAGCACACGTCGGCAGCAGTGATCTGAAAATTGCGTACTTGTCTTCTCCTTGAGTTAGAGTAACTGCCGTGCATGCTCGGAACTGCGATCATAGCGCTGCCACGGGTAGAAATAGAAACAGAACTTACTTTGTGGACGACCCCTTGTATAAAACACACTCAATTAAAGTACGTCATATTGACATACTGTTCCAGGTGTGTCCACATCTCTGATGTATTGGGGTGCCTCGTGACATTTGAGGAAGCCATGTGTCGGTGGACAATGTCCCATTTGGAACCATGTATGGCTACTTCTACAGACAGTTACGGGCGGAAGGAGGTCATCCATGGTCTCACTGAAGATTTTATGGAATTAAGTTTAATATTCCTCCCTTCCGACCACTGAGTCTCCCACCGACCCTTTGCCTTCCTGGTCACAAATGAAGTGGCAACCTGCAGGGGGACTGAACAGTGAGCAAGAGGAGGTAGGGAGCAAGCCCCCTTGGCAGCTGCATCAGCAAGTTCATTTCTCTGAATCCCTATGTGCCCCAAAACCCAGCAGAAAATGATTTCCTTGTCTTGCCTTTGTAAGAGAAAAGAGTGTCTCATGCTCTTCTTACACTATTTGAACTGTCCAATAACAAGGTGGACACTTTGAGACTCTGAGCAGATGAGGATTTTCTTGCATGACGCTGTCTCATCTGCTCCACTTGCCTCAGGACAGCAAACAATTATGTGTAATAAACTGAAAACTGCTGTGGAAGCGCTATCCTCTGGACAGTGTTGGTAAACATGACAGAACAACTGAGAAACTCTCCCTGCGTAGACCCATATGTATAAACAGTAACAACATCTGGGTGGTGGCATAAAATCTTGTTAAATGTAATCACAAGAATGTAATGTGGGGTACAATGCTTCCCGTTAGCAGTCAGTTCTGAAATTAATCTGAGCCTCATTACTAGCCAGGGGGATGCATACTCTACCCCAGCTTTGGACCTTAATGCACCCCCCCCCCCCTTTCCACTCGAGGCATTCCTATGCATTGATCCCAAATGGCCTTGTTGGCTGTGGCTGATGATTGAACAGCCATTCCAGTGGTGGTTGCAACAATGTAGTTGCATGCTGGTGATGTAGGAACTAACAAAGCACTATAGGCTTCACGTACAATGAGAAGATGATGTCGAATAGAAAGCAGAGGCTCACCACACACAGGCCAGCAACAGCAGTCGTGTGATAGGCCCCTGTTGACAGACTAGTACACTCATGATGACCCGCATCCAGAATTTTGAGGCCTTGCTGGCCCATAGATCTGGCATACATATTCAAGCTGGGGTTGCACAAAGGCCTCATAAAGTTGGAGCAGGCATGTCCTGTCAGCCCCCCCTCCCCCCCAAGATGTCTGATTGGTGCATTTAAGGATGTTCAAGACCCTGAGACACCTCAATTTAATTCTTTAAGGTTTTAGCTTCTCATCAAAAGTAGGGCCCAGATATTTCACTTTTGCAGTAAAAGTGAGGACTATATTCCCCAGTTTTAAAATGTGTAAATTAAAAAGAGCGGGAGCAGTTAAAATCAACACAAACAGTTTCCTTGAGAGCATTTAAAACCTGTGGTGTAAGACCATTCCTCCAACTGCCTGATTGTCAGTTCCAATTACTGGTCATTGTGAGGTTGGAGGATGCGTGAAGATGGAGAAGCCATCTGCAAACAAGGAACATGTTATGGGACATCACACTGTGGACATAATACTGTTTATTGCAGTGGCGAACCCCATGATACTTAAAACATTCCCTTGAGGGACACCATTCTCCTGCTTAAAATGGTCAGAAGGGACATTCTCAACCTTGTATCTAAAATATTTGTCTGAAAGAAGGACCATATGGAAGTGAGCAGATATCCAAGGAACCCCGACTGATAGAACTGCAACAAAATATTATGCCTCATTATAGTATTGTAGGCCTTTTATAAATAGGATAAAACACCAATAAGGTGTTCCTTACAAAGGAAAGCTTGTCGAACTGCTGCTTCTAACAGGGTCAGATTATAGAATGTGGAGTGAAACTCTCTGAACCCACACTGTGAGTGACTTAGTAGGGATCTGATTTCGAGAACCCACATTAGGCACTGGTTGATCATATGCTCCAGTGTCTGTCCTGTGCAGCTTGTACAGCTAATGCTACTATAACTACCAGGGTTTGTCCAATCCTTCCCTAGTTTTAAAACTGAGTAAAGAATAGGTTCTTTCCATGAGCTGGGAAAGTCTCCAGTCATCCACATTAAATTTGAAGACCTGAAGAATGATCCCCTTTGACCATGGGTCCAACACTTTCAACATGCTGTTCATTATCAGATCTTTTCCAGGTGTCATGTCACAGCTACTGATAGTGCAGAATCCATGTTGGTGGAACAGAAATCAAAATCAGCCTTCTCCTGTGTCTCCTGATATCGATGGAAAGCTGGATCCTGGCTAGAATCAGCCATAAGGGACTTACATGATGCAGCCATTGTCTGAGCTGACTCTCTTGGTGACGTTAGGAGAGACCACTATATTTTTGCAGCAGCTGTTGGCAGTCATGAGTTGCACCTTGAGATCCTCCTGATGGCTTCCCATACTTTACTTACAGATGTGGATCTATCGATGGAGTTAAGGAACTCTTGCCAAGACCTCTGCGTGAATTATTCTCTTCGCCTTAGTGTACGCACCATTTGTGAAGTTGCAAGATTATCTTCTGTTGGGCATTGATTGAATCTGTGCATAGCTGCCCTCCTGTCCCTCTTTGCAGAACGACACCCATCATTCCACTAAGAACCAAGTCGCCTCCCGTTGACTTTGGGATGGACACATCAGTGGCTTGATGAATCACAGCTGCAATGTGATCCACCTGATTCTGGACACCGTCACACTGCTTGAAAACAGCCAGCTGCCTGTGAAGCATCCAGTCAGCCTTTTGGAACAACTATCTCGGCAGCTTCCTTTAGGGATCTGCTCCATTGGGCAGATGGATCCAGATATAGAATAGTTGTTGCTGCCATGAAGATCATTGTCCACTCCCCATTGAGCAGTGTCTACAATGACAGACAAGCAGGAGGAGAAGTCTGTGGCCATAGGCAAGTCCATAGCGGTGCTAAAATCTGTAGCTTGACCCATGTTCATGTGTATTATATCTGTAGTATTAGTCTCTCAAGTATCCAACTCTTGGGGCAAGTGTTGTTAGAACCCATAGTGCACTACGTGCATTGAAGTCCTCTAAGAGAAAACAGGGAAAGGGTAGTTCATCAAGATGTGTGAGGATTGCACTGTCAAGAGGCTGATGGGGCGGTATGTACACAGAGTACACTTGTGACAGAAACTGCCTGTTGCCTTATGGTTAAAGACACAGTGGGGAGTGAAAAGTGTCATTGACGAACACTGCAGCCCCATCTTTTGCCCTGTCACCAGTAGGATTGTCTCTTTTGTGGAGATGATACCTTTCAAGTACAGGCACATCAGTCTGTTTAAAGAGAATGTCTTGAAGACAGAGGCAAAAGGGACTGTCCTGTACAAGGAGTCTCAATTTCTGCAGATGTATCCTTTATTGATTCATATTCCGCTAGAGTATGGGAGCTGTTTCATCTTGATTTACTCATGTCTTTGCTCCACCATGTTGAGGCTCTTGCAGATTGAGGTGAGGTGGAAGAGCTGCTTGGCTCTAGTGAAGAGGCATCAAAATCCATGATGTCCACATCACCAGTTTGACATGCCAGAATAATGTTTGATGGTGCCCAGGACAGCTTAGGACCCGAATGCGGAGACCCTTCCCAGCTGCCTTTCCGAGCAAGGATGAGGGGGAAAAGGGGCCTTTTTTTTGGAAGAAAATGGACATTCAGAGTCACTCTCCTTGTGGGGTGCCTTTGTGATGCGACTGAAATCATTGCTGGTTTCTTCTGTCATAGCTGCCTGGATTGCTTTTGTATTTAGTCCCTTTGGCATGTACTGGTGCAAGTACAGGTTCTGGTGGTTGATAGTGGTACACTGGATGCCATTTGCATCGAAGCGTCGACCTTGGGAATGGGTTTCTGCACCATGCAAATATAAGAAGTGGCAAGGACATGGGGTTTCATTGCCTTATATTCCTTTTTGGCTTCTGCATAGGGGATCCTCTTGGTCACTTTTATTCTGAATTTTGAATGCCTCCACAAAAACAGGGCATTTTGGTTCCAGACTGGCAGTTAATGCAGGCTGCTGGAGATGGACAATCAGTCCCAGCTTCATGGGTTGCCTTTTCACACTTCCCACAAGTCGTTTTGCCTCCACAGCTCAGCATCGTATGGCCGGAACGGAGACATTTGTAACACCGCATAGGGTTAGGTACATAAGGCCTAACCCTGAGATAGAGGAACCCTTCCTTAATATGTTCAGAGAGCGTTGGAGAATTGAAGGTGGCAGTCTTCTCAATCTCTCCATTATTCCTTTGCATTCGTTGCTCCACATACGCTATCCCCTTGATGCCCATTCTTGTTCAGTTCGGCAGTGTCTATTTCCATAATGTGACCACACTCTTGCTTTGCCCTGCTAGTCTTAACCAGTAGAGAACCATTTCGCAGCTGCTTTATAGACTTTAAGGTACCAACAAGCTCTTCTAAGACTTTATGAACATAAAAAGGGGACACTTTTTCAAACGAGCCCTCCTTCCTCTTGATTTTACAAAAAAACATCCTGGTTTATGACTCCTTGAGCCCCATTACTAAAGACAGATTGATTACCAGCAGGACTATCGTCCCTCATTTGTTTGGATGAGTGAGTGCAAGTACTCCCAGGGTGTACACCCATCACACTGAGAGATGGAGAAGAAGATTTCAAGGGTTCCGTCTCGGTCCCACAAGAAGTGAAGTGCGACAGGTACTCTAGAGGTCGTTCGCTACCAACTGTTCCACCTCAAAAGCCGTGCATCTCATTGGTGCACAGCCACAGCACACCTTGAGATTGAGTTTTTTTATTTTTTTTTAAATAGAGATTTTTACCATCCTCGCGATCTGGGTGATCAAGCCGAGATCCCCGTTCCTTGTGATACACAGCGTTCCACCGCTGCCCCGCACGGTGGTCACTGAAGCATACACAGGGTTTATGGTGACACAGGACTGGCTGTGCTTACTAGTCCTATATCGTTGTTTAAGCAATGCTTCAAAAAAGGATTCTTATAGTGATCCTGAGTTTGACATTGAATTTAGCAGCTCAGAAAGTGAAGGAGAATGTTATGTTAGTTCATTAGAGACTGAAAGTGATGACAGTTTGTCAGTTCAGCAACAAGTGCTCAGCCGTGGTACGAGATAAATACATCAACTGCACTCCTCCAACATTTATACAGGGTGTTACAAAAAGGTACGGCCAAACTTTCAGGAAACATTCTTCACACACAAAGAAAGAAAATATGTTATGTGGACATGGGTCCGGAAACGCTTACTTTCCATGTTAGAGCTCATTTCATTACTTCTCTTCAAATCACATTAATCATGGAATGGAAACACACAGCAATAGAACGTACCAGCGTGACTTCAAACACTTTGTTACAGGAAATGTTCAATATGTCCTCCGTTAGCGAGGATACATGCATCCACCCTCCGTCGCATGGAATCCCTGATGCGCTGATGCAGCCCTGGAGAATGGCGTATTGTATCACAGCCGTCCACAATACGAGCACGAAGAGTCTCTACATTTGGTACTGGGGTTGCGTAGACAAGAGCTTTCAAATGCCCCCATAAATGAAAGTCAAGAGGGTTGAGGTTAGGAGAGCGTGGAGGCCATGGAATTGGTCCGCCTCTACCAATCCATCGGTCACCGAATCTGTTGTTGAGAAGCGTACGAACACTTCAACTGAAATGTGCAGGAGCTCCATCGTGCATGAACCACATGTTGTGTCGTACTTGTAAAGGCACATGTTCTAGCAGCACAGGTAGAGTATCCCGTATGAAATCATGATAATGTGCTCCATTGAGTGTAGGTGGAAGAACATGGGGCCCAATCAAGACATCACCAACAATGCCTGCCCAAATGTTAACAGAAAATCTGTGTTGATGACGTGATTGCACAATTGCGTGCAGATTCTCGTCAGCCTACACATGTTGATTGTGAAAATTTACAATTTGATCACGTTGGCATGAAGCCTCATCCGTAAAGAGAACATTTGCACTGAAATGAGGATTGACACATTGTTGGATGACCCATTCGCAGAAGTGTACCCGTGTAGGCCAATCAGCTGCTGATAGTGTCTGCACACGCTGTACATGGTACGGAAACAACTGGTTCTCCCGTAGCACTCTCCATACAGTGACGTGGTCAACGTTACCTTGTACAACAGCAACTTATCTGACACTGACATTAGGGTTATCGTCAACTGCACGAAGAATTGCAGGTGTCCTCGTCGTTCTAGGTCTTCCCCAGTCGCGAGTCTTAGGCTGGAATGTTCCGTGCTCCTTAAGACGCCGATCAATTGCTTCGAACGTCTTCCTGTCGGGACACCTTCGTTCTGGAAATCTGTCTCGATACAAACGTATCGCGCCACAGCTATTGCCCCGTGCTAATTTAGAACTTGAGAAGTGTGCAGCGGTAGAGAGAGCACTTAGCTGGCAACATTTAAGAGAAACTGGGGATTAAAGCTCACTTTATATGGAAAAAGAGGAATTGAAGGAAGAACAGAAGTGAATTAGATGTTGGAAAGGCAAGTGAAAGAAGACAGTAATGGAAACTGCAGACCACAGGAAAAAGAGTATCATAGAGTGGTGGGGAAAAAAAGACATAAATTGCAGAACAAGGGTTGAAAAAGAGATGTTCTAATGAAAAAATGGTGCCACAAGGCAGGAAGAGGATAGCAGAAACAAGGGGGAAAAGAGAAGATTAATTACAAGTGGTTCAAATGGCTCTGAGCACTATGGGACTTAACATCTGAGGTCATCAGTCCCCTAGAACTTAGAACTACTTAAACCTATCTAACCTACGGACATCACACACATCCATGCCCGAGGCAGGATTCGAACCTGCAACCGTAGCAGCCGCACGGTTCCGGACTTTCCACCTAGAACCGCTCGGCCACCACGGTCGGCTGAAGATTAATTACATTTAGAGATAACTATTGTGCTGTAAACAGAGCATTACTCTTGCCATTGTGAATTGAATAATTCAGCCTTTCTTGTGCCAGAAATATTGTCAGACCTGGTACTGCCTGTCTGAGTGCAGGATGGACAAAGTGCCTAATGCCATTGCGTTGCATCATTGCAAGATTGTGTGGGCCTGCAGCATGACACTCTTCGCTTCTGAGGTAATGCAGGCATGAGGCGTTTCACATGCCACTTTCTCATTTTGGGGAAACTGCCTTGACAATAGCTTGTAGATGACACAGGCTGTCATTGACCAAAGTTGATTCTAACCACAAATTTATATGTCAAAGTGCAGCAAAATCAATTGCCAGTTCATTTCTGGGCAAAACACAAGTGAACAGTCATAATATTAAAAACATCATAGCTATTGGGTACATAAATCAAACCCCTGTCTTTGCTCACTGTAGACCAAATACTGTACAGCTTGGTGATGACACAGGAGTATTGTCATTGAGCCCTATAAGCATGACTGACAGGTACTCATTTAAAAATCCAGTGTAGAATAATGACAATATTGTGAAAAGGATAGTTGCTACTCACCACATAGCAAAGATGCTGAATCGCAGATAGGCACTGTGTGTGTGTGTGTGTGTGTGTGTGTGTGTAATTCTGATACATGCAGTTTTGGCAGAAAGCTAACTTTTTTGGCAGCCTTTTTGTTCTGCCTATCTGCAACTCAGCATCTCAAGTATGTAATGAGTAGTAATGTCCTTTTCATAATATTGACAAGTATTCATTGCCTAGATGTATATATTAATCATGTGAAGCAACACACATCAGTTTCTAACAGGGCACTTTTCAAGCAGTTGGGGCTCTTGATACAACTGCTCAGCGATGAACTATTTTGAGGAACTGATCTGGCATTCCAGGTCATTTGATCTTGATCCTATTGACCACATCTAGAAGGTCATCAAGCAGAAAGTTTGGGTCATGTGTCCAGTTCTGATCAGTGTCTGTGCTTAGTGGGTGTTCTTGACCAACACGCCACCCCAACACATTTGGTACCATGTGAAGTACATGTCTCTTATACTAACATTGTAATTATTTGATTTATTTTTCTCCGCTGGCAGTGTCAGACCTGCAAATCATCCCTCTTTTTCTTTCCACTCTGAACTGTACAATCTACTAATTAAGTAAAGGAGAGGGTATATGGTTTCACACCACTCATTATCTTGTCCACATTCCTTCTCTATTTCCATATCTCGGTAATCACAGATTACATATCCAACCATGAAACTTTTCACATCAAGAAAAGCAATGATGAGAATCTCATTAGGAAGTGATAGGCAACAAAAGTATCAGCATTATCATGATCAAGAATGTTATGGATAGCTAGTAACAGTGTTGATAGATATACACTCCTGGAAATGGAGAAAAGAACACATTGACACCGGTGTGTCAGACCCACCATACTTGCTCCGGACACTGCGAGAGGGCTGTACAAGCAATGATCAAACTCACGGCACAGCGGACACACCAGGAACCGCGGTGTTGGCCGTCGAATGGCGCTAGCTGCGCAGCATTTGTGCACCGCCGCCGTCAGTGTCAGCCAGTTTGCCGTGGCATACGGAGCTCCATCGCAGTCTTTAACACTGGTAGCATGCCACGACAGCGTGGACGTGAACCGTATGTGCCGTTGACGGACTTTGAGCGAGGGCGTATAGTGGGCATGCGGGAGGCCGGGTGGACGTACCGCCGAATTGCTCAACACGTGGGGCGTGAGGTCTCCACAGTACATCAATGTTGTCGCCAGTGGTCGGCGGAAGGTGCACGTGCCCGTCGACCTGGGACCGGACCGCAGCGACGCATGGATGCACGCCAAGACCGTAGGATCCTACGCAGTGCCGTAGGGGACCGCACCGCCACTTCCCAGCAAATTAGGGACACTGTTGCTCCTGGGGTATCGGCGAGGACCATTCGCAACCGTCTCCATGAAGCTGGGCTACGGTCCCGCACACCGTTAGGCCATCTTCCGCTCACGCCCCAACATCGTGCAGCCCGCCTCCAGTGGTGTCGCGACAGGCGTGAATGGAGGGACGAATGGAGACGTGTCGTCTTCAGCGATGAGAGTCGCTTCTGCCTTGGTGCCAATGATGGTCGTATGCGTGTTTGGCGCCGTGCAGGTGAGCGCCACAATCAGGACTGCATACGACCGAGGCACACAGGGCCAACACCCGGCATCATGGTGTGGGGAGCGATCTCCTACACTGGCCGTACACCACTGGTGATCATCGAGGGGACACTGAATAGTGCACGGTACATCCAAACCGTCATCAAACCCATCGTTCTACCATTCCTAGACCGGCAAGGGAACTTGCTGTTCCAACAGGACAATGCACGTCCGCATGTATCCCGTGCCACCCAACGTGCTCTAGAAGGTGTATGTCAACTACCCTGGCCAGCAAGATCTCCGGATCTGTCCCCCATTGAGCATGTTTGGCTGTTCCAACAGGACAATGCACGTCCGCATGTATCCCGTGCCACCCAACGTGCTCTAGAAGGTGTATGTCAACTACCCTGGCCAGCAAGATCTCCGGATCTGTCCCCCATTGAGCATGTTTGGCACTGGATGAAGCGTCGTCTCACGCGGTCTCACGTCTCCTACACTGGCCGTACACCACTGGTGATCATCGAGGGGACACTGAATAGTGCACGGTACATCCAAACCGTCATCAAACCCATCGTTCTACCATTCCTAGACCGGCAAGGGAACTTGCTGTTCCAACAGGACAATGCACGTCCGCATGTATCCCGTGCCACCCAACGTGCTCTAGAAGGTGTATGTCAACTACCCTGGCCAGCAAGATCTCCGGATCTGTCCCCCATTGAGCATGTTTGGCACTGGATGAAGCGTCGTCTCACGCGGTCTGCACGTCCAGCACGAACGCTGGTCCAACTGAGGCGCCAGGTGGAAATGGCATGGCAAGCCATTCCACAGGACTACATCCAGCATCTCTACGATCGTCTCCATGGGAGAATAGCAGCCTGCATTGCTGCGAAAGGTGGATATACACTGTACTAGTGCCGACATTGTGCATGCTCTGTTGCCTGTGTCTATGTGCCTGTGGTTCTGTCAGTGTGATCATGTGATGTATCTGACCCCAGGAATGTGTCAATAAAGTTTCCCCTTCCTGGGACAATGAATTCACGGTGTTCTTATTTCAATTTCCAGGAGTGTATTTAATTCTTGGCATGTGAATGAGATGTATCACACTCAACTGATAATGAGCTTAGTCTGGTCTATTTCTTAGAATGGAAACCCAGAATTGCTTCATGATTAGTGGCCATTTAGCATCGTACCCACTGTATCCAAGACCATCTAACACATTGTTCACATTCAAATGACAGCCTACATACAAAAATTCCACTTATGGGACAAATATCAGTCTGGTTTTTGTAATCAATAAAGCACGAACAATACTCTCTGACCTGCAGTATCCAATAGACAAGTGTGAGGCTACAATGTTAACATTATTAGACTTCAACAAAGTGTTTCATACTGTCAACTTTGACATACTTCTCATAAATAATCCCCAGCTAAAATTTTCAGATAGTGCACTGATGTTTGAAAACTGCTTGTCTGTGGAAATGAGAAGTCTTAAAAGAGGCATATTCTTTCAGGTGTGCCATAGGGCTCAGTCCTGGGCCCACTATTGTTCACCTTGCATGTCAGTGACATCTCTTCAATTCTAAATTTCTGTGAATATGATTTCTATACTACTGATGACCTCCAGCTTTACTAAAGTGTTAGACATTAAGATGTCATCTTTCATCATCCAGGTGTGTGGTGATCTACATTCAGTGGCTCTTAGTCCTCCAGAAGTTTCAGAACATATTACACAGATTGCAAAATATTGGATGGAACAACCACTTGTTCTGCTTATCTCCCACATTGTGATGATGTAATCCATCAAGGTACAGGTTTTAAAAACTGTACACCAGGTTGATCTTATTACTACCCCATTGGGCACTGGCACTTGATTGGTCAGCACATGGACACTTCAGACGGGATGCTGGAAATGGAAATACATGACATGAACTTTTGAGGGAGCAGGACAAGGTTGTGGTAAAATTGGTAATGAAGAAGCTACTGTGTTTGTTTACAACAATGTAAGGGCAATACTAATTGTTCTGACTACTGCTGATCAATTCTGATGAATGTGGCCAGATGTACCTTTTTCCTCAATTGCCTCTTCCTTTTATGTAAATGCATGACTTTTTAGTATTCATTATGAAAGAATGCGCCACACTGGTTGTACATGCTTGTATGTAAATAATAGGTAGGCCAGTTGTATTAGCTGCAAGTTGGACCTAATCAGCAGCAAATAAAACTCTGTGTAAAACTGTGTTGCAGTTTGTAAAGTTTGGTGCATTACTCTTCCAGTCTTATATAACTGCACCCAATTTTTTTTCTAAGGGTTCCTGTACAACTTCTTTCAATTGATAACCAGTGAATAAATACACAGTTTCACTGTTTAAATGCAAAGTACACATTTTTTTGTATTAGTCTTGCACCGTATAATTATGCTGTCGGCCATATGGATCATAGATGATTGACAAAATATTTACTTAAGTAATAGTCTGCTAAAGACAAGTTAAAATTCTAAAGGCAAGTTAAAATTCTTACTTGCCTTAGCAGAGTGATGGCATCATGTTGTTGCAGTATTTCAATGAGTTTTGTACTCGTCATCTTCAGGCAAAGTCACTTCGCAAGAAGATGGCGAGTAAGAAACTCATCGAAACATTGTGAAAACACAATGCAGCTCAGCTTGATAATAAATTTATTAACATCAAGTTAGTTACTTAATTACATGTTACATACATCATTTGTATGAGTCTTTCATTGATATGATGTGAAACGAGTCATTTTACAGGATATATGTACATTATTAATGGACACATTATTGTCTTTGGTCCAATTCATGCAACTAAACTTATTATTTTTTTAGTAAAATTGCATCAATGGAATAGAAAGAGTTTCCCAGAAGAAATAATTTTAAATTAGATTTTAGACTTACTTTGCTACCTGTCAGACTTTTTATATTATTGGCAAATGACCAAATATTTTTGTTGATGCAGATTGAACTCCTCTCCGAGTGACAGACAACTTTAACAATTGATAATAAAGGTTGTTTTTCCTCGTCTCAAATTGTGATGGATTATAAATGACGAATTTCTTTAGCGAACATATGAATTGTGACAGCACATGAAAATATACCTAGCTCCTTGGGGAGGTACCTACTTGACGTCCATGGGTGAACACTACACATTATTCTTACTGCTCGCTTTTGTGCAATTAGTACTTTCTTTCTAAGTGGTGAGTTACCCCAGAAAATTATTTTGTATGGCATTATTGAGTGGAAATAAGCAAATTATGGTAGGAGGTTGATATGTTTATCTCCAGGATTAGCAATGATATGAATAGCAAAAGTAGCTGAACTTAATTTTTTGAGAAGCTCAGTAATATGCTTCTTCCAGTTGAAGTTTCCATCAATATGTACACCCAAAAATTTTGAGCATTGTACCTTACGTACTGACTCCTGCTCATTTGCTGTATCAGTTGTTGGTATGACTGTTTGTTGTACAGAGCCAAATGTAATGTGTTTTCTTAATTTATGGAGAGTCCATTTTCATAGAACCACTTAATAATTCTTTGGAAAATAACATTTGCCAACTCCTCTGTTGCTTTCTCTATAGAGGGTGTGTGTTATAACACTAGTATCATCTACAAAAAGTACCGATTTCACGTGTTGAATGTTACTTGCAAGGTCATAAACATATATAGAGAACAGGGGTGGACCCAAAATTGAATCTTGTGGACTGCCGTTTGTGATTTTTACCAACTGGCAATATATTATTATTTAAGGCTTGTACTATTTGATGAGTGACTGTATAAATAGCATTCTCAGTTCAGCAACCTTTCTGGAATCCAAACTGTGATATTCTAAATAAATTGTCTCTACTTAGTGTGTGATTATGTTTAAGTGCATTACATGAGTACAAGTATTACGAGTGAAATAATTATGTAGCTCCAGTCTGTTATACATCTTGTATGGTTTGGATTTATTAATGTTTTATTTCTTTCTTCATTGTTACAGATCAGGCTCATTGCACTTGAAACTTTATGTGAAGTTGCACGGAAGTTGGGTGAAGATTTCTTGCCATTGCTGCCAGAAACTGTTCCATTCCTTGCTGAATTACTAGAAGATGAAGATGAGGAAGTTGAAAAAGCATGCACAAAATCTGTGCAAGAACTAGAGGAAATTCTAGGAGAGCCTCTCCAGAAATATTTTTGAGATGTTTTATTCAGACATGTGAATTATTTTACATATTGTGTTTGTTGTTGACGTGTCAAATGTGATCACTATGTTATTTGTTAATAGTGAGTAGATGGAGATGTAAATTTTATGTATGTAATTTTGTTGGTTCCTCTTTTTTTCCCTGTATATTTATATTCATCCCCCTCCTGGCTTCTGCAGATATTAGGATTTGTACAATTAACAGGCAGTTTGTGATAAGCATGGACGGCAATTTTTTTTAAAAGCCTGTTACAAGACATACCAACAGCATGAATGCAAAATAAATAATTGTGTAGACTTGTCTTCAGGTTGTTCATTTGTTTCTTTGAATAATGTGACATTGATAGCACATGGTGTAATCCTGGCTGGCTTGGCTCTAATGCTTTTGTAGTTGAGAATATGTTAAACACTCATCTTTCTTCCTTTCTGTCCAGTCCATCCCCACCCTTTATTTCTGTGTGAGAACTTAGAAAACAAAGGTAATAACTATTTGCATACTGAGTAACCATAGAATCTAGAGGTTAAAATTTCTGGCATTCTGGCTTTCAACCCAGAAATGTCCCTGTTTGATTCGCTGCAACAATATCGTATCTCTCTGACAAAGACTTTACCTGAAACATGCTTCAGTCAGCCTGAAATGGCCATCTGAGAAACTCACTGAATAAAAAAAATTAATGATATTGGTAAATGAGAATGAAGTGACATTAAAATGGCAAATTTAAATTTGGTAACAGTGTAGCCTTTCATGGCTAGTTTTTACTTTCTTGATCTTTTTGGTTGTGTGGGCATTAGGTTGTGGTCTAAGGCACATTTTCTTGCACATGCAGTCAAGTTTACTCAGGAGCTACTAAAATAAGTGTTAATATTGGTCTTATATAATACAAAAGCAATAGTTATCTGACCAACATGGATAAAGCGGCAGGTAGCAAGTCAAGTCATGCACTGGGACCAGGGAACCACTAAATTCAGTTCTCTAATACTGTGGTCTTATTGAAGTGCAATCATTACTGTAATTGGATGACCAGAGAAGCCATCGAAATTGCTAATGATGAAAATAGCATCATAAAAGGAGAAGGACTGAAATTAGAAAAAGTTGTGGGGGTTTGTGTAAAACAAAACAGATGACACCAATTCTTCTACAGTTCATACTCTGTAACTCACAATGGCAAATCTCTGCAGTCTGTGACCGATTGGATACAATCATTGTCTGCCTGTTGTGCAGTTATGTATTAACATTTTGGCTTGCCGAATGTGTTTGATTTCGAAAAATAGACAGTGAAGTCCTTATCTCTCAGCCTGTCCCTACCGTTAGGAGATAAAACATTACACAATGCCTCACCCAACAACCTAATGCCCATAAGACTAGAATCACCAAGTATTGGGTCTGACAGTTTCTCGATGTGCCATTAATCAAAATTCAGCTAAAGCTACCACAACCACAGTGTTCATTTGTATACATTTAGTCTATGTTGCAAGTGCTGGCACAAAACAAGCTGCCTATTATGCCACTATATGTTGTAAGCAGATGTCTGTTCATAAAATCTTTTTATGTTTCTGTTATCACCAGTAATTATGTTGAATCTCCAGACAGAGCTACCAGTTGATTTTCTGAAACATGCTGATCTTCAAAATATGGATGTGTATTAGAGATGGATTATTTTTGGTTGTCTAACTGCACAGTAGGTGTTTCATGTCTGTATATTCCTGCAGGGTGGTGATAAGAGTGTGATCTGCTTGTATTGATAACAAGGAGGGTCTCTGTTCATATAAACAAAGGTCTTGTGGCACTGTTTTTGAATTTCCAAGTGAGCGCACTTTCTCTCTAAACATAAAGATGTTGAGGGGGGGGGGGGGCTATATTTGAGCAGCTAAGAAGATAATATAGTTGTGGTTTTATCATTGATGTATGTAGTCAAACTTAGGTCTTAACAAGTGTGGTGGGAGTGTATTGCCCTTGCTCAATCAAGGTTAGATCTGTGTGTCGAATCTGAGGAATCCATTGTCTCACCCCTGCTCTTCCCCCCTCTGCTTCCTCTACTATTTGTTCTCCTCCTCTTTTTTTCGAACTCTTCATAAATTCACCTTAAATTTCATGCTTATATTTTGTGTAGACAGTTTTCAGTACAAAGGAAATTCAGAGTTTGTTTCTAGCATTTTCTTTAATAGGTAAAAACTATTTCAGAATTTACACTTGTGGTCATACCCGTACTTCTTGTCAGGAATTAATGTGACAGTATCCTTTGACCTGTTGAGTTCATTATAGTCAGGTTCTGTCTCTAATACTCTTTCTTGTTTCATAATGTAATGTTTGGATGGTACAATTGTTTTTCATAAAGTTTAGAGTCAATACCCAGCTCTAGCAATTGATACTTTGGTTAGTTTGCCACTACTTGTCCAAACACAAATATTCAATCACCACCACAATGTTTTGGTGTCCTCTCAACTTACATACTATTTCATGTCAAGGAAACTTCCAGGCAAATTATGACAAAGTCCACTTTGGCTAAAAAATGTTCCGTGAAATGTGTGTGCAAGACTCTGTCAATGGAAGTGAGATGTTGAGGTGCCAGATATATAAAACTGTTTCTGTTTCTTAACTAACAAGTGCCTGCTGCATTGATGTTAGTAGTGCTATCACGGAAGACGGTACTCAGTTGTTTGTGAAGTGTCCGCAATAGAGTTCATGTATGATTGTCTGGCATGAAGCATTGTACATTACAGGAACTAGCAGACATGTATTTAATATATCAAGCTGCATGGTGTATTGCTCAGGTAGTCAAATAGTTTCACAATGACTAGTTGACTAGTTTTGCTGCAGGTTTAATTTTCTAATTGTCAGAGCACTCATTCTCAATAAAAAACTATGCACATAGGAAAATTTGAAAATACAGTGTTGAGCACTTACGGAGAAGATACATCAGTAAACACCCTTCAGCTTGCATGTGACATGCACACTTGGAAGAATAGTGTTGAGAGTACTAAAGGAGCAGCAGCCACACCTTTATAATAAACAGTGGGGCCAAATGATTTTGAGCCCATAAGTTCTGTCAGTGGATTATGTTGTAATGCGTCATTTAGACAGATAGTAATCACTCCGAACAGCTGCCGTGTCCTTAGTTTGATGCAATATGCATAAAGAAAATGCACTGAAAGATGTTGCCTAATTCAGATACCTGTGAGGATAACAGAAACTGTTGAATAAAGATTGATTAGCAACAGGCAATTTTTTGACTACCATTTAGGAGTGATGCAGCATGGAATTGTTCGTACAGTATGTAACTTTAAGAACATTTATCATCAGTAGTAGAAGAGGAGAAACTGGAGAAGGTAACCTCTACTGCATAATCTGCACTGAAATGAAACTCAGGTTTTGAATATGATCCACTGACTCATTATTAATCATAGTATGGCTGAACATAACTGGGCTGTGAACATCATGGAAGTAGTAGTTTTTGTTGGGAGTAAAATTTGTATGTAGGAATGGTCACATAATTCGTAATATGATTGAGTCATCAAACTATCATGAAACAGCCGTCATACCTTCATAAAAGAAAGTAAGAATTTAAAACCAGAAAGTAGGGAATGTGACCCCTGATTAGAGGCAGAGTTGAACTTCATCAGTGTGATCACTGATGCTGGCCCACCTGATTGTAATGTATCCTAGATAAGTGCTTGCACTTGGATCTTTGCCTTTAATGAGCTATGCTAGCACACCTTATAGCCTAATTTGAAACTGAAATGTACCAATTATTTTTTGTGCAGTGTCTGCTGAGCTAGTGCCTGAAGGAAAAAGGATATGGTTGCCAGTTGCTTATACCAATCCTGTGTGTTTTTCCTGAACTGAAACTTCAAATTTGTTGTGTGTTTGGATTGTAATCAGAATGCTCAGTTTGCAGAATGTTGAACTTCAGCAAAAGAACATTGGATTTGAATCTCAGACCAGCACTATGTACAAGTGGAATCTCAGTAGTATCTCTCTAATTACCACATTTTCCCACATAGTATGTCCACATTTGGAAGTCCCGGTTCTGACTGCATTAAACACATATTAAAACAACTTATTTTTTACATTCACCCTTCCCACTTAGCATTTTCAAATTAGGGTTTATCGCTAGTGTTTGGCACTGCAGCTTTTGTTACCATTAGTTCTGAGAGTTGGACTGGGACATTTGTGGCTGCGTAAATATGCGTGGGAACAGTGCTACTCAGTGCCAGTGCAAAAAAATTATCTGCTGTGGTAGAACAGCCATGCAAAAGTAGTTCATATAGGTTGACAGTAGCTTCGACAAATTCTGACTTCTACTGACAAATACTGATCAAAGGCAGGTGCGAAGTAGTAGTGGTCAGACAACAAGCAAAATAGTTATTAGTGTGTAATTCAGTCACTGGTGTTCTTTACTCATGTTCAGCATTTCACTGATACACAGTCCACAATTTTTTTGTATCTAAAGGAGTAGCAATACATTGTTCATGAAAAGACATTGAGACAGTTAACAAACAAAAATTGGAACATTGTTCAGGAAATGCACATAAATTCACACATGAAGCATGTTGATATTACACAAAAGCTGAACATTCCTCTATTAACATTAAATACAATAGCAAGCAAACTAAAAGTAACAGAAACACCATGATTGGATGCCAACTGATAAAAATGAATGTGCTGCAATCAATTTCCAAAAAAAAAAAAAAAAAAAAAAATCAGCTCATGCTTCAAATATTTCAATTAATGGGTACAAGTCTCAGCTGTGGCACAAATTCTAATTTGTTTCTTCAGCTTCTATCATTGCCGTATTAATGGAACTGTTATTCATGCTACAGCAATGTTTTTGACACCAGTGGTGAGGCTCGGAGATCTCAAAGCATCCAGTGGTCGGATTGAAAGGCTCAAGAACCGACAGTTCAGTGTATAAATGTGTTCTAGGTGAGGCCAGTATTGTAAACATTGATACTTTTCAGTCATGTAGAATTACTATTCCATCATTTGTAGAAAGGAGAGGCCAAATGATGTTTTTAATGCATATGAAACAGGTTATTTTTTGATCTTCTGCCTGGTGAAACTATTGAGTACACAGGACAGGAATTCGCAGCAGAAAATTTAGTAAAGAAATATTAACTGTTTTATTATGTTCTAATGAAAGTGGAACAGAAAAGTTGATGCCACTAATAATTGTAAAGGTGAAGGTTCCTTGATGCTGTAAAAATTTGCGAACACTTCCGTGTAAATGTAGTTTAATGCAAAAACAAGAGTGACAGCAACTGTGTACAAATAATTCTTGCATGCCTGGGTTACAAGGCTCGATATTAGAAATAGGAAAGTCATCCTATTTAGCAACAACTGTGCAGCACCTCTGCAAGATACATCATATCTACATAATATAAATGTAGTGTTATTTCCTCTAAAATGTACAAGCCACCTTCAACTATCCTACCAAGGCATTATAATATGGCTGAAACAAAAATCAAGGAGATTCTCCTAAAGAAGAGGCTGCCCTGTCTTCAGACTGCAATGAAACAGATAACAATCTTGGTCGCAATACATTCTGTATGAAGTACGTGGGGTAACACGCAGAAAAGCACTATCTCAAACTGCTTCAAGAATACTAAATATCTTTTTCCAAAACTGTTTCCCGAGGAAAACTGCAGTGCAGTTTCTCCTTTAAGTCGTCACACAAATGACAAAGTGACACACATTGAAATAAGCGACCAAGGGATAGAAAAGCAACTGAAATTGCTCAACAGAGCAAAGGCCTCTTGACCTGATGGGATACCAGTTCAGCTCTGCACTGAGCATGTGAAAGAATTTGCACCTCTTGTAGTGGCAGAGAACTGGAGGTCTTTAGAAGAGCGAAGCGTTTCTAATGATAGGATAAGAGTATAGGTCATTCTTGTATTCGAGAAAAGTCATCAGACAAATGCACAAAATTTTAGGCCTGTATCTCTGATGTTGGTGTGCATTGTAAAATTTTGGAACCTGTTTTATGTTTGTGTATTATGACAATTCTGGAGACAGAAAATTTCCTCTGTAGGAAATCGACATGTCCTCAGAAAATAAGGATCGTGAAACCCAGTTCTCAATGTCCACAAGAGTCAAAAAACAGCAAATGCAGGCACCTAAGTAGATGCTGGAAGGCATTTAATACAGCTCTGAGCTGCCACCTGATAAACAAAATGTGAGCATACATTATATCAGGCCAACTGTGTGACTGGATTGAAGAGTTTCTAGCAAACTGAACATAGAATGTTATTCTGAACTGAGAGAAGTCTTCAGACATAAAAATAGTTTGGTTGTGCCTCAGGAAACTGTTATTGGACCATTACTTTTCACAATATAAATAAATGGCATAGTAAAAGAAGGCTAGCTTTCATCAGATGCTTACAGATTATGTCATGCCAGAAAAGAAGTAATTGTAACTGAACAATGGCAGCAAATAATGGAGCAAGAAGAAGACACTGACTATCTTAACTTTGATACATATGTGGAATGTGACAAAGATAATGCTGTCTGTTGGTCCGTGATAACTGATGCAAGTCTTGCAGGAACAGTTGGCAGAGAAACAGGAAGAACATGAAGACTAGGATGAACCAGAACCATTGCCAAAAGCTATTGAATGAGTGGATAGAGTTAAGTATTATGTACTGAGTTCTTAAGTTGATGAAGTGATGAGTGTGGACAGTACAATATTATGATTAGGACAAAAGAAATAGTCAACTATTGATATATTTTTTAAACTGAAGTCACCTTCAAATTATACAACACATTTGATATAAAATAGGAATCTTGCCTCTTTAACGTTGCTTCAAATTAAGAGTCTAATTTTGAGCCGTTCAACCTACCTTTCACAAATTCATTCTAATGCAATAGTTTCATAGAATCTAATTAATAAAGCCTTCAAACAAAACTTTTCCAATGTGGTGTTAATATGTATTCGACAGGTGCTGCCTCTAGAAACAAAGACTGTACCCGTTTTTCATTCGTTCTATTAACAAACATGTGGATACGCCTTACACTTTGCATAAATAAAGTATGCAGAATTGAAGTGTACAGAATTGCTTTTTTATTTTGAGAAGCACAACATACACATTCATAAAGGGGCCCTAGAGCCTACACTCTCGCACCACGTGACTTAACTGAATTCCAACTGGCAGAAGTGTACACATCTGACATACTGGATTTAGCCAGTGTCACTGTATTTGACACATTTTTGCTTCTTACATACTAATGCATAATTCTGAGAGTTTGTGAGTATGATATTTAGAATGTGTTCTCGAAAAGGCACCTTTTGAATTTTAATTTGTTGAGGTAGCGTGTCGGGAAGTATGCCATGAAGAGAGAGCATATTACTCTAAATATGATACTCCTAATCAAAATAATTGAATCATTACAAAATCAGGCATTTATCAGTATTATGTTTCCCACTTATGACATTCAAAATCTGAGGACATTTCAAAAATTTACTAACAAGATTCTACTGTAGTATTTTGTGATGCTGGTGATCAGGAGCATATGTTACACAGTCTTAGCACTGTTGTTACTGTATCACAACAACTCCCTACCCATCCCATTTTTGATTTTTAGTTGCTGCTAGCACCATGTGAGGTGATACAGTGGTAAGACACAGGACTTATAATTAGGAGGACAGCAGTTCAAATCCCTGTTCAGATCTCAAGTTTTAGGTTTTGTTTGATCCCTTTGCAAGGGCATTCCAGATTTCCTTTGCCTTCCTCCTCTATCCGTTCTTGTCCCATGTCTGCCAATTTCGCCACTGGCAGGACATTTAACCCTAATCTTTCTTCTGCTGTTAACGTCAAACCATGTAAGATGCCAATCAAGTTCAAGAGAAACATCTCTGGATTTCAAACAGTCTCTACTACTGACACGCTCATGGAAAGGAGAGATATAAAGTGCCTTAAAATACAGCATAGCTGCTGAACTGACAAGACACACTGGCTTACCAGTATTTGTGATGAAATAGGCCAGCATCAAAAGCTAAATCAAATGCATGACTTCTTCAAAATGACAAACACATTACCTGTGAGTTCAAACCAAGTATGTGGGTGATAGATGATGTAAATGGAAATTTTATTACTGACATAAAGGAAGCTATAGTTAACCCATCATCTCCCACTAATCTGTTTTCAGATTCTATTTTTTTATTTATTTTACTGCCATAATGGGATGACTTGTATTGAATTTCAGTTATTATGCACTGAGGTGACAAAAGTCAAGGGATACCACGTACCGGGCGTTGTGCAGCAACTCGATGTGGCATGGAGTTGACAAGTTGTTGGAAGTCCCCTGCAGAAATACCGAGCCATGCCACCTATATAGCTGTCTGTAATTGTGAAAGTGTTGGCATTGCAGGATTTTTTGAACGAACTAACTTCACGATGATGTCCCATTAATGTTCAATGGGGTGGCGCATCGTAATCCACAAAAATTCCATCATTGTTTGGGAAAATGAAGTCCAAGAATGGCTGAAAGTGGTGTCCAAGTAGCAGAACATAACCATTTCCAGGCAATGCTAAGTTGGAACAGAGGGTCCAATCCATTCCACGTAAGCACGGCCCAACCATTATGGAGCCAGCAGCAGCTTGCACTATGGTTTGTTGACATCTTGGATCCATGACCTCGTGGGGTCTACATCTCAATTGAACCCTACCATTAGCTGTTACCACCTGAAATCGGGAGTCCTCTGTATCGAAGGAAAATTTATAAGCGACATGAGGCAATATTTCCAAATGCTTTGTTTCTTGAAGAGGGCTCTTCTCAGTTCTATTTTCTCACACTGTAGCTGTTACCCTAAACCCAATGTTTCGCATATGCTGTTTTACTGTTTGTCAAATGCAATAATAATTGGCACCAATTTTAATACTGTGGAACCACTCACTTCTGCAAGTACACAGAGTAGAATATCTAAGCAGAAAACTAACATTGAACATCCACAGTTCGTAAAGAATTACAATATAAATATGGGAGGCGTAGACCATCATGACTGGCTTGTTGGGAAATATGCCATTTCTTTACACAGCAAGAAATGATAGTGGGCTCTCTTTACGAGAATATGGCCGTTATGAACATATGAATCGCATATTGCATGGTACACGGAGCAAGATCTCCCGATTTATTGGAGACCTGACATCATCTTGCTGTCCACTATTTGTAAATGGCTACAAATTGCAGAGTGGAGAATCCCTTATCAACACCTAAAAGATCGTTCCCTGAAGTGATATATGATGAAAAGCACAACTTTATGTCAACACATAATTCCCGAAGATGATGTCAGTTTGCTGGTGGCAAAGGCATTCCACTAACATTTTGTAAGAAGTGTAACATTGCCCTTTGTCACAACTGCTTTGAACCTACCACACAAAATAAGATGGAACAGTGTAGAAGCATAAATAGGTGATCAGAGCTGAAAATCATTGGTTTTACAATGACTGGTGCATGTAAATTTTAAAAGTAATAAAGCTTTTTCTTCTAAAACTGAAAGATATTTGTAATACAAAAATATAATGACGAGAGTAATATAATGAGTATATGTAATTTTGTTTAGTATACGTAATTTACCATTACAAATAATAAGGCTGCAATAATTTACTTACGAAAATGAATATACAACAGAAATAACAAAATCTAAATGCTTGTATAAACACAGTTATCATACATTCCAGATAGTTACCATATCTGTTCATAGATCAGGCAATTCTGTTTATGTGACTACTTATAAAATAAACAAAGGATTTATTTATGATGTTTGATGTCAATATATTATATAAGCATAGAAAAACATACATTTTCACACACACACCCCTCCCCCCCCCCCCCCCCCCCCCAAAAAAAAAGAAAAAGGTGGAGAGCTAATGTCTTAAATGGAAACAATACTGTGAAAGCTTGTATTGCAAAAAAAAACATAACTTTGAGGCGGAGAACTTATGCATGGAATCGGACAAACCTGATATTCTGTTCAGTGCAACTGAGGATGCTACCAAGCATTTGATAAACAAAGCATTTCCAGAGAAATGCTGACAGTGATGGGAGAGGAAGGCAAGCTTGTTTTACATTTAATATGTTATATGTTGTGGAAAACTAATGAATAACCTAAAGAAGAGGAGGAGGAGGAGATTAGTGTTTAACGTCCCGTCGACAACGAGGTCATTAGAGACGGAGCGCAAGCTCGGTTGAGGGAAGGATGGGGAAGGAAATCGGCCGTGCCCTTTCAAAGGAACCATCCCGGCATTTGCCTGAAGCGATTTAGGGAATAACCTAAAGACTGGACTACATCTGTTCCAATTCCTCGTCACAAAAACTGATCAGTTAGGGACTGCTCCAACTATTGAACTAACACATTAATATCACACTGTACTTAATGACTCTATGCCCAAAGGAATTCCTGCAATCTCAGATTTCTCCAGAACAAGCAGGTTTTGTGACAGTTAAAATTGGAAAAATGTCTTGAGCTCTGTGTTCTTGCCTACATTTGTTTTCTAGACTATTTATGTGAAGGCTTTGATTATGGCATGTAGGACAACTTGTGGCATGTGCTCAATGAGTTTGGAGTTCCAAAACACCTAGTATCATAACTAAAAGTTCTTTCTAACAGTAATAATACAACAATGAAAGTGGATGCTAAGTACTTGGGATTTATCAGTGTAACAAATAAATACTTTTGCCCCTCATGTTGACATAAATGTACCACCAAGTAACATACATCTGTATGTAACTGAATACTACAGCTGCTGCTGCTAATAGTATTAACATAGCTTACAGAAGTAGAAAGTGTCATCTCTTGTCTCCAATAACATGAGCCGAATAGGGTTAGTGCGGTAATCTCTCACTGCACAGTACTGCAATTGTTTTGCACGCTGTGTTGTCTCACTGCACAGCGCTGTGATTGTTTTGCAAACTGTGTTGTCTATGTTTATAAATGCTATATCATGTGTTTTGTTGCTGATTTGTGGATGTTTTGTGCAATTCTGCAGTGGTGCAGATTATTAGTGGTGCTTGCCCTATAAATTAAACCGAAATATGTGGTTGCCAAGCAAATATTTCAATTGCAGTTAATAGTTCGATCTGCAGTCTCCTAAACTAAAGTGATGATACCTTCCTGTTTTGTGCCAGGTTATAGAAGTTGCTGAGAGGTAAGATGCTTTTTCAAGCCCCCAAAGGAAGTAGAAAATTTTAACAAATGGAAAAAAGTTATCCCAAAAGGAGCTAACAAGAAATTCATACATTTGTGATAATTTTCTGAAAATTTGATATTGAAAACAGACAAATTAATTATTGATGGAAAGGAAGCAGAACTGCTCAGAATTAATTGGCACTTGAAACCAAATTCGGTTCCTCACATTTTCCTGCATTTGCCCAATATTTGTTTACCCCATTAAAGCAAAGAAAATATCACACAAAAAGGAAAGCTGCTTGTAAAATCGTGAATAAAACTCCCACCAAATATTTAAGAATTTGTGACAGTGATACCACTTCTGATTTAAGCAGCACAGTTGTTTGATGGGCTTACATTAGTTGATCAACTTGATGAAGTAACTGTATTGAAATTACAAATCCAAAATTTAAAATGTAGCTTGGCTAGGGAAAACTATAAGCTCAAGTCAGAAAAGGCTGGACTAACTGTGCTGTGGACAGAAGTAGGTTGACTGAAGACACATACTTGTAAATGTAATGAAAGCTTATCTAGTAAGCAAAGAAGTGCCAGAAAAGGATGGGATACAATTGTGAATTTCTTCTGAGTAGTTGTTTACTACATATTAAATCTAAGGATTATAGGCACTGCTTGAAACATAATCTGTTATCTCTTGCTTCAGTTGTGCATTTGAGGAGACTCTTAAAGGGTTTGAAATGTACATATGGTAGTAACACGACAGCTTTAGATGCTGTTTAACAGAATTTTAGAGAAGATTAGATTAGATTAGATTAATACTAGTTCCATGGATCATGAATACGATATTTCGTAATGATGTGGAACGAGTCGAATTTTCCAATACATGACATAATTAGGTTAATTTAACAACATACTTAAGTTAATATAACAACTTTATTTTTTTGTGTTTTTTATTTATTTTTTATTTTTTTAATATTTTTTTTCTTAATTTATATCTAAAAATTCCTCTATGGAGTAGAAGGAGTTGTCATTCAGAAATTCTTTTAATTTCTTCTTAAATACTTGTTGGTTATCTGTCAGACTTTTGATACTATTTGGTAAGTGACCAAAGACTTTAGTGCCAGTATAATTCACCCCTTTCTGTGCCAAAGTTAGATTTAATCTTGAATAGTGAAGATCGTCCTTTCTCCTAGTATTGTAGTTATGCACACTGCTATTACTTTTGAATTGGGTTTGGTTGTTAATAACAAATTTCATAAGAGAGTATATATACTGAGAAGCTACTGTGAATATCCCTAGATCATTAAATAAATGTCTGCAGGATGATCTTGGGTGGACTCCAGCTATTATTCTGATTACACGCTTCTGTGCAATAAATACTTTATTCCTCAGTGATGAATTACCCCAAAATATGATGCCATATGAAAGCAATGAGTGAAAATAGGCGTAGTAAGCTAATTTACTAAGATTTTTATCACCAAAATTTGCAATGACCCTTATTGCATAAGTAGCTGAACTCAAACGTTTCAGCAGATCATCAATGTGTTTCTTCCAATTTAATCTCTCATCAATGGACATACCTAAAAATTTGGAATATTCTACCTTAGCTATATGCTTCTGATTAAGGTGTATATTTATTAATGGTGTCATACCATTCACTGTACGGAACTGTATGTACTGTGTCTTATCAAAATTCAGTGGGAGTCCGTTTACAAGGAACCACTTAGTAATTTTCTGAAAGACAGTATTGACAATTTCATCAGTTAATTCTTGTTTCTCAGGTGTGATTACTGTACTTGTATCATCAGCAAAGAGAACTAACTTTGCCTCTTCATGAATATAGAATGGCAAGTCATTAATATATAATAAGAACAACAAAGGACCCAAGACTGACCCTTGTGGAACCCCATTCTTGATAGTTCCCCAGTTTGAGGAATGTGCTGATCTTTGCATGTTACGAGAACTACTTATTTCAACTTTCTGCACTCTTCCAGTTAGGTACGAATTAAACCATTTGTGCACTGTCCCACTCATGCCACAATACTTGAGCTTGTCTAGCAGAATTTCATGATTTACACAAGAGAGAGAAGGGATTAAACTGAGAGAGGATACTCAATTCAATGGGTTCCGTTTATTCATAGATGAACTTGTAGACTTTGGCAGTATGACACCTGCAGACCAAAATAAAGTCTTAGCTGATCATGTCCTTGTTTTCATGTTATCACCTCTGCTATACATTTGGGTACAACCAGCTGCAGTCTACTCCAGTAAAAAGGCAACTCCTGGAGAACTGTTAGCAAAAAATTAAATTCAGGTTATAACACAACTGGAGGAGGCAGACTGCAAAATTGTAGGGTTTACATGGGATGGCAGCCAATCTAACAAATAAGCATGGAAATGTTTCCAAATATTAGGAAATAACGGGCATACTAAATGCTATTTTCAAAATCCTGTTGATGAGAACAGAAGAGTTTGAGATTTTTCAGATGCAGTACATATTTTGAAATGCATACATAATCACTTTCATGACACACCTGTTGTGCTGTTTGGTACATCATGAGGTAGGGATTTAGTGAACGTGTCTATGAAGTCGGCAATCCACTAGATTATAGTGTAGGTGTGTAGGAAATTGATGTACGCACGCCTACACCTAACTTTTCATTGAATGAATGCTCGCCTTGCTTTCCAATTGTTCTGCACTAGTATGGCAAAAGCTATACGTATTTTTTGGAGAAAGTGGCATTGTGGGATTTTTAGATAGTGAGCCAACAGAAAAATTTACTGCTCAATACTGTACTGCTGTCTGGCTCAATATTTCCCCAACAAATATCATAGATACCCAACTAAATACCAGAATGTGTCTTATCACTGGCACAATCAAATCTACTCCCGTACACTGGCTAAGTCCTATCTCCCTGCCAGATCTCAGACGTAAAGATGTTCTCTTAAGAGACTTCAACAAAATAATGGACAATCCAGAACTACCAATACATTCTGACATCAGCAATGCAAACGCCAATCACCTGGACTCGAGAAAACCACCAACAAGAGATGGCATGAAATTGAGGAACAGCAACTATCAAACTACCATTGAGTGGCAAAGAGACTTAACGACAAATGCTGCCCAACAGTGCCTCCTGTGAAGAAGATGCTGCCACCTGGTTTCAACCTCCCTTGCAGACAATGGTCAACACTAAACAGAATCTGCACCAACCATGGGAATTGTGCTGCCTCCTACTTCAAGTGGAACATAACTTCAACGCCTGAGTGTGACTGTGGTGCTACACAATAGATGATCCAGCACATCATCACCGAATGTAGGACAAGAAAGTATAATGGCGGTACTAGTGACTTTGCTCTCGTGACTCCACAAACTATAGACTACATTCGTAATCTAGACATACAAGTGCAAATTTCAATCATGATAGATGTTGTATCTCTAGCCATATGCTAAATAAATAACTCAGTACATAAATGATGTTTCTGATGCTCTGAAGTAAAAAAACAAAAAAACAAAAATCTTGTGGTATGACAAGAGATTTAGATCACCATAAAATTCTGCAACATATCTCTCATAGTCTGACCACTTCAGACAGTACTTTTGCTCCAAAAAGAACACTGGAATTACTCAGAGTAACAATACAGAGCATGTTAGAAATAGCTAAATACTTTTGGAACAAAAGGTTCAACTATATATTGACTGCCAAATTCAGTCAGGATTTTAGTATTATTAGATCATTGAGCTGTAATGACCACCCTTAATCAGTTGACTTTCTACATTTACATAGGCTTCAGTCAGTAAATGTGCCTGTCAAGAATGTTTTATCAAAGGGAGGGAATTGTGAATCTGGGACAGGACCCACTGTTACATTCTGTGTCAATCAGATAATAATTTTGGCAAAGAAGACTAAGAAGGAATACATTGACATCAAAAAATCTGTCCTAGTGAGTGTAGAAGAAAAATTGATTACCATAAATGCCAGTGAAAAACTGAGTGGAAAGCCAATGAGCCAAACAAAAGTGTTACAATAACGCAAAAAAAAGGTATTATACACACCATAGCAGGTTATATTGTGTATCAGGAATCAAAAATTACAAAATGTGCCTGCTTAGATCCACTAAAGAATCCGGCATTACGAAATCGTCCTTTTTCACTAACTTGAAGGATAATGGTTCTGATCAAGGACAAAGTTATTTATGTAGCCCTTCAGAAGCACTGTCAAATGTCTTGCTACAGGCAGAAGAAACCTTACTAATCTTTCTTCTCCATCTGCTTTTGGGGTGACTTATTCTACGATTGTTTGGAAAACAGAAAAAATAAAAATGAAGACTTCAGACTTAGCTTGCAGCGCAGAACATGCCAAGGGGACTGTACACAAACAATTTTCTACTATGTGAAATGTCGATTCTATTTCAAAATGAAGGAACTTAGGAATAAACTTATGTCAACAAAAATGAATAAATCAACAAGGAAACTTTCCAAAGTGTCCAGCTGTGAGAAAATATGTAGAAAATGTTTTTTATTTTATTGTGTAGGGTCATTTCATGGTAACTCATGGTACAAAGTGATGTTTATAAGTCTTACACAATTAACAGTTCAAGGAGATGTTTCTATTAAACATTTTTATACCTCAAAACATACTTTATACAGAATACTCTTTAAACCTATATCACAATAATTGTTACATTACTATATTTATAAAACCAAATCTTATAATTATTCTTGGTAACTCACATTACATTTCCAAGAAATGGCTTTTGCATATGATAAAGAAAATACAAAAGTCTGCTCTGTTTTATGTGAACATTTCTTGTAAGTTTTACACACAGTACCAGAAGATCTTATAAGTATTTTAACAAAGTTCCAAACATTTAATCTCCAATAAAATAAATATTAAAACATAATGAACAGGCAACTCACATTACAACATATGGTAACTCATGTTACATTGTCACAGGTCTCAGTCAAACTTGAAATAACCACGGGAATTTACAACACTTGGAGGGTTCACTTTTCTGACAAGCTTGTCAGTAGTGTAGTATATCTCATCTTTAATTTTAGGCCACTTCCAAAACTTCCCATCTTTCATCATAACAAACTTTAAACTCACCATTTTCAATTTAGTAACATTACCAGGAAAATATGAATTGTCATATTTTGCCACCACCCAGTCATCTACTTGTATATCTACTGATTTTTCTGCTCTGTTAGTGTTTTCCTCTGCAGCTGATGAAGTGGTGTGTCCTACAACTTCATCATTATAGAGTTCCAAGTGATGAAATGTTCAAGAAAGGCTTGCAGTTCTTGACTAAGGCCAAGAGATGTAGTTTTTTGCTTCTTTGGTTAAAGTCTTCTTCACCCATAAGAACTGCTGTCACATTAGAAGAAGAATTCAACAATGCTTTTCTAAAATCTGTTGCATTGTTTACAGCACATTTCCTAATTTTCACATGAGACCAAACTTGGCATTTGACAGCCCTACCAATTCCATCCACAGGTCCCTTCCCATGAGAAGTTGCAAGTACTTCCATGTAATTCTCTTGGCATTACTCTTACTTAGAACTTTTATAGCCCCTGCAATATATGTATTTAAACTGGCAAGCAGGACCATCTGACCAAATTGTAACTTCTCTAATATTTTTGGGAAGTTCTTCAAGAAATCTATCAACATAGGGAATGGCAGTGTTTCTTGTGTGGTCCAGATTATCAGATACAAACACATAGGGGCGAGAAGTACCTGAATGCCAAATCATGGCAGTAAAACTACTAATTTCATTATGCTGCCAATGTGCACTTTGAATTTCATCTTGACTTACACATGTAAAATTTTCAGAAAAATTGATTTACATCATGGCAGTTAGCATCGCAGAAGGCAGTGATTCCTTATCACTCTGTTCTCTTTTAAAGTAGTAGTGCTCTAAAAATTTAGGTCCCATGGTAAGAATGTGATCAATAAGATTCTGTAATGTATCTTCGTCCTCTACTTTCAAAATTCAGCCATCACTCCCCTGCCCCACATACCATTTCACACCATACTCTTGTACACCAGTGCATAAATCAAGATGTTTAACTGCCAATAAATCTTTACATTTCATACACTTTCCCAACCAACAATCGGCTGTAGGCTCTGCACATAGAAAAAATTCTGGCCAGTTACTGATGTACTTAGGTATTTGAGGTACTATGCTCTGAAGAGAGTTAATAGCATGTAGATGAAATTCTCCTGATACCTGCAGAGACACACGTTATGTGGAGGTTTATTGGCAAGTATGACATGTTTGGGTCTTAATTCTGCGAATTTACTTTTACCAATCACTTTGCCATTTTCTTCACAAAACACTGCATGGGCTCCTCTCAAAGAAAAAATCAAGAGTCGTACTTGCAACTTACTCTTACCTTTCTCATCTTTTACAGTCACAATGTCTTTGCGTCCAGGGGCCTGTCTGCTATGTCACCCCTTTCACAGAATTTGCTCACTGCATTTATTATTTCATCACTTATTTTTGTTTTGTTTGTTTACAGATTCAACCTTCTAATAACATATTTTTATTTTCTGGGTGACGCCGGAAGTACGTGTTTCACTTTTGATATGGCTTCTCCCAGTGAAGACCTATTCTTATATGGTGGAGATGAAGATGCTTCCTTTAGCAGTTTCCTGTTCTTGGCAACTCTTTCTCTAACATCCCATTTCCTGTCTGCAGCAATCCTTTCTTGTTCTCTTTTAATCAAACTTTTTTCCTGTCCCTGCTTCTCCTTTTCCAGAATCTTTTCATAGTTTCCTTGTGTTTGATTTTATACTCTTCATATCTGCCTTCATCTTCGAATTTCTCATCTTTTCAGCTGCACTTGAAGGCCTTCTGCAAAAATTGCAAATTGTTGTAAAGTAAAAATAGCTATTCCCTAAGGGATTTATGTGGCATATGGAGATAAATATACATTAAATATGTTGAAATATATTGTTAGTTGTGTTGTATGTAATTCAGAACCAATCTGACTGCTCAAAATTATAACTAATCCTACAAAAATTATAGTAACTCACGTTTCATAAATAAAGGCAACTCACGTTACACGAATTAAATATCATATACCAGGAGAAGGCTTCCAGGAGGAAATTTATTTGAGACACCAAATTATCGGGTACACTAACGGTACGTGAAGGGCAGCATAGCATATAAGTTTCTATACTTTAATGTATTTTGTGACAATCAAAAAAAAAAAAAAAAAAAAAAAAATTGGCATTTGGTAACTCATGTTACACATTTTGGGTTAGGTTGTATAGATGTTTTTGTATTTATCATGCTTAAATTGTTTGCTTCCAAAAATATACCAAAAAGAAGAAGAAGTTATGCACTTTAAAGTGATTGATAAACCATAAATAATTATTATAAATTTCATGATTTTTCTTACCTTGAAAAGATCAAATCTTCTGAATGAACAAAATAGTCTTCAAAACAATGGCTCCCACAAGTGAACAATAAGTTTTGGTCGGAAAAATCAATCTTGCCAACAAAATTTAATGCCCAACCTACATATGTAACAGGGGAAAATATTCCCACAGAAAAATTAATTTTTTGATAATGACTCCTCGTTTACATGTTATGACCTTGTAGCAATTTTTATACAAGGCCTAGTTTTACTCTACAGACTCTTTTCAGCTTCAGGCACACTCCATTAAGGTCACTTTTGGGGAAGCAGCATTTATTTTAAGAGTACTCTTGTTGCACCTTGTGAGATGCAGATGTTGATGCGTTTTTGGTTGACCACTGGCGGAGAAAATCCAAATTCTGACTGAAATGCTCGAAAGTAACCATTGAAAACACAAGCAGCATTGCCAACACAGAAAAATTTGTTCCGCAAAACTGAAGTTAAAATTCCGCTAAAATCCACATTATTATTTACCCTCCAAAAAACGAAATTTCAATGCACTTATAACTTACAAAGAAATTTTTTGTCACCGTCAAGGCATATTATTATTATTATTATTGTTGTTGTTGTTAATATTACTACTACTACTACTACTAAAAAGAAGTTTACTAAGTTCAAATTCCACTCACCACATTAATGTAGTTCAAGTCACAGTACTTCATTTCCCTCCTCATTCTGCGGTAGGTTATCTGCTGAAGTACCGGGACCGAATGAACATGTCCCTGGGGCATATGCTCTCACGATGGCGATTTGTTGGAGAACATTGTACAGCAACTCGTAATCGTGAAAGCACTTACCAACACCATAATAGTAGTTAGTCTGTTACGGAGAGGCTTTTTTATCAAATTTAGTTGGCTGAAGGCCTTTCCACCTCTGCACTGGACCACGGTAAAACCAAAATCATAATAGCCATATCTGAGGGTTCTTGGAAAGGATTTACGCCGCTGGAATCTCTGTTTGACCTAATTTCATTCCAGAACGTCGCAGTATTGTTGATTTGTTGCCATTGGACGATAGTGAGCTTGGACCACTGAAAACCAATTTTTGTTACTGTACTGTCTGACAAGTCCATTTCCTTAGCCAATGATACTATTGGTTCTTTTATCACTCTTAAGAATACGTTTCTAACAACAATAATCCCAAATTCTGGGGCAAAGTTTCATCTACAGCAGAAGATACCGCCAGCTGCACGGAATGGCAGACACAAGGAATTAAGATAAGATGAACTTCTCTTTTCAAATTCTGATACACACAGCTATTGATTGACGCCTACCATAACTGCTGCATTGTCAGTACCCAAACCGCGCATTAAATTAATGTTCAAGCCGTACTTATTAAGCAAAGTTTTCAAACCATTGGCTACTGCCATTATGTTGCCTTCCTCTAACTCTACCATTGTCAAGAATGTGGAAACAATGCGACCTTGGGTCCCAGTAAAGTATATCACACAGGAAGTTAACAATTTACTGGCACTAATGTCTGTACATACATCCAAAAGTACACTGAAAATTCCGTCTCCTCTGTCCTTTTGCAGACTGGCCTTGAAATGTGGGTAAAGAATGTTTTTAATCACACCACTAGACTTGCTTCTATGCAAACGCATCTGAGAGACATGGTCAGCACCTATAAAACACTTTTTGAAAGGCTGCTGAGGTGATCCACAGATCTTAAGGGGAGCCGGAGGTGGTCAAATCCAAAAAATTACGATTTTTTTTTTTTTTTTTTTTTTTTTTTTTTTTTTTTTTTTTCTACCGAAAATTAATTGGAACATTCCTCTTTAATGTAAACTTTGAATTATTGTTCTACTCGCTCTAGAAGTGGAGTTATTACCATTTTCCCCCACGCCTGCAGAGGAAATGGGCGGCCCCTGAATGCATCTAACACCCTCTCGTGACTTCCTGGCGAACTGCTTGGGATTTTCTCGGCCTGTTACGCATACAGCGCCTTATGTTACGCATACAGCGAGTGTGCAAGGGTTGGCTACATTGTTTTCTGTGACAGATGAAGCGCTAAGAGCGCGGAACATCGTCTCTCTGCTGTTTACCGTTTCGAATTAGATCAGTGTTGCGCCTGTTGTTGGTAGTATTATACTTCTTGTGTGAAGCGTTGTTCTGGTTACGATGCCACGTTTTAGTAACCGTGTATATAAGAAGAGGAAGAACATAGGGAAAAGAAAATTAACACTAATACCAAGTTGCGATGCTACAATTACTGAAACCGTGCGTTCTTCTGCTAAGCAACACATGCCCGGCCATTGCCCCGTGACATCTTCTTGCAAGAAGCTGACTGGTCGACGTGACAGATTTCGTGAATATGTTAGTGACAGTGATGATATTAACGAAGTACTGAATATTGGATTATTATCTTCTGTGCTGAAAGAAAGTGTTCTACGCAAAATGTGTTCAAGTGTAGGAGTGGGACTAGAGATAACAAAGCACTTTGGTTTAGCTTGTGAGATGAAGATAATCTGTGCATGTTGCAAGTATCAAGTGACTTTCTACAGTTCACATGCCAGTCTCTTTGGTGAAAATGGACGATCTAGAGTGTTTGATGTGAATGTTCGACTTGTGTATGGTCTTCGATCCATTGGAAAAGGGTCTGCTGCTGGTAAACTGTTTTGTGGTATTATGAACTTGCCATCGCCTCCAAGCAAATTTGGGTACTACTGTGAACTGGTAGGATCCTCTGTTGAAGATGTGGCTTTGAAAACCATGAAGGAAGCAGTGGAGGAATCTGTAGAAATGAACAGTGGTTCTAGGGATTTGGTAGTGGCATTAGATGGTTCCTGGCAAAAGAGGGGTCATAAATCCCCGAATGGGGTTGTAACTGCTACTTGTGGTGATAGTGCAAAAGTGATAGATGTTGCAATATTATAAAAACATTGTAGGTGCAAAAATAAAATCAAAGGAGAGCACAGTGGAACCTGTGAGGCAAATTTTAGTGGATCAAGTGGAGCAATGGAAGTGGATGGAGTGAAACAAATTTTTGAATGTTCAGTTCCCAGATACAACATTAGGTACAAATACTACCTTGGGGATGGTGACTCCAAAGGTTTCAAGACTATAGAGGAACTGAAACCATATGGAAATGAAATTGTAGTTGAAAAGTTGGAATGCATTGGGCATGTGCAAAAGCGTATGGGTGCACGGCTTCGAAGGCTCAAACAAACTTTGGGTTCAAGTAAGCTCAGTGGTGGAAAGACAATAGGAGGGAGAGGCAGGCTTACTGATGAGGTGATTGAACGTCTACAGAGATACTACGGGTATGCTATAAGGCAAAATGCGGAAAGCAGTGTGGGCATTGTTCCTTCATACTGCCTCTTCCAATGAATACCCTCAACACAGCCTGTGCCCAAAATGTTCCTGGTGCAAATATAATGCAAAAAAGGACTATGATCACAAACATGGTTTGCCAGCAGCTGTGATAAATGCAATAAAACCAATTTTTCGTGACTTAGCACAGCCAGAATTGTTACACAAATGTCTACACGGAAAGACACAGAATCCTAATGAGAGCATAAACAATTTGATTTGGAAAGTGATTCCAAAAAGGGTGTTTGTAAGCATAAAAACACTGCACTTTGGCATTTATGATGCAATAGCAACCTACAACCAAGGGAACAGTGTGAAGTGCGAAGTTCTGAAGGCATTAGGATTTACAGCTGGGGTGAACACTGTATGAGCACTGAGAAATATTGACAGAGAAAGGATAAGAGGAGCAGAAAGAAGAGAAAGGCATATGAAGTATGATGGAACAACAGGCCAGAAAAGAAGACAGAAGAGGAAGCTTTTGGAGGATGAAGAAGAAGACCCTGATAATCCATCCTATATTGCAGGAATGTATTGAGAAACTTTGATAGCCATTTCCCGTAAATTAGAACTTTCGAATATAAGGAACATTTTCTCAAAATCCACTTAAGCTAGAGAGATGAAATTTTTATACAGCACTCCTAGTGGTCAAACTTACATTGTAACACAGCCATTTGGCAATATGTTCAGTAGTTTCATTTCAGTTTAATTATAAAGCAATTATTTGTAAAAAAATTTGGGTAATTAATAAAAAAATAATTGGAAGGAAACTAGAAAAGATACTCCAAAATCCCTCTGTCATAACTGCAATACTAAACCACTCTATATGTAAAAAAAAAAATTCAAATTTTTCTATTTGGTAGTTTATTCATAAATGTTCCTCAAACTTAGTGATTTTAACATGGGCAGCATAGACACCTCCGGTTCCCCTTAAGCCCGGTCCACACGCAACGATCTGTCTGCGCAGACATCGGCGCAGATGTCTGTACATGCAAAAGATCGCTGCAAATGTGGTGTGTTCACACGACACAAACCCCAATCTACTACTCGCCCTCCATCTGTCGGTGTAAAAAAGAAATATCAGGGGCAAGCGACTGCACTGCCCGTAAACGTCAAACATGTAATTCAGTTATTTTGAAATATAGAAATGGAGGAAGTTCTGTTGTGGTCTGTGTTCGCAACTTGTGTTGCAAAAAACATTCAGACCAACCGCAGGAAACAGAGAAAGCTGTCAAAATGGTGTAGACAGTGGCTGCTAAAGCGAAAGCAGTTTTCTCACGTAAATTTACTGCAAGATTTGCATGGCGAATTTTAAGAAAGCCAAGCAGATCAAAATACCATAACGTTAGTTAGTATACTTGATCTACCCCTACACCAGATCTTCTAGATTTCTGAACTTTGGATAACGCTTTTCGGTAAACAGTTCGCAACGAATCTTTTTTTTTATTACTGTTTCTCTGTTTGCCGAGGCGTCAACTGCCTGCAATTTTTCCATTAGAGCATTGTCTGGTGCTGTCTTTTTGTCTCGGTCACTATATTCTTTACTTTTAATCTTCCACAAACATGGGTGGTTTCGATATATATATCAATGAATTCACTAACAAACTCTCGAGAACACTGACGAGCATCAGCCATTTTAATGCCCTATGCGCACAAATACAAACACTAGACTGAGCAGACAGCTGTTTCGCGCCAGGTTTGCGGCGATCTCCTGTCCACACGCTCCAACTTGTCTGCGCAGATGTGGTTTGAACCCACAGATTTGAGAGGTTTCGCTCAAACCTCCAACTCCAACTTCCAGGTTTGCACACACCTCAGGTTGGTGCAAATCTGTCCACACGCAACGATCTGTCTGCGCAGATGTGATGTGCGCAGACATTTGCGCAGACAGATCGTTGCGTGTGGACGGGCCTTTACTGCGGAATGGTTAGCAGCTTCTGCAACAGAAACTTCATTGGACTGCCTAACTACATGTGTATCTAGTTTCAACTGCCCCTGTGAAGAAAAGGGTGCAGCAGCTTTTACATGCTTTTTGAATGATTCAATAAATCCGACAGA
Source organism: Schistocerca americana (assembly GCF_021461395.2). NCBI lineage: Eukaryota > Metazoa > Arthropoda > Insecta > Orthoptera > Acrididae > Schistocerca > Schistocerca americana. The sequence goes on along the minus strand of NC_060123.1, from coordinate 370,258,314 downwards.
CGCGGATTTAAATTGCACTGGCAATGTCGACATCGCACACTAGAAGGATCTTCGGGTATCTCAAGAAGTCAGTCTTTCAACTGTTTATTGCTAAGCCACTCTTTTCTTAACTTTTGGGTGTATTTTTTGTCCTTTTGCTTCGACATTTTGATGAGACAACTAATAAAAAAAATAAAGAAAATCATTGTTTACAACGCGATTAGCTGCACCATAAAATTAACAATTCAAAACTATGCATTGTACCGACTTCGGTCCACGGTAACTTGTAACTGCCATGGTAAAAGCAAAGAACTAACACGCGAAAGGATTGTTCTGTTACGTTGAGGTAGGGGAAACACCATATCAAAGTCTGATTATTAAGAGTTAGCTGGAGCCATATTGTTGCCAGTTTAGAATTTTTCACATTAAATACAATTTCAAAGTGTATAATGGAACGACTGAGTTAAAAGGGAAAATATTGTCGCAGACATCAATCCAAAAATCCGTTACAAAATCCGTTGCCCGCTAAATGCAAAATTTCACCCGCTGACAGTATGAAAATTCCGTCAAATTTAGCGGAAATTCCGCTAACTTAGCAACCCTGAACACAAGAGCTCGAGAGGATTAAAGATCGATTATGTTCTGCAATACTTATTAAAGAATTGAAAACTTTTCGCAGTATTATTATAACCCTAGTTTATTCGCAGCATTACTAAAAGTAAGTTGTTAGTGTGGTATATTTTGAAGTAGATTTCACCATCGTTATCTAGTTGGTCAGCTGTAGAAATATGAAGTGACATTGTACGAATGAATATTGTTGCCGTATAACATTCTCTGGTCCCTTTTTTTCCCTTTTCTTGCTGGTTTAATATACTGACAATCCAAAAATTAAATACTGTGTGCAAAGTCGTGCAGTTTATGCACTTGCACGTTCTCCTGGTTCCATTCCCGAACAATTCAAAAAATTAGTTATAAGTATTGAGTCTATGCTCTAGTCATGTTTAGAAAGTAAGTGTACTAGATTTTTATATTTTTTCTTGAAAAATGTATTTGAATAAAAAGTACACGTCTTGTTGACTATTTTTTCCACATAATCGCCATCCCACTTAGTCCATGCTATGAGCAGTGGTACAAGCTTCTTTATGCCCTCCCCCAAGACTCCCGCTAGATTCTTCCCCTACTTCAGAACCACTTTCTGCACCGGCACGTCGGTTGAAAATTTAATTCCACTCATGCGTACCTTCAGGGAGGTGAAAAGATGATGGTCTGAAGGCGCCAAGTCTGGGGAATACGGGGGATGGTTGAGAGCATCCCAACAAAATGAGTCCAAGAGTGCTTTGGTGGCTAAGGCTGTGAGGATGGGCGTTGTCGTGCAACATGAACACTCCTGTCATCAACACCCCCCTCCTTTTGATTAGAATGCTCCTTCTCAGTTATTTTAGGGTCTGTCAGTATCGTTCGACGAAAATTATGTCTTTTCAGACCCAAAACACTGAAGCCACAATTTTTTTTTGCCCGAAATTGCGGATTTGAATTTTTTGGTAGGTGGGTAACTTGTGTTACGACTGTTTTTTGGTCTTAGGCGTGTAATGAGACACCCACATTTCATCTCCAGACACAACAGAGCTCAAAAACTCCTCACCTTCCAGTTCAAGTCGCTCAAGAAACTCGCAGCCGCTACTGACGCGTTTTTTCTTGTAAGACACATCTTGCACAAAGTTTCCAGTACCCCAGTGTTTCTGTGAGTGTGTCGTGTAAGACAGTTCTGGAGAGTTGTGGAAATACCGCAAAAATTGCATCACAGTTGATCGGCGGTCTTCACGTACAGTTTCCTTGATTTTTTTCACCAATTCGACAGTCAAAAGGGGAAATCTTCCACTCCTCTCTTCGTCACGAACATTTGTTCTGTCTGCACTAAACTACCTACACCACATCACCCCACTAGTTCTGTTTATAACACCTTTGCAGTATGCCGTTTTGATTCGCGAAAAAATTTTGATTGGTAGTTTTCTTCTGTGAGTAAGATCACAGCATGTGGCGCACATTTGGCGGGATTTTGTACTGATATCTTTCACACAAATAGACACTGCAACGTGAGTTAACATACTACCATGTTCCTGTGATGCTCGCTCTGGTCGTGGGATCACCCCTCTATCACCCACTGTTGCCAGTCCTCAAGAAACTGATAGGGATTCCATTGGACCCTGGAGCTTTGTTCAATTTTAACGATTTCAAATGTTTTTCAACACCACTGACACTAATACAGATTTCACTCATCTTCTTAGTGGTATGAGGATTAAATTAGGGTTTTCCTTTGTAAAGAAACATTTAGAAACAGAATTAAGCATTTCAGCTTTTCCTTTGGTACCCTCAATTTCCGCATGTGTGATTTGGGTGGTGGAGTGTAATAGTGTGGAGAAATATTTAGTTTCCTCGACTTCGCCTGCAATAATTTCACTACCCTTTCTACAAGAATTGACTAACTCTTCACACGTTTGAAGAGAACAACGTTTGCAACGTACGTTACATTTCTTTTAACCTCAATACCATTAATCTGCGTCAAAGTTCCTAAACACTTTGCTATAATTATGATACTTTTACTATCACCGTATTCAATGCTACAGAAACCAATGACCAAAATGTCTCGAATACTATTCAAAGGCGATGCTATGTCCAAAACATGATGATTGTATAACAGTTAAGGAAAGGTCATCGCTAATTTGTTGCCTGGAGAGGTGATGGTTTACCTCGATTCTGATTCTGTCCAGTCTGAGGAAACAATCGACTTTCAGTTGTACTCCATAGAATTTTTGAACTCCTTAAACCCTTCCGGTTTACCACCTCATTGCTTTTTAAGAAAAATGATATTACTATGCTAGTTTGAAATCTCAACGCTGATCTGGCATTATTTAATGTTGTAAGAGTAGTGGTAACTCTCTTAGGCGAGTGCATCATCATTGCTAAGTTCATTGACTCTGATGAAACTGTGCTCATTCCGTGCATCAGCCTCACACATTCTGACCCAACCATGTCTTTACCAATAATAAGACAACAATTCCCTATACAAGTAGCCTTCGCTGCGACCATTAACGAAGCATAAGATCAAACACATCAAAGCGTAAGATTCTATTTACCAGAACCTGTTTTTTGTGCGGTCAGTGTGGATAGATATACGACGGGGGACCCAAAAGAAACCGGACTCCGAGGGCGCTGCCGCGTAGACGTTGTTCAGGGTTCTCACGCTAGGTATTAGTAGAGACCTTCATGAAACAGCTATGCAGACAGCGCCAGTGTAGAGCTGAACGTGCAAGTGTGGTATTGTGTTTCTCTGACTGTTGGCGGGTTACCTCTGCGAAGTCGTTACGGCAACTTTAAAACAACAAAGATTGTGTGTGAAATGTTGTTTCCTGCTTAAAAAAACAGCAACGGAGACACACCAAATGCTTCAGGAAGCTTTTCAGGAGGACGCTATGAGCCGCACACAGGTTTTCGAGTGGTTTGGGCGCTTTAAACGTGGTAAGATGTGTGTTGAAGACCAAGCTCGTTCTGGACGCCCTTCAACATCGCGAAATGAGGACAACATTGAAAAGGTCCGTCAAAAGATCAACGAGGATCGTCGCCAAACGAACGACCAAATTTCAGCAGAGACAGGAATCAGTTGGAGCTCGTGCCAGCGGATTTTGAGTGAGGATTTGCACATGAGACGTGTTGCTGCTAAATTTGTTCAGCACATCTCACACAGGAGCAAAAAACCATCCGCATGAATGTGTGTCAGGACTTCAAAACAGAGATTGCATGTGATCCAAACTTCTTGAACAAAATAATTACAGGAGACGAGAGTTGGTGTTACGGGTATGACCCAGAAATCAAGCAAGCGTCAAGCCAGTGGAGGACTCCCAACTCTCCCAGACCAAAAAAATCAAGGCAAGTGAGGTCAAATGTGAAGACGATGATTATTGTCTTTTTTGATGTTCGTGGAATTGTGCATCGGGAATTCGTACCCCCTGTCCAGACTGTTAACTAGCACTTTTACTTGGATGTTTTAAGGCGTCTGCGAAAGGATGTGAGGAGGAAACGCCCGGAATTTTGGCGATCAGGTGCCCGGTTTCTGCATCACGACAACGATCCAGCACACACGGCCTTAGGAGTGACCCACTATTCGGCATCTCAGAGGTGGTCTGTCGTTCCCCACGCTCCGTATTCGCCGGACCTAGCCCCGTGCGACTTTTTCCTATTTCCACAAATGAAAAAAAAAAAACACTAAAAGGGGAGCGTTATGACGATGTGGAGGCGGTAAAAACAGCTTCGCAAAGGGCACTGGACAATATCAAACTTGAAGAGTTCCAAACATGCTTCCAACAGTGGGAAAAGAGACTTGACAAGGGCATCGCATGTAATGGAGAGTATTTTGAAGGTGACTGAAGTAATTTTGTAAAAAGGTTCATCAATAAATTTTTTATGACAACAATCCGTATGTGGCTTTTTAACGAGTTCACACATGCTGAAGACACATAGCAGCCAAAAGGTAAACTATGATTACGTTATAACTGCTAATAGATTTTTCAAAGAAGTCTTGTAAAATAAAGAAGTTTAAATAAAGAAAATTAATCTGAGAAAGACAATGTCTGCTTTTTATATATTTTACAATTAACCATATTTGCAGTGAGGCTGATATTTGTTACTATTAGTCAAAATGTGGCATATTTTACTAACAGATATTTGCATTTACTTATTTCTTCAGTACTAGGTTATCTACTGGTGACTGATAAGGATAGAGGGCGAATTATTTGCACAGTTCAATTAGTACCATAACATTTATGTTGCACCATTTCACAAAGACACTTCATATTCATCAATAAAATTCTTCAGGGTATCAGACCGCATCGTCATAATTTAAAATGCGCCAACGTTTCGGCCAGCGTTGCAGCTAGCCTTCATCAGGGCCTTACGTTAACTGCTAAATGAACATACTTGATTCCTTAAATAGCTGCACGAGAAAACCGTGTCGTTACTTGATTGGCTGTGAAAGGAGGAGGAGGAGGGGTGAAAGGTATACTTTATTGGTGTTTCCTTTATTATCTGTCATTGGCTGAAATAGCTGTTTTCTATTGGTCTTTATATTAATCCACCCCATTGGAGGAGACGGACGAATAGCGAACAGGTGATGGCTGTGACGTCACACTGTTTCCATGCTGTCCAGAAGCCGGCTGCAGCGTGCCATTGCTTTGTGTGCTCGCGACCACTACTGCTGCTCTCCGCGTGTCTGCATGGGCCGCCACGGCTCTGCCGCCGATCTGTAGCCCTGCTATTGCAGGCAGCCAAGATCTCGGAAGCTTGTACCCGTCCTCTCTATTCATGTTGGCGGGTCTTTTGGCTATTTCTATCGCCTCTCTAATCTTTCTTTTGAAAGTGAGAGGCTGTTTCGCCAGGACGCGGGCTTCTTGAAAAAATATTGGTTTCCCGCACTCGTCTCGGTGTTCCGCCACTGCTGACTTAGTGTGTTGTTTCAGGCGGATATATCTTTCATGTTCCGAGAGCCTTGTGCTAATCGGACATCCCGTCTCACCTATGTAGACTAATCCACACGCACAACCAATTTCATACACGCCAGCTGTGTGTAGTTTGTCAACTGCATCCTTGGTAGAACCGAGCATGTCTGATATTTTGTTTCTGCTTCGGAAAATTGGTTTGATGTCGGCTTTTCGTAGAATTTTGCCAATACGTTCGGTGACCCCTTGTACATATGGTAACACAGCAATGCTCTGTGCCTCCTTCTCCTCTTCCCTATTAGTCTTCTCCCTTGTCGACATGGTGCTGTCTATCATCTGCTTGCCATAGCCGTTAGTTCCGAAGATGGACCTGAGGCGTTCAAGTTCTGTCTTCAGATGTTCTTCGTCGCTTATCCTGTACGCTCTCTTCGTTAGCGTGTGCAGGGCGGACTTCTTCTGCGTGGGGTGATGGTGGGAGGAGGCGTGAAGGTACCTGTCCGTATTGGTTGGTTTCCTGTACACTTTGTGGCCAAGTTTACCATCAGGTTTTCGATAAACTTCCACGTCGAGAAAAGGCAGCTCCCCATTCTTCTCTGTTTCCATTGTAAACTGAATTTTCCTATGCTGTTGGATAAGGTGCTTGTGGAAGTTCTGTAACTCCTCTTCTCCGTGGGGCCAGATGACGAAAGTATCATCGTCATAGCGAAGCCAACAATTTGGGCGTAATGGTGCGGACTGGAGGGCTGTTTCCTCAAATGCCTCCATGAAAATTTCTGCTGCGATAGGCGATAGGGGAGAGCCCATAGCTACACCGTCAGTTTCTTCATAAAATTGACCTCTCCACTTGAAATAGGTGGTCGTCAGACAGTGGCGCACAAGCTCACATATATCAGGTGCCACGCGTTCTTCTAGGATGTTCACAGTATCTGACACTGGGACATCCGTGAATAGGGATTTGACGTCGAAACTAACCCTCAGATCTTGGTCCGTAACACGCATTTCCTTTAGGAGAGACACGAAGTGAGTGGAATCCTTAACGTAGGACTCGGCTTGGTGCACTAGGTGTCGGAGCCTGGGTGCCAGTTCTTTCGCTAGGTAGTAGGTCGGCGAATTTATACTGTTTACTATGGGCCTTGGAAACAGTGTGACGCCACAGCCATCACCTGTTCGCTATTCGTCCGTCTCCTCCAATGGGGTGGATTAATATAAAGACCAATAGAAAACAGCTATTTCAGCCAATGACAGATAATAAAGGAAACACCAATAAAGTATACCTTTCACCCCTCCTCCTCCTCCTTTCACAGCCAATCAAGTAACGACACGGTTTTCTCGTGCAGCTATTTAAGGAATCAAGTGTGTTCATTTAGCAGTTAACGTAAGGCCCTGATGAAGGCTAGCTGCAACGCTGGCCGAAACGTTGGCGCATTTTAAATTATGACGATGCGGTCTGATACCCTGAAGAATTTTATTGAAGAAGACAACGGCCGCGGAAGCCTACGCTTACACTTCATATTCAATTCTACCCCCTAGGGTTACTGCACCAGTGATAAGTGTAACACACGGTGATGAAATAATACATAGGGTGGAAACTTCAAATTTCTTAGGTGTCCATATTGATGAGAATTTAAATTGGAAAAAACACATTTTGTAACTCCTAAAACAACTTAATTCAGCCACATTTGCACTTAGAATCATAGCAAATTAGGGGGAGAGAGAAATCAGTAAGTTGACATATTTTGCATATTTTCATTAGCTCTGGGGTAACTCATCTTTAAGAAAGAAGGCCTTCATTGCCCAAAATTGTGCTGTAAGAATAATATGTGCTACTCACCCACGATCATCTTGTAGACATCTGTTTACGGTGTTGGGCATTCTGAATATTGCTTCACAGTATATTCCCTCATGAAGTGTGTTGTAAATAATCCACTACAGTTCAAAAGGAACAATGAGGTACATAATTACAATACTAGAAGAAATAATGACACTCATTTCTCAACATTAAGATTGTCTTTAGCACAGGATGGGGTGCACAACGCTGCAACGATAATTTTTGACCACTTACCCAATAATATAAAGTGTCTAACAGACAGCAGGGTAAAATTTGAAAATAAATTGAAAAAGTTTCTCCTTGACAACTCCTTCTATTCTGTAGAAGAATTACTATGTTTGTAATGCGTAAAACGTGGTGGTTAGGAATTGATAACTCAATCTGTATAACTTGTTTTCATTTTGGGGAAAAAATAATAATTATATGGTGATGTTTAGAGTGCAAATTTGCAATGTGAATGTAAAACGAGTCGTTCCACATCATGACGATTTATCGTGCAAAATGATCCGTGCAACATGAAGGCAACATAACAGAAATTGCTTATTTTCTTTCTTCGTCGAGTTAGTACATTTGTTACTCCTTCACGTTGAAGCGGCTGGACGGATTTGGATGAACTTTCATATGGAGATAGGCTATATCCTGAATTAACACACAGGCTACCTTTTATTCCGAAAAATGACATTTCCCGTGATTTGGTCAAAGTGAATAATGTTCCGTGGGATGGCTAACGTGACTAAAAAGTCATCCATAAAAGTTAACTATCAAAGGAATGCATTAAGTTTAGCCCAGAGATTACTTTTTTTCTTAAGGAAACGAGTAAGTCGTGAGCGACATGTATCCTGTCAGCTTCTACCATCATCTCAATTTTGGTGACTCAAAAAAAAAAAAATAGCAAACACTCTGCACAGACAGTTGAGTTGAACGTTGCAAGCGACTGCTGCATAGCACTACTCAAAGGGTTAAGACGTGCTCTTGAGGCCCCTCTACACGGCCAAACAATTTGTCAGGCTTTACTAGGTTTGTAATTATATTTTCCTGCAGACATACTGACGATTTAAGAAAGAGAAAAACAAGATGAGCTGAGGTGTGAATTGAAGTTTGTGTTAGGGAGCGAAACGGAGTAGGTTATTCTGTGCAGCTGTATCAACCACAATAATGGGTAGCACATCTGCCTACTAAGTGGGAACCCCGTGTTCAAGTCCTGGCCTTTGCACAAATTTCAATTCATTTCTTCAGATTCTGTCCTTTACTACGTTTGTCAAACATTTGACTCTGTAAGCCTCAGTTTAACGGGTTTGTTTGAAACTTGGATCAATGGCGAATTTAACAAGGTTGGTAGACGTTGTTCGTGTTGATGTTTCAGCGTTCATGTCTAGCGAAAAAGAGTTTCATTACAATTTATCTCACTGTACGGTGAGTTTTCACAATTTTGGAAACTATGATCAAGGTTAATAACAAAATAAAGTGGGCAATTACCAAAATGGTAGGAGTGCTGAGTCTCTCAAAACCATATGTTATGCAGAAAGGTCAAGAAGGAAATCAGTATTCTATGCACAATATACAAGCGAGAGTGCAATAAAAAAAATGGAAGCTCCCCGGTTTTTCCACAAACGATGTTCATGTATCCGTTGTTGTTGTGGTCTTCAGTCCTGAGACTGGTTTGATGCAGCTCTCCATGCTACTCTATCCTGTGCAAGCTTCTTCATCTCCCAGTACCTACTGCAGCCTACATCCTTCTGAATCTGCTTAGTGTATTCATCTCTTGGTCTCCCTCTACGGTTTTTACCCTCCACGCTGCCATCCAATACTAAATTGGTGATCCCTCGATGTCTCAGACCATGTCCTACCAACCGATCCCTTCTTCCAGTCAAGTTGTGCCACAAGCTCCTCTTCTCCCCAATTCTATTCAATACCTCCTCATTAGTTATGTGATCTACCCATCTAATCTTCAGCATTTTTCTGTAGCACCACATTTCGAAAGCTTCTATTCTCTTCTTGTCTAAACTATTTATCGTCCACGTTTCACTTCCATACATGGCTACACTCCATACAAATACTTTCAGAAACGACTTCCTGACATTAAAAAATCTATACTCGATGTTAACAAATTTTTCTTCTTCAGAAACGCTTTCCTTGCCATTGCCATTCTATATTTTATATCCTCTCTACTTCGACCATCATCAGTTATGTTACTCCCCAAATAGCAAAACACTTATACTACTTTAAGTGTCTCATTTCCTAATCTAATTCCCTCGGCATCACCTGACTTAATTCGACTACATTCCATTATCCTCGTTTTGATTTTGTTGATGTTCATCTTATACCGTCCTTTCAAGACACTTTCCATTCCGTTCAGCTGCTCTTCCAAGTCCTTTGCTGTCCCTGACAGAATTACAATGTCATCGGCGAACCTCAAAATTTTTATTTCTTCTCCATGGATTTTAATACCTACTCCGAACTTTTCTCTTGTTTCCTTTATTGCTTGCACAATATACAGATTGAATAACATTGGAGATAGGGTACAACCCTGTCTCTCTCCCTTCCCAACCACTGCTTCCGTTTCATACCCCTCGACTCTTATAACTGCCATCTGCTTTCTGTACAAATTGTAAATAGCCTTTCGGTCCCTGTATTTTACCCCCACCACCTTCAGAATTTGAAAGAGAGTATTCCAATCAAGATTGTCAAAAGCTTTCTCTAAGTCTACAAATGCTAGAAACGTAGGTTTGCCTTTCCTTAATCTTTCTTCTAAGATAAGTCGTAGGATCAGTATTGCCTCACGTGTTCCAACATTTCTACGGAATCCAAACTGATCTTCCCCGAGGTCGGCTTCTATCAGTTTTTCCATTCGTCTGTCAAGAATTCGCGTTAGTATTTTGCAGCTGTGACTTATTAAACTGATAGTTCGGTAATTTTCACATCTACATCTACATTTATACTCCGCAAGCCACCCAACGATGTGTGGCGGAGGGAACTTTACGTGCCACTGTCATTACCTCCCTTTCCTGTTCCAGTCGCGTATGGTTCGCGGGAAGAACGACTGTCTGAAAGCCTCCCTGCGCGCTGTAATCTCTCTAATTTTACATTCGTGATCTCCTCGGGGGGTATAAGTAGGGGGAAGCAATATATTCGATACCTCATCCAGAAATGCACCCTCTCGAAACCTGGCGAGCAAGCTACACCGCGATGCAGAGCGCCTCTCTTGCAGAATCTGCCACTTGAGTTCGTTAAACATCTCCGTAACGCTATCACGGTTACCAAATAACCCTGTGACGAAACGCGCCGCTCTTCTTTGGATCTTCTCTATCTCCTCCGTCAACCCGATCTGGTACGGATCCCATACTGATGAGCAATACTCAAGTATAGGTCGAACGAGTGTTTTGTAAGTCACCTCCTTTGTTGATGGACTACATTTTCTAAGGACTCTCCCAATGAATCTCAACCTGGTACCCGCCTTACCAACAATTAATTTTATATGATCATTCCACTTCAGATCGTTCCGCACGCATACTCCCAGATATTTTACAGAAGTAGCTGCTACCAGTGTTTGTTCCGCTATCATATAATCATACAATAAAGGATCCTTCTTTCTATGTATTCGCAATACATTACATTTGTCTATGTTAAGGGTCAGTTGCCAATCCCTGCACCAAGTGCCTATCCGCTGCAGATCTTCCTGCATTTCGCTACAATTTTCTAATGCTGCAACTTCTCTGTATACTACAGCATCATCCGCGAAAAGCCGCATGGGACTTTCGACACTGTCTACTAGGTCATTTATATATATTGTGAAAAGCAGTGGTCCCATAACACTCCCCTGTGGCACGCCAGAGGTTACTTTAACGTCTGTAGACGTCTCTCCATTGATAACAACATGCCGTGTTCTGTTTGCTAAAAACTCTTCAATCCAGCCACACAGCTGGTCTGATATTCCGTAGGCTCTTACTTTGTTTATCAGGCGACAGTGCGGAACTGTATCGAACGCCTTCCGGAAGTCAAGAAAAATAGCATCTACCTGGGAGCCTGTATCTAATATTTTCTGGGTCTCATGAACAAATAAAGCGAGTTGGGTCTCACACGATCGCTGTTTCCGGAATCCATGTTGATTCCTACATAGTAGATTCTGGGTTTCCAAAAACGACATGATACTCGAGCAAAAAACATGTTCTAAAATTCTACAACAGATCGACGTCAGAGATAGAGGTCCATAGTTTTGCGCATCTGCTCGACGACCCTTCTTGAAGACTGGGACTACCTGTGCTCTTTTCCAATCATTTGGAACCTTCCGTTCCTCTAGAGACTTGCGGTACACGGCTGTTAGAAGGGGGGCAAGTTCTTTCGCGTACTCTGTGTAGAATCGAATTGGTATCCCGTCAGGTCCAGTGGACTTTCCTCTGATGAGTGATTCCAGTTGCTTTTCTATTCCTTGGACATTTATTTCGATGTCAGCCATTTTTTCGTTTGTGCGAGGATTTAGAGAAGGAAATGCAGTGCGGTCTTCCTCTGTGAAACAGCTTTGGAAAAAGGTGTTTAGTATTTCAGCTTTACGCGTGTCATCCTCTGTTTCAATGCCATCATCATCCCGGAGTGTCTGGATATGCTGTTTCGAGCCACTTACTGATTTAACGTAAGACCAGAACTTCCTAGGATTTTCTGTCAAGTCGGTACATAGAATTTTACTTCCGAATTCACTGAACGCTTCACGCATAGCCCTCCTTACGCTAACTTTGACATCGTTTAGCTTCTGTTTGTCTGAGAGGTTTTGGCTGCGTTTAAACTTAGAGTGAAGCTCTCTTTGCTTTCGCAGTAGCTTCCTAACTTTGTTGTTGTACCACGGTGGGTTTTTCCCGTCCCTCACAGTTTTACTCGGCACGTACCTGTCTAAAACGCATTTTACGATTGCCTTGAACTTTTTCCATAAACACTCAACATTGTCAGTGTCGGAACAGAAATTTTCGTTTTGATCTGTTAGGTAGTCTGAAATCTGCCTTCTGTTACTCTTGCTAAACAGATAAACCTTCCTCCCTTTTTTTATATTCCTACTAACTTCCATATTCAGGGATGCTGCAACGGCCTTATGATCACTGATTCCCTGTTCTGTACATACAGAGTCGAAAAGTTCGGTTCTGTTTGTTATCAGTAGGTCCGAGATGTTATCTCCACGAGTCGGTTCTCTGTTTAATTGTTCGAGGTAATTTTCGGATAGTGCACTCAGTATAATGTCACTCGATGCTCTGTCCCTACCACCCGTCCTAAACATCTGAGTGTCCCAGTCTATATCTTGTAAATTGAAATCTCCACCTAAGACTATAACATGCTGAGAAAATTTATGTGAAATGTATTCCAAATTTTCTCTCAGTTGTTCTGCCACTAATGCTGCTGAGTCGGGAGGTCGGTAAAAGGAGCCAATTATTAACCTAGCTTTGTTGTTGAGTGTAACCTCCACCCATAATAATTCACAAGAACTATCCACTTCTATTTCACTACAGGATAAACTACTACCAACAGCGACGAACACTCCACCACCGGTTGCATGCAATCTATCCTTTCTAAACACCGTCTGTACCTTTGTAAAAATTTCGGCAGAATTTATCTCTGGTTTCAACCAGCTTTCTGTACCTATAACGATTTCGGCTTCGGTGCTTTCTATCAGCGCTTGAAGTTCCGGTACTTTACCAACGCAGCTTCGACAGTTGACAATTACAATACCGATTGCTGCTTAGTCCCCGCATGTCCTGACTTTGCCCTGCACCCGTTGAGGCTGTTGCCCTTTCTGTACTTGCCCAAGGCCATCTAACCTAAAAAACCGCCCAGCCCACGCCACACAACCCCTGCTGCCCGTGTAGCCGCTTGTTGCGTGTAGTGGACTCCTGACCTATCCAGCGGAACCCGAAACCCCACCACCCTATGGCGCAAGTCGAGGAATCTGCAGCCCACACGGTCGCAGAACCGTCTCAGCCTCTGATTCAGACCCTCCACTCGGCTCTGTACCAAAGGTCCGCAGTCAGTCCTGTCGACGATGCTGCAGATGGTGAGCTCTGCTTTCATCCCGCTAGCGAGACTGGCAGTCTTCACCAAATCAGATAGCCGCCGGAAGCCAGAGAGGATTTCCTCGGATCCATAGCGACACACATCATTGGTGCCGACATGAGCGACCACCTGCAGATGGGTGCACCCTGTACCCTTCATGGCATCCGGAAGGACCCTTTCCACATCTGGAATGACTCCCCCCGGTATGCACACGGAGTGTACATTAGTTTTCTTCCCCTCTCTTGCTGCCATATTCCTAAGGGGCCCCATTACGCGCCTGCTTTCTTTGGGATTGGAATTATTATATTCTTCTTGAAGTTTGAGGGTATTTCGCCTGTCTCATACATCTTGCTCACCAGATGGTAGAGTTTTGTCAGGACTTGCTCTCCCAAGGCTGTCAGTAGTTCTAGTGGAATGTTGTCTGCTCCGGGGGCCTTGTTTCGACTCAGGTCTTTCAGTGATCTGTCAAACTCTTCACGCAGTATCATATCTCCCATTTCATCTTCATCTACATCCTCTTCCGTTTCCATAATATTGTCGTCAAGTAAATCGCCCTTGTATAGATCCTCTATATACTCCTTCCACCTTTCTGCTTTCCCTTCTTTGCTTAGAACTGGGTTTCCATCAAAGCTCTTGATATTCATGCAAGTGGTTCTCCTTTCTCCAAATGTCTCTTTACGTTGCGTTATTTAAAAAAAACTGCCGATAGAGGACCAAGTAGAATAGAATAAATTTTCGCATACTTGTACCGTCTTTTTCATTTCGAAGGCGAAGTAACTCTAACAAGTCATTAAAGGTTTGACTGTCCATTCGGAACAAGTTGACATTCTGAGTATAATGTATCCTTTAGCAGGTTTTTATGGTTATATTTCTCTCTCTGTTCCAACCATTCCTTGGGCCAGCGTTTTGTCTTCTTTTTCTTCTTTATACACAGTGCTAAGCCAATGTAAGAAATGCTGTGTCTGCATTGTTAGGCATTCCTACGAGTGTCAATATAATTCGTGACACAAACAGTGTCTGCTTCAAAAGTTCAAAATTGACAAACTTTGTTGGTACCTGTAGGTGCTTGTTTTACAATCTCGTCGATGGGAAAGAGCAAACAGAACCTTTGTTTCCTGGCAAACAACACCCTTGGAAATCGTGGCTTATTCGAAAATAAACAGCCAGATATTTGTGACAAGCAGGAATACAAATTCATGTCACTCGCAACATTTAATCTGTCGTTTTTTAATCAGATTGAAGTCACAAAATCGAAGAAACTCATTCCTGAGAGAGAGGCTCTTACATGTAAATAATATTGAATATTGCAGAACCCACTTTTATTATACTAATGAGTAAATCCCAGAATCTTCTACAAATATCAAGATGCATAAGAAAATATTTCCACGTAGCAGGACCCAAATCCACATTCTTCAACTCTGTAGCACCGTGTCTCTAACTATTACACCAAAGTGAATACATATGACTGTCTACAGATGTTCTGTTAGTTGACATTTAATCACAACAAACAGTGATGTGTCTACGACAAATGCGATGTGTTGTAATAAATGCTCAATGCGCCATTGCCTTAAAACGGCATACTTCCATAACACACGAGTTATAATACGAAAACTACGAAATCCAGTATGGAGTCTCCAAAGCTCTTTATTTGTCAGCTGCTATCGAGACTTGTGCTCTTATCGAGTCTTATGCGAGCCCACGAGAAAGACAGACCTTGGTGCATACGACGTCTAAGCACGTAGCACTGCAGGCCTTACGAGTGTGCCGGCCGGTGTGGCCGAGCGGTTCTAGGCGCTACAGTCCGGAACCGCGCGATCGCTACGGTCGCAGGTTCGAATCCTGCTTCGGGCATGGATGTGTGTGATGTCCTTAGGTTAGTTACGTTTAAGTAGTTCTAAGTTCTAGGGGACTGATGACCTCAGCAGTTAAGTCCCATAGTGCTCAGAGCCATTTGAACCATTGAAACTTACGAGTGCTAGTGGCCATTTGTCGGGAATCGAGTAACTATTTAAGACGAGTTTAATAATTGTTGACCGCATGTTGAAATACATGCAAGCTCTCAATAGTACAAGACAACGTTAAGGCATTTAGTGGGTACCTTTTCAATTTCATATTGATTTCTCGTGGGCCCTGCAAAAGGAGTCGAGAGTTCGCGAAGTGTGGCGGACAATCCGAGTAGTGTGACGTCACTAGCTCGTTACGAGGCCCATATTTATCGTGCGCCACCGTTTTATGGAAGACACGTCATTATGACGCCACTTCCCAGTAAGAATAGGGTGACAGTTGTTTCTCCTTAATGCCTAATGCTAGATCTGATGAAATGATGTTCTTGAGTGTCATGAATGCTCGTCTCGGCTACTCTTCACATTCCTGATCAATCCACACCTGGACTTGATAGTCAACAGTTTATTTGCCACTGTTAACATTGTTCTTGGTAAGCTATATGTTAACTAGAATGAATAATGCTCCTATTGAGGCACAAAAATGGTGAATATGCCCTGGGCAGAATCACGGATGCAAAAGGGAACTAGCTTTTCGACGTATCTGGCAACTTCAAAGAAATTTAAATCAAAACATCTTGGCGTATTCCCACTTTTCACTTGTAGTATTAGTGTCCATCCCACGTAACGTAATGCACTGTGTCAAGTAAAGTAACGTGATACATGATGTTACGTCGTATAACATGACACATGCCATCATGTCGTCCAACATGGCATTTGTCATGTCGTGAAACACGACAGAAACTGTTATTACAGTTTAGGACGGATGCATGCCCACTCTGGGATAAACCAAGTGTTAGCTATGATTAAGCTATGCTCTGTGCAAAATTCTACCAGGCAGCTTTCACTTTTATTCCTTGCCCCCAGTCCATATTCACCTACTTCTTTTCCTTCTCTTCCTTTTCCTACTATCGAATTCCAATCCCCCATGACTATTAAATTTTTGTTTGTTTTAAATATCTGAATAAATTATTTTGTCTTATGATAAATTTCTTCAATCTTTTCGTCATCTGGAGAGACAGTTGGCATATAAACTTGTACTACTGTGGTATGTGTAGGCTTTGTGTGTCTACGAGGGCTACAATAAAGTGGTCACTATGCTGTTTGTTGTAGCTTATCCATATTCCTATTTTTTATTCATTATTAAACCTCCTCCTGCATGATCCCTGTCTGATTTTGCATTTATATCCCTATATTCACCTGACCAGAAGCCCTGTTCCTCCTGCCACCGAACATCTGTAATTCCCACTATATCTAACTTTAGCCTACCCACTTCCCTTTTCAAATTTTCTAACCTACCTGCCTGATTAAGGGATATGACGTTCCAAACTCTGATCTATAGAACGTCTGTTTTTTTCTCCTGATAACAACGTCATCCTCATCCTGAGTAGTCCCCGCCGGAGGTTCTAATGGGTGACTATTTTACGTTTGGAATATTTTGCCTAAGAGGACGCCATCATCATTTAACCATACAGTAAAGCTTCTTGGCCTCGAGAAAAATCGCGGCTATCGTCTCCAATTGCTTTCAGGCGTTCGCAGTACCAGCACATCGATGCTGTTTCGGTTGATGTCACAAGAACAGTTCAATCAGTCACCCAGACCGTTGCCCTGCAACTACTCAAAAGGCTGCTGCCCTTCTTCAGGAACCACGTGTCTGTCTGGCCTCTCAACTGATAGCCCTCCGCTGCGGTTACACCAACAGTACAGCTACCGGTATGAAATAAATTATACAAATTAATTAATTGATCAATTAATTAGTTCTGGATGACACCATGGATTTTCCGTAGCCAGCACATGGCCCCTTCCTCATTCCGTCCCCTACCCACCCCCTTCCCCTCCTTCTCCTCCTCCTGCCCAATTGAGGGGAATTCCTAATTTTGGCGAGAAATTTAAAAGAAGATCTGATTTTCAAAAATGGCGGGATTTTCTTTGTCCCAAGGCTGTGTTCAGGTCACACCTTCATTCCCCACTCAGAAATTGGTTGGAAATTCAAATTGGTAGGTGCTCTTTCTGAAACTCGAACCTCCGCCGTTTTGGGCTGAAAGTCCAAGTGCACCACCATACACAGGAAAACGCTCAGTTTCTGTCCTACTGCAGGAGAGGTAGGTAAGGTTACTGTACTTAATTTATTTTGGATGGTAAACTGAAGTAAAGATCGGTGCTAATTACGAAATTAATCATATATATCTGCCCTAATTATACATCTATATGTACAGCTCTACATAAAGAGCGCCCAAAGCCGAAATACAGTTCAAAAATTGACGATTTCATACAACTGGTGCTATCCTGCTGGAAAAAATTCACACTACCGTCAAAAATAGTAGCAGATGCACTCAAAATAAATAATAACTCTACATAGGATAATCCCTTTACCTAGAAAGTCGAAATAAATCTCTTGCTCCACTTGTGAATTGGCGGAAAAAAGGCTGGTGTGGAAGGTACTATTTTTATCTTTTGCAGGAGACGAGATGTTGGTGCTGGACAGAGAGGTGTTGAATAACTTGGAAGCATACAGCTGAGGACTGTGTCTGCAACCTCCTACACGAGCAAATGAAGGAGCTGATAATGGACGTGCATAGGGGGAATACTTTTCAGCAAATAATGGTGATGCAGTGGGTTGGACTGAAGATGCATTTCACAGCTCATATAGGCTATTGCCTGTGCTGAAGCTGTTCGCGTTTCTGAAATGGGTGGTCAATTCACAGTACAGGAGATGACTTTGCATGCCCACCACCATCCCTTTTTATCGACCGAATGTGTATACTGCTGTCTGACGTCGAAGTTCGCTATGTATGCCTCCTGTCGCATTGTTGTATGCCATACTTGACAAACACCCTGCAGCTCGAATTTCAAATAAATAGCGATCTCTTTATTTCTCGACAACTTTTTCCTATTCCTCTGTACCCAAGAGGTCACCTTGGTATGGCTGCTGAGTAACTTGTACACTGATACATTGGTGAGAAGGGATAGGGCAACAACACCATCACTGAAGTGTAGGAAAGCCAATACACGCTACCACAACTGATGGAAAATGCTTCACTGTTTTAATTATACATCGAAATTGTCTTGGAAAAAAAAGCTAGCACTCATAAACAACAGGTCATAATGCAACACACGTACTGGGAATTGAGAAAAAGATTGTAATAACACAACTACCACAAAAACCCACCCCAAAAGATGGCTCCCATAAGCCTGCCCCTTCCGTCTCCCTCGTGGATCCACCCTCGAATCCTACCCCAGACGTAGAGCATTCTCTAGACACCATTCCGCATACAATTACGGTGGATCCATCTTTGAGCTGGAATTAACGCATTTTGGATTCACCTCTAGATCCATTTTGGATACAATGCGAGGTGGATCCACATTCAAACACTAACTCAGGTCTACCCTTGGTCATGGAAACCATACGCAACATAGATATAGACATACAGAAAACAAAGCAAGTGCACTGCATCTGTAGAATATATGGTTGTAAGTGACCGGGTGCATTCGAGTACAGTGCTGTACTACAACGTCTGACTAATGTGCTATTCTATCTCGTACATAAGAATAATACTCGCGAAGGACTGTCTCCCTCCTTGCAACGGACATCTAGCACACAAAATAGAGGAATTGGGATGATCGTGTGCCATCTTCATTATAAAAGGAGGAGTGATAGGCGCAGCAGGACGCCTTCGTTTGTTATTATTATTTGAGAATCTAGACAATCTTGTTACAAATATTGGCAATATAATTTGTATTGAAGATGTTTTGCTCTTTAGCAGGAGGAATTTAAATGTGCTTACACCCCCTATAGAATCGTTTTGCAAAGAGTATATCGCTATTTTCAGGGCTGTAGCATTGTTGAAAATAACGTGCAAGTGGTTGAAATCGAAACTTCGTGTATGAGCGCAGAGCTGTCAGTGGCGGACGGTTGCGGTTCGAGTGCATAACTGGCTAAATACACAACTGGCCATTAAAATTGCTACACCACGAAGGTGACGTGCTACAGACGCCAAAAGTAACCGACAGGAAGAAGATGCTGTGATATACAAATGATTAGCTTTTCAGAGCATTCACACAAGGTTGGCGCCGATGGCGACACCTACAATGTGCTGACATGATAGAAAGTTTCCAACCGATTTCTCATACGCAAACAACAGTTGACCGGCGTTGCCTGGTGAAACGTTGTTGTGATGCTTCGTGTAAGGAGACAAATTCGTACCATCACGTTTCCGACTTTGATAAAGACCAGATTGTAAACTATCGCGATTGCGGTTTATCGTATCACGACGTTGCTGCTCGCGTTGGTCGAGATCCAATGACTGTTAGCAGAATAAGGAATCGGTGGGTTCAGGAGGGTAATACGGAACGCCGTGCTGGATCCCAGCGGCCTCGTATGACTAGCAGTCGAGATGACAGGCATCTTATCCGCATGGCTGTAACGGATCGTGCAGCCACGTCTCGATCCCTGAGTCAACAGATGGGGACGTTTGCAAGACAACAACAATCTACACGAACAGTTCGACGACGTTTGCAGCAGCATGGACTATCAGCTCGGAGACCATGGATGCGGCTACCCTTGACGCTGCATCACAGACAGGAGCGCCTGCGATGGGTACTCAACGACGTCCCTGGGTGCAAGAATGGCAAAACGTCATTTTTTTCGGATGAATCCAGGTTCTGTTTACAGCATCATGATGGTCGCATCCGCGCTTGGCGACATCGCGGTGAACGCACATTGGAAGCGTGTATTCGTCATCGCCATACTGGCTTATCACCCGCATTAATAGTATGGGGTGCCATTGGTTACACGTCTCGGTCACCTCTTGTTCGCATTGACGGCACGTTGAATAGTGGACGTTACATTTCAGATGTATTACGACCCGTGGCTCTACCCTTCATTCGATCCCTGCGAAACCCTACATTTCAGCAGGATAGTGCACGACCGCATGTTGCAGATCCTGTACGGGCCTTTCTGGATACAGAAAATGTTCGACTGCTGCCCTGGCCAGCACATTCTCCAGATCTCTCAGCAATTGAAAACGTCTGGTCAATGGTGGCCGAGCAACTGGCTCGTCTCAATACGCCAGTTACTACTCTTGATGAACCGTGGTATCGTGTTGAAGCTGCAAGGGCAGCTGTACCTGTACACGCCATCCAAGCTCTGTTTGACTCAATGCCCAGGCGTATCAAGGCCGTTATTACGGCCAGAGGTGGTTGTTCTGGGTACTGATTTCTCAGGATGTATGCACCCAAATTGCGTGAAAATGTAATCACATGTCAGTTCTAGTATAATATATTTGTCCAATGAATACCCGTTCATCAGCTGCATTTCTTCTTGGTGTAGCAATTTCAGTGGCCAGTAGTGTATTTGTCTATAAATGACACTGCCGGGGAGACGCACCTGTAGGCAGAGAGAAGGGAAACTCTTATGGCCCTGGATGCTAAAGGCAGTCGACACGCATCAACTAACGAACTTACTTCTAGTACAAACGAAAAAACAACAACAGAAATCTACATTTTTAAGATGTCGTGACAGGGTTGTTACTTATCAGAGCTGTATGGCATAAACAGAAGTAGCGAAGCTCATCTGGTAAGCAATAAGAGCAATGATGGGAAAATATCAGAGCAGCAACAGAAACCAACTCCGTTCACATGTCAACTCCCTGTTGCAGATCCCTACTTGATGGAGTAGATGCCAAACGAACGTGTAGAACTGTTTCCAGGCTTTGAGTTTCAATCAGGTGCATTACTACATGCATCTGAAGATAAGCTCTCTGATGTGTCGTAGCACTACACGGAATTAATTCCAGACTTCGAGTTTCCAATGTATCCATAATTTGCACCACTCGTTGAGCGTCATCTAGGTACGGAGCGAGTGTGACTATACTTTTCACGATTGTCCCATACAAAAAGCATGCATGTAGAACATTGGGAAGTGGGGAATTCTTAGGATTTTTTAGTAGGACGGTGTATAAGACATGCAAACATCCTCATAGAGAATGAAAAAACACATAGCTAGGTCAGTAACATGACCATTAACATATGGAAAACTATAGGAAAAAAATGAAAAATGAAGTAAAATAGATAAATTAGAGGAAAACCTGATAATATTACGACAAGTTGATGGTAAATACATAAAACTAAGGGAAATACGACGAAATAAACGCGCGAAAGGCTAACCAAAATATGTAAATTGACTGAGGATACATAAAATTAGAGAAAAAATATCACAAAACATGAGGAATTGATGTGGCTTGGAGGTACTCGGACACTCAAGACCGAGAAAAGCTTAAAAATTATGCTCTGTCTGCATTCAGTTTTAATTCCCCACTCCCCTTGTTAGCTAGGCTAGGTGTTCGTAACAAAGGCGATGTAAGTATTAAACAGAAGCGCTATATTAAAGCAGGCGCAACATATGTATCCTAATCCGGGACAGTGTTCTCACACACGCAGTTGAATATAGATATTACCGAACTAGGATTGGTTCTCACAAGCAATGTTATTCCACAAGTATTAACGAGAATAATCAATGTATTTAACAAACTTAAGCCATCTGCTAGCGTGTTCGTTAGAAGCGTGGATTGATGCCATATACATCTGCCTTAATAATGTGAGACGGGGTTACTCTAGAGACGTGGTAGGACGAAACTGCTACTACACATCAGTAAAACTACCTAACATTAGACCAGTGTGCAAGAGGAAGGCTACCAGGCCCATGGTGATGCTACTGTAAACAGCATTATGACTGTTACATGTCTTTTGGCTACTGATTACGGTGCTTACTCTCTCATAAGAAGTTGCTGTTTCTTCATGCGCGTTTTCATGCAGCGGGGCATGGGTGGTACCTCAATGTATCAACTAACAAAAATATTCATGTCGTTTTCCCTCACTCTATTTCCTTGTCAGGGATAGCCGCATCCGTCAAAACCGATACTACTATTGATAAGCATGACTGACATGGGAAATGTGATTGGTGGTATGTACGTTTCCAACTTAAAAAAGACCTATAGAACTCGTCAGTTTCCTAGGAGACAGAATAGCAGTCTCCCGACTTCGTTCTAGGTGGTTTATAAGCAACTCGAAAGGCGAATGTACGCCAACGAGACCTTTGTGGTGAGGAACAGTTCGCTCACTTCCTAGGACACCAGAATACTATAGGAGGAAGTAGTTTCACCATCTTAAAATATGTCACCATAGTGATTGCAGTAGAAAACTTGCAGGGTGGTTGTATGTCAGATCTTGGACATAAATGTCCTGCATTAGAATAGTATGACCGTTGTATTCCAAACAACTAATAGTTTGGAAACCATATGGATTTAATATTGTAGCGTTTTTAAGTGCAGAACCGTGCAGCCTTAGGAGTGCCTGTTTTTATGTTCTATGATCATCTCTCTCTTGCCAGTACCTCCTTGATACTCCAGAATTGATAGAACAGTTGATTTACATAAAATGTTTCAAACTCCACCCGTCTGGAGGTCCATCATATATAAACTACCTGTTTCTTTTTAACTATCTGTTATATCATCGCAACACTCTCGGGTCTGCTATACACCGATAAGGGGTGCTAACCTTGAAACTTCTTTGTGTGTACTGAAACTGAAATAACTGAGTAGGTGAAACTTCTTAGCGTTTACTTAAACTGTTGAGTGAAACTGGACCTACTGTGCCGTTACTTATTTTTATCATTTCAACACTGACCTACAGAATTTTTCCTGACAAAGACAACTCAAGCTTAACCTATTCATTTATTACCCACAATATACAAGCACAACACAATCTGACTGCTCTAAAATGACAACATGACATAAAATAATTAGCACAAAAGAATGGCCTTGAATTGGAAATCCTAACAATAACCCACACTTTTTCATAAGTCACTTACCTCACAGAAAATCTTCATAACACGAACTACAGCAATTGCAGCAAGCAGCAACTACAGCCAGCTAAATAAAAAGATTCTAACTACTATAGGCTCAAACTACTAGGAGGCATATGGTCAGCAAAAGAAAGACTTTGCTAAAGAGCAAACAATGTATTTAGCATATTTTACCTTATTCATGTGGCATTCAGTTCCAAAAATTATATAGTCATCAATAATTCCACTACCCAAACATTACATTGAAATGTATGATTTTACAATGCATGTCCTACCAACATTGAGTCTCCACGAAGTACACATAAACAACCCGTTCGCTCGTTAACTGCTGATAACCACGGAGGGCGCAGAGCGCTGTCAGCGATATTAACACGGTCTACAGAGGTGCCAACATACAGACAGGCAACTTACAACCTCCTTGACATCTGAAGAGATCTTGTGCACTTTCAGTTGCAAATTAAATCTGAGACTTTCGGAAAAACGAGGACATTCTGCAGTGACCGTTAGTTTTCACAGTAAAACAATGGAAGTTTCTTCGATTTTACGCAGGGTGGCCATGCATGGGAGATGTGAAATAAGTTAATACATCTGTCAGATGTATCGCTCTGACCTCTGCAGTTTGCTCATCAGCAATCAGCAGCAGTGCTGTAATTTTTTTTTCATGTCACTTGATGTCACAAAATAATGGGAGGTGGGGAGAGAGAGAGATGTGTACTGCATCATGCAGTCGAAAGTAAAAAAGCTTTACTGATCTTGCACACAAAACTAAAAGAAAATGGATTGCACATGTTTTCGTGGAAACGAGACTTTTATTATTATTATGATTGTTTTTTAATACTTTCTCGCTTGTAAGAGGTGCGTTGATGTTTAATACAACTGTTAAACTGAATGGCAAGCTCTTGCGTGTGCATCTGCTGGTAGTGTGGAACATTTGTCATTCTTAGGTGATCACAACTGCACTTTTAAATAAACAACATGCATCTTTGTGTAGCGCTGTACATACAAATGTGTAATTAGGACCGATCTTTATGTTTAATTAGATAATTAGGACTGATCTTTGCTTCTGCTTCCTACCCAAAATTATCAAACTACGCTAACCTAACCCTCCTTTCCTGAAGCTGGACAGAAACTGACCATTTCCCTGTGTAGAAGGGTACACTTGGACTTTCCACCCAGAGGGACCTGGGTTCGAGTTCTAGAAAGAATATCCGCCATTTTGAATAACCCATCAGTTCCCTCGAGTGGTTGTGATGTCAACACAGCCTTGAGACTAAGAAAATTCCCCCATTGTTGGAATTCCCACCAGTTACTGAGTTTCCTGCCAAACTTCGAAATTCCCACCAATGGGGCAGGAGGGGGAGGGAATGGGGGGGAAAGGACCCAAATTCCAGCTTGGGAAAACCCATGCTGTCATCCAGCGGTAATTAATCGAGCAATTAATTAATTTTCATAATAAATTTGATATCCATTTGATATCAAAATTGCGCCAGAAGTGGCTTGGCCCTACTACTTTCCTGGGAGATTTTTGGCGTGCGCCACTTGTGTGTTTCAAACTTGTGCTTATTGGTTGAAATTTTGTTAGAAGGTAGACAAATATATATAATTTTTGTTTGTCCTGTTACTTTGTGAAAGCTTTATCCACTACCACAAGTTAAGCAGCATGGGTTGTAAGACAATAACAAATCTATATCGGATTAGTGATAGCAAAGGTCAACATAAATTACATTGGTTGCCAAGATGTGGCGTTCTAATGCCACAATTATGGTAAAGTAAAACTTAAGAACCAGAGTGAAAACTGCTCCTACCGCAGCACAAAAAAAGGCGAATGTGTCCTGGCTATAATTATGGATGTAAAAGGAGGGAACTAGCTTTTACATTTACCTGGCGGGTTCAAAGACATTTAAATCAAAACATCTTAACATATTCACGGTTTTTTACGAGTTAACAGAGACAAATAGAATGTTGAATATCAAGTCCAAGTGTGGTTTGATCAGGAATGCGAAGAGGTGTCGAGACGAGCATTCATGGCACTCAAGAACATCATTTCATCAGATCTAGCATTAGGCATTAAGGAGAAACAACTTTCACCATATTCTTACTGGGAAGTGACATCAAAATGACGTGTCTTCCAAGAAACCGGGGGGGGGGGGGGGGGGGGGGGACGAGAAAAATGGGCCTCGCAACGAAATTGTGACTTGTGACATCATACTAGTCGGATTATCCGCCACACTTCGCAAACTCTCGACTCCTTTTGCAGGGTCCACGGGAAATCAGTATGAAATTGAAAAGGTACCCACTAAATGTCTTAATGTTGTCGTGTACTATTTAGAGCTTGCATATAGTTAAACGTGCAGTCAACAGTGATTATTAAACTCGTCTTAAACAGTTACTCGGTTCCCGACAAATGGCCACTAGCACTCGTAAGGCCTGCAGTGCTATGTGCTTTGACGTCGTGTGCACCAAGGTCTGTCTTTCGCATGGGCTCGCAGAAGACTCGATAAGAGCACAAGCCTCGATAGCAGTCAACAAATAAAGAGCTTTGGAGACTCCATACTGGATTTCGCAGTTTTAGTATTATAACTTGTGTGTTATAGAAGTGCGCAGTTTTAAGGCAATGGCGCATTGAGGTTGTATCCAACACATCGCATTTATCGTAGATACATCACTGTTTGTTGTGATTAAATCTCAACTAAAAGAACATCGGCGATAAAAACATAGAAGCGATGACAGTGTTGTAGACAGCCATATGTATTCACTCTGGTGTAATGTTTAGAGACATGGTGATACAGAGTTGAAGAATGTGCATTTGGGTCCTGCTACGTGAAAATATTTTCTTATGCATCTTGATATTTGTAGAAGATTCTGGGATTTCCTCATTAATGTAATAAAAGTGGGTTCTGCAATATGCAATGTTATTTACATGTAAGAGCTCCTCTCTCAGGAGTGAGTTTCTTCGATTTTATGTAGGGACCGATGACCGTAGCAGTTTGGTCCCATAGAACTTACCACAAATTTCCAAATTTCGATTTTGTGACTTCAGTCTGATTACATGCTGATTAAATGCTGCGAGTGACATAAATTTGTATTCCTGCTTGTCACAAATATTTGGCTGTTTATTTTTCAATATGTCACGATTTCCAAGGGTGTTGTTTGTTTGCCAGGAAACAAAGTTTCTCTTTGCTCTTTCCTAACAACGAGATTGTCAAAAAAGCCCGCACGAGTACCAACAAAGTTTGTCAGTTTTGAACTTTTGAAGCAGACACTGTTTGTGTCGCAAATTATATTGACACTAGTGGGAATGGCTAACAACGTAGACACAGCATTTCTTACATTGGCTTAGCACTGCGTATAAAGAGAAAAAAAACTAAACGCTGGTACAGGGAATGGTTGGAATAGAGAGATAAATATAACCATGAAAATCTACTAAAGGATACATTATACGAGGTAATAATAATTTATTGAACTTACTGAGAATTACACTAAGGAAAGAATGGTGTTTTATCTATACACCCTATTTTTCCACGTAATCTCCATCCCATTCTATGGCCTTTCTCCAGCACAAAACAAGGGCATGTATGCCTGTCGGTACCAATCCTTGTCCTGGTGGTGGAGCCATTGCTTCACTGTATGAACTTCCTTTGCTGATTGACAGATATAGCGCCAACTGCTGAGTCGTAATGCGTTTGTCCTCGGGAATAACAACATCCGCTCGCTGCAACATGTCAGGTGTGACAGCCGTGGATTGTCTCCCAGATCTCTGCAAATCGTCTATATTGTTGGGAAACCGTTATTTACGAATAAAGCACCTTCATATGGCTGTGCGGCTTTTGAAACACCTCATCATTCTTGACTTTTTAATCTTTATATTTTTTATCATAATTTGATTGGTTATTGAGTGATGAGTGTTTTTTATTGTTATTTATAATATTTTATGTTTTAAATATATGTAACCAATGGCTGAAGAGCGGTTTTATCCGCTGGCAGCGAGCTCTTTCTGGGAGCTGAAAAAACAATAAAGAGAGAAATGATGATCATAATGATCGAAACCGTTTGAAATCCGGTATCGCAGGACAGAGCAGATCAGGTTGTGGAAAGGGGCCAAGATCAGTTACTGTTAGTTACACAAGAACACAGAGCATTATTCCACAAAAACACAATGCACAGTTTTCTCTTTAAAACAAGGATAAATTCACAGCTGAGGGCCGAAGTAACTTCTCAATAATAAGGTTTAATAATTCATTTTAAAACACAAGGATTTAGAGAAACGGCTGAAGGCCTTACTTAAGTAAAATTAAAATATCCTTAAATAATTCCTTTTAAGGCACAAGGATTTAGACAAATGGCTGAAGGCCTTACTTAAGTAAAATTAAAATATCTTCTTGGCTAAAGGCCCGAATAATATCTCAGTTCAACAAAGGAAATTCTTTAAAAGGCAAGCATTTACCAATTTCGGCTAAAAGCCATATTAAGGAAAATTTGAATTAATTCTTCGGCGGAAAGACCAATAATATTTCAACATAATAAAACGGAACCTTTAAAGATAAGCATTTACACAATACACCAGAAAACCATCTTAAGAAAACTTGAAATATCTTAACCGCTGAAGGTCCAAACAATTATTCAAAATAATTAACGACAATCCTTAAGATAAGCTTTTACACAGTATGGCTGAAGGCCATTTTAAGAATTCAAGATAATTAAAGAGAAACCTTACAGACAGGAATTTACACATTACAGCTGAAAGCCACAAATTTTAAAACAAACATGCTGAAGGTCTAAATACAGAGCAAACAAGAATTTTAAATAAAACACGGCTGAAGGCCTAATCTTAAAATACTTCACATAAGGTTCGGCTGAGGGCCATATACTAAACATAGAATAGACAAAATTAATACACAGCTGAAGGCCTGGCACAGTAGTTGTGACAAAAGAAAATCACAATCACAAACAACAGAACAGTGGTGCTCAGAAGTGTTCCAAGAGACGGCCTGCGGAGGAAACTAACAACAGTTTAGGTGAGACAGGCAGCCAAGCATTACACTAAATAATTGGGAGGCATCACGACCTAGGGATGGCTGACGAACCAACGAACAACTTAATCAATTCCCCTCCATCGAACTAATGGCACGACAACAGAAAATATCAGCGAGAACGGAGCTCTCAGCAGCACTACGTCTCGACAACTGGTGTCTAAACACAGTCAAGGCACAATAACCACTCAAAGACAAAAAATGAAAAACACCAAAGCTGTCGAAGTACACACCGTGCCGGACAGCGTCAACACGGCGAGGAAAACACACTGTCAGAGAACTACGCTAACGACCAGGGCAGGTAACCGGAACGTTAACGGCCACAAGGCAGAAGATACCACTGGTGCTCTTCACTAATAAGTTGCGATCATTTCAATAGTTAAACACCACACAGAAAGACGGCTGCAAAATTTGCCGACTCCAACACACCATATGTTGCTGCTTGCGGGAATGGCCCAGGAAGCAACAACTGGCAATGAAGGAGGAGATGTCACGGCAGTTGAAGTTTCATAACAGGTTAACTAATTACTCAACTCCAGTATCCAGGTTTGGTAGGCGACGAACCTCGCAGCTCTCGCAGCTAGTGCCCCACAACTCAGACCACGCGTGCATGCCGCCAGCGGCCCCGGCCTGATCTCACGCCGTGGACTGACTGGCTGCTCCAGTATGCAGACAGCATTCACCTGTTCAGCGGAAATCACAGAAGCAGCACACAGTTCCACGTAAACACTTGCACCAAGATCTCCGACAATCCTAAAACCAATCACCGTGCAACAACAAGGAGAAATGACAAGTGACACACGCACAGAGTTTCCATAAGCAATCGGCGAGCAAATACACGTCGTCCGAAGAGACGACCGACCGACCGATCAACCAAGGTCGTCCCCACTCAAGTTATGAGTGTTGGCAACAGTCGGGCGAGTCTTGGCTGTCCGGAGCTCACTGCAGCTCCAGCCCGACTCGACTCGATGTCTGTTCGGAACTCAGAGACACGGCGACTCGGGCACTCTGGCTCGAACCCACCCGTACAGAGGTAATTCCTGCCCATCGGATGCGACATCTCTGCATGAGGAAGGAACCGACCCACGTCTAGCAGGATGACCAACTGACGAGGCCCAGAAACGGTCAAAGGACCAAACACACGTCACCCAATGAGACTACCAGCCGAACGACCAACCGACGGTCGTTCCCGCTCCAATCTCCT
The DNA here is from genome assembly GCF_021461395.2 of Schistocerca americana. Classification (NCBI taxonomy): domain Eukaryota; kingdom Metazoa; phylum Arthropoda; class Insecta; order Orthoptera; family Acrididae; genus Schistocerca; species Schistocerca americana. Next base: position 370,228,893 of record NC_060123.1, on the reverse strand, counting down.
TCCGTCGGATAGTTCATGTGTGTGTGGCCAGCGGTCGGCAAGTAGTGGCTGTCCGCGCCTCACTGGCGCTCCGTCCCCTTCAGAACTCCAGACACACGACGACCCAGAAATATTGGCGTTCGCTCCAGAGATAGTACGACAGTGCACTTATCGATAAGCGCTGCTTCTGGCACTCACGGGCAAGCAAATCAGCAATCTAGTGACGCCAGTAAATCGAATTGAAATAAAACGAGGCGACATAATTATAAAAACAAGATGACGAGCAATAAACGGCATGACCACGAGCTGCGAACGGCTCAAAGTTTATTGAACTGAATAAAGAAATCAGCGATCAACGATTGTTTTAGTTTCTTCCAAGTCTTAAACATTGGATTACTGCGATTTTCAAGGTGATCGTGTTACTCTTCATCGAATGCACACTACTGGCCATTAAAATTGCTACACCAAGAAGAAATGCATATGATAAACGGGTATTCATTTGACAAATATATTATACTAGAACTGACATGTGATTACATTTTCACACAATTTGGGTGCATAGATCCTGAGAAATCAGTACCCAGAACAACCACCTCTGGCCATAATAACGACCTTGATACGCCTGGGCACTGAGTCAAACAGAGCTTGTATGGCGTGTACAGGTACAGCCGCCCATGCAGCTTCAACACGATACCGCAGTTCATCAAGAGTAGTGACTGGCGTATTGTGACGAGCCAGTTGCTCGGCCACTACTGGCCAGACGTTTTCAATTGGTGAGAGATCTGGAGAATGTGCTGACCAGGGCAGCAGTCAAACATTTTCTGTATCCAGAAAGGCCCGTACAGGACCTGCAACATGCGGTCGTGCATTATCCTGCTGAAATGTAGGGTTTCGCAGGGACCGAATGAAGGATAGAGCCACGGGTTGTAACACATCTGAAATGTAACGTCCACTGTTCAACGTGCCGTCAATGCTAACAAGAGGTGACCGAGACGTGTAACCAATGGCACCCATACCATCACGCCGGGTGATTCGCCAGTATGGCGATGACGAATACACGCTTCCAATGTGCGTTCAGCGCGATGTCGCCAAACACGGATGCGACCATCATGATGCTGTAAACAGAACCTGGATTCATCCGAAAAAATGACGTTTTGCCATTCGTGCAGTCAGGTTCGTCGTTGAGTACACCATTGCAGGCGCTCCTGTCTGTGATGCAGCGTCAAGGGTAACCTTACCCATGGTCTCCGAGCTGATAGTCCATGCTGCTGCAAACGTCGTCGAACTGTTCGTGCAGATGGTTGCCGTTTTGCAAACGTCCCCATCTGTTGACTCAGGGATCGAGACGTGGCTGCACGATCAGTTACAGCCATGCAGATAAAATGCCTGTGATCTCGACTGCTAGTGATACGAGGCCATTGGGATCCAGCACGGCGTTCCGAATTACCCTCCTGAACCCACCGATTCCATATTCTGCTAACAGTCATTGGATCTCGACCAACGCGAGCAGCAATGTCGCGATACGATAAACCGCAATCGCGATAGGCTACAATCCGGTCTTTATCAAAGTCGGAAACGTGATGATACGCATTTGTCTTTCTTACACGAGGCAACGCCGGTGAACTGCTGTTTGTGTATGAGAAATCGGTGGCAAACTTTCCTCATGTCAGCACGTTGTAGGTGTTGCCACCGGCGCCAACCTTGTGTGAATGCTCTGAAAATCTAATCATTTGCATATCACAGCATCTTCTTCCTGTCGGTTAAATTTCGCGTCTGTAGCACGCCATCTTCGTGGTGTAGCAATTTTAATGGCCGGTAGTGTAGTTCATGCAGTTCTTCACGAGGAAAGACTACGGAATATCGCGTTCAATCTGATACACATTATGTGTGTGATATGTTCCAGTATTTTTAATTTTGCTCCGGGCTCGCGCGCTGCTGTTTGATTTTGGAAGTACAGAGTACATTTTACACTGCCGGTACCACCTTACACAGGTATAAGACAGATAAGGCTACGACATTTACGGAAGCGGTCGGGGAGTTGTGCGCACTCTGCTCCGCAGTAAGCGGTGTCCCTGGCGAGATAGCGGCAGGTGCGGTGCGCGCCGGCGCCAGATAATGACCTGCTCGCTGGAAATTTTGCAGGGCCCGCAGGAGTACCGCTGCGCACACAAGGCGCCGCTCAGCAGTTCCCCCAGAAACCTAACTCAGCCGCTTCGCAACAAAGTTGCAGCATGATTCCCCCTCTCGTAGCTCCTTTGGCGAGCACTGATCCGAAGCTTAAAACCAAGAGAGGTGGCTCACTGACGAAGACATTGAGAGGAACATGGCTTGAATCCCTGCACGTTCATCCTGAATTAGTTTTTCAATGGTTTCCCTAAATTCCTTTTGATGAATGTCGAGAATGTCGAGAATGCATAAAGCACTACGACCCTTGTTCAGTTGAGAGTGTGAGTGTCTCTGAAGCCCTCCAAATCTAAAAAATATTCAAATACGTTTTTTTCTTTCCTTTCGAAGCTGAAAGAGCAGATCTGCATTAAATAATTGTGAACATTTCTCAAGTTCATTGTCATTGCTGTCTTCAACTGGAACACTGGTTTGATGCAGTTCTGCACTTTAGCCTGTCCTGTCCTGTTGTTGTTGTTGTGGTCTTCAGTCCTGAGACTGGTTTAATGCAGCTCTCCATGCTACTCTATCCTGTGTAAGCTTCTTCATCTCCCAGTACCTACTGCAGCCTACATCCTTCTGAATCTGCTTAGTGTATTCATCTCTTGGTCTCCCTCTACGATTTTTACCCTCCACGCTGCCCTCCAATACTAAATTGGTGATCCCTCTGTAGGGAAGCAGCCTACTCACGCTGTAGTAAATTCACATCAGTTTCCATTGTGTGCCAGCCAGTCTGCTGTAACTAGCTCTGACGTCATAAATGTTGCGCAATACCTTAAAAATCAAGCAAATGACCTAAAACTTTTCTAGCATGTCAGGAAGAATACTAAATTAATGTGTGTTAAATATCAGTTCGATAACTTCAGTCATTTTCGAAATTTGGACGTTTTTCTGAAAAAATCGTTGGCGCAACAGAAAAGAGCTAGAGACTTCAAAATTTATATTTAGATTCATCTTTCATAATGATTTAATAAAAACAGTACTTTGGATTTCACAAATTAAGATTTTAGTGGAAATTCATGATTTTCTGGTTTTCGTCTCAAAACTGAAGGAAGCAAGATAGATTAAGTAGGCTAATAAATAAGGCTAGGATGTTTAGATTTAAATAGGTTGGAGGTCCGCTATGACTATGAAGATGTGAAAAGTTTCTTTTGAATACCTATAAAATTATAGCGATAGCGGATCTCAAAAGGGCCAGTTCAGAGCTCATCTACTGCGTACAGTGTAATTTAATTAATTCTCTCGCCCAGAATATTTAACTTAGCCACGTCAAAATTTTATTATCAATACTTACCTGCGTGCTGAATGCACGTTTAAATTAAGAGCTTCTTCGGCCATCAGCAAAAGAAGCTATAAATTATTATGTAACTTGAAGTGGTGCGTTACTAGCCCAGCGGCTAGTCGAGAGAGCCGAAAAGATCAGGCGTTCCCTTCGCCGTCCGCACCGCGGGTTTATATATAAGGACGCTGTGCGAGGAAGGCAAGGCCCCAGTTCTCTCCAGACGCTGAATGACACGCCATCTGTGTCGGTAGTCGCGTCGCATCAGTGTATGTGCTACAAACAGCCTCGGGTGCCGTATTAAGTTACTAGAGATACGCGGAACCATGAAAACATTTCAAGTGAAGGGTTAATTCTGGGATGATTTTCATTATCTAGCTTCAGTTTGCGTATTGTCGTATTTTCACGTGCCGTCGCGGGACAGACATTCTACCAATTATTTAGCGTGGCGTTTGATGAAATATTTTCATCAAATTATGGCGAGCATTCTTTTTAATATTTAATTCGGACATTTATAGTTGCATCAGCGCATTAGACTCTGAACTGCTCTGTTAGTTAGGTTGTAGGGATACTTGTGTTTTTTATCAGTGAATTTCAGAATATACTCAACTATTTTGGAAAACCGTTTTTGATTAGAAATCCCGGACAATCTCCTAATTCCTCAGAGCTATAAGCTGCAGCTATAATGGTATCTCAATTGAAGTGGGCACTGGGATCTCTAAATACTGGCTCCATGTTTTATTAAATCACTTTCTGGGTGCCAAGAAGTAAATAGAGAGCCAATGTTGAGAACGGCGAAAGACAGCATTAACAACATTCTAAAAGCCAGAAACTGCTTCAACACACAAGCATTGTTACAGCAAATTTATTTTTACAAAAACTATCCGCCGCCCCACATATGGTGCATCGGCCGGGAAATCAACTAAGTGAAAGTGATTTTTAACTATTCGGATTCGCGAGTGAAATGCGACACGCAACTGAGTATAAAACAGTGAAAGTGTTACGTGTGTATGTGGACGACGCAATTGGATTAACAACGCATCTGGATCGACGGAGCTGGCACTGAGTCTAGCGGTGCTGCCGGCATCGCGAGAAGCCAGTTTCGCCTCACCGCAGTCGTCCGCTGGAGCAGCCGGCGCAGCGCCTGCAATTGCGGGCCACGCAAACACACAACAGCCGTCGGAGAGCCGTCTGCAGTTCAACGTGCCACGTCGCATCAGGAATCCTGGTACGCCGAGCCGGCAACGCCATACGTCGTGCAGAAGGAACTAAGTTAAGTGGAAAGCTGTTAAAAATTTTACTAACCTGCACTAAAAGACTGTCAGCGATGGAACCGCCAAAAGAAACTGAAGTTAAACTTATATCAGAACCCATGACTGTTGAAGGAACTGTAAATCCAGACAACGGTTCAAGTGTAAATATGCATGAAAGTAGTAATGTTAAAGTGAAAAATGAAGTATTGTCTCCTGACAGTAGTGTGGGAAGGGGCAATGATTCAATAATAGAGACCCCTGTAGTAAAGCGGAAAGTAGAAATTGTAAATTTATGGGATGATAGTTTCTCTGATGAATTAAAAATGAAACAGTCATCAGACATGGTAGAGTTTAAGAAGGAGCAGTTGGATATGACTAATCAATCAGAAGTTTCATGTAGTTTTGATGATTCTGGTATTGGAGCTAGTTTTTCGTCACCTGGGTGTGATAAAAAGCCAGCTCGTGAGCAACCCAAAGATGCTGGGGCTGTTGATTTAAATGTTATATTACAAGCAATAGCTGCCAGCAATGCTGAATTAAAGTCTGAAATGGTGGCCAGTCAAACAAATTTTAATAAACGGTTTGAGGCAATGGACAATAAATTAGAATCCAGTAATGCTGAAATGTCAGCCAGTAATGCTAGAATGAGTGCTGAATTAAAATCTAATATAATTGAGGTCAAAAACAGTAATGCTGAATTAAAGTCTGAGATTTTGGCCAGCCAAACAAATTTTAATAAACGATTGGAGGTAATGGACGATACCTTCAAGGCTGGTTGCAATCAGTTGAAAGAGGATCTAGACAGTTTGAATTATAAAATTGATTACAACCATGAGGATATTAAGAAAAAGGTTGCTCAACAGTTTTCTGAAATGTATAAAACAGTTAAATCCGAAGTCGCTGAGGTTCGCAAAGACTTCCAAATGGAAGATGCAAAGCTGGAGCACAAGCTAACAGAAAAGATCGAGGCGGAATCTGAACTGTGCTCAGATAGATTTAAAGATGTTAATATAAAAGTAAACATATGTCAAGCAGAAGTAGAAGCAATCAAAACTGACACTACTCATATTGTACAAAGAGTAGATAATGTTGAAATGAAAGTAGAAAATATCAGTACTAACATTGCTAACATTGAGAGTAAAGTAGCTTCAGTAACTTCTGGTAATAGTAATGTACAACAAGTTGTAACTGCAAACGCCGCTTTTATCGGGTGTCGGCAGTTCTTGCGGTTCGATCGAGATAAAGATATCCACCCGCTAGATTTCTGGAACGATTTTGAAGATGTGATTCCACCAACTTGGTCTGAACGAGAGAAAATCTCCTTTATTAGAAGCCATTTAGCAGGTGACGCCATGCGTTGGTCAGCTGATGTTATGTTGAAATGTAAAACATTAGCGGAATTTAAAACAGCTTTTATTAATGAGTATTGGTCTAGTAATAAGCAAAATGAAGTGTTGAGAGAATTTTGGAGTGGAAAACGCTTCAATGCAGGCAAGGAATCAATTAAAGAATTTGCTAGGTCATGGATTTCACGTTTGTCACATTTGGCGGAAAAGCTAAAACCAGAAATGATTATACTAGGTCTTGAAGCCAAACTGCCATGGTATTGACAAACTAGAATTATATCTGCCCCTAGAGACAATCTTGATCGTTTCATTGAGTATTTGGAACGTGTAGAACGTGTTGCTGCCAATGAGGAGCAAGCACGTAATAACCGAAATGCCAATAACAATAATAGTAATTTCAGGAACGAGCAAAATGGCAATGTAAATATCAGAACAGTAGGTGTTCGTAATCCTAAGAGAGGTAGGAATTGGGGAAATAATTATCAGAACCAACAATGGCGTCCAAGGGATAATAATTTTGTTCCAAACAGAAATATGCATGTAAACAACAGTACGGAAAGTAAGGCTATGCCAGCTAACTATAATGAAACTAAAGGAAACAGTAGTATGCCGAGGCAGGAAAACTAGTTCCCGTCTATGAGGACACTGGCGCTCACCAGGCGGTTACTTTTCCTATGCCAGTAGTTAAGGGAATTGGTAAGACAGATCAGAATACTCAAACTGAACATGTGGATGAAAAGTCGGTAGCACCTAAGGATACAACAGAAATATTAGATCACTCACAGTATTTGATAGATACCGTGTTAGAGACGCTTTCTAAGTGGGAAGAGAAAGAGAAGGCGCAGCAGTGTAACGATAGGGACGAGCTACAAAATACTGAATTGACAGGTGAAGAAGCAGAAGAAATTGATGCTTATATTTACGATGAAGATGATGTGCTCTTATCTAAAGTGCCTGTGCAGGATGTTGATAATGTACTAATAGATTTAGGACAGGAGATAAGTGGGAATGTAGAGGGTAGGCTGTTTGGGGTCGATGAACCCAGTAGCTGTGACCAGTTGTCACTTGAGAAGGAAACCGACGATAATGGTGAAAGTGGTTTAGCTGTAACTAATGTTATGCCCGGTCTGGAGGCGCAGAATCGCTCAGACTACAGTAATTTGGGTCATGTTCAGCAAACTAAATGTAATGAAGTCGTGCGGTGTTTCGATTTAAAATTAATAGACCGACTGGAAAAGGCAGCGGAAAATGTAATTCAGGAAACCCCTACACACTGTGACCTAAATGTAATGAAGACAGATGTCGATCACTTTAGTTGGAGACAAATTCAAAAGGAACTATTAGATGAATGTGAGGAACCACCTGCACAACCTAGAATAAGCCACCCTATAATAATAGTGAATATGTTGGGTATCAATGTACATTGTCTCTTAGACAGTGGAAGTGAGGTGAGTGCAATATCTCAGTCCTTCTTTGATGCATTACCTGGTAAAGACAAGCTTACAGTAATGAGGGTATCAGGACTAAGAATAATTGGTGCTACTGGCAAGGTTTCAAAAACGGTAAAGCAAGAAGCTTTACTACCCTTTAACATTAATGGTAATTTAATTGATCATCCATGTTTAATTGTAAACAATCTCAGTATTGAGGTTTTAATTGGCATAGATTTCTTGTCAAAATATCAGAGTGTTGTTGACTTTGAAAGAAGCCAGTTAAAAATGGTCTTGCCAATAACCGGAGTAATTATAGTACCTTTTAGTGATAAACATGTAGTAACTGATCGTGAAACTTGGGAGCTGCCTATACGAGTTCTGAAAAACAGGAGGTATTGGGACGAAGGTGTTAATCTTAATGACAATAAGCTGAACACAGAAGAAGAAGAAGAAGAAGCAATTATTTTAGACAAAATAGAAGCTAAATTGCAGGAAATCGATAGGATTTCAGGCAATCAAAAGGAAGAACTGAGACAGGTTCTAAAAAGGCATCATAAGGTATTTTCAGATCGACCTGGCGTGGTCAAAGGTTATGAATGAATGCTGTAGGGAGGAGGTTGTTCTGTAACCTCTACACAGTGTGGCAGCTGTGCAGTCCCAGCTGTGTGAGATCTTCTTTCCCTTTCAGGTCTCACTCATTCTTCCTCTTTCCTGTCCTCAAAAATTTCGACCTTTTCTTTCCAAATACTCAAATTTTCCGTTATGACTATCAAGCCAGCATTAAACCAATGAATGCTGTAGGGAGGAGGTTGTTCTGTAACCTCTACACAGTATGGCAGCTGTGCAGTCCCAGCTGTGTGAGATCTTCTTTCCCATTTCAGATCTCACTCATTCTTCCTCTTTCCTGTCCTCAAAAATTTCGACCTTTTCTCTCCAAATACTAAAATTTTCCGTTATGACTATCAAGCCAGCATTAAGCTAATGAATGCTGTAGGGAGGAGGTTGTTCTGTAACCTCTACACAGTGTGGCAGCTGTGCGGTCCCAGCTGTGTGAGATCTTCTTTCCCATTTCAGATCTCACTCATTCTTCCTCTTTCCTATCCACTAAAATTTTCGACCTTTTCTTTCCAAATACTAAAATTTTCCGTTATGACTATCAATACAGCATTAAGCTAATGAATGCTGTAGGGAGGAGGTTGTTCTGTAACCTCTACACAGTGTGGCAGCTGTGCAGTCCCAGCTGTGTGAGATCTTCTTTCCCTTTCAGGTCTCACTCATTCTTCATCTTTCCTATCTACAAAAATTTCGACGTCTTCTTTCCAACACATAAAATTTTCTGTTATGGTTATCAAGCCAGCATAAACCAATGAATGCTGTAGGGAGGAGGTTGTTCTGTAACCTCTACACAGTGTGGCAGCTGTGCAGTCCCAGCTGTGTGAGATCTTTTTTCCCTTTCAGGTCTCACTCATTCTTCCTCTTTCCTGTCCTCAAAAATTTCGACCTCTTCTTTCACACATTAAATTTTCCGGTATGATTATCAGTACAGCATTAAACCAATGAATGCTGTAGGGAGGAGGTTGTTCTGTAACCTCTACACAGTGTGGCAGCTGTGCAGTCCCAGCTGTGTGAGATCTTCTTTCCATTTCAGGTCTCACTCATTCTTCCTCTTTCCTGTCCTCAAAAATTCTAACTCTTCTTTACAGCATTAAGCTAATGAATGCTGTAGGGAGGAGGTTGTTCTGTAACCTCTACACAGTGTGGCAGCTGTGCAGTCCCAGCTGTGTGAGATCTTCTTTCCTTTTCAGGTCTCACTCACTCTTCATCTTTTCTATCCACCTAAAAATTTCTAACTCTTCTTTACAGCATTGAACCAATGAATGCTGTAGGGAGGAGGTTGTTCTGTAACCTCTACACAGTGTGGCAGCTGTGCAGTCCCAGCTGTGTGAGATCTTTTTTCCCTTTCAGGTCTCACTCATTCTTCATCTTTCCTATCCTCAAAAATTTCGACCTCTTCTTTCCAGACATGAAAATTTTCTGTCATGGCTATCAAGCCATGAGTTATGTAACCATTCTATCTACCGATTAGTGAAGAAAAATACCTAATGTGACAAACCTAATAGTGACAAACAATAGGGAAGTATGTTGTAATTAAGATACAAATGTATTTGAGTAACAATTATGTATAGTACCCTGGTAATATAATAAGTACAAAGTGTTGTTTTACTGGAAATGGTCCACCAACAGTAATTTAAAAAGATGTATGAATTCATGTACAAGCAGGATCTGAAGTGGTAGTGAAACCTAGTGTATGCATTAGAGCTAACTAATAAATAGTAAGAAAGAGATTGCTTAGTGTTATGAAAAATATGCAGATAAGTTGTAAGATTAAACTCACCTGGTGTAGCAAGGAAAGGCAGTGTAATAGAATTGAGCAGTGTTTGTGGTTGAGACGTGAAGGACACGTCCCTGAAGTATTTATAAGGTTGGAGCTGGCCATTATTTTAGTGTAGTGCGTGAATGCGACCATAGGTACCCTTATGTTAGATGAGACAGAGCAGTTCATGGTGTCCTATAGGTTTAAGGAATTTAGCATTACGCTCGTCCATATTTACTTGATGCACTTTAGTGGTAGGTCCGAGAGAGACTACCTGAGGTTTCAGCGTCCGATCGAGTGGAAATGGATTGCCACGTGAGCAAACTAATCAGCTGCAGTACACCATGAATATGAAATAAATGTGCTATCCTATGCTATAAATTATAATAGAGTGAGTGTTAAATAAGTACATACACTAGCAACATAAATAAATAACATACTGACAGACGTGAAATATTATTTTAGCTCAGCATAAATACACTTCAAAGTAAGTAAGTACCTAATTGCAGATGTGGAACTGGCAACAGCAGAGGACCAATAGGTGGATTTAGTAGTCAACTAAACGTAGTGTGTTTTGAACACTCACAACTGTACTATTACCAAAAGTTACTCACATGTACAAAGAAGCTGAGAAAACAACCACTAATCATACTCATACTATCTCTAAGAATAAAGTAATCAGAGATGAGTCAGTTAAGTGCTTAAAATACAAATGTATCAGGAATGTACCGAGCATTGGTTCAGTGTTCCGGACCAGAAATAATAAATTTCAGATTAAATATGATTTATGATTGTATGCCTTAGGAGCATAAATTTTCTCCAGTACGTGACTAACGGCGTTTTGAGCCATTTGTTTACCGATTTTATGACAGTTAAGTAACCGTGAGAGTAAAATTAAAAAGGTTCTGTTAACTTTGTTCCAGCAAAATATTGGAAGATAAAATGTATATATCCCCATTTCATTGTGATCCACCCATAGATATTAAGTGAACAGAGTCTGAGGCACTCTTTTTGTTTGTTCTACAGGACAAACCAGATTATGGCAGCCTGGTAGCTGCGTGAAAGCGTGGAGTGACTTGGACACAACTCACAGTGACCCCTCCCCTTTCCCCCATGTAATTTAGAGAGAACGTAAAGGACGCACACCATAGCAACTTACCCTCCTCTACCCTTGTGAGTGGAAGTGTAGGACGCCAGCCAAAGCGGCTACAACCACGTGTGTAAAAATTATTTGTGAACTTTTCTTTCAGGTTTAGAAAAGACTGCTAAAAGATAATCATCTGTTTATGTATCATGTTATTTTCTTTGAATTTGTGTATGTAAAAATGTATTTAATGTATTTAATGGATCTAAGATTTTCATAATTTTTCAATTTGTATGTGTTTGTTTGTCTAAGGCAATATGTATGCCAAAATATTTCATTGACTTTGCTTAAAATTTTGAGTAATGACATTGTTTAAAAGGCAGTGAACATGCCTACAATTTAAATAATTTATGTTAGGTAATCAGTTTTCCTTAATGTTTCTACAGGTTTATATTTCAATTTTGATTTTTCATAGGGAGTTAAACTGTACTCTTGCTTCCCTTTTTGTAATTAAATTTTTTTTCATTCATTAACATTCATAAACAAAAAATTTAAGTAGAGGGTGATGTAGGGAAGCAGCCTACTCACGCTGTAGTAAATTCACATCAGTTTCCATTGTGTGCCAGCCAGTCTGCTGTAACTAGCTCTGACGTCATAAATGTTGCGCAATACCTTAAAAATCAAGCAAATGACCTAAAACTTTTCTAGCATGTCAGGAATAATACTAAATTAATGTGTGTTAAATATCAGTTCGATAACTTCAGTCATTTTCGAAATTTGGACGTTTTTCTGAAAAAATCATTGGCGCAACAGAAAAGAGCTAGAGACTTCAAAATTTATATTTAGATTCATCTTTCATAATGATTTAATAAAAACAGTACTTTGGATTTCACAAATTAAGATTTTAGTGGAAATTCATGATTTTCTGGTTTTCGTCTCAAAACTGAAGGAAGCAAGATAGATTAAGTAGGCTAATAAATAAGGCTAGGATGTTTAGATTTAAATAGGTTGGAGGTCCGCTATGACTATGAAGATGTGAAAAGTTTCTTTTGAATACCTATAAAATTATAGCGATAGCGGATCTCAAAAGGGCCAGTTCAGAGCTCATCTACTGCGTACAGTGTAATTTAATTAATTCTCTCGCCCAGAATATTTAACTTAGCCACGTCAAAATTTTATTATCAATACTTACCTGCGTGCTGAATGCACGTTTAAATTAAGAGCTTCTTCGGCCATCAGCAAAAGAAGCTATAAATTATTATGTAACTTGAAGTGGTGCGTTACTAGCCCAGCGGCTAGTCGAGAGAGCCGAAAAGATCAGGCGTTCCCTTCGCCGTCCGCACCGCGGGTTTATATATAAGGACGCTGTGCGAGGAAGGCAAGGCCCCAGTTCTCTCCAGACGCTGAATGACACGCCATCTGTGTCGGTAGTCGCGTCGCATCAGTGTATGTGCTACAAACAGCCTCGGGTGCCGTATTAAGTTACTAGAGATACGCGGAACCATGAAAACATTTCAAGTGAAGGGTTAATTCTGGGATGATTTTCATTATCTAGCTTCAGTTTGCGTATTGTCGTATTTTCACGTGCCGTCGCGGGACAGACATTCTACCAATTATTTAGCGTGGCGTTTGATGAAATATTTTCATCAAATTATGGCGAGCATTCTTTTTAATATTTAATTCGGACATTTATAGTTGCATCAGCGCATTAGACTCTGAACTGCTCTGTTAGTTAGGTTGTAGGGATACTTGTGTTTTTTATCAGTGAATTTCAGAATATACTCAACTATTTTGGAAAACCGTTTTTGATTAGAAATCCCGGACAATCTCCTAATTCCTCAGAGCTATAAGCTGCAGCTATAATGGTATCCCAATTGAAGTGGGCACTGGGATCTCTAAATACTGGCTCCATGTTTTATTAAATCACTTTCTGGGTGCCAAGAAGTAAATAGAGAGCCAGTGTTGAGAACGGCGAAAGACAGCATTAACAACATTCTAAAAGCCAGAAACTGCTTCAACATGCAAGCATTTGTTACAGCAAATTTATTTATACAAACTTACACCACGCCGCCCCACACCTCGATGTCTCAGACCATGTCCTACCAATCGATCCCTTCTTCTAGTCAAGTTGTGCCACAAGCTCCTCTTCTTCCCAATTCTATTCAATACCTCCTCGTTAGTTACGCGATCTACCCATCTAATATTCAGCATTCTTCTGTAGCACCACATTTCGAAAGCTTCTATTCTCTTCTTGTCCAAACTAGTTATCGTCCATGTTTCACTTCCATACATGGGTACGCTCCATACAAACACTTTCAGAAACGACTTCCTGACACCTAAATTAATGCTCGATGTTAACAAATTTCTCTTCTTCAGAAACGCTTTCCTTGCCACTGCCAGTCTACATTTTATATCCTCTCTACTTCGACCATCATCAGTTATTTTGCTCCCCAAATAGCAAAACTCCTTTACTACTTTAAGTGTCGCATTTCCTAATCTAATTCCCTCAGCATCACTCGGCTTAATTCGACTACATTCCATTATCCTCGTTTTGCTTTTGTTGATGTTCATCTTATACTCTGCTTTCAAGACACTGTCCATTCCGTTCAACTGCTCTTCCAAGTCCTTTGCTGTCTCTGACAGAATTACAATGTTATCGGCGAACCTCAAAGTTTTTATTTCTTCTCCCTGGATTTTAATACCTACTGTAGTGTAACGACGTAAGTTTTGTATAAATGATTTTCTTTTGACCTATGACCATGTCAGTTACAACACACTTCAAAATTATTTAAATTCTTTTTAAATTGTCTCTGAATGGTTCTTGAACGAAACTGTAATTAAAACATCATTTGAGTCGTATGCGCAGAATTACGTCACTCAGTCCAATTGGTTTGCGCAAACGTTTTTCAATTTAGATGTCGTTTGTTTCTTCTCAGACATTATATTAATGCAAGTTATCTGCTTTAATAAATATTAAAACCACATTGAATAAACTTTTAAGACTCAAACTCGCGATGAACGTTGTCAAAATTAATAATCTTGCCAAATAAATTTAATTAATGAACATAATTCTTCATAAATAAATTTTCGGAACACATATTTAAACTTTAGTAGCATCCACTAGTTTATTATCATCCTACATACAGACGCGAACCTGAGCCTTGACAAGATAGGACTGAACATTTACAACATGATTAAACTTTCTATGACGTCATTGTTGTAGAAAAATTACAAATTCTTATTTTTTCAGTTTTTAGAAGCACGACGCAACAACTCGGTTTCAGGATCTTCTGTTGCTCTTTGGCTGTCGACCCGCGACGTATAATGGCCAGCAATTTTCTCTCTGGTCCCGGCAGTGAAGATGCTGTCTCCGTTCGTTGCGCCGCCCTCTCCATACATGAAACATCAAAATAAATACAAAACTTTAGATAATTCTCAACAATTACAAATATTACAAAGATAAGTAAACAAAACACTAAATTAAATTTATATTCACCTGCAAACTGGGCTGACACTGGTGGATGGGTGACACTTCAATTTCGCGTCCCGCTACACTACTCCAAATTTTCCTTTTGTTTCCTTTACTGCTTGCTCAATATACAGATTGAATAACATCGGGGAGAGGCTACAACCCTGTCTCACTCCCTTCCCAACCACTGCTTCCCTTTCATGCCCCTCGACTCTTATAACTGCCATCTGGTTTCTGTACAAATTATAAATAGCCTTTCGCTCCCTGTATTTTACCCCTGCCACCTTTAGAATTTGAAAGAGAGTATTCCAGTCAACATTGTCGAAAGCTTTCTCTAAGTCTACAAATGCTAGAAACGTAGGTTTGCCCTTCCTTAATCTTTGGTCGGTTGGTTGTTTCGGGGAAGGAGACCAGACAGCGAGGTCATCGGTCTCATCGGATTAGGGAAGGACGGGGAAGGAAGTCGGCCGTGCCCTTTGAAAGGAACCATCCCGGCATTTGCCTGGAGCGATTTAGGGAAATCAAGGAAAATCTAAATCAGGATGGCCGGACGCGGGATTGAACCGTCGTCCTCCCGAATGCGAGTCCAGTGTCTAACCACTGCGCCACCTCGCTCGGTCCCTTAATCTTTCTTCTAAGATAAGTCGTAAGGTCAGTATTGCCTCACGTGTTCCAGTATTTCTACGGAATCCAAACTGATCTTCCCCAAGGTCGGCTTCTACCAGTTTTTCCATTCGTCTGTAAAGAATTCGCGTTAGTATTTTGCAGCTGCGACTTATTAAACTGATAGTTCGGTAGTTTCCACATCTGTCAACACCTGCTTTCTTTGGGATTGGAATTATTATATTCTTCTTGAAGTCTGAGGGTATTTCGCCTGTCTCGTACATCTTGCTCAATAGATGGTAGAGTTTTGTCAGGACTGGCTCTCCCAAGGCCATCAGTAGTTCTAATGGAATGTTGTCTACTCCCGGGGACTTGTTTCGACTCAGGTCTTTCAGTGCTCTATCAAACTCTTCACGCAGTATCGTATCTCCCATTTCATCTTCATCTACATCCTCTTCCATTTCCATAATATTGTCCTCAAGTACATCGCCCTTGTCTAGACCCTCTATATACTCCTTCCACCTTTCTGCTTTCCCCTCTTTGCTTAGAACTGGGATTCCATCTGAGCTCTTGATGTTCATACAAGTGGCTCTCTTTTTTCCAAAGGTCTCTTTAATTTTCCTGTAGGCATTATCTAGCATTATCTATCTTACCCCTAGTGAGATACCCCTCTACATCCTTACATTTGTCCTCTAGCCATGCCTGTTTAGCCGTTTTGCACTTCCTGTCGAACTCATTTTAGAGACGTTTGTATTCCTTTTTGCCTGCTTCATTTACTGCATTTTTATATTTTCTCCTTTCATCAATTAAATTCAATATTTCTTCTGTTACCCAAGGATTTCTACTAGCTCTCGTCTTTTTACCTACTTGGTCCACTGCTGCCTTCACTACTTCATTCCTCAGAGCTACCCACTATTCTTCTACTGTATTTCTTTCCCATTCCTGTCAATTGTTCCCTTATGCTGTCCCTGAAACTCTGTACAACCTCTGGTTTAGTCAGTTTATCCAGGTCCCACCTCCTTAAATTCCCACCTTTTTGCAATTTCTTCAGTTTTAATCTACAGTTCATAACCAATAGATTGTGGTCAGAGGCCACATCTGCCCCTGGAAATGTCCTACAATTTAAAACCTGGTTCCTAAATCTCTGTCTTACCATTATGTAATCTATCTGATACGTTTTAGCATCTCCAGGATTCTTCCATGTATACAACCTTCTTTTATGATTCTTGAACCAAGTGTTGGCTATGATTAAGTTATGGTCTGTGCAAAATTCTAACTGACGGCTTCCTCTTTCATTTCTTAGCCCCAATCCATATTCACCTACTATGTTTCCTTCTCTCCCTTTTCCTACTGTCGAATTCCAGTCACCCATGACTATTAAATTTTCGTCTCCCTTCACTACCTGAATAATTTCTTTTATCTCATCATACATTTCTTCAATTTCTTCGTCATCTGCAGAGCTAGTTGGCACATAAACTTGTGCTACTGTAGTAGGCATTGGCTTCGTGTCCATCTTGGCCACAATAATGCGTTCACTATGCTGTTTGTAGTAGCTTACACGCACTCCTATTTTTTATTCATTATTAAACCTACTCCTGCATTACCCCTATTTGATTTTGTATTTATAACCCTGTATTCACCTGACCAGAAGTCTTGTTGCTCCTGCCACCGAACTTCACTAATTCTCACTATATCTAACTTTAACCTATCCATTTCCCTTTTTAAATTTTCTAACCTACCTGCCTGATTAAGGGATCTGACGTTACACGCTCCGATCTGTAGAATGGCAGTTTTCTTTCTCCTGATAACGACGTCCTCTTGAGTAGTCCCCGCCCGGAGATCCGAATGGGGGACTATTTTACCTCCGGAATACACTCCTGGAAATGGAAAAAAGAACACATTGACACCGGTGTGTCAGACCCACCATACTTGCTCCGGACACTGCGAGAGGGCCGTACAAGCAATGATCACACGCACGGCACAGCGGACACACCAGGAACCGCGGTGTTGGCCGTCGAATGGCGCTAGCTGCGCAGCATTTGTGCACCGCCGCCGTCAGTGTCACCCAGTTTGCCGTGGCATACGGAGTTCCATCGCAGTCTTTAACACTGGTAGCATGCCGCGACAGCGTGGACGTGAACCGTATGTGCAGTTGACGGACTTTGAGCGAGGGCGTATAGTGGGCATGCGGGAGGGGGTGGACGTACCGCCGAATTGCTCAACACGTGGGGCGTGAGGTCTCCACAGTACATCGATGTTGTTGCCAGTGGTCGGCGGAAGGTGCACGTGCCCGTCGACCTGGGACCGGACCGCAGCGACGCACGGATGCACGGCAAGACCGTAGGATCCTACGCAGTGCCGTAGGGGACCGCACCGCCACTTCCCAGCAAATTAGGGACACTGTTGCTCCTGGGGTATCGGCGAGGACCATTCGCAACCGTCTCCATGAAGCTGGGCTACGGTCGCACACACCGTTAGGCCGTCTTCCGCTCACGCCCCAACATCGTGCAGCCCGCCTCCAGTGGTGTCGCGACAGGCGTGAATGGAGGGACGAATGGAGACGTGTCGTCTTCAGCGATGAGAGTCGCTTCTGCCTTGGTGCCAATGATGGTCGTATGCGTGTTTGGCGCCGTGCAGGTGAGCGCCACAATCAGGACTGCATACGACCGAGGCACACAGGGCCAACACCCGGCATCATGGTGTGGGGAGCGATCTCCTACACTGGCCGTACACCACTGGTGATCGTCGAGGGGACACTGAATAGTGCACGGTACATCCAAACCGTCATCGAACCCATCGTTCTACTATTCCTAGACCGGCAAAGGAACTTGCTGTTCCAACAGGACAATGCACGTCCGCATGTATCCCGTGCCACCCAACGTGCTCTAGAAGGTGTAAGTCAACTACCCTGGCCAGCAAGATCTCCGGATCTGTCCCCCATTGAGCATGTTTGGGACTGGATGAAGCGTCGTCTCACGCGGTCTGCACGTCCAGCATGAACGCTGGTCCAACTGAGGCACCAGGTGGAAATAGCATGGCAAGCCGTTCCACAGGACTACATCCAGCATCTCTACGATCGTCTCCATGGGAGAATAGCAGCCTGCATTGCTGCGAAAGGTGGATATACACTGTACTAGTGCCGACACTGTGCATGCTCTGTTGCCTGTGGTTCTGTCAGTGTGATCATGTGATGTATCTGACCCCAGGAATGTGTCAATAAAGTTTCCCCTTCCTGGGACAATGAATTCACGGTGTTCTTATTTCAATTTCCATGAGTGTATTTTACCTAAGAGGACGCCATCATCATCTAACCATACAGTACAGCTGCATGCCCTCGGGAAAAATTACGGCTGTAGTTTCCTCTTGCTTTCAGCCGTTTGCAGTACCACAACAGCAAGGCCGTTTTGGTTAGTGTTATAGGGCCAGATCAGTCAATCATCCAGACTGTTGCCCCTGCAACTACTGAAAAGGCTGCTGCCCCTCTTCAGGAACCACACGTTTGTCTGGCCTCTCAACAGATACCCCTCCGCTGTGGTTGCACCTATGGTACGGCTATCTGTATCGTTGAGGCACGCAAGCCTCCCCGGGACCAATGGCAAGGTCCATGGTTCATGGGCGGAGGTGTCCTGTCCTAACTTTCTTATTTCTGCGTATCTGCTACAACATACATCCATATGAACCTTTGTACTGTAATCAATCCATGGTCTTACAACATTTACTACCCATACTTTCTTCCGTTATCAAACTGACGATTCCTTGATGTCCTAGAAAATATCCTATAAACTAATCCCTTCTTTCAGACAAGTTGTGCCCCGAATTTATTTTACCCCCAAATTCGATTCAGTACCTCTTTATTGTTTACTCGTTTTACCCACCTAATTTTCAATATTCCTTTGTAACATCCAATTTCAAAAGCTTCTATTTCTTCTTGTCTGAACTGCTTCTCGTCCACGTTTCATTTCACTGCAAGGCTACACTTCATACCAGTACCTTCAGAAAACACTTTCTAACCCTGAAATCTACATTCGATGTTAACCCCTTTGCGCACAACCACTAGTGAGACTCTCTTGGTAAGGAAGTTGGTTCATAAAGGATACGCACGAGCCTATCTGACGGTACTTGGCGCAGACCACATGTCAACAAGACGAGTCTGGCTCCTGGTACATCATGGGGACAAACGACTACACCACAAGTCGGACTCATGGTTCAACAGTTTCCCATAGTCTCCTACTTCAGGTATGGTACACATCCTCCTTCGTTA
This sequence comes from Schistocerca americana, assembly GCF_021461395.2. Lineage (NCBI taxonomy): Eukaryota > Metazoa > Arthropoda > Insecta > Orthoptera > Acrididae > Schistocerca > Schistocerca americana. The sequence continues at coordinate 370,209,649 of NC_060123.1, read as the reverse complement.
TGCTTGTGTTGTGGTTGTGGTCTTCAGTCCTGAGACTTTTTTGATGCAGCTCTCCATGCTACTCTATCCTGTGCAAGCTTCTTCATCTCCCAGTACCTACTGCAGCCTACATCCTTCTGAATCTGCTTAGTGATTCATCTCTTGGTCTCCCTCTACGATTTTTACCCTCCACGCAGCCCTCCAGTACTAAATTGGTGATCCCTTGATGCCTCAGATCATGTCCTACCAACCGATCCCTTCTTCTAGTCAAGTTGTGCCGCAAACTCCTCTTCTCCTCAATTCTATTCAGTACCTCCTCATTAGTTATGTGATCTAACCATCTGATCTGCAGCGTTTTTCTGTAGCACCACATTTCGAAAGCTTCTATTCTCTTCTTGTAGAAGCTATTTATCGTCCAAGTTTCACTTCCATACATGGCTACACTCCATACAAATACTTTCAGAAACGACTTCCTGACACTTAAATCAATACTCAATGTTAACAAACTTCTCGTCTTCAGAAACGCTTTCTTTGCCATTGCCAGTCTACATTTTATATCCTCTCTACTTCGACCACCATTAGTTATTTTCCTCCCCAAATAGCAAAACTACTTTACTGCTTTAAGTGTCTCATTTCCTAATCTAATTCCCTCAGCATCATCCGACTTGATTCGACTACATTCCATTATCTTCGTTTTGCTTTTGTTGATGTTCATTTTATATCCTCCTTTCAAGACACTATCCATTCCGTTCAACTGCTCTTCCAAGTCCTTTGCTGTCTCTGACAGAATTACAATTTCATCGACGAACCTCAAAGTTTTTATTTCTACTCCATGGATTTTAATACCTACTCCGAACTTTTCTTTTGCTTTCTTTACTGCTTGCTCAATATACAGATTGAATAGCATCAGGGAGAGACTGCAACCCTGTCTCACTCCCTTCCCACCCACTGCTTCCCTTTCATGCCCCTCGACTCTTATAACTGCCATCTGCTTTCTGTACAAGTTGTAAATAGCTTTTCGCTCCCTGTATTTTACCCCTGCTACCTTCAGAATTTGAAAGAGATTATTTCAGTCAACATTGTCAAAAGCTTTCTCTAAGTCTACAAATGCTAGAAACGTAGGTTTGCCTTTCCTTAATCTTTCTTCTAAGATAAGTCGTAGGGTCAGTATTGCCTCACGTGTTCCAACATTTCTACGGAATCCAAACTGATCTTCCCCGAGGTCGTGTTCTACCAGTTTTTCCATTCGCCTGTAAAGAATTCGCGTTAGTAGTTTGCAGCTGTGACTTATTAAACTGATAGTTCGGTAATTTTCACATCTGTCAACACCTGCTTTCTTTGGGATTGGAATTATTATATTCTTCTTGAAGTCTGAGGTTATTTCGCCCGTCTCATACATCTCGCTCACCAGATGGTAGAGTTTCGTCAGGACTGGCTCTCCCAAGGCTGTCAGTAGTTCTAATGGAATGTTGTCTACTCCCGGGGCCTTGTTTCGACTTAGGTCTTTCAGGGCTCTGTCAAACTCTTCACGCAGTATCATATCTCCCATTTCATCTTCATCTACCTCATCTTCCATTTCCATAATACTGTTTTCTAGAACATCGCCCCTGTATAGACCCTCTATATACTCCTTCCACTTTTCTGCTTTCCCTTCTTTGCTTAGAACTGGATTTCCATCTGAGCTCTTGATATTCATGCAATTGGTTCTCTTTTCTCCAAAGGTCTATTTAATTTTCCTGTAGGCAGTATCTATCTTACCCCTAGTGAGATAAGCTTCTACATCCTTACATTTGTCCTCTAGCCATCCCTGCTTAGCCATTTTGCACTTCCTGTCGATCTCATTTTTGAGACGTTTGTATTCCTTTTTGCCTGCTTCATTTACTGCATATTTGTATTTTCTCCTTTCATCAATTACATTCAATATCTCTTCTGTTACCCAAGGATTTCTACTAACCTTCGTTTTTTTACCTACTTGATCCTCTGCTGCCTTCACTAATTCATCTCTCAAAACCAACCATTCTTCTTCTACTGTATTTCTTTCCCCCCTTTCTTGTCAATTGTTCATAATGCTCTCTCTGAAACACTCTGCAGCCTCTGGTTCTTTCATTTTATCCAGGTACCATCTCCTTAAATTCCGACCTCTAAGCAGTTTCTTCAGTTTTAGTCTAGAGTTCATAACCAATAAATTGTGCCAGAGTCCACATCTGCCCCTGGAAATGTCTTACAATGTAATACCTGATTCCTAAGTCTCTGCCTTACCATTATATAATCTGCCTGAAACCTTCCAGTGTCTCCAGCCCTCTTCCACATATACAACCCTCTTGCAGGATTCCTAAACCAAGTGTTAGCTGTGATTATGTTATGCTCTGTGCAAAATTCTGCCAGGCGGCATCCTCTTTCATTTCTTAGCCCCAACCCATATTCACCTACTATGTTTCCTTCTCTGCCTTCCCCTGCTGTCGAATTCCAGTCACCCATGACTATTAAATTTTCGTCTCTCTTCATTACCTGAATAATTTCTTACATCTCATCATACATTTCATCAATTTCTTCATCATCTGCAGAGCTAGTTGGCATATAAACTTGTACTACTGTAGTAGGCGTGGGCTTCGTGTCTATCTTGGCCACAGTAATGCGTTCACTATGCTGTTTGTAGTAGCTTACCCGCACTCCTATTTTTTTAAATTCATTATTAAACCTACTCCTGCATTACCCCTATTTGATTTTGTGTTTATAGCCCTGTAGTCACCTGACCAGAAGTCTTGTTCCTACTGCCACCGAACTTCACTAATTCCCACTATATCTAACTTTAACCTATCCATTTCCCTTTTTTAAATTTTCTAACCTACCTACCCGATTAAGGGATCTGACATTCCACGCTTCGATTAGTAGAACGCCAGTTTTCTTTCTCCTGATAACGACGTCCTCCTGAGTAGTCCCCACCCGGAGATCCAAATGGGGGACTATTTTACCTCCGGTATGTTTTACCGAAGAGGACGCCATCATCATTTAATCATACAGTAAAGCTGCATGCCCTCGGGAAAAATTACGGCTGTAGTTTCCCCTTGCTTTCAGTTGTTTGCAGTACCACAACAGCAAGGCCGTTTTGGTTAGTGTTATAGGGCCAGATCAGTCAATCATCCAGACTGTTGCCCCTGCAACTACTGAAAAGGCTGTTGCCCCTCTTCAGGAACCACACGTTTGTCTGGCCTCTCAACAGATAACCCTCCGTTGTGGTTGAATCTATGGTACGGCTATCTGTATCGTTGAGGCATGCAAGCCTCCTCACCAATGGAAAGGTCCTTGGTTCATGGAGGGGGGGGGGGGGTTCGTTGCGCTTATAATTCCCTAAAGGAGTTAAACTATGTGCCTATAATGTTACTGAAAAGAACACCTAATATTGATGATAGTAGTGATAAGGTTGTTCCTGTTGCAAACAGTGATTCGGTATCACCTGACCGCGATTACTGCACTTGGCCGTCCGTGACCTTTATTGGAAACACACGGTGACGTTACAGTAAACAAGCACGGTAGTGACTAAGGAAAATGCGTCGTATTGTGAATGCCTTCAGGGCTATTGTGCATATATAGTAAAGTGGTTCAGTGTGTCCTCTTAGAATATAACAATAAAAAACCATGATAAGATTGAAGCACCCTCACGTCCAGGTGAAATAATACTGTGGTCGACTAATAGATCTTGCCATTATCACAGTGTGGGCAGTGGAATTATGTTTGTGTTTCCTTCGTGAAAACGTCCAAGAATATAAAAAATTGCAGATAACACCGATGATGATGATAGTTCAATTATCAATCATCGGATCAACGGATTTAGGAGAAGAAAATAAAAAGTTAAATATCTGTGAGCATACAGCAAATCGATAAGCAGAAGAATGAAAATACAAGAAAGAAAATTGGTGAGGTCTGGATCGCTATCATTTGTAATGAAATTAAAGTATACTTTGTATTTTTATAATAATGGTTCAATTTAAAAAAATTAAGAAGACAAATGTTCTGGTCTAAAATAGACATAATAGAAACGACGACATTCAGGAAAACTAAGCCACTGAATAGATTTTTTCAGATCACTAAATTTTTACATTTTACACGTAGCGATATGACTGAGAATTACGTAAAATCACACCTGTGATAAACTATTGTAATAAAAAGCTCGAAGAAGTTTAGTAATGGGAGAGAACGTCGCGATCGATGAATCATTTATGAGAATTGAGGTACGTGCTGTGGCCTTCTCCACCAGACATCACAGCGCCTAGAGTATCAGCAACCAAACTGACAGCCTGCAGCCGCGGGTTGCCCTCTTCTCAGGCACACCGAAGCATTAAACAACCGACAGGCAATATTGTTGAACGGCCACAACAACAACAACAACAACACAGCAAAGACACCAGCGGCCACCAGGGGCCACTACTGGCCCACATAAACATAAGGAAGACGTCGCTGCAGATCCCGGAACTATTTTCACACGTTAAACCACGTGATGGAAAATAGTTCTAGGGTACTCATCCGCCGAAGCGCTATAAGGCCGGCGCTCGGCCGCACATCGGCAGTTCATCGACTGCCAGCAGACGTGGATAGCTGCCGCCCCAGCAGCCCGGCTTGGATCTTTTCGCTGATCTCTGGATTAGGCTTGGTATATCGGAGAATTCTCTGGCAGAGACTAGTAGGAAATTATTTCAGTTGTTTTCTATATTATTCTTGTATGTAGTTGTGATTCGAAGACGGATCACTGTTTTGTGTTGGTGTTATACTTGGAGAATTTGTTTTGGTTAATTGAACAGTCCAATAAATTGTTTTCGGGCTTTGATCGTTAGTTTCTTCTGCTTATGCAGACGTATCAGTTTGCATACCTTATAAACAGTTTAAACCATCGAAGAGGATGAGATGTGGTATAACGTATTATTAACTGTGCGAATCAACATCGGCATGTTGCTATAGCTTTTATAAAACAGATCGCAATTACAGTGTAATTGAAACTATAAGTTTCCTCTAATTCGTATACGTGTTGTAGATTAACGTGAAGACGTGCTACATTGTCGCGAAATCTGTTGTACCTTGATTCCAAAAATTTTTAAACGATCTTTTAAATTCCTGTATGCATCTGAAACTGTTGTGATGGAGTTATCAGAGTCAGTGCTAAATAAAGGACACACCTTGTGTACAGTAATTGATATTCTTCACAGAAACTCTTTGTAGCTTTAGTTCAAAATGGAACAAATATTGTTGGGACAGTACGTTTTAAGCTGTCTGTGCAGGACAATGCACGTTACCAGTATGTACCAAAAACTCGCGTACGAAAATGCGATTTTTCAAGCTATCATGCCTCGAGTTCTATTGATCACAGAGATAAGGAGTCAAGTGTTTTGGATAGCCCATTTGTAGCTGTCCTACAGTACAGGGTCAAAATTTAAACACTACACACTTCCTCCAGCCCAGGCAAATTGAGAAAATCGGTTCGTTCGTTTGCATTAGGTGTGGTTTACGGTGGGCCTCAGGCGGCTTATGAAAGAACCAATTGTTCATCGGCGGTTTCTGAGAAAACACTGAAAAACCATGATTTCTTGGTATTAAAGTGCCAGTTGTGGGGATGGTCACATCTACAACCTCTGTTCATGAAAATCGTTGAAATTTGTGCCATATGTTCTTAAGATGATGTTCTCTGGAAGCTTTGAAACTTTTTTCGATATCATTATCCGTTACCGGCATCCACAGGTTCAAAGTTACTGTACTTAGGCGGAAAACCACAAAAACCAGTTTTTAGTGGTTTTCACATCGTTGGTCGCAATTACATAAATAACTGAACATGGTACAAATTTTAACTGCACACTCTTTACACATTTTGTCTAGAAACGTCATATTACCGTTTTCGAAAATCTTTATCCCTTATCAAGATATACCCTAAAAACCATAATTTTTGAGTGCCAAAAATATCAGTTGTGAGGATGATCACTTATATAATTTCTAATTCAAATTTTCTAAATTTTCACTTGTTCTTACGATGATGTTCTCGAGAAACCTTGAAACTTTCTTTCGGTATTATAATCCGGTATCGAGTTACAGCGGTTCAAAGTTACCGTGTTACACATGTAAAATTTGCTTGTAATATCCGGTCTTAAGCATAAATGTAGTTTTAAAAACATAGTGAACACATGGAAAGGGTTCTGGTGTCACTGAAAGGGTTCTAAGGTCACCAAACTATGTTTTTAGTCGCTATTTTTTTTCACCAATAAAACTTTATGACGCGCTGTGTCTGTATAATGGGCACTTCACACCTTATGTAGGCTGTCTTGACCTAGAAATTATTCGATGGTGCCATCTGACTGCGTAAGCACCTTAGAAAAAATTTTGTCGTACGAAAAAGTTTCTACCGTATTTGCAAATCAAACATTGCATTTTTTTGTATAGTGTAGGAATAGCTTTAAAATGTTATGCATTTTTGCGTGAAGTAGTGTAAAGGGGACTTGCGCTGGATAGGAGACGCTTTTGTGTTAAACATATTTTATGTATATGTAATTGTTGCGTATATGTGTCAAAGTATGTAAATGTTTCGAAATACATAAACAGACTGTCAAAACCTTACTAACCCACAGAATTCATTTTATATAGGTAGCACATCCTGCTGTAACAGGGAAAAGAGGGGAACTGGCTTAAAAATGTTCATATCTAACACAAAAGTTCGAATATGGTTCTTTTTAAAAGACTGACAGAAAAGTGGGAAACAAGCAGCCTCAATATTCATTCCACCTTCCTCACCAAAAATTTAGGCATGTGAACATATTCACGCTTTTTGTGCTGAAAGAAATTATCAGAGACAGTGACAGTGGAAGAGAGAGAAGACAGTGTCAGTGGGAGAGAAAGGAGACAGTCAGAGTGGCGGACAAAAAGTGGCAGTGAAAGAGAGATGGATGAAGACAACAGCAGTGATGATCACTGAGAGATAGTGGCAGTAAAAGAGAAAGAGAAATGGACAGGTACATTAGCGATGGGAGTAAAAGAGAGGAGACAGTGGAAATAAAAATAAGTGATGAGAGGAGACCATACATACGCTTGGGGTCTGGATCCCCCCATCCTCCTCCACACCCCCCCCCCCCCCCCCCCCACACACCCGTCCCCCAGACCAGCGAACTGTGATACGAAAAATTTGCTCACTTTCCCATCCCCTATACCCACGTGTTAAAGGTTCCTAGTACAGGAATCAAAACCCCCAGCAAAGCACCCCCAAGGATGTGTGTTGAGAGGCAACAATGATGGCTGAAGAGAGAGACAGCAGTCTGTAAGTGAGAAAGAAAGATACAGTGGCAGTGGGAGAAAAAGGGAATGGAACCAAGACAACGGCAGTGGGACAGTGCAAGTGGCAGAGAAGGAGACAGTGGTAAGGAAGAGCAAGAGGAAGGGATGAAGACAGTGATAGTGGAAGAGACAGACAGGAGAAAGTGCCTGGGGGGGGGGGGGGGGAACGGAGGCAGTGGGAGAGAGACACATATAGAGTGGCAGTGAGAGGGAGAAATTGAGTATGAAAGCTTCAGCGCAATGAGAGACTAGAGGAAAAGGATTTAGAATGTTGTGTGTTAAAAGAACACGAATATGTTCGAATGCCATAACTTTTGGCGAGGAAGGCGAAATGAGGTTATTCGCCTTTTTGTGCTCAGAGAGAAGCATTTTTCACCTGGTAAAAAAATATAGCGGATATTTTGTTAAAACAAAAATGAAAAAAGGGGGACTGCATAATCAGAAGCTGCAGTGGCTGAAATGGAAGGATAAACGGACCTCCACATTACTTCTACAAAACACGGAAGTGTAAAAACGACTGAAATAAACGGAAGTGAAGTCAACCTTACTTTCAAACCAAAATGTATCGATATGTTGTTGATTGCAACTGGAGAATGATTGATACTGACCGAAAGTCTCAGGTATTAGCGGGTTTCCCTATTATGAGGAAATACACGAAAGAATATCGAAAAACCTTTTTTCCCATGTTTTATATGAGACCTTAGAATACATATATTCCATACAACAAAAACAATATGAATAACATCAAGTACAGATTTCATGTAGCAGAAGCATTATTGCAAAACATATAGTCAAAAGTACAACGAAAAAGCAGTCCAAAGGTGCAAATTTTATCTTTTTATTCACTCGATGACTAGTTTCGGGCCGAGGCCCGTTTTCAAATCATCGTTACGTAGTCAAAAATGGTATTTCCCAATTGGCGTCACAAGTTTATTATAGACGAGGGCCATTATCCACCGGAGATGTACCAATGAGAATACACACACAACATTAAGGTTACTTACCGAAAAATATGGACTCCACACCACTGAAAAATCATCCAACAAGAGCTTACAAAGTATGTACAAAAAATAAGAAACGGAGAGAAACGACGTGGTAATGTAAAAACTGTCGCGTTGCGTTTTATGTACTTCATTGTTTCAAAAAATGTCATTTACTTGAAAACTACTAATTGTTTACGAGTATTCTCAAAATGTAATTACTTTAAACGAAATATAATGTACAAATTTTTTCTGGTACATTACCACTTGCAAATAATAAACCTTTTTTTGTTCAGTGATGAATCGATCATATTTACTTCACACACCTCTTAAAATTATTGCTTGTGTCCAAACGTTGTTTACTTTAACACAATTACTTACGTTGCGCCGAAAATACGTCATACGATGCATACATTTTGCACGGGTCCAAGCACACGGATAATAGCTCAATGCCTCGACGCATGACCGACCTTCTTGCATACTATGGCCTGAGCAATCGGGAGATGGTGGGTAGGCCAAGATGTTAACAAATTTCTTATTATGGCCAATCTTCAATTTATATCCTGTCTACTTCGGCCGTAATCAATTATTTTGCTGTTCAAATAGGAAAACTGATAGACTATTTTTAGTGTTAATTTCCTAATTTAATTACATGAGCTTGTTTTGAAAGAAAATAAGATGAACATAAACAAAATCAAAACAGGGATAATGGAATGTAGTTGAATTAAGTCAGGTGATGCTGAGGGAACTTGATTAGGAAAAGAGACAAAGTTATAGTGAGTTTTGCTATTTTGGCAGTAAAGTAACTGATGATGGTCGAAGTAGAGAAGATATAAAATGTAGATTGGCAATGTCAAGAAAAGCGTTTCTGTAGATGAGAGATTTTTTAACATCGAAGACGGCCAGGGTAGCCGAGCGCTTCTAGGCGCTACAGTTCGGAACTGCACGACCACTACGGCCGCAGGTTCGAATCCTGCCTCGGGCATGGATGTGTGTGATGTCCTTAGGTTAGTTAGGTTTAAGTAGTTCTAAGTTCTAGGGGACTGATGACCTCAGAGGTTAAGTCCCATAGTGCTCAGAGCCATTTTTTGACACGTACAACTTTTATTAAGTGTATGCCAATTTCAAATGAAGGCTCATTTTTCTCAGTTTACTAAGGTCACAAGGACGGTTTCGGTATTTAAGGAACTGTACAGTTCTTATTGCTGTTTGGGAGTCGCGCTGCAGATTCATCCTTTTCTACAAGATTTTTTACATCGATACTAAAGTTTACTGTGGTGTGAACTATATGTTAACACGTCGTGTGGTTGCCGGTAGGATCAAAGGTGTAATCATCTTGGGGTAACTGGAGCATTGTGCCAGAAGCTCCGAGGATAAGGGGACCCTGGAGCCCGAAAGAAAGAAACAGAAAAAAAGGAAAATTTGAAATTTAAAGGAATAAAAATTGGTCATATACAAATGGGATCGCGCTATGAAGGTTCCGCACGAACGTAATTATATAAACAGGACGTTCATTTTAACTGAAGGCATTGAAATATCCCGAAAACAACGTATCGGATCAAAAAAAGTTATAATTCCTATTTGTTTGTCTCGGAGGGGGACATCCGATGACACAACACTTGCCCCCCACCCAACCTTGTGCTTGGGTGGTGGGGGGACCACTTAGAAATTTTAAATGGGAACCTTTGTTTATTGAAAATTACTATTATACAGCAAAATCTACATAGTTTTGTCTGAAGTATTTTCTTCGACTCGTCACAAATTGCGCTGTAATTGGAGGATTGAGCCAGCGGCTGTGGCCGAGCGGTTCTAGGCACTTCAGTCCGGAACCGCGCTGCTGCTACGGTCGCAGGTTCGAATCCTGCCTCCGGCATGGATGTATGTGATGTCCTTAGGTTAGTTAGGTTTACGCAGTTCTAAGTCTAGGGGACTAACGACTTCATATGTTAAGTCCCATAGTGCTTAGAGCCATTTGAACCATTTTTTGGAGGAACAGAAACGTTTACACAGTCGTAAATTACGACATACTACTCAATGGCCACTGAATATCCGATGGCACGTGAGACTCCACCTCCATGCTGCGGGAGTAGGACAGGCCAGTATTTCATAACTTCTAATAGCAAACCCCAACGTTGTATTCCTCCGATGTATCAGACAGGGGCCTACTCATTGCACCGCTGTAGCCGTGGTCGAAATTTGCTTTTCCAGTTCAGCGTCCAAGTGTTCAAACGTAGTACCGCCAGCTTCAATACGCTTAGTGATACGCTATTCAAGAGACCGTAGACTTGACAGAAGGATATCTGCGGGAATGTCAGCACAGGCTTTTCTGATGTGGCCGGCCATGTCTTCACGGCCTGTTGGCACTTGCTTTTACACCTTATCTTTTAAATATCCCCACAGAAAGAAATTCGGCGACGTCAAATCCTGCGACCTAGTGGGCCATGTAATAGGGCCACCTCTGTCGATCCACCGAAAAGTACGAAAACGCTCTAATACCTCCATTGCTTCATTTGCGTAGTGCTCTGGGCAACCGTCATGCTGAAACCACATTACATTGCGGCATGCTGAAACCACATTACGTTGTCTAACGTCCAAGGCAACATCCTGTAGTAGTACCGGTAGTTCATGTTCCAAAAACGTTTGATATTTGCGTCCATCCAACGTGCCGTCGATAATACGCGGACTAGTGAGTTTGTTCCACATGATGCCACACCATACGTTAGCCGACAAAGGACGTTGATGGCCAACTTGCCATAACCAGTGGGGATTGTCTACGCTCCAGTAATATATGTTGTGCCGGTTGAAGCTATCATGGTTTGTGAATGTAGAGCCATTGGAAAATAGTACTTCAGCAGAGGACGTGGGGATCGTTTGCATATGTTGGTGTGCCCATTCACAAAACACTATCCGGTTATGGAAATTGGCAGCAGGAAGTTCTTGCTATAGTGACACGTGGTATGGATGATACTTATGAGGACGCAGTATTATGACAATACTGCCTAAGGACATACCGGAAACGCTATGTAATTACCGGGCGCTTGTACGTGGGTTGTGGTGCACTGCCGCTAGTACAGTTATTTCATTAGCTTCTCCTGTGACACGTTCGCTTTGTTTCCTTTTGCTGATCTGTAAGCTGCCATGAGACATAAAAGCGTTCACGACATTGTAAAAGAACGTACGAGAACGAGCTTTCTCTGGAAAACGCTCCGTATATAGTGCAACAGCAGCCTCAACATTTCTCCTACATTCTCCATTAATCAGGCTCTTTCAGTTTCTTCTTCTGCGGCTGCAACATTCGCGGTCTACTTGCACGTCTGTTCTCCAGATGATAGGCTGGTGTGCAGGCAATAAACAATGCGCAAGTATTTTAGTGTTTAGAGCCTCTACCTGTCCTATATCTGCACGACACGTGGGCTTCGGTCGCATTGTACTGCGTGTTATGACACGTCGCACTTCGCTACACGACCACGGTGGGGCGTCGAGTAGTCCCCTGTCCGGTATGTCGGAGGAAAACAACGTAGCGAATGGAAATGCTGACCTGTCCTACCCTCGAAGCATGGAGGTGTGGTCTGACGTACTATTGAATATAAAAGAGCCATTGAGTAGCAGGTCGTAAATTGCGACTGTGTGCCGGCCGGGGTGGCCGAGCGGTTCTAGGCAATAAAGTGTGGAACCGCGCGACCGCTACGGTCGCAGGTTCGAATCCTGCCTCGGGCATGGATGTGTGTGATGTCCTTAGGTTAGTTAGGTTTAAGTAGTTCTAAGTTCTAGGGGACTGATGACCTAAGAATTTGTCCTGTAGTGCTTAGAGCCATTTGAACCAATTGCGATTGTGTATCCATTTCTATTCCTCCGATTACAGCGCCATTTTGTGGCGAAACGAAGAAGATGCTTCAGACAAAATGTATGTAGATTTTTCCGTAGAATCATAATCTGCAACAAGAAACGGAGGTTACCATTGAAGATTGTTAAGTTGCCTCCCGCCAGCCACACACGGGGTGGGCTCAAATGGCTCTGACCACTATAGGACTTAACTTCTGAGGTCATCAGTCCCCTAGAACTTAGAACTACTTAAACGAGGTCTTCATAACCTCGTTGATGAGAAATTCGATAACGATTAAAAACTACAGAAGACAGATTGCTATCACATGAATGTATCACCGAACTGCACAAAGGAGACATTCAACATCCGTCTCTGGAATTCGAATGAATGTACTGCCAAGTGTAAGATGCGAAAAAAGGTGCACCTTGTATGTAAACGCAACACGTGGTAGAGAATGAAACAGTACTGCATAGCGGTATGTGATAGTCTTATTACAACTCTCTGTGGGTTAGTAAGCCAAACAGACTTTATGTGATAGTTGTGATGGAATGAAAGAAGTACGAGGGTCGTTCAGTTAGTAACGCAACACACCTTTTCCTGAAAGCAGGTTGATTCTGTCCAGGATTCCAATACAAAATATTATTCCCCATGCTTCTGGCTATAACACCCTATTTTTTAACATAATCTCCGTTCAATGCGACGGACTTAACCCACCTTACTTGAGGGCCTGTACTGGTCGGAGCCAACGCCTTACTCCTTCATGCACGTGTTGCTTTCCGCAGAGAGCATCCTTCACTGGCCGAACAGATGGAAGTCGGAAGGCGCGAGATCTTCGCTGTAAGATGTTTCAGGAAGAAGAGTCCCTTGAACTTCTGTGACCTCCTCTCGGTTGCGGAGACTTGTGAGGCCTTGTGTTGTTTCGTTTCGTTTTTGTGGCGACGAAAACACTAAAGTCGTTTCTTCACATTCCTGGGGGTAGCACAATACACTTATAGCTGATCGTAGCAACATGACGGAAGATATCAAACGGAATAACCTCTTCAGAGTCCCAGAAGACAGTCGCCATGACACTCTGCAAGCGCCTAAGAAAATCTGCGATGCTCTGGTTTTTCGCCAAAAGAAACTCTATGTGATCTCTCTTCTTGGAACGCATCTTCGCTACGGATGCCATTTTGAAGACACGTAAGTAGCGACACTCATCGGGGCTTCATGGAACTATAAGGGTTTAAGGGGAAATATTCCCCGATGTCCCACAATAAATTCCGCATTTTTTAACCGAAAATGGCAGAGAAAAAATGTGTTGCATTACTTACTGAACGCCCTTATGAGAGGTACAAAAAAAAAAAAAAAAAAAAAAAACGAGAACTGATAGCTCTCGTGTTAAAATGTTTCCGCGAGATGCACTTACAGTGATTCTAAGGACAGAATGAGCTATTAACTGAATGTGAGTGAAATATATTTTACTCCAATTATTTGAAAGCAACTATAAAGTGCAACCTTACTATAAACGATTCATTCGTTTTCATAGTCCTACGTTTTCTAAAGTATTTCATGTACAAATATGACTGATGCATGAACAGAACCGAACATACACTGTGTTTACATTGTGCCGTTTAGCGTTACGAGGCAATACCTAGACAAAACAGCGACAAAGCGAGAAATTTTTATTTTTTGTGTGTCGGAATATGTGAGATGCTTCTGTTACAACAGTACAGCGTGCTTTCAGAAGGAATCGTGGAAAAGAACCATAAAAAAAACAGATTATTGAGCGTTGGTATCTACGATTTAGGGGGACTGATTCTCTCTGTGAACAGAAAAGTTCCGAACGATCAAGTGTGCCAGTTGCAAACCGTGGAGAGAGCGAGGGAAAGATTCGTACACAGTTCACAAAAATCAACTATTCGCGCAAGCCACGAACTTGAAATACAGCAGCAAACTGCATGAAAGATTTTGTGATGGTGGTTACATTTCAAACCACACCGTTTTCAGCTCGTGCGACAATTAAAACAGGAAGATTATGACCGCCATCTTCAATTTTACATCACAATGCAGGAAGCACTTGGGGATGAACATTTCGCATCCAAGCCTATATTTGGCGACGAAACCACCTTCCGTTTGCCTGGCAAGTTTAATCACCACAATGTGCGAGTGTGGGGGCGCTGAATATCCTCACGAAATTTTGCTGCATGAACAGGCATTCTACATCTACGTGATTTCTCTGCTGTTCACAATTAAGTGCCTGGCATTGCCGAAGATTAAAATTTCCTGTGCAGTGTCACAGACGAAGCTGTATGGGCTTTCATCTTCCGTGTGAGGAGATCGTGACGCATATCTCTTGCCTTCATATGTTGAGGTTGTGGCTGTTTCCACAGCTGACTGCTGATTACGAGAATTTCATCATCCAGCAAGACGGTGCACCACCCTCATTGGAAAGTCGATGTTCGTCGCTACCTAAACGACGAACTTCCACATCGTTGGAGTTGGCGTAGTGGTGAGATAATGTAAGACTGTTCCTTGCCCCCCCCCCTCCCTCCCTCCCCTCCCCGTCCCAACCTCCGGTCGCCTGACCTTGCGCACTCTGACTTTTACCTCTGGGGGTACATTAAAACCGTCGTTACGTATCTCCACTGCCAATAATACTGGAACAGCTTGGATAACACATTAATGCTGCTGTGATTACCATTGACAGAATGTTGCTACGTAAGGCATGGAACGAACTTGACTAACGCTCGGAATTGCGTCGTTAGATAGAATGAAAAATGCAGACTTGGTGATTCCACAGTTCTGTTCATATTTGTACATGTAATACATTGGAAAACATAGGCCGGCCGGGATGGCCGAGCGGTTCTAGGCGCTTCAGTCTGGAACCGCTCGACCGCTACGGTCGCAGGTTCGAATCCTGCCTCGGGCATAGATGTGTGTGATGTCCTTAGGTTGGTTAGGTTTAAGTAGTTCTAATTTCTAGGAGACTGATGACCTCAGCTGTTAAGTCCCATAGTGCTCAGAGCCATTTCAATCATTTGGAAAACGAATGAGTCACTCATAGTAGCTCTGCATATTAATATATGCAACCTTTAACACCTAATTTCACTGAGAAGCTCAAAGCCCAGCGATTCACAGATTTTAGCTGAGCACCAGGTTGAAAGTTATCGAACAAACTCACCAACTTTATTACGATGGCTTTTGGTATGGATCATAAAGAGAGAAATTTTGATTTCTCAACTCATTCTTCCTCGAATGAAGCTAACCTGCAAACTTTTCAAAACTAACGGTACGCAGTCAGAAAGAATTAAGTGTCCTTGTTGTGAAGACTGGATAGAACACAGTCAACTCACAATCTAAATACGTCTAAGAGGAACCCGTTTCACATAACCGACTACTGCCTTGTGTTGAACTCCGCAATAAGGCACGATGGGGAGTGTCACGTTAAGGACCCTTATGAAGACCTGCACAGTGAAAAGTCCTTGGCTTGCAAGCCTACTGATTAGCTCCGTGTCGAAAATTTGAACATTTCATGCAATTAGAGATGGTCCGTGCAAAGGGCTCCACTTAGCATCTTATTTCATGAATATAAACGAAGTATGGTCTTTTTGGTGACTTCGCGTTTGTTAGATACTCTGGGACAGGCCTCTTTGAAATGTACTTTTTTATTGTAACATTTCTAAAATATGACTTCTTTTCTACTACAGGTAGGCTGTACTGCATAGCTTCCCAATTTTTTTCTGCAGGCGGTGGCGCCCACATACCGAATGATCCCTTGCCTTTTCGCCATGGAAGACGGAATTTAAGCCTCCTTGCCAGTTTTCTGAAACACGTAAGTCCCAACTAAAGCGTTTGCATTTTCGCTAGAACAAATTTCCACTTTTATGCAATAGCGGCCCAATAGTATTAGACAAGGTGTCTGAAATCCCTTGGGTCAAACTGAAACAGGAGATGGCGGTTCCACAACCGATTTCATTGAGGTAGGGAACCAAAGGTCGGAAAGGCATATTTATTGTGTTATAGATGTATACAGCGTACTCTACGCAGCAACAACGTAGCTCACAGTAATTGTTCAAAGCGACGACCACCAGTCTTGCGTTTCTGCAAGATGTGCTGTCACAGTTCTTGGAGACTGTACGCCTTGTTGTCCGCTAAATGATGTGGTTTCAACACGATGATGCACCAGCCCACTTCGATGTTAATGTCCGCAACCACCTGAAAAACACGTACCCTCAACGTTGAATTGGACGGGAGGTCCTGTCACATAGCCTGCATTACTAGGTCTCACACGTGTGGATTCTTTCTCGTGGGATTACGTCAAGATGTTGCTGTATGAAATCCCGTTTGGAATGGATGAAGACCTACTTGCTAGGCTTCAAGCTGCCTGTCTTCTGGTACAACAGACACCAGGGATCTTTGAGAGTGCGGCGGAAAACTTCATGCACCAACTGGCAGTCGTCGCATTGTTGTTTGTGGTGTACGCTGTGTATGTCCAAAACACAATTATGCATTTCCTACCATCGGTTCCTTATCTCAATATAATCTGTTGTGAGCCCACTATCACCTGTTTCAATTTGACCCAAAGGGTTTGAGACACCTTGTACTTGCAGTATTTTTATTTGTGCCTTTCACCACGATGCAGCGATTTACGCAACGTCATAGGCTGTAAATGACACATTCTTATCCATACTTTCAGTGAAGACGTAATGTGTCAGAGATAGATTCTGCGTAGAAATTTACTTGCTGCTCCTGCTTTCATTCATTGTCTGGTTGTTTTACCAATGCGACGGGTCTTCGTGCCCACACATAATGCATTTGATCGGACCTTCACGGTTACCGCTCATTGCCGCTGTCATTCATCGATCCTTTCTGTGAATCCTTGTCAGGGCTTGCCATGCTGATATCTTCATCTTGTCATGTTGTCACATGTATTCATAGCATTCAACGCGTCCTCTATCACTGCAGTTAGATGCATTGTTGGTGTTTAACTGATGTTACCGTTCAATTTATTACCATTGATGTTATCACAATCGCCATCGCTTATACTGTTTCACTTGTACATAGTGATGAACTGATGGCAATGTGGATTTTAGCAAATGGAGGGCCTGTACACGAATTTTCTTTACTAAAAAAAAACTAAATGCGTCACATAAACTTTGTTTTTGCGGTGTTATATACGAAATGCAACATTTTTTCGGCTACACTAGCTTTCCAGCTCATAGTTTTGCGCACAGCGTTACCACTATTTCAACGACATGTAACAGGTTCGCCGCTGTACCTCCGAGGATGTCTCCTGCAGTCGGAGACGAAACGTCAGGGCAGACTTTTATACTTCGACCACCTCCTATCAGCCCGGAAGTTTTAAGTGAAGACAATACCGGCCGTGAAAGCCTACACTGTATGATCAGCTCTTTCGATTGTTAGCCATGTAATATTTTCTTTCGTAATATTACGCAAAATTTGTTGTATTCTTTTAAACTGTGCAGGTTGTGGACGCTATTCACCACAGGACTAGGCGAGGGAATAACATATAGTACTTTCTCAGCAATAAACATGGAAGTTGAGATCGTTATTTCAATGACTTGTGATTATGATAACGTTGACGCATGTTCATTAGTATATGGAATGTGCTAGAGGGAGGAATCACAGGAAAGTGGATCAGTGGCTAGAACCTGCACTTCGGATCGAGCCCCGTTTGGAGACATTTTTATTTACAGTCAGTCGGGGTAACTTTTATCGGGGTAACTTTTACCAGTCAGTGTATCTTTGTACCAGTTATCACTTTTGTTTCAAATCGCTGCTGCTCCACCTACTTACATTAATTTACACTAACGGTATCAATTCTATTACCTCTGAGATTTCTAAGTAGTATTTCAGCTGTCTTTCCAACGTTCTGCACTTCCATAGGCTTATCATCATCCTGCAATGGCGTTGGCTGTGAAGAGAGCTTCTCGCGGCAGTGATTTAAGTTGAACAATGCGAGGTCAATAAAACTATCTTTATAGTTCAAAGTAAACCTGCAGTACTGAAGTAACACTGTTTTTTTCTTCTTATTTACACCTGATTTCCCTCTGACACGAAGTAAATTTATCGAGAGCATTAGATTTAGGGAAATTCTTTTATTTTTTTAAAGACTGATCTAAAGCTATCCTGAATGGTAGTGTAACTTTGTACCAATGTTAAAACTGAAATTTGACTTCAATAGGGCATAGTTAGCGTGCATATTCCCTTTTACAAACACTCAGTAACTATGGATGTAAAATGTTAGTGTTTGTAGTGATCTGTAATTTATTTTGTGTCCAATATTTTCAAAAATTGATAAAAAGTGGTAGAGAGTTACCCTCATTGAGTGTAACTCCTTGAAATACTACACGACGGTTGCTGACCATTATACAATGATAGTGCCCTGCCTTGCACAACGTGTAGCTTCTGACTGTATTCTTGTCGATGTGATGAGACTTTGGATGTATTTGTTTGAGGGATGAATTGAGCTGTAATCTGATATGAGACATTATGTTTTTGTTTGCGTGTTACGGTAAACACCAGTGCTCAATATGGCCGTTTCTGCTCTGCAGCCAGAATTCTCAATTGCTGCAGGGTTGCGGTTAATTATGGTAAACACCGTGCTCCCCGCTCCGTTACCACTCCCCGAACTCGCCACGCCACGTACGCCCCGTCCACATCAACACCCCCGAGCAAAGATCTTAGTGACCTCAAAGCAGAGGGACATCACACGGCAGATCGAGCTAGTGGCACCAGGATTTCGAAAGGCGACACCAGCAGCCTCGCCACAGCTCAGACCTGTTTACATTGTTCTCCAGCAGCCTCGCCACAGCTCAGACCTGTTTACATTGTTCTCCAGCAGCCTCGCCACAGCGCAGACCTGTTTACATTGTTCTCCAGCAGCCTCGCCACAGCTCAGACCTGTTTACATTGTTCTCCAGCAGCCTCGCCACAGCGCAGACCTGTTTACATTGTTCTCCAGCAGCCTCGCCACAGCGCAGACCTGTTTACATTGTTCTCCAGCAGCCTCGCCACAGCGCAGACCTGTTTACATTGTTCTCCAGCAGCCTCGCCGCAGCGCAGACCTGTTTACATTGTTCTCCAGCAGCCTCGCCGCAGCGCAGACCTGTTTACATTGTTCTCCAGCAGCCTCGCCGCAGCTCAGACCTGTTTACATTGTTCTCCAGCAGCCTCGCCGCAGCTCAGACCTGTTTACATTGTTCTCCAGCAGCCTCGCCGCAGCTCAGACCTGTTTACATTGTTCTCCAGCAGCCTCGCCGCAGCTCAGACCTGTTTACATTGTTCTCCAGCAGCCTCGCCACAGCTCAGACCTGTTTACATTGTTCTCCAGCAGCCTCGCCACAGCTCAGACCTGTTTACATTGTTCTGTAAGAGTTGTTGGTTGACAAGTTGCACGAGTCACTTTTCGCCCCATCTTATCCCAAGAGTGCTTGATTGGAGACAAGTCCGGAGCTTGTGCTGGCCGGGGAAGTTGCTGCACGTCTTGCAGAGAACGTTGAATCTCAAAGGTATTGCGCAGGTGAGGATAACTCTGTTGGAACAACATGTCACCTTCCTGTTATAAGAATGAAAAAAGGGGTCTAACAACATTCTGCACGTGCAGATCAGTGGTTAGCGTCCGTTCCACATACACCAAAGTTGAACGAGAGGCGTAGCTTATCGCACCCCAGACCGTAAGGCCTGGGGTGGAGTCAGTGTGTCCTGGACGAATGCTCACTACGAGACAGCGCTCACCAGATCGACGTTGCACGCGCAAACGACCATCACTTGCGTGCAAGCAGATTCTGCATTCATCGCTGAAAACCACGGCGCGCGATTTCTTCTTCCAAGTGATCCTCTGACTGCACCAATCGAGTTGTGCACGTCGATGCTGTGACGTGAGAAGCAGATGGGTTAGTGTGTGCGTGCCCGTAGTAGCACTACTAATAACCGGTTCGCAACAGTTCGTGTTGACACGTCTGGGCTCACAAGCCCTCTTATCTTAGTTATGGTGGCTGTACGATGTGGCAGTGCTGCCATTACAATATGACGACGCTGGCGGGCGTTTGTGCTGTGTGGACGTCCAGAACCTCGTCTACAAGTGTGAGAATGTTCACGTGACCACCGACACCGACTTCGTTGTACAACTGAAGCAGCAAATCCAACTTGTGTGGCAATTCTCCGGAAGGACTATCCTGCCACTCGGAAGGCCACAATTTGACCCCTTTGTTGGTTGTAGCAAGCACGAGTGCGTTTACGCGGCATGGTTGTCTCCTTGCTTCACACGTCAGCACTACACTAAGCCTTCTGGCTCCGAGCATTCGCTATTGAAGTGTAGATACAGGTGGCCCTCTGGTAGCTATGCCACTAACCTACCTGTTGGTGGACGTCGCCCCATGTAGCATATGAAATCATCGTTTCAAAATCGATGTCGTCTTTCCAGATGTACTAATTTTTTTCCGGCAAAGTAATACTCACAAAGAGACAGAAATGTGCAGGTTTCATGATTTAAATATACTTAACCGGCCAATGAAACGCTGAATGGTACATCTTGGAATACGAGTACAATGTCACGCTTCGTTCGATGTATTTGGTATAAGCAGAACCAGCAGTACGTGTTTGGAACAGAACAATAAGCACCGCTGTACTTATATTCCAACATATACCTTTCAGTGTTTTATAGGCGGTTAAGCAATTTTAAATCGTAATAATGGCACACGCCTGTGGATGTTCGTATAGAGCGAAAGCGGTCGTGATTTATAAATGCGCCTACAATAACAGCTGTGCAATCACGACATGATAAAGACCACCAGATTCATCTGCAAATACTGCACTATTTTACCAAGCTCTGCTGCCGGATGATTTGAAATGAAAATGAAAATTTCAGACAACGGATGCTAGAGATGGTAGTTGAGCGGAGAACGTGCCCCACTCGTGCGTGAGCGCGCGTAACGCAGAAGGCTGATGTTTATCGGCTGGGCTGGGGGCGTTTTCACTGCCGGCCAGGCGGCTGCACCACTGTCCGTAAATTACGCCTGCTCCAGCCAGCCGTGCCTGTACTCCGTATCGACCACAGCGGCAACCGCTTCATTTCCGGTAAGTCCGCTGATAGTCGCTTGTCTTGTTTCTGAAGTTGTTACCGCGCTCCGGATCTGGGCTGTCCTCCAAATATCCAAAATAGCTACTTCAGTACAGGCGCAGTCTCCTACACAAAATAGATGCATTTACTGCACGTGCCCCGCAAGTCTCTAGAGTGACCTAGATTTTAAAAAAGAGGGCATGACCATGCTGCGCGAACGTGGAAAATACACTGCAGCCTACTAAAACTGCAACGCCACGAAGGAATGCAGCGAACTTCAAATTAGCGTGAAGTGTACTACAGACTTGGACAGTCGAATGATTAGCATTCCTTCACTACAGCAGGCTCTGATCCATGTGGCGGGAGATGGGGGAGGGGGGGGGGGGGAGTGGCTTAAAAAGTAAGGCACACATTACTACTGTAGGCCAAGTAACTTTTATTGAATGCTGCACTACACTTCAGAGTGATACAAAGACATGACTATTTTTCACCATAGCCAACGAATCTCTCCAAACAACGGTTTTAACGTAAGAATATTTCAAGAAAATAAAATCAAATAATAATAAAAAAAGAGCCGCGCGTCTCGCGGAGGTAATATTTAACAAAATATTTCGGGCTTTCGGCATCGTGAAGTGGTTAAGACGCCACTAGCTTTCGATCAAGATCTGCTTGGCCATTGCCAAGTGGTATGACTGCAGTGGGCTACTGGTACGCCCATACATACACTGGTAGGGTGTCCACCCAGGTGTAGGTGATAAAGCGGCTGCAGCGTCCCCCCCCCCCCCCCCCCCTCCCCACAACAGGATGCTGATGTTTGGCCTTGTTGGGCGTCCATACAAAGACCCAATTTTTCACACAGTCCAATTTCTTTACTCAGTCCAATTTAGCCACTGTCACAAATGATGATGATGATGATGATGATGATGATGATGATGATGATAACAGGTACACCCAGTCCCCTGGCAGAGTAAATCCCCAACCCGGTCGGGAATCGAACCCGGGACCCCGTGTTCCAGAGCCAGCAACGTTAGCCACTAGACCACGAGCTGCCAACAGAGCGGGCTGTGGCTGTAATGAGCCTGGAGGTGGCGCATCAACTAGAAGGTGTTAAGACCAGGACGCTGGACTTAGAACCAGTAGTTGGCTCAGTTGTTGCTGGAGGCCAAGACTCCTGGTGGCTGCCTGCAGAACTATGTCGCTCCGACACCTGGCGTATACCTCCGCTCGTAGATGGTGGTGCCAGACTGTCATGCATTTAGCTAAAAATTGTTGGTGTTTTACAGCTTTGGCATCCACTTGATCTTCCGAAGCACTGCTTCTAAAAGACACAAAAACAAATCTATAGCTCGGTGATGTGGTAACCGATCTGGCGAACCCTCAGTCCTTGTGCCTATCTGTTGTATCGACGTTATTATGTGGCTGGCCCACAACCCGACACGTGACACGTCAAGTGGAAACTGACCGGTACCGATACTGCCTCTGACGCAAGGATGTTTTGGTAGGCTCCACGTGCACCTGCTCCTATGGCCTCTTGTGAAAACCAAGGAAGCACTGCTATTTTACCCAGCAGCGCCGATAAATAGTGGTGGCGCTACAATGAAAAGCTGTACCAAACCAGTCTGCAGAGTGAAGACCACAGGAAAAACAAAAATTCTAAATCGCATGATGCAAATGCCGACATTGTTCCTGTTAAAAAAACATGGCTGATGTCCTGCCCTAACTTTTTTTTCATTCCAAGCTGGAGTTCCATCTTGAATGATCTCGTCGTCGACGGAACAGTATTCGTTGTATTTTTTTTTACTGACGGAAATATCCCTTGAACAGCTCGACAACAAGGGGAGGTATCGAAGGAACTTGTTTTTGAAGTGGTCGAAATTTTAGACAATTACAATAAATTAAATTGCACATAAGTGTGACATCTGCATTTTAATTAAAAATGAACCACAAAGTCATAAACTGCACTTGAATGCAAGACTTGCAAATTATATAAAAGGATTAGGAGCGCCAGTCACAAGAACATAAGGACAGTAGATATAAATATTCATTTTTAGAAACAAAAGTGCCTTTGGACCATGGTTATTGAAATACGATTTATAAATTATTTTTACTCATTCAAAAGGAAATAATAATATGCCCATTACCAATGCTCAAGGTTGTTACACGAGTTTCTAAATCGTGGTTGCAATGAGACAAACGGAACTGATAGGCGGACTTCGAGGAGAAAGAGCTGTGGTCCATTTTACGGGGGGGGGGGGGGGGGGGGGGTGATCGTTACGCTGCTGTCGGCGCGGAGGAAGACGCGCTGCAGACAGCGTGAAGACAGAGGGCAGGCGTGCTGCAGACAGCTGCCCATATTTGCAGGCGACGGCCGTGGAGTCTGCGGCGTGTGCGTTTTTCGGCAAGGCGCCAGACCCAACAGTCTCGCATTTCCGAGAATGATGCCGAAAAGCCAAGTGTCCTCGACTCCTAAAGGGAAGAACTCACTTTACTGTCTAGAGGAACAAGACCTTTGCCGGATCACAAGTACCCTCCAAGGCGATCCCTTTTGCGTTTCCAGAGATGTGTTCTTGGGCGTGGATCATATATTCGATTGGCTGGCTTATGTTCCTCTTCTGGCCAATCAAAATTATTGTTCACCATCCTTATTAAACATTTTGTACCACTCACGATTCCAAGGCTGGACGACCACACACACACACACACACACACACACACACACACACACACACACACACACACACACACACACTTTATTTTGGGTGGAACTGCTTCACAGTGTAAACTATATCGCACCAATTAAGAGTAGACACGTGGGACCTGAAGAAGACGCCACCGAGGTGTTGAAACTAGTTGCCGAAGTTAAAATTCTGAAACATAACGGCTGATGACATATTTCTATAACATCCTGTGTCCTGTCCATTTGTTATCTTCTTCTCTATACTAATATCTCCTTTCATTTTAGTTTTACGATGGGTCTGCCATCTTTCCTACACATCTCTCGGCAGGAGAGCACACACAGATGCAAAAAAAAAAAAAAAAGTTCATAACAAGCATCCCCTCGTCGTAACTCCAATTTTACAAGTTGTCTGACTCTGTCCCACTTTCAATCTTGTCAACGGCCCAGGAAGACATTTGGGCAGACGATTTTGGCTGCGTGGATGCTACGGGAGGTGGGGAGGACGTGAGGGTGTCTCTCTTCCTTCAACACATGCCTCTACTTACCACAGGGGCGGCCAGGGTCTGGGGGCAGGGGCGATCAGTCCGCTGTCCTCAGGTCCATTATGACTTCTAATGACACATCGTCATTATGCACAATTGGAGAACTATGTTGTTGCACACCGGTAGGCAAAGACGATGCGAAAATCGATTAGTAGGCGCTGGATCAAGCGCACCTATCACAAGAGAGAACAGACACACACCCACAAGCAACACGCCACCTACGCCCTCTCGACAGCATGTATTTAGGCCGCCTCCGCTGACCAGAGGGCCTCACTCAATCACCGTGTTAAACCACGTGTGCACTTGTGCTGTTAGAAGAGGTTACCGCCACCCATAATAACACCCTCTCTCTTGCTTCCTTGCAGTACAAGACTCTACAGTATCTATACATGACACGTCCACAGTACTGTAATGCACTAGCCAATTCCGGTGGATGAGAGAAATGGTAAGGGAGGGGGCAGATTTACGCCTTTTAGTCCAATAACCTTGTCATGAAAGGGAGGGCCTAAGTTGCATTAAATGGTGGTAGTAGGTTTCGTTTTTTTTTTTTCCTTGTATGGCATGTAATTCAGATGCAAAATTCAAGTTTTCGACCTTAGCTGCCGCTCGGATCACTTTTAAATATCCCAAAAACTGCTAAATTTTCCCACTTTTATCGGTCTTTCCCATTTTGCCCACGAAGGAGCATGGTTCTGGCTCTGAGCACTATGGGACTTAACATCTATGGTCATCAGTCCCCTAGAACTTAGAACTACTTAAACCTAACTAACCTAAGGACACTACACATCACGAGGCAGAGAAAATCCCTGACCCCACCGGGAATCGAACCCGGGAACCCGGGTGCGGCAAGCGCGAACGCTACCGCACGACCACGAGCTGCGGACGAAGGAGCATGTTTTCGACAAAGATCGTTCTATACATTTTAAATAGGAGATATATTCCATGTACGTATATGCATTATGTTACAGACCAGAAATGACAATTATATCTGCCGAAACCGTTTGTGGAAATTGAAGAAGAATTAATGCGATCTTGGCTAGAAAGTTTTCACATGCCAATGTATCTAGAAGCAAATATTCCATTGAAATTTAAGAGTTTCAATCCAGAAAATTTGTCAGTAGTCTACGTTATAGTCTGTGTATTACGTTATTACTCTACTACACACCAATATTCAGTAAGTGAAACCAAATTAGTAGAAGTATTATTTTAAAAAAATCTACAAGCTGCATACATTTAGAAATAGAAGCTATTAGAAATCAACAAAAATCTCCATTTTCAAGACAGGTGAAATTATTATGAAATTAGAGAATCTCAGTTCACCTACATGTATCACATATTCCATGGTAGAAGACCTTATTCTGTTTCATGCTACAAAATGGTGCATGATAGACGAGGTATGGTTCAACTGTCCATCAGTTATACAAATAGTTCTAAAAATATATTGCGTTTCACTCAGCACAAAATTACGTGCTTTAAGAATTAGTAGTATATTCCTCATATCTTTAGTGTATTATACTGCATTTAAATGTGCAGAATGTGAAATATTTACAGATGCTGCGCAAGACACAACCTCATGTCTAACGACAAAAAAGTGTAGAAAATGGCAGCTACTGCTTATGGCGGCCTCTAGTGCTCTTTCTTTCATGTGAGTCTAAATTTAGTCACTAGACTGAAGTACCGAGCCTAAAAAGATCCAGTGTTCCACTGGGTACGGCATTCTCTCCTAAATTTTGGGAACCATAGGATACCACCACGCAGGTTAGAAAAAATAGTTGATTTAACCTTCAACACCTACATTTAAATAACTACCCGTACTCCACAAGCCACCAAACGGTGAATGGCGAAGGGTACTTTGTACCACTGCTATCATTTCTCTTCTTGTCCCGCTGGCAGATGGAGTGAGGGAAGAACAACTATATAGCTTCGTACGACCCTCGATTTCTCTTGGGTTTGAGGTTCTTACGCGAGATATAAATTCGTTGCAGTAAAGTAGTTCTGCGTCTGTTGCAAACGCCGGTTCTCTAAATTTTGTCAATAGTGTTTTGCGAAAAGGAAGCCTTCTCCCCTCCACCGATTGCCATTTGAGTTCATGGACCATTTCGTTACTACTCGCGTGTTTATCGAATATAACGGCAGCAAATATAGAAGAACGAGTCTGAATTGCTTCAATGAGTTTCTACAGTGACGGGAAAAAGTTGCAACACTAAGAAGGAATTGTGCGTCATAAACGAAAGTTGCTGTGTTTCTACATCTGAAAGATGACATCTATTCAAATTTCGTGCAAGCAGCATAAGAGTGGCGCTAGCAGTGCCACTATGAAGATGCAAATCAGTTTTGCTTTAAATACACCCTGTAACGGCCGTGAGCATTAGTTACCTCTGAGACTGGACGAGGTGAGTTGATGTTAGTCAAGAATACCTTTAAGGCGACAAAGACACAATTATCGTCACCTCACTGCGTTTGAACGAGGTCGTGTAATAGGGCTACGAAAAGCTGAATGTTCCTTCTGCGACACTGCATACAGACTTGGCAGGCATATAGCCACTGTACGTGATTGCTGGCAGCGGTGGTCACGAGATTGTTATGCTCGTAAGAAGACCGAGCTCCGGTCGGCCACATAGCACTGCCGAAAGGGAAGGCCATCGTGTTTGGCATATGGCTCTGGCGCATCGGTGCATCTACAACAGCAATTTGAACAGCAGTTGGCACCACAGTGATACAATGGTTACAAATCGGTTACCTCAAGGACAGCTCCGAGGCATACGCAATGTGGAGTGAATTCCACTGACCTCAAACCACCTCCATTTGGGTGTTCAGTGGTGTCAAGCGAGAGTTCACTGGAGGGCAGTGTGGACGTCTGTTGTGTCTTCTGATGAAACCTGGTTCTGCATGTGTGCCAGTGATGGCCGTGTGTTGGTTAGTAGGAGGACTATTGAGGGTCTACAGCCAACTGGTCTGCCTGTCTGACACACTGGAACTACGCCTGGAGCTGTGGTCTGGGGTGTGATTTGTTATGGCAACAGGAGTTCGTGGTTATCCCATGCACTCTGACTGCAAAATTGTACGTCAGTCTGGTGATTCGATCTGTTGTGCTTCCGTGGCCGAGCGGTTCTAGGCGCTACAGTCTGGAACCGAGCGACCGCTACGATCGCGGGTTCGAATCCTGCCTCGGACATGGATGTGTGTGATGTCCTTAGGGTAGTTAGGTTTAAGTAATTCTTAGTTCTAGGGGACTGATGACCTAAGCAGTTAAGTCCCATAGTGTTCAGAGCCATTTGAACCATTTTTTTGTTGTTGTGCTTTCAAATACGAATAGCATTCCAGAGGTGTTTTCCAACAGGATAACGCTCACCCACATACCGCTGTTGTAAATCACGCTCTGCAGAGTGTCGACATGTTGCCTTGGCCTGCTCGATCACCATATCTGTTTCCAGTGGAGCACAAATGGAATATCATAGGAGACAACTCCAGCGTCATCCACAAGCAGCAGTACCCACTCCTATATTGACCGATCAATTGTAACAGGCGTGGAACTCCAGCCCAAAAATTGACATCCGGCACCTATAAACACAATGCATGCACGTTTGCGTGCTTGCATTCAACGTTCTGGCGGTTACACCGGTTATTAATGTACCTTCATTTGATATTTGCAATGGATTTTCTGGCGCTTACGTTAACCTGTGATATTGCGATATTAATCACTTAAATATGTTACCTAGACGAATGTATTCCCGAAATTTCATTACCCTACATTAATTATTTTTTCGTGCTGAATTTTTTTTCGTCAGTGTACAAACTGACCGGAGGGATCCCAGACTCTCAAAAGTACTCAAGAATGCGTCGCACAAGTGTTCTATATGCTGTCTCATTTATAGATCAGCTACGCTTCTCTAGAATTCTCCCAACAAACTGAAGTCAGTCATTCGCCGTCTGTATAGCACCCGACCTTACGTACTGACTTCATTTCACATCGGTTTGCAATGCTATGCGTTGATACTTAATCGACTTGGCTTTGCAAGTAGCACACCACTAGTATTCGAACATTACATAGTAGTTCTTCCTTCTCTTCTGCATTAAGTTACATTCTCACAAATAAAAAATTTTGTTCGTGTGTTCCCATATCCTCCTACAGCATCATCAGCAAACAATCGCAGATTGCTGTTCACTCTATCCGTCAGATAGTTTATGCGTATAGAATACAAGAGCAGCCCTATCACATTGACTTGGACACCTATGACAACATCCTTGCTCTGATGAACGCTCGCCATCTAGGACAACGTACTAGGTTCTGTTTCTTCAAAAGTCTTCGAGTCACTATGCTTCTCCAGAGCTGAACACGCCTGTCCGGTATGTACCATATCAACCCACGCGAAGAGAATCGACATAAGCGTTAATGAAACATGTCGAATCACAGTAGGCTGTGTGAAACCCACGCCCCTACCAAAGCTTTACATAGCAGTTGGTCTTCCGAGTCCCAGTTCCCGAACATCTCACGAATCCACAGAGAGGCTCAGACAAACCATCGATGATCGACATCCTCTCTTTGGTAGTGAGTGCGAAAGCTGAACTACTGAGATCCAGTAAAAGGTTCCTAAACACGACCATTGAAGAACTAACACCTGACTATCCACTAGCACAGGTAGTGTCTGGAGGGTCTAAAACAAACAGGAAAACATGGAGGACCATGCATAGCAACAGGGGTGCCTCCAGTGAAAACAAACATGATCAGGTGGGGTCATGGTAACGTGGATGATGACAAGTGCGATAGTGGTGGTGTGTAAGACACGGAACAATAAATGGTTCAAATGGCTCTGAGCACTATGAGACTTAACTTCTGAGGTCATAAGCCCCCTAGAACTTAGAACTACTTAAGCCTAACTAACCTAAGGACATCACACACACCCAAGCCCGAGGCAGAATTCGATCCTGCGACTGTTGTGGCCGCGCGGTTCCAGACTGTAGCGCCTAGAACCGCTCGGCCACCCCGGCCGGCGACACGGAACACCTCCTGGCCTGTCCAAACTGCCATTACAGATGCAGCCTTGAAGATATGTGGCTGGACAAGAAAGAAGCCCTGGACATTGTCCAAAACTGGGTTGAAAAACTATCATTGATTTCCAGACACGAAAATGTAAAGTTAAAGTCATTGATAAATCTGAGAAGCTATTCTGTATTATTACACTAACTTGTATACATAGCGTAGTTCATTTTTGTTATTTCTTTTAGAGTATCCCGAACTTCTCAGCTCTGAATTTTTGCTTTCATAAAATTGCTGTCAACCAGGGGGACGAGGAACTGTGTGAAACGGTCGTTTCTGAAGCGTCGCAGCGTGGCAGCACTATTCTGAATCACAGGGCTGCATTCGAAAGTCCTGTCTAGGGCCAACGCTCTGCGGCGAGAACCTTGCATGTGCGTATGAGACAGTGCGACGGCACACGTGCGCACGTGCCATGATGGAGGGCGATAGAGCGCTGCCTGACCCCGAGCAGTACTTTATAGCCAGCCTGCACCACCGCACAAATACAAGTCTCCTCCGCCAGTCACAACGCTTCCATCGAGTGTCAGAGTGGCTGTCATCTCGCAGTTTTCTGTAGTCCCCACTTATAACGTACCACAGATGTGTATGTGTACGATTTTAGTAATAATAGGATAATGTATGAAATTAGAGACCTGCCACGACTTGACATAGGTACCACTAAGTATCTACGACCTGGCCATTTGTCTGGCGTCGCCGTAATAAATGGCTTACGCAGACCTTTCTCTTTAATAAATCTGTCTATTAGTTAAAACTGTATCAAAATTGCTAAAATAGTTCTGAGATTAGTCTTGGCATAATGACAGAAAAACGCGATGTGGGACATTTGTTTGTAATATGCGTGGATGTGTTAATATTAGGTCGGTGCGTAAGTCCGTAGCGTTTTTCCAGAAGTTTAATAAACACAACAGATACACATAACAGAGACTGTACTCCTCAACAATATTTCTCCTTCACTATTTACAAGAGTCTGCCACGCTGGAGTAACTTTCCGATTCCGCAAGTGTAGATATCGATCAGTTTTGAGACGAAGAACTTGTCGAGCCATGTTGAGCGACCAGTTTCACCTGCAAAGTTTTTCGGTAGGGAGTGTAAACGGTGAAAATCTGAAGGCGCGAGACCAAGTGAATAAAGTGAGTGTGGAATGATTTCCCAACCCAACTCCTGTATAATGTTTTTGTTAGTCTAGCGGAAGCGGGTGGGCGTTATCGTGGATTAGCTTCACTTCACGCAGTCTTCCTGGTCGTTGTTCTTGGATTGTGTCTGCAAGACGTCTCACTTGTTGACAATAAATGTCAGCAGCCAGGGGATGCAATTCGTAGAACATTATACAGTCGCTGTTCCACAAGATGCATAACATTATCTTTTGTGGATGCACGCAGGTCTTTGTACCGGGAGTCGCTGCTTTCTTTCAGGTCTCTATTTCTTTCTTTTCATTATGTTAGCTTAAAGGCACCATTTCTCGACACCAATAAAGATACTGGATAGGAATAGTCGATGTTGTTCACGAGCCACATGATGACGAGGAAGCAGGGATGCACACATCGCAACCCCATGATTTATGTGTTTTTAGTTTAGTGCATCGTTTTCTTGCCGTGTTATGTCCAGTTTCATTATCCCCATACACGGTGCAAATGTTTCTCGCTGTCTCTGCAGCTGTCACCCCTGCGCTGAACTCTAACAGAAGAATATGTCGGAAATATTCCGGTTTCGCCACTTGGCACTTCGTTTCCTAGCATCCACGGCTTCACTCACTAGCTTCGAACGACAAAATGAAAGTACGTAAACTGAAACAGCAACAGTGAAATATAAATGAAAAAATGACGATCGACAAATAAACCCATAGCAACCGGAATACCAACACGCAAAACGAAAGCGCTAAGAACTTATGCACCAACATAATATATACACAAACCTTCCTCTTTAATTAATCTATCTATTAGTTACAACGATATCAAAATACCTACAGTATTTCTGAAATTAGCCTTCACATACAGACAGAAAAATGAGGTGTGGAACTCCTATTTATAATATGTATAAATGTGTGAATATAATAGTAACTATATTTAACATTGTTTTGTTCTTTGGTTGTAAATGCTATTTTCTAACTCCTAGTGCCGCAGGAGTGGTTAGCTACTCCAGATCTGAAAAGTTTGGGAGGTACGTTTTCTTTCGCGCGATAAGATTTAAAAAGCAGAATGGGTGTTAAATTTGATTTATATAAACAAAGAAACGTGGAAACATGTGATTTAGCAGTGAATAACGTGTCGAAATTGACGATTATAGTGTAAATCACTTTCACGAATGATCCCAGATGTAGCCTTCCATCATGTTTTCGTTACACTGTCCTTGATAGCGATGTTCAAAGTCCACCAGTGTATCTTGGTGGAAGCGCACCTTTGCTCTTCTGAGCACGCCCCCCCCCCCTCCCCCATGTTCTCATTGAGCGTATCAGTATAAGCATCCACAGTATTAACTATGAACTGCTTCCCATTACGCCGTAGTTCTCCACTATAACTTTGATCAGTTGCACATAATTTTCTGGCTTATGATTGCCCAGAAATCCCTAAACTGTTGCTATAAAGGAATGCCAAAAAGTAAGGGACAGTCAAATGGGAACGAGACAGATTGGAAAAAGTAAGTAAACTTTTTATTATTTTAAAATGAACCGCCCTAACTATCAATAAAATTATCCCACTCTGAGACAAGACAGTCAATGTCTTCATGGAAAAATGTTTGCGTTTGCCTACGGAACCATGATTGTACTCAGGTGTACTCTCTTCGTCCGAAGCAAATCGACTATGCTGAGGTTGCGTAAGGGCTTTTCAGTGAAACTTCTGCAACGTAGTCGAGACAGGGCCCGCCCGCATGTTCCCAAGGTTGTTTCCACCACGCTGCAGAAGTTTCGCTGGGAAGCCCTTACACATCCTCAACGCAGCCCCCATCTCTCCCCGTGCGATATCTCCATATTTCTGGAGCCCTGAAGATAGACTTTTGTGGCCTTCAATTTGCTTCGGACGAAGAAGTGCACATCTGGGTACAACCATGGCTCATTAGACAACTGGTAACATTTTCCCATGAAGGTTCAAAATGGTTCAAATGGCTCTGAGCACTATGGGACTTAACTTCTGAGGTTATCAGTCCCCTAGAATTTAGAACTACTAAAACCTAACTAACCTAACATCACACACACCCATTCCCGAGGCAGGATTCGAACCTGCGACCGTAGTGGTCGCGCGGTTCCAGACTGTAGCGTCTAGAACCGCTCGGCCACCCCGTCCCATGAAGGCATCGACCATCTTGTCTCACAGTGACATAAATGTATTAAGAGCTAAGACGATTATTTTTAAAATAATAAGCGCTTTACTTACTTTTGTTCCATCTGCCTCCATTTCATTTGACTGTCCATTATACTTTCTCCTTCTCAGTGAACATCTTTGAAAATTCCTTGAGTTACATGACTTCTTCACCTCTGCTCCCACAAAAATACCCCTTTTTACCTTTGCCACGAACAGTCTGGGTAAGAAGCCTAAGAGATGTTTGAAGGCTGCGGAATTGTTATTCAGATCTCTAACGAACAGCTTCATTAGGTCCCGCTTTATGTGCAACGGAGGCATTAGCACCATTTTGGGGTCTATCAGGGGTCCACACTTGACATTATTCGTTGCCACACAGAATTCATTTTTCTTTGGCCACTTTCGCCTCGTATAATGAGTCTGTGAGATGCCATGGTAAAGGCAAAGAAACCAAGAAAACTCAGTAAAACCATGTGTTGGAGACTCATCAGACATCCCACCACCTTCAAGTATCCTACTATATTCCATCCATGCTCGTCTTGTTTGATGGAGTCTAGCAAGAACAAGACACTCGTGTTAGTTGTCTTTGAGGTAAGCTCAGTAAGCCAAAGGGAGAGATGGGTATTTATTTCCATTATAAGGCAGAAAAGGTTTGAAACTTTCTGATTAGCCACCTTTTTGGATTGAAATCATTAGCGTCAAACAGACCAGTCACATTGTGGTTGAAACATGACATTTTGGCGAGAAAAATCTAGAGAAACTTTGTGAGCCTTTCTCTGTTCTAACACTTGCACGCTTTCATCTAAGAAAACCTACTGCTAAAATATTTTGTCAGAAGCACAGCATTTGACTTGGTGAGGCCAAGGTTTGTGATCAAGTGATTAAGATCGTATCTAGGATAGTATGGGTTTCTCTTCTCAGATGGAAATCTTAACCTGCATGTTCTCATTCACTCTGTGAACTCTCTTCAGAATATAATTACTGTGCCTGCAGAGGTGTAGAAAAAGGGACCTCTGTTCAATGAGACACAGTAGCAGTGGATGAGGAAGCCTTACATATTACAAAAATGTGTGTGTGTGTGTGTGTGTGTGTGTGTGTGTGTGTGTGTGTGTGTTTTACATCTTCTCCTAAACCACTGGTGTGATTTCAGCCAAACTTGGTGCAAATATCGTTTATTTTCAAGCAACAATGTGGGAGTAATAACCACATTCATAAGATAGTCAAGGAAATACGACAGCATAAACAATGAGATGTATGG
This sequence comes from Schistocerca americana, assembly GCF_021461395.2. Taxonomy (NCBI): domain Eukaryota; kingdom Metazoa; phylum Arthropoda; class Insecta; order Orthoptera; family Acrididae; genus Schistocerca; species Schistocerca americana. The sequence continues at coordinate 370,175,690 of NC_060123.1, read as the reverse complement.
AAAACTTCTGCATTGGCAATAAAATTTAAATTTTTACTTCTTAATTACTATACTCTCAACACGTTTTGCAGACAGTACCTATAGAATTATATCATGGTATGACATATAGATCAGTAAATATGTCGCTTGACATTTAAATTTATTACTCCTTTGCTGCTAACTCTCTTCGCAACATATTTGGCGGACAGTACCCACGTATGTCGCTGAATGTGCCTACACAAATACTTCATTGTACGTCTCATAGTTCAAGACATATGACGATCATAAACACTGAGATCCTGAAAAATTTCCACATCGTACAAGAAGTCTTAATACATTTAATCTTTAATACTAATACACTTCTAGACTCGAGTCAAATTACAGAAATCCCTGGCACCTGACAGCACTTTTGACAGCTTCCAACTGCGAAACGCAAAAGACTGTAGGCAATGGAGTAGCGTGCTGGGGTTTACAGGAATACGTAATGACATTCCAATGAACAAAGTTTCATAGTTTTATTACACGCAAACATTTAAACAAACATTTGTTCAACAGTTGAACAAACAGCTAGCCTTACAAGAGAATCGATAAAACAATTTTATTACACATTGTTTTTTTTAATATAACTTTTAAGATAAAAGAACAGGGGAAATTTCAGTTTAAGCTTTCATACCCCCTTTTTCCCTTTAAGAAACAACTAATATTAAGACAGCAGCTAATGAACCAGCATAACATAAGGGTACTTGGGATCAAGCGAAACAACTTTCAAATTATGTACTGGGTTCACCCTTCAGCATCTAGATTAAACAACTTTAAAAGGGTCCACAGGTGATCTTTACATAAAAAACAAATCCCATCGACTAACATGACAGACAGAAATGGCACAGACCTCATCAGCAATTAACTGAGTTCACTGTTCTACATTTCAGAATAAACAATATCAAAATGACCACAGGTAATCCTTACACAAGAGATAAGTCCATTATTACACTGAATTGAAAGCTCACACGTTTGCATTAGCCATATACAGCCGTCCTTCCCAAAATGTGAACGACACCTTTTTCAATAATAACCAAATGAATAACAAGATACACAGTACTCAACTAAATAGCTCACAATATAATAAACATAATTCTTATTAAGGCAAGCACCCCCATCCAAAACCACGTGAACTCAATACGACAACCACTAGGCGCACCGATAACGTACTGCACTACAACCAAGTTTTTTTTTTGTTTTTTTGTTTTTTTTGTTTGTTTGTGGTTTTAGGGCGCAAAGTACAACCAAGTTATTCAATCGTCTGAGCAGTAAATACGTCTTTCCAAGCTGTAATGGCCACTCGAATCTACATAGGCTGCACAGATGCAAACGTCCATCTTGATCAACGTCACCTTTTTCTATGTTGCTGTTTAACGTCGCTCAGAGTCCACAATACGACGAATGGTGGCATGCAGGAGTTCCAGCGAGCCCCTTCATAAAGCTCTTCATGCCCACTCGAACAAACAATGGCTTGGAACCTCTGGTTGACCGACGAGTGCAACGGAACGCCCGGGCAAAGACTGCAGCCACTCTTCATCGCACTGTCTGCCGCAGCGAGAAGTTTACATCGTCCACTGCCCGCTTGCTGCCAGCAGCGCCCTCTGTCACTGCCGCCGCCGGAGGTGCCACTGGCACCGGAATCGAACTGTCACAATTATTCATATTTCTTTGTACGACTGTTTCGTTATTTCGAAGGGTTTTCGCGAATACACGGAAATGGAATTTTTTCGATATTTCACTACGACCACAGTTAATACAAAAAGTGGTGAAATGAATACCAGGATAATGGCGGGTATGTCAGCTAGTAGCCAGGTAAACAACAGCAGGTGCATTCTATCCTCTCCGCAACTGACTCTAGTCAAATTCTTGGGACATATAACGCCATAGATCTTTTTTCTCCTCTGTACCGTGCTGAAAAAGAATAAAGGAGAAGCCGTTTATAACATAAATATAGTTAGTTATTTTACTTCTAAACTAGAACTATCCAACAACCAAACCTGTTTATAAAATATTTTTGAAAATCAGTACAATATAATTACAGTACAAAATCTGAGAATACAATATTGCCCGGGGTTTATTTGGCAGTGCTCGCAAATGAAATCACATCTCTAGAATTTGTCCTGATCCACTACAGGTACGCCAAAGTATGCTTTGTAGGTCCCATACATATTACGAGATTCTTGAACGGAGTATTTTTTGCTCTCTTGTTCATAGAATGATTACATACGTAGCAAAATTTTTCTTGTGTATACTTTCAGCCTCTTCATGCCATCTCTTAAGAATGTAATTAACGATGTCTGAATCGGAGATCAACGACCTAAGTGAGTGTGAGGCAACATTACATAATTGAAGTAGCAGAAGTACACTGCAGTAGGCAAAATTACTAAATATCAATGTTCATGCAACAAAAGAAAGTCTTTGGAAGATAATGGGTATGGTCCACACTCTTTAGAAGTTGTGAATTAGGAAATAACAGTTAAATCACAACGTCAAACAAAAAGTAACAATTTGTTAGTCAGTTTAATAAATTGTTGTTACCATAAATAAAATAATTATTCCAGAATGAAATTTTCGGTCTGCAGCGGAGTGTGCGCTGATATGAAACTTCCTGGACCAGTAGTTATATTGACAGGAGTGTTCTGGATCACATTTCTATATGATACCCGAATATGATTTTATAAACGATGTATCTCTTTGATAGGCTTTATATCGCTGACAGTGTAAGACTGCAGACCAGAGATACTGCTAGTGTTGGAGTAAGAGAGCGCTTGGCGCACAGTTGTAGGTACCTGTCTGTGAGGGAAAGACGATGGAGTAGGCAGTTCTTGTGATGCGCTGTGTGAAGCCACCAAGTGTTAGATTAATGTAGGTACGTCAGTATTGTTGAACTTGGAAGCAGAAATCTTCATGCAAGCAAGGAAAAGATGTTAAATAATTATGATTTTTGTTTTTACCAGCGCGTTAGTATAGATGAGAAGGCTGATAATTTGTAATTGTTGAGTAACCCCAGAATGTACATAAACCGTCTTGATAAAAAGGTTAGTTGAATAGTTCACTTTGTAATATTTTTAAGATTTGTTAAGAGAGCTATATTTAATTTGACGATTTGGATTTATGTTGGATTAATGAAGTTAGATAATACTTGCTGTCTAAATCTCATTGTTTGTATATCAATTGTGAGTAATGTAACTTCAATTGTCAGATGTTTTTGAAAAGATGAACTTAACTTGCAATATAATTTTGCTAAAAGAAGCTCAGTGTTAATAATTCACCATAATTAGTACCACCTCCCTGTCCAGGTCATATATTTTTTAAAGAAGTCGGATTTTCTTAAATGTTCTCGTTTATGAGCCAAAAGAATTTCATGTGCATTTCAAAGTATTATGGCCATAATTGCACAGCGCTGAGCCAGTAGCTAGCATATTTATATTTTTGTGAGAGATCAGAATATATCGTGTTCCACCGTTGCTGCTCTAGAGGTAAGAAATTTAATTTATTTGTAATGTGCACAGGAACCGAAACTATCAGTTTTGAACAGGGCCAGATGATTCAGTGATTAAGGGGCTGAATGTATTTTGCAGTGACTTCATTTCTGTATTCGTGTTGGGAGTTGCATTGCCCAATAAGTTCGTATAAAGTTTTGCTAACAATAACACAGACTAAGCACATCACTTGCAGTTACAACACGCCACACAAGTCGAGATCAGCACTCGTTCCACAGATCACACTCATTCAACGTAATAGTGAAGTTTATTATTTCATTTTTTTAAAGAACGTTAAAATATCAGCGCACACTCCACTGCAGAGTGAAAATTTCATTCCGGGAACGTCCCCCAGGCTGTGGCAAAGCCATCTCCGCAATATCCCTTCTTCCAGGAGTGCTAGTTCAGCCAAGTTCGCAGGAGAGCCTCTGTGAAGTTTGGAAGGTAGGAGACGAGGTAGTGACGGATATCGAGCTGTGAGGACGGGTCCTGAGTCGTGCTTGGTAGCTCAGTTGATTGCCGGCACGGCAGCTCAGCGAGCTCGGTCAGGGGGATAACTGCCCTCTGCAATAAAAAAACTGGGTTAATGGTTCGACGATGAATTATAACAAGCGTCATGGGACGTCCGCCCCGAAGAAACAGAACAAAAAATAACGAACAAAATGAGATCAACACAAATAAGTTGGTAGAGCACTTGCCTGCGAGAGGCAAAGGTCCCGAGTTCGAGTCTCAGTCCAGCACACAGTTTTAATCTGCCAGGAAGCCTTAATAATTAGCGTTATTTATTTACTTGCTTAAGCATAATGCCCAAGAGATTGCAATTTGGGAAACTTTAGACTTTGGAAATTACCTGTCAGAAAATTCACTCTCAAATAATTTAAGAATTTAATAACAACAACTTTAACAACTTCGATAGCATCGTAAGTTACAAAGTACAAAATCTAAGAGTGCATACGTAAATAAGTGTTTTCACTAAGCTCTACGACTGAGCAGTGGTCTGCAAAATGTGGTTACTCGAGTCTGAAACTGTTGGGTATGCTGTTTCTTTCAATACTTTCCGCCTACGTTTGGGAAGTCACTTTGCTTGGACTCACGAACTGTGTCGGATTTGTTGCTGGAAGCACACTTTGTGAGCTTGTGAATGTGGATGGTCTCTGCAGCTAGCAAAGTGGCAAGCCCTCACTCAAGTATCTGAAAAGTAACCTGTGGTAAACGTAGTTTGCGAATTCCAGAATCTTTCTAAGATTCTTAGTTTTCATGCTAGTTTATTCTCCTAAGGAATTTGTAAATTGATATGTGTAATAGTTAAACGCCTTTACTAAATGTTTTTTTCTTGGTATTGGTGAGGGCGGGGGGGAGGGGGAAGGAGTAATGATCGCCATGACACACCTCAATCCACTGTCGCAAGATGACCACCGAGTCTGCCTTATCTCAGAGTGGCGTGATAGGATTCCTTCTGGAATACTCTCTTTCAAATTCTAAAGGTGGCTGGGGTAAAATACAGGGAGCGAAAGGCTATTTACAATTTGTACAGAAACCAGATGGCAGTTATAAGAGTCGAGGAGTATGAAAGGCAAGCAGTGGTTCGGAAGCGAGTGAGACAGGGTTGTAGCCTATCCCCGATGTTATTCAGTCGGTATATTGAGCAAGCAATAAAGGAAACAAAAGAAACGTTCGGAGTAGGTATTAAAATCCCTGGAGAAGAAATAAAAACTTTGAGGTTCGCCGATGACATTGTAATTCTGTCAGAGACAACAAAGGACTTGGAAGAGCAGTTGAACGGAATGGACAGTGTCTTGAAAGGAGGGTATAAGATGAACATAAACAAAAGCAAAACAAGGATAATGGAATGTAGTCGAATTAAGTCGGGTGATGCTGAGGGAATTAGATTAGGAAATGAGACACTTAAAGTAGTAAAGGAGTTTTGCTATTTGGGGAGCAAAGTAACTGATGATGGTCGAAGTAGAGAGGATATAAAATGTAGACTGGCAATGGCAAGGAAAGCGTTTCTGAAGAAGAGAAATTTGTTAACATCGAGTATAGATTTAAGTGTCAGGAAGTCGTTTCTGAAAGTATTTGTATGGAGTGTAGCCATGTACGGAAGTGAAACATGAACGATAAGTAGTTTAGACAAGCGGAGAATAGGAGCTTTCGAAATGTGGTGCTACAGAAGAATGCTGAATATTAGATGGGTAGATCACATAACTAATGAGGAGGTATTGGGAAGAAGAGGAGTTTGTGGCACAACTTGTCTAGAAGAAGCGATCGGTTGGTAGGACATGTTCTGGGGCATCAAGGGATTACCAATTTAGTACTGGAGAGCAGCGAGGAGGGTTAAAATCGTAGAGGAAGACCAAACGATGAATACACTAAGCAGATTCAGAAGGATGTAGGCTGCAGTAGGTACTGGGAGATGAAGCTTGCACAGGATAGAGTAGCAAGGAGAGCTGCATCAAACCAGTCTCAGGACTGAAGACCACAACAACAAAAACATAGGTATATTTTGGACAGCGGTGGCTCTTGGCAGAGAGATAATATAGCTATAATTTTTTTTGGTTTCTTAGTTTAATTTCTTTTGTTGCTGAGAAAATGATTTCAAAAACTTGAAAAATATATCACATTCAGCCAGCAGAACAAACAGCACAAACACAGAATAATGCAACAAAACCTAAGATTCAAGAGTAATGTGACGTGGTGTTAACTGCTGGATTTGTTATGGTAAATGGCTATTAATGGGTGAATGGTTATCTGGAAAGTGACTTGGAAACAGAAACTGGGGGAAGTTGGTCAATGTGGAACCCTGCAGTCTACTGTAAGTTTCGTGTGCCACAAAATTTTGCTGGATCGCCGCCCAGTTTAATTAAAATTGGGAAAATTTAATATAAGAACTGAATTAATCACTGAATTGGTAAGAAAGATCCAAGTGAATACATGGAACGAGCATGTGGAAACAATTTAAGTACAATCTTTAAATCAAATAATGTAGAGCAAGCAGGAGCTTATGCCTCAACAAAAAATAAGATAAACAGACGAAAGTCTACAAATACAAGGCCTGTCTTTTGCGCTTCAGAAACGCCGGGTGGGATGTATTAAAAATAATCTTACAAAAAGGGACAGGTATGTCTGAGAAACAGTCATCACAATTTAACATAGTTTATTAAAATAAAACATCATATTACAAATTCACAAAGTAGTTCTAAACTATGATCTGTCATTGCCTTTTATATAATTATTTAACTCGCTTTCTTCTTCTTCTTCTTCTTCTTCTTCTTCTTATTATTATTATTTTTCTTTCCTGTCTCAGACGTTATGTCTGGTCAAAAATGGAAAGTGACGTGGACCTTGATCAAGCGTGACTTCCTTTTAACTGTACGGTATATGTTACATTGAATTTCGGAACTTTCGGGTAATTGAACATGTATCAATAATTACGGATTTCTGTAGTTGTATATATACGTTTGGATGTAGCTGTATTGCGTTGATGTACTGGTGGATATCCTGTGGTATGACTCCTATAGTTGATAGTATAATTGGTGTGATGTCAACTTTATCCTGATGCCAAATGTCTTTGACTTCCTCTGCTCGTTGAATGTATTTTTCAATTTTTTCTCCCGTTTTCTTCTGTATATTTTTTGTATTGGGTATGGATATTTCGATTAGTTGTGTTAATTTCTTCTTTTTATTGGTGAGTGTGATGTCAGGTTTGTTATGTGGTGCTGTTTTATCTGTGATAATGGTTCCGTTCCAGTATAATTTGTATTCATCATCCTCCAGTACATTCTGTGGTGCATACTTGTATGTGGGAACGTGTTGTTTTATTAGTTTATGTTGTGTGGCAAGTTGTTGATGTATTATTTTTGCTACATTGTCATGTCTTCTGGGGTATTCTGTATTTGATAGTATTGTACATGTGATCTACTGTTTCTATTTGTTGTTTGCAGAGTCTACATTTATCTGTTGTGGTATTGGGATCTTAAATAATATGCTATCTGTAATATCTGGTGTTTATTGTTTGATCCTGTATTGCAATCATGAATCTTTCCATCTCACTGTATACATTGCCTTTTCTTAGCCATGTGTTGGCTGGGCTGTGTCTTGACCGATGTGTGGCTGTATTAGACGATACGGGTGCTTGCCATGTAGTGTTTTCTTTTTCCAATTTACATTCTTCGTATCTGTTGATGTTATGTGATCTAAAGGGTTGTAGAAGTGGGTATGAAATTGCAATGGTGTAGCCGATGTATTTATATGAGTGATTGCTTTGTGTATTTTGCTAGTTTCTGCTCGTTCTATAAAGAATTTTCTTAAATTGTCTACCTGTCCATAATGTAGGTTTTTTATGTCCATAAATCCCCTTCCTCCTTTCTTTCTGCTTAATGTGAATCTTTCTGTTGCTGAATGTTTGTGATGTATTCTATATTTGTGGCATTGGGATCATGTAAGTGTATTGAGTGCTTCTAGGTCTGTGTTACTCCATTTCACTACTCCAAATGAGTAGGTCAATATTGGTATAGCATAAGTATTTATAGCTTTTGTCTTGTTTCTTGCTGTAAATTCTGCTTGCAGTATTTTTGTTAGTCTTTCTCTATATTTTTCTTTTAATTCTTCTTTAATATTTGTATTATCTGTTCCTATTTTTTGTCTCTATCCTAGATATTTATAGGCATCTCTTTTTCCATCACTTCTATGCAGTCGCTGTTGTTATCCAATATGTAATCTTCTTGTTTAGTTTTTTTTCCCTTGACTATGCTATTTTTCTTACATTTGTCTGTTCCAAAAGCCATATTTATATCATTGCAGAATAACTTTGCTATCTTTAGTAATTGGTTGAGTTGTTGATTTGTTGCTGCCAGTAGTTTTAGATCATCCATGTATAGCAAATGTGTGATTTTGTGGTGGTGTGGTCCAGTAATATTGTATCCTTAATTTGTATTATTTAGCATTTTGGATAGTGGGTTCAGAGCAAGGCAGAACCAGAAAGGACTTAATGAGTCTCCTTGGTATATTCCATGCTTAATCTGTATTGGGTGTGATGTGATATTATTTGAATTTGTTTGGATATTAAGTGTGGTTTTCCAATTTCTCATTACTATGTTTAGGAACTGTATCAATTTAGGATCTACTTTGTATATTTCCAATATGTGTAGTAACCATGAGTGGGGTTCACTATCAAAAGCTTTTCGGTAATCAATGTATGTGTAGTGTAGCGACCTTTGTTTACTTTTAGCTTGATATGTCACCTCTGCATCTATTATCAGTTGCTCTTTACACCCTCGTGATCCTTTGCAACAGCCTTTTTGTTCTTCATTTATAATTTTGTTCTGTGTTGTATGTGTCATGAATTTCTGTGTAATGACTGAAGTTAATATTTTGTATATTGTTGGTAGGCATGTTATGGGGCGATATTTTGCTGGGTTCGCTGTGTCTGCTTGATCTTTAGGTTTCAGATATGTTATTCCGTGTGTAAGTGTATCAGGGAATGTGTATGGGTCTGCGATGTAACTGTTAAATAATTTAGTTAGATGTGAATGTGTTGAGGTGAACTTCTTTAGCCAGAAATTTGCTATTTTATCTTTTCCAGGGGCTTTCCAATTGTGAGTAGAATTAATTGCTCGGGTGACTTCATGTTGCAAAATTATCACTTCAGGCATTTGTAGTATCATCTTGTATGTGTCTGTTTCTGCTTGTATCCACCGTGCATGCCTGTTATGTTGTACGGGATTTGACCATATGTTGCTCCAGAAGTGTTCCATGTCTGTTATGTTTGGTGGGTTGTCTATTTTAATGTGTGTGTTATCTATTGTCTGATAAAATTTCATTTGGTTTGTATTGAATGTTTGGTTTTGTTTCCTTCTATTTTCACTTTTTTTTGTATCTTCTAAGTCGTTTGGCCAATGCTTGTAATTTCTGCTTCTTTTCATCTAATTGCTCTATCGCTTCTTGTTGTGAGATTTTACCTAACCTTTTTCGCTTTTTGTCTGATATTTCTTGTAAATTGTGTTAGCTGTCTGATGTCTTTCCTCAGTTTTTCTATTCTGATCTGTAGCCTGTGTTGCCATGTTGGTTTTGTGGGTTTCTTCTGTGTGTTGGTTTGTTCTGATCTCTGCCTAGTGTGTATATTTAGTGTAGTGAGTGCTCCTATATATGCCAGTAGTTGTAACTCTTCCATAGTTGTAGTTTCATTTATTTTGTTGTGTATGATTGTGTTGATAGTTGTTATTGTTGTTTCGACTTGTGGGTTATTTGGTGGTCTATGCAAGAATGGTCTAATGTCTGTATTTGTGTCTTTGTATTCTATATATGTCAGCTGAAATTTTTCTTCTATATCTAACATGTGTGTCACTTTGTGTTCTATTTGTGCTTGTTCTGGTGGCCGTCTTAAGATTTCGTTTTCCTCTGATTGCTTAATTGATGCGTGGTGTTCTTTGTTTGTTTGTTTGTTTGCTCTGGGATGTTTGAGTCCATTACTGTGTCTTCTTCTTCTTCTTCTTCTTCTTCTTCTTCTGAGTGCACATTATTTTGTCCCAGTATTTGTTGTACTTGTTGTTTGATGTTTTCTAATTCTGACTGGGGTATCCTGTTATTTTTGGTTGTTACATGGATCTGATCAGCTAGTCGCTGTTCTGTTAAAAATTTTTATTCTGGGTATCTAGTAATAAATTTTTTGTATACTTGTGATCTGTATCCAGTTGTGTTGGTTCCTCAGTTTGTTGCTTGGTAATAACAGAACATGAGGTGTCGGTTAACTTCATCTGACCATCTCATCCTCTGTCTTTGTTTTCCTTCTAGAGTGGTTGCAGGAAGCACATCCTGCAAAACACCTCTATTTGGATTTAAATCATTTTCCGTGTGGCTAGCTGTGTCGTTACCATTGTGGACGGGCATAGGGTTTAAGCGTCGTCCCCGACCATGACAGCGTTTGTCCGAGGCTTCATTAGTTCTGTCCTGAACCAACTAATCACACTAAAAGGGGGGTTAGCCCTATTAGTGGTTTGTTCTTTTCGTCGTCTTTTACGACTGGCAGAACATACCGGAGGCCTATTCTTTTCCCGGGCCTCCACGGGGTTTATTATCATTATTATTATTATTATTATAATATTATTATTAAACAGAGTGCTGAGGTACATTTCGGTGATAGGTGCGCATGGAAACAGTTCACATAAACATACACGGTACACACACAAGAATAGAGATAAAAAGAATTTTGCCTGTCACAATAAGGCAAAGGCTAAGACGTTCATCCCTATCGCTATAGTTATTGCGAATAAAAATACTATGAACACTTTCCGAAAAAGAAATTTATCTGTTTCACCTTGAACGTGAAACTACGGCACGCTGGCGTGAAACACACGCAAATGCCGTGAATATTCATGAACAAAGCAAAATTACTAAGACTCGTGAGAATTTAAAGAACACAGATGTAAATTGTATAGTCATAGGTGCCAATAAAATATCACGTGGAATTAAGAATAAATCTTGCTTAAGATGGTACTGAAATTACACGCGGTGAAGTCACCACCGCGTGGTATGAAAAAGGCTACACAATCTTAAAACTGAAACAAAATGAAAAGTAGAAGAAATAAAACACATACACACCAGAAACAAATTTCACGTACATTCCAGTTCAAAGAGAAGTCAGACAACTGAATTTTAAACCTGTGATGGAGCAACGAACTTCCTGCACCATGTATTCTGTTAACACAAAGCGAAGACCGGAAGAACTTACTACATGCAGAAAAATATACTCTTTACTGTACTCTGGAAAATATAAAAATTCGACTACCAACTAGCAGATCAAAGTGTACATCGGTTAGAAGAACTGCACACTATCACACATTATCACTGACCAGCGCCAAGTCGCTCTTTAGACTATCATCTTCACTCAGGAGAGGTTCAGTCGCGAGTGACGAGAGCACGCTCCCTCTGTAACGAACTTCCTCCCAGGTAGTCAGAAGAGACCAGAGACGTCCTTTCTGCCACCAACTACACTGCTGTCGAATGTCTACCGAAAGGCTACAAACCTCTTTGCCTTGACTGAGAAAGTTACGTTGACTACACTGTTGCTACCACAACAGACAGGCAGCTGCTGCACTGCTACAACGATATAAAAGACAAATTCAACATAAACACTCACACACCTCATTTGCCTAGGGGACAAAGAGAGAAAGGAAATTTGGGAGCACAAAATGTAGGGAATGTACATACGATTAGATGCTTATTGGAACAACTAATGCTTTAATGTCATTGTATACCACTGAATGGGGATAAACACGAAGTACAAAACTAAATTACAAATAACTGAGCGTGGCAGTACAAAAAAAAAAAAAAAATGGCTCTGAGCACTATGGGACTTAACATCTATGGTCATCAGTCCCCTAGAACTTAGAACTACGTAAACCTAACTAACCTAAGGACATCGCACAACACCCAGTCATCACGAGGCAGAGAAAATCCCCGACCCCGCCGGGAATCGAACCCGGGAACCCGGGCGTGGGAAGCGAGAACGCTACCGCACGACCACGAGATGCGGGCTGGATCACTGCTAACGTACAACTAACAATGCTGGCAAAAAATCCCACGACGGGACCGAGCACTACTGAATGCGAGCTTGAGGGCGAATAGTTCAGTGGAAAATGGTTCAAATGGCTCTGAGCAATGTGGGACTTGACTTCTGAGGTCATCAGTCCCCCAGAACTTAGAACTACTTAAACCTAACTAACCTAAGGACATCACACACATCCATGCCCGAGGCAGGATTCGAACCAGCGGCTGTAGCAGTCGCGAAGTTCCAGATTGAAGCGCGTAGAAGCGCTCGGCCGCACCGTCCGGCAGTTAAGTGGACATTACTGGTATAATCAGCGAGTACCACGAGACACTGGAAGAAGTTTGTTTACAAACAAGTCATCCAGTGCATAGGGTCTACAGTTCCACAGTCGTGCAGACAGTTTCATTGCAGTACAGACATAAAGATAAAGTAGCGTAAGAAATCAAGGTAAGGGGGTTTTACTGTGCAACAAGCCATCTGAGATCACAGGTTCCTCATATGAGTACAGTACAGTACAGTACAGAGGGAGTACAGTACCCAATTACTCGGAAAATGTCCCTGTAAAACTTCTGAAATTTTATTGGTGAAGGTAGGGTTCATCCTGAACGACCTTTAGGATGAATTTTGTAACGCTATGAGGCTGTTCTCAGACAGTACAGTCGTCATCAAGGAGAGATTGTAGATTTTAGGAAATTGTTACGAAACGCAGATCAAGATAATACGAACGATCAGCGTCCGGCATAAAGATTCACAGCTGACTAAACACAAATGTAATACATTTCGCGTAAATAGACGAGCAGACCAGGTCTCTTTTGACCACAGTATCGATGATCATTAAGTCGCAACCTTCAAATACCTAGCAGTATGCGTCAGACTTAGATTACAGAAATAATTCTGACGAACTGCAATTCAGGCGTAAAACAGCCCTCTTACAAAATCTTTGTTCGACCGATTCTTTATGTTTTGCGTCCGTGTGGGACGCTTATGATATTGGATCAACAGTCAGCGTGAATGTGTCACCAAACTGCTTAGTTAACTGCAGTGGGAGACATTACAGGGAAGGCACTGTCCATCGCAGCGAGTCTCACAAAATTCAAAGAGCCCAAGTTCCAAAGGGAATGAAGATATGTATCTCGCGTAGTGACCACTTCGCCAAAATTAAAGAAATTTTCTCTCATGCAGGAGCATGCTGACGGTTTTTGTTCCCATGTACCATCCGCGAATGGTTCAGGAAGGAGGGAAAACGAGGCTGGTACATTAATTGCCCTCTAGTACGCACTACATAGTGGCTTGCGGAGTACAAATGTACATATAGAATGAATTAATCACCAACAGCCATTTTGTAGCCACCGCTGTATCCCTCAAGACTCTTCCAGCTAGAATTGCACGACCACACTAACAGCAAAAGCTATCATGACTGCACAAATGCCACAGACCAGACACACAATGTAAACCAGAGTAATCCGTAGATACACATGAATTCTAGAACACCGGGAGCACTTCGCTTAGAATGTATACGCAATAAAATCATATTAGTGAAATTTACAGCAGTGCTGAGATTCGAACCCTGGTCTCCTGCTTAGTAGGCATATGTGATAGATGTTACACCACCATCGCACTGTGTATACCAGAGATGCACTGTATAGATGAAGGAGACCTGCTGGGGTAATCTGTTCGGATGTGGTAGCTGCAGCGCCACTGAGGCAGAATGGCTAGTGCGTCTGCCTAGTAAGTAGGAGACCTGGATTCGAATCCTTGCTCTGGTACAAATTATAATTCCTTGCTTTGGCCCCCATCATTAGCATACATAAAATAAAATTAAAAATGAAGCCCATTCACAGGTACTGCTACCGTAAATTATACGCTAGAATAGTTAGGACTAGACCATACCCAGTTATTGTATACCACAACGACAGATAATAAGAAGTGTTTACAGTTGGAAGTAATCCTCACAAGGGAATGGTCGGATCCGGTATGTTGAAACGTACCCTGAAACGTTTCGCACAGAAAAAATATAGCGAAAGAAATGCGCTATCAAAATTTTAGGTGCTAAGATGTACTGCAAGTGTTTTAAAAAAAATGTTTAAGTTACTCATTTTTAACCCTGCACGATGAGCCATTTATAACAGTGGTTTCTACAGCCCTTCCTGCCTAGCGGCAAATAAGCAGACGCAGCTGCGACAAAGAAAACGTAGTGCTGAGTAGCATGAAGTGCAAAGTGCACACAGGCGACCATACCAGAAATGTCTCAAACCTTTAATATTTTGAATAACTTTCAGTTCATATAGACATCTAAACTGCTGCAGATGTAATTGTTACACATCTGACTAGCAGAGGAAAGAAAATCATGGCAGTGTATGACATTACATTACAGACGACTTACATCAAATGGGACATTAATATGTTGACATGAAACGTTTTATAACAATTCCTATAGCACAGTTCTAAATTTTTCAAAAATGTCTATTTTGCTATCAATGAAACAGTTCCTTGTTTAGTCACGAAAATGTAAAGAGTCTATTGGATGACGAAAACAAACATTTTGCTTATACTAGGCACACCTGATAACAGAAAAGTTAATGCATTCAGTTACTTCACAGTAATTACTAGTTTTATTTAAACAGAACTAGAATGGAGTAAGAAATGGTCGTGGCCGTTGTTCTGCATATTCTGCTGCGTACTAGGCATACTTGATTAAGTTAGTAAAATTTGGTGATGCAGACTGACGAGGCAGAAATGACTGAAGTTTAACGTTACTGTTCCGCTGATCAACCTCAAATAACAAAGAGCTAACGGGAATAATATAGCCATACAATTTTCTGAAAAATACTTTAGACTGCTGAAATCTTTTTATAGAGAAGTTGAATTACGCTATTGGTTCTGGGTGACATCCAAACGATATTAACAATCTTTTCGTTGTCCTCCTAAAAGCAGAGGTGTCAGTATGTTCAGGCCAAGAGGCCCACAAAAGCAATGAACTATTTTCTGCAAATGGTAAGAAGACGTTTTGGATGTAACATTGAAAATCATACCCTCCCATTTTTCCAGATTTTGTTACATGAATTAAAAGTTTTTTGCATGTAAACAGTCCTTTTTAAAATTTTTGATCCTAATTTGCCTTTACGTTGCTGAAGACAGATGTAAAGCTGAGGAAACAGTAATCCACTGATACTTATCACTGGTATTGTTGTATATGAATGTATTACAGCATTGATCCACTGCACTTTCAGTCAGAATGATAAAGGACGGTTTGAGTGAAACTTGACTGAGTGGCTTTATGTGCGGCATTATAGTGGATAACAAGAAGCTTCGTCTTCATGTCAGCTACAAAATTCTCTATAGAATTACCTATTAATGACATCTCTACATATCTTCTTGGGGCAAACTTCGTAATTTTGTGACTTCCTTTACTGTATAACTTCCTGAAACTACACTCATGCTCATAAATTAAGGATAATGCTAATACATAGTGAGACCACGCTCTGGTGGGCGGTTTGTGGGTTTAAATCACCTCGGGGTATGACCCTGCGGTGCATTTGACCTGTGGTCGTCTCACGGTGGCGCTGGCAGCAGTCCACATACGCAGAGGTGTTTTAGTGCATGTCAGAGTACTGTGTAGCGAGTAAGTGTCCAAACGTTTCTAGATGTGCTAATGGTGACTGTGTGTTGAAAATGGCTCAAAGAACACCTATGAGGGGTAGAATATTAGGGCGACTGGAGGTTGGTCAAACACAAAAGGTCGTAGCACGGGCCCTCCGTGTGCCACAAAGTGTGATTTCAAGATTATGGCAACGATTCCAGCAGACAGGAAACATGTCTAGGCGCTACAGTACGGGACGTCCACAGTGTACAACACCACAAGAAGACCGATATCTCACCATCAGTGCCAGCAGACGGCCACGGAGTACTGCAGGTAGCCTTGCTCGGGACCTTACCGCAGCCACTGGAACAGTTGTCTCCAGACACACAGTCTACAAACGACTGAACAGAAATGGTTTATTCACCCTGAGACCTGCAAGGTGCATTCCACTGACCCCTGGTCACAGGAGATCCCGTAAAGCCTGGTGTCAAGAACACAGTACATGGTCATTGGAACAGTGGTCCCAGGTTATGTTCACGGACGAGTCCAGGTATAGTCTGAACAGTGCTTGTCGCCAGGTTTTCATCTGGCGTGAAGCAGGAACCAGATACCAACCCCTTAATGTCCTTGAAAGGGACATGTATGGAGATCGTGGTTTGATGGTGTGGGGCGGGATTATGACTGGTGCACGTACACCCCTGCATGTCTTTGACAGAGTAACTGTAACAGGTAAGGTGTATCGGGACGTCATTTTGCACCAGTATGTCCGCATTTTCAGGGGTGCTGTGGGTCCCACCTTGCTCTAGATGGATGATAACGCACAGCTGCACCGAGCTGCCATCGTGGAGGAGTACCTTGAAATAGAAGATTTCAGGCGAATGTAGTGGCCTGCCTGTTCTCCAGACCTAAGCCCCATCGAGCACGTCTGGGATGCTCACGATCGACGTATCGCTACACGTCTTCAAACCTCTAGGACACTTCAGGAGCTCCGACAAGTACTGGTGGAGGCTATACCCCAGCAGCTGCTAGATCACCTGATCCAGAGTATGCCAACCTGTTGTGCGGCCTGTGTACGTGTGGTTCAAATGGTTCAAATGGCTCTGAGCACTATGGGACTTAACTTCTGTGGTCATCAGTCCCCTAGAACTTAGAACTACTTAAACCTAACTAACCTAAGGACATCACACACATCCATGCCCGAAGCAGGATTCGAACCTGCGACCGTGGCGGTCACGCGGTTCCAGACTGAAGCGCCTTTAACCGCACGGCCACACCGGCCGGCTGTGTACGTGTGCTTGGTGATCATATCCCATATTGATGTCGGGGTACATGAGCAGGAAACAGTGGCGTTTTGTAGCACATGTGTTTCGGGACGGTTTTCTCAACTTATCACCAATACCGTGGACTCACAGATCTGTGTTGTGTGTATTCCCTATGTGTCTATTCTATTAGCGCCAGTTTTGTGTAGTGCCACGTTATGTGGCACCACATTGTGCAGTTATCCTTAATTTATGAGGATGAGTGCATATAAGCAGATCGAAGAAGCCTGGAAATCAGTAATGTTCATCTGACTTGCAATTCAGAGCTCCCAGTCTCATAGTTCTCCTTTGGTAGTGGTGTGTTGACTCTCACGAGTGGTTCCAAGTCCTTCGAATAGTTTTTATTCCCATGACAAATAAAAATTTCTTCCATTTATACAACTCATGTTCATATTTTAAGAAACGAAACCAGCTTTGCACACTGCTTATGTACAAGACTTTTCTACCTCCTCCGTTTAACGAAAATATTTATAGTCTTTTGTTTGTCACTGAAAGCTGTTACTGTATGTGTTTCTTTTGGCTTCGAAGGTACTCTGTTTTTGTTCTGGACTTTAATTAGCACAACAATCATTGTTGTTAACACTTAGTGATACCGCAAAGCCGAATGCTATTAGTGTAGGTTAATTCTTACAAAGAAGAAAGCAGCTGGTTGCAGTTTCTTCTTTGTAAGAATTAACCTACATTAATTGTACACAGCCACGGTCTCACCATGCCAGTTTTAGACAAAATAGCAGCCGAATGCTATTATTATAGATATTAAATGAGTTACAAATTCGAGGAATTGGTAACTGAACTATTGTCAGAGAAACTTTCGGCTGCAAATGAAATTCGTTTTACGAATTACGATAGCGTTGTACTGTGTTATCTGTTTATTGGTGTGCCATGAACTAAGAATACGTGCCTGCTGTGTTGTGACTGGGCTGTGTGCTACAGCTACAGCAACGGTATACATTTCTCCAGCCACCTGAAGAGCTACGAATTTGACAAATTTCAACGTTTTTAAAAAAGCCTTGCAGTGCGACTTAGCAGCTGAAATTTTGGCATTGTTTTTCTTCAGTGTATTCTTCCTGTATAAAAAGTTTCAGGGCAGGCCTCGATATATCTGATTGGACAGTTCCCTTCTCACAGTCTACTGAGTCCGCAGGTATTACATACTGTTGTTACATGACCATTTTTTCGGAACCAGTTCAGTGAGATATTTCAAACCATAATAATTAAAGACAGATCAGAGTATTTATCGGAACCAACGAAGACGATACGTACCTGTTCAGCGACAGACAGTTGCTGACTAATGTAACATTAGTCTTCATTTACTCTTTTAATCGGCCGAGTATTACTTATATAAATGAGAGGACATTGAAAGCAGATTTGGGATGGTACAGCAGCACCCAGCCTGCCAGGGAATTTCAGTAGACCATCACCCTCAGAGCTGTTTCACGATAGGACGTGCCGGCAGAGGTCCAGGAAAATGGCTTGCAGGCTACTGGACAGCCTTTTATAATGCCGATCCGGGGGTCTGGAATACCGTAGACAAGCACAGATAGAACCTCCCATGGCACAAGCCTCTCAACCATGGCTGCTTTAGAACCCCAGAGTGGATGGAGGAGGAATGCTTTTCAGGGCAAGGTACTATCGTGGACGAAAGTCGAAAATTGAGGTTTTCTCCGGAAAGCACCAGACGCCATGGATAAACATCTCGAAAACGGAATGGGGACCCGCAGTTTTGGGTCTTTGAAAGTGTGAGACACTGCTAGACGTTGATTTCACAATACCCAAACGTTTATGCAGTATAAGAATTGCAGGGATTGACACCATAAGTAAGCTAGAGGTCAGACGGACAAGCTAAACTGTGCTGATGGGGACACGCCTCACTGGTCACAGGCAGAGATCGAGAGAGTGAGACGTTATTTTTTGTGTTAAGTGATAGATCACATGTTACTGATTAACCGTCTAGAGGATAGTCCAGGGAAGGGGACAATAATGTTCTAACGAGCAAATTTACTAGTTGTCGCTTGCAAGATCCGAGGCCCAGCCAGGCCTGAATACAGTAAGAGGTGCCAACTGCGCCAATGTGAGGTTTCTCTTTAATAAACAATCGACCAGAAATTACTTGATCTTTGAGAGACTTGATCTTCGACAGACATGATCTGCAGAAGCCTTCATCACCAGATATCACATCCATCAGCACGCCACAACACCAGAGCTTATATAACAAATGACTTGGAGAAATTTCCGTCTGTTTTGCACTTTACCATAGATGAGGGTCGTTGGTGCTGCCAATGACTGATTATGCAGCCACTTCAGCCTCCACCTACAATTTACTAAGAAGGTGAAGCCACACCTGCGAGATGATGTATAGCGACATTAAAGTTATTTTATTGTATTTTGATTACTTCAGGCTTCACTTTGAAGACTTGTATTTAAATTCAATAAGCAGCCCGCTTTCAACTCCAACCACAGGTGCAACTTATTCTCCTCTGTAGTATTACCTGTTTTTCAGTTAACATCACAAAATCACATTCCAACTCTGCAGTTGCAATTATTTCACTTGCACAATTATTATAATCTTTCCCCCTGACCCCCTTGCAGATATGCCATGGTTTTATTATAATAATATTGCCATTGTTTTTCAATTGTTTTACGAATAACTTTATCAGAATGAACTGAATTAATTGTGATTTTTGTTTCATTTAGTAGTCATTAGATTCCTAATTCATTATTTTGGAGGGTGATTAATCAACGTGTGTCAGATACAGGATCCATTTACCTTTATTGTTTCCTCCACCCCAGGGACACAGTGATCGAAATTTTCCCAAGACCTCTGTACCTGATCTGCATTTGTACCGGGACACGTTACTATTTCGACCTCACTTATCTTTTTTTTTCTCTTCCTGTTTATTTGGAACCTTTCGCACCTTTCTTGTAGGATAAGTTTCAGAGTAAAGAGATTCAATAAAGATAACAGCTTTGTCCTTTAATACAGTGCCACACTCCAGAACTAAGGTCTGAGCACACGGAATAGGTTCTCAGATATGTGACTGGATAGAATATTTTTTTAATTAATGGAACTCAGTACATTATCCCGACTGCAAGCATTAATCAGAGACAGAGTTTTTCTTTTTTCTTCTTTTAATTCATCAGGAGTGCCCCAGGGAAGCGTGACAGAAGCGCTCTTCTTCTCGACACGCAAGAACGATCTGACAGATAGGGTGACCATTAATCTGTAGCTGTTTGCTGATGACGACATTGTGTATGGGGAGAAGCTATCGGTGACTGAGTGTAGGAGCATACAGCATACAGGATGCAGAGAATTTACATTTGATGTGATGAATGGCAACTTGCTACATGTGGAAAAATTTAAGTTAATCAAGAAGAGCAGGAAAAAGAAACTTTTCATGTTAGAACACTGTGTTACTGGTGTGTTGCCTGATACAGCCACATCAATCAAGTATCTAGGTGTAACGCCGCCAAGCGACATGCAATTGGTCGAGAACCTACGGTTGCTTATAGTGAAGGTGAATGGTCGACTTCGTTTTATTGAGAGAACTCTAGAAATGTGTAGCTTTTCTAGAAAGCAGAGGATGTATGGAACACTTTTGAGAACCATTTTTGACTAGTGCTCGTGCGTTTGAGATCTCCACCAGGTCGAATTACAGGAAGATATTATTTCCAATTCGGAGGCATACTACTACATTTGTTACCAACATGTTCGAACAGCAAGTGCCTATTACCGAAATGCACCGGGCTGGCCGAAGTGGCCGTGCGGTTAAAGGCGCTGCAGTCTGGAACCGCGAGACCGCTACGGTCGCAGGTTCGAATCCTGCCTCGGGCATGGATGTTTGTGATGTCCTTAGGTTAGTTAGGTTTAACTAGTTCTAAGTTCTAGGGGACTAATGACCTCAGCAGTTGAGTCCCATAGTGCTCAGAGCCATTTGAACCATTTTTGAAATGCACCGTAAGCTCCAATGGGAATCCCTGGAGGGAAGTAGACGTTCCTTACGTGAAACGCTATTGATAGATTTTTTTCGATAATCGGTGTTTGCGTCAGACTGACGAACGATTCCTCAGCCACCAACGTACATATCGCGTAATTGACGACGATGGCAAGGTAATATACGCCAGGGTTCCTAAGGAAGAACATAGACGGTCGTTCTTCCCTCTGTCCATTCGCAAGTGTAACGAGAAAGGGAATGACTAGCAGTCGTACAAGATACCCTCCGCCATGGCGGCTTACGGAATATACTGGTACTTGCAGATGCATATGCACGAAGCATGTTCAGAAAGTAAGTATACTAGATTTTTACACTTTTTTAGAAAAACTGTATTTCAAGAAATTACAGGATATTGTTCATATATTTGTTGAATACTTTTCCACATAATCGCCATCCGGTTCAATGCTTGTAGTGAGCACAAGCTTATTTATGGCGTCCTGGAAGAACTCTCCTACCAGCTCGTTGCCCCACTTCAGAACCTCGTTCTGCATCTGCTCGTCGGTTGAAAATCTTATTTCACTCGATGTATGACTTCAGGGAGGTGAAAAGATGATAATCTGAAGATGCCACGTCAGGGGAATCCGGGGGTGGTTCAAAACATTCCAACCAAATGAGTCCAAGAGAGCCTTGGTGGATAAGGCTGTGTGAGGACGGGCGTTGTCGTGCAACAAGCACATTCCTCTAGCCAGCACTGTAAGCTTCTTTTGGGCAGTCATCTTAGGTATTAACAACTGCTTCAGCTGTATTTGGTCCTTTATTACTGTATCACTAATGGTTTTGTGGCGCTAAAAGCCACATCTTCAGGTGAACATATGATTAAAACATTAGAGCGGAAAAGCTCGGAATCTTTTTTCTAGAGCTTGTCCGCTCTAATGTTTTAATCATATGTTCACTTGAAGATGTAGCTTTTATCGCCACGAAACCGGTAGTGATACAGTAATAAAGGACTAAAGACAGCTGAAGCGGTTATTAAAACCGAAGATGAATACTCATATGGCCGTAGTTGTCCCACCTACAAGGTTGCTGCTTCTTTTGAGACTTCTTAGGGTATCGCAATATCCTTGTGCATTGATGGTCTATCCCTGAGGCAGAATATTGACCAAAATGATGCCTTTTCGGTCCCAGTACACTGAGTCCATGATTTTTTTGATCGAAATTTTGGTTTTGAACTTTTTGGCAGATGGGGATATGGTGTGACGGCACCGTCACCAATGTCTTTTTGTCTCAGGTGTGTAATCTTCAGGCACAGTACAGGTAATAAAATCCTCACCTTCCAATTCAAGTCCCTCAAGAAAATCACGGGTGCTACTGACCTGAGTTTCCTTGTGCTGTTCTGTTAGCTGTTTTTGGACCCTTCTTGCGCACAACTTCAGGTATCCCAGCGATTCTGTGAATGTCTCGTATAAGAGAGATCTGGAGAGTTGTGGAAACTTCACAGAAATTTCATCCACCATCAACTGGCGGTCTTCACGGGTATGTTCCTGGATTTTTTAACCAACCCGTCAGTCAAAATGAAAGGTCTTCTACTCCTCTGTTCGTCATGAACATCTCTCCACACTGCTTAAACACACCCATTCTGTTCATAACATCTTTGCCGAAAACCGTTTTGGTTCACGCAAAAATTTCGGTAGGTGTTATTCCTACGAACCGGATCACAGCATTGGCATTCACTTTGCGGGCTTTCTTACGGGCTTTCTTACCGACATCTTTCACGAAACTGGACACTAGGACGTGAGTTTAGTCACTACTGTGTTTCTGTGATGCTCGCTCTGGTCAGAGGATACCCCCCTGCCACTCACTGTTGCTAACCCATCAAAAAAAAAAAACCATTGCTCCTTGTGGCCACAGTACACTTACTTTCTGAACTATGAATCATTGTGTGTTTTACAACATGATATCTGTAAAATGTAAGACCTGTTCTACAGTCTAAGTAAAAATGTAGACATTCACAGCCAAAAATTTTCCGTTTTAGTGCTATCAGTTACGTCGTGATCCTACGACGATGACAGTACCAATCCTTGCTTTTTTATTTTTCCCATTTTTGAAGCTGAAATCCTCAGAAATTCTAAAGTAAAAAGTGGTTGAATGAAATAAGGCAATTAATAACCTTTTTCTGAAGAGGGGGAAATATTTGACAGCGTAAATACTCTTGCCAATTCTCGGAGAGTGTGTCAAATGGAAATTCTTAGAAATTCTAACGTAAAAAGTGGTTGAATGAAATAAGGCAATTAATAATCTTTTTCTGAGGAGGGGGAAATATTTGACAGCGTAAATACTCTTGCCAATTCACGGAGAGTGTGTCAAATGGATGTCAATACGGAATTCGCGAAATGGGGTGCAGTTCGTAACAGGAAAACTAGGTTCACTGAAATTTCTGGGAGTAACCATGGAATTGTATCCATCTAGGAACCGAACATCTGCTCCTGACTCCCTGTTCACCTTTGGTTGGGTCTGACGAGGGATATAAGCTGCCCGAATCGGTTATTGTTTAGCGGATAGAGTGAACAAATTAATCGGCGGTTCTGGGGGGAGACAGGCAATAAATCACAAAGGTCGTGGGCACGCGTTTGCGCGGGAGTGCGTGACAGAGTGCGTATTGCGTGACACGTCGCCCTGCCCCCAACAGCTGCGCGTGTGCCGGGCTGGGGGGACCACGACCGGGCCGCCCTCAAAATCTGGGCCGGCTGTCCCCCAAAGTGTTGCTGTTATGGCGCAGGCGGAGATCGATCCGCTTTGCTTCTTAGCAGTTCCCATATGACGCATTCTCGAAACACTCGTTCGGCCCTGAGTCAGATCGTCAGACGTTAGGTACAGGTATTTTCTTTTTTTCTTTCAAATTCGGATCGAGACTCTGTGGACTATATGTTAACAATTAGTGCGAGTTTTGTGACGTTATTTTGACGCTGACGACTTGATGTGAAAACAGCGTAGTACGAAATTTGTAGGAGTAATAGGACAAGATGATAAATAGTGTGTCTCCTTGTATGTATATTAAAATTATATTCCTGATGTTTTGATAATAACCTATTGCGGATAGCATCCATAGGGTGGACAACGGATAACGACAATGAACGCAATTGCGACACTCACTGCTGTGAAACATATTACCGTCTGATAGCAGGAAAAAAATCTAGCGTCGCAAGCGGCAAGGAAGTCAGCCGCATCTTAACGTCATATGTCCCCTATGAATAATGTTAGTTATCAATCCTTTTTCTACATAATTTACGAAATAGTAGCTATCTTTCCGGACCATCAGTGAACTATCGAGAGACAAAACAGACACAGAGCTTGTAAATGAAATGAGATAAACTACAATTGAAATGTCCCCTTAGAAAAATTTATGAATGACTGTGCTGATAAACCTCTTACATTATTTGATTTTCAAACAGCTGAGCAGAACTGAACTTACTCAGACGTTTCGCTCTTTACCTGTTCTGATCAACACTAAACTGATACACAATATTTTTAGCGCAACGCAATCTGATTTTCAATAATCCCTACAAAAGAATGGCCCTGACTAACAATAATCTATACCTTTCATGAATCACTTACCTCACAAAAATCTTCGTTACTCACACTACTGCAATACAGCCTGCGCCAATACTGCCAGCTGAATAAAAGATTCTAACTACTGAAGGCACTAACTACTATAGGCATAGTTAGCAAATGAAAGATTTTGATAGAGAACAAACAATGTATTTGCCTTAATAGTGTTCAAAAGTCATATATATATATCAGTTTATGACATCCGGTCTTACAATTTTACTGTCTCTGATGGACACACGTCCAGATCGTCCGCTCTCAAAACTTCGTCATCTCTCTCCCCACATCCACCACTGCTGGCGGCTCACCTACAACTACGCAATGCTACGCGCTGTTAACAGCCAACTGCCCAACACTACAATAGCAAATTCCAGCAATGCAAACAAGCGACAGACTGCACACAGCACAGTCAGTGATTTTTATATAGAGCGCTACATGGCGTTACCAACATAAAAACCTGAACAGCCTACTTACTCAATATGTTCGGGAAGAAATTTTTTCGAACTTATTTTCGTCTTGTCATCCTGTCTCACGTTTTTCTTTCAGTAGTGTCCTAGTCTGGCTTATCAGTTCAACAATAGCGTCATTTTAAAAGAACGTGGACAGACTTTTTAAAAATTCCACATGTTTGCTGTGATACGTCTGTGGCTGTGTACTGTTATTATGGTAGGCACTTTTCAATGAGTTTGCATCGCGTCAATTGCTTTCCACATTCTTGTACTTAACTCAGTTTTCCAACACATGAACAATTTTATTTGGTCTATTTACTTCATCTTCAAAAGTTGTACAATTTTGGTAAACATTTTTGGAATGCAGTGATCAATAAATTGTTATATTTAGATTAAAGTTCAGTCTTGATCACGTTATGTCTGTTTTAATGAGTAACCAGTTTCGGTTTTTTCTATAAAACCATCATCAGACCTGTGAATAAATTTTAAGAAATACTAGATACCAATTTTTAAATGAATGAAAAAGTCTAATGATGTCAAAATTTTTAACAAAATAAAATAAAATTAGTTATACCCATTGGTCCCTTGGGTTGGTAGGTGGAGCTCTCCTTGCTGCTGTGCAGTCAACTGATGGTTATGAGTGCTGAGCACGAGCTTAAATATGCAGAAGCTCCGCCTACTTCCTGTCACACTACTTCATAACTGCCAATCAGCGTTCATAATATGACGCCATCGTCAAAATATAAAAGTAGGAAATACACTAATAACATAAAATTGATTCATTTAAATATCTGATTAACATATAATAGTTGTGTCTACAACTTATTTCTATTTTGGATAAAAACAGTGAATTACGATGTGTGATAGCTGTGCCCTCTATGGACAACCTTAATATTATTACAGTGCCAGTTACATCAAAGATGTAAAAACCTTGGCGTTGTGGTATATATCGATTCTACCAAGTCGCCTACATCACAATTGCATCTTTGTTGGATGCTGCAGAATCGTCTTGTTTTAACTGTAGTTTTTATGGCAATGTTCTTTATAGCATTAGGTTAGCAGCCAATAGTACGTTCCACATTATGTATATCTGAATAACTGATGAGACTGCTGATGCAGCATATTTTACATACATTACTTTTGCCATGGGTATAACTAATCTTATATTTTTTAAAAACAAAAGAGTAGATGCTTTTATTATAAAATTTCGTCAAAAAGGTCGTAATAATATTTTTCGCGAAAATCTAATTGTTCATTGAGCAGCATTGATGATTTGGTTTTCAAATGAGCATATATCTCGATTTCTTCTAGGATATTCATAAGTAAGCCTTTATTTGCATAATGAAGAACTTGTAAATTCTGTTGTACAGTCCCCTCAGCATGATTATTGAATGTTATATGATGACCAAAAACAGACTTTGTTCGTGAGGTACCTGACGTATGTTCTTTGTACCTTACTGCAAAATTTCGACCTGTTTGGCCGATATATATTTTCTCACAGTCTCTACATTGGATCTTGTATACTCCTGATCTGGTAGATTTTCCATTATCTTTATTTACGGTATGTCTTAATTTTTGTTGTAAGGTATTGTCAGTTGTAAATGCTATTGTTACTCCAGAATTTTTGAATAAGTTAGTGATTCTATCTGATATGTTTCCCATATATGTCATCTTCATATATTTTGGATTACTTATTAGTGGAGTACTTTGTGATTGTTGTACTTTATTAAAAATGATATCTACCTGTCGTGTGTCAAAAGAGTTGGTTTTTGCAATTTGTTTTAAGATGGTCATTTCCTTTTTGATCTCATTAGCTTCTAGCGGTAATTTTAGTATTCGGTGTATCATAGACTTAAAAAATGCTTTTTTATACTTGTCAGGATGACATGATGTAGCATTAATAATGACATCAGTGGTTGTAGGTTTCCTGTATATGGTGAATAAATGTTTCCCGTTGTTATTAGTTATAGTGAGATCTAGGTAGTTAATAGATTTTCGATTTTCATGTTCAACTGTAAATTGTAACTTTGGATGCATAGAGTTTAATTTTATAGCAAGTTTCTCAATTTCGTCTTTTGAACCATTATAAAGTAATAACGTATCGTCTACATATCGCTTGTAATATATGATTTTATTTGCGATATCAGGGTTATTTTTCATGAATTGCGTCTCAATGTGGTTTACAAAAATGTCTGCCACTGTCCCAGCCAAAGAATTTCCCATTGCTAAGCCATCTTTCTGACAATAGATTTTAGTATTAAACGAGAAATAATTGTAATCTAAAGTGCATTCAAGTAGATCTATAAGTTCCATTATTTCGTCTTTAGTCATATTTTTGTATTGTATTAAGTTATCCCTAATTATATTAATTGTCTCAGTAATTGGTATATTTGTATATAAATTTTTAATATCTAATGAGGCGAAATTTGCACTAGTTGGAATGTCTATATTGTGGATTTGTTGCGTTAGTTCATAACTGTTTTTGATACTGAAGTTGCTCTCATATGTATAGAATGCTTTCAAAATTTTATTAAGTTTCATGTTTAGTTTATATGAAGGACTACTTCTGTAGTTAACAATAGGTCGTATAGATTTCTCTTTTTTATGCAGTTTAATCTGTGATCTTAAGTTAGGTATTTGGGGATTCATATTTTTCATCATATTTTTTTCCTCAGGGGTCAAGAGGTGATTATTTTCATCGACTAGTTTCTTAATCTTTAACTGGAACTTTGGAGTGGGGTCTTTAGTTACTTCAACGATCCCATTTTCATTAAAAAATGAGAGTGTTTTAAATATATAATCGTCTTCTTTAATAATTACAAGGGTATTTCCTTTATCGGCCTTTACCACAATTGCTTTCTCTGCTAGTAGTTTATTATTGATATTTTTAAGTGTTTTATCTTCAGTTTTTCTATGTAGTTTATTTTTCTCTTTTAAAATTAAGTCCTTCGTTTTTAGGGCTATCTTACATGCTTCAGGTTTATTTATTTTCGATATTTTGCTTGTTGCTATAACATCAGCAATTATGTGTTTAATGTTGGTATTATTTAGTGGGGGAGTTAAGTTATATTTTAAGCCTTTGTTAAGTAGTGACATTTCGGACTTTGTGAACTGAATATCTGTAAGATTCATTGTCCTTGGATAGAATTGATGTATATGGTTGACCTTTTCTGAAAGCTTATTTTGTTGTTTAGCTATGAGTAAATCAATTTTTCTCTGATGTCTTTGGGTAATCGTTTTCCGTAAAAAGTCTATTTTCTCATCAATGCTGCTTAGTAAAATAGAAAAAATCAAAGGTGAGAGTTCATTACTTAGCAATAAATGCAGACTATACATTTCGACATTTAAAAAATCTTTTATCTTAAAAGCTTCTCTAATTTCAGATTTAATCCATAAAATACTACTCTTTTGTTGTACATATGTTACATTACTAGATTTGGATTGAATGTTGATTTTAGCATATTTTGGTATGATATGTTCCATGAGGCAAGTTTTATTAAATTTAATTTTCATACCAAGTTTCATAATTTTGGTTCTAATATTTCTAAACCTTTTGTAATTTCCAATTGCCTGACTAGACAAACTTTGCACAATTTTGGTAAACATTTTTGGAATGCAGTGATCAATAAATTGTTATATTTAGATTAAAGTTCAGTCTTGATCACGTTATGTCTGTTTTAATGAGTAACCAGTTTCGGTTTTTTCTATAAAACCATCATCAGACCTGTGAATAAATTTTAAGAAATACTAGATACCAATTTTTAAATGAATGAAAAAGTCTAATGATGTCAAAATTTTTAACAAAATAAAATAAAATTAGTTATACCCATTGGTCCCTTGGGTTGGTAGGTGGAGCTCTCCTTGCTGCTGTGCAGTCAACTGATGGTTATGAGTGCTGAGCACGAGCTTAAATATGCAGAAGCTCCGCCTACTTCCTGTCACACTACTTCATAACTGCCAATCAGCGTTCATAATATGACGCCATCGTCAAAATATAAAAGTAGGAAATACACTAATAACATAAAATTGATTCATTTAAATATCTGATTAACATATAATAGTTGTGTCTACAACTTATTTCTATTTTGGATAAAAACAGTGAATTACGATGTGTGATAGCTGTGCCCTCTATGGACAACCTTAATATTATTACAGTGCCAGTTACATCAAAGATGTAAAAACCTTGGCGTTGTGGTATATATCGATTCTACCAAGTCGCCTACATCACAATTGCATCTTTGTTGGATGCTGCAGAATCGTCTTGTTTTAACTGTAGTTTTTATGGCAATGTTCTTTATAGCATTAGGTTAGCAGCCAATAGTACGTTCCACATTATGTATATCTGAATAACTGATGAGACTGCTGATGCAGCATATTTTACATACATTACTTTTGCCATGGGTATAACTAATCTTATATTTTTTAAAAACAAAAGAGTAGATGCTTTTATTATAAAATTTCGTCAAAAAGGTCGTAATAATATTTTTCGCGAAAATCTAATTGTTCATTGAGCAGCATTGATGATTTGGTTTTCAAATGAGCATATATCTCGATTTCTTCTAGGATATTCATAAGTAAGCCTTTATTTGCATAATGAAGAACTTGTAAATTCTGTTGTACAGTCCCCTCAGCATGATTATTGAATGTTATATGATGACCAAAAACAGACTTTGTTCGTGAGGTACCTGACGTATGTTCTTTGTACCTTACTGCAAAATTTCGACCTGTTTGGCCGATATATATTTTCTCACAGTCTCTACATTGGATCTTGTATACTCCTGATCTGGTAGATTTTCCATTATCTTTATTTACGGTATGTCTTAATTTTTGTTGTAAGGTATTGTCAGTTGTAAATGCTATTGTTACTCCAGAATTTTTGAATAAGTTAGTGATTCTATCTGATCTTTCCAAGGAGTACATCTTTGATGTAACTGGCACTGTAATAATATTAAGGTTGTCCATAGAGGGCACAGCTATCACACATCGTAATTCACTGTTTTTATCCAAAATAGAAATAAGTTGTAGACACAACTATTATATGTTAATCAGATATTTAAATGAATCAATTTTATGTTATTAGTGTATTTCCTACTTTTATATTTTGACGATGGCGTCATATTATGAACGCTGATTGGCAGTTATGAAGTAGTGTGACAGGAAGTAGGCGGAGCTTCTGCATATTTAAGCTCGTGCTCAGCACTCATAACCATCAGTTGACTGCACAGCAGCAAGGAGAGCTCCACCTACCAACCCAAGGGACCAATGGGTATAACTAATTTTATTTTATTTTGTTAAAAATTTTGACATCATTAGACTTTTTCATTCATTTAAAAATTGGTATCTAGTATTTCTTAAAATTTATTCACAGGTCTGATGATGGTTTTATAGAAAAAACCGAAACTGGTTACTCATTAAAACAGACATAACGTGATCAAGACTGAACTTTAATCTAAATATAACAATTTATTGATCACTGCATTCCAAAAATGTTTACCAAAATTGTGCAAAGTTTGTCTAGTCAGGCAATTGGAAATTACAAAAGGTTTAGAAATATTAGAACCAAAATTATGAAACTTGGTATGAAAATTAAATTTAATAAAACTTGCCTCATGGAACATATCATACCAAAATATGCTAAAATCAACATTCAATCCAAATCTAGTAATGTAACATATGTACAACAAAAGAGTAGTATTTTATGGATTAAATCTGAAATTAGAGAAGCTTTTAAGATAAAAGATTTTTTAAATGTCGAAATGTATAGTCTGCATTTATTGCTAAGTAATGAACTCTCACCTTTGATTTTTTCTATTTTACTAAGCAGCATTGATGAGAAAATAGACTTTTTACGGAAAACGATTACCCAAAGACATCAGAGAAAAATTGATTTACTCATAGCTAAACAACAAAATAAGCTTTCAGAAAAGGTCAACCATATACATCAATTCTATCCAAGGACAATGAATCTTACAGATATTCAGTTCACAAAGTCCGAAATGTCACTACTTAACAAAGGCTTAAAATATAACTTAACTCCCCCACTAAATAATACCAACATTAAACACATAATTGCTGATGTTATAGCAACAAGCAAAATATCGAAAATAAATAAACCTGAAGCATGTAAGATAGCCCTAAAAACGAAGGACTTAATTTTAAAAGAGAAAAATAAACTACATAGAAAAACTGAAGATAAAACACTTAAAAATATCAATAATAAACTACTAGCAGAGAAAGCAATTGTGGTAAAGGCCGATAAAGGAAATACCCTTGTAATTATTAAAGAAGACGATTATATATTTAAAACACTCTCATTTTTTAATGAAAATGGGATCGTTGAAGTAACTAAAGACCCCACTCCAAAGTTCCAGTTAAAGATTAAGAAACTAGTCGATGAAAATAATCACCTCTTGACCCCTGAGGAAAAAAATATGATGAAAAATATGAATCCCCAAATACCTAACTTAAGATCACAGATTAAACTGCATAAAAAAGAGAAATCTATACGACCTATTGTTAACTACAGAAGTAGTCCTTCATATAAACTAAACATGAAACTTAATAAAATTTTGAAAGCATTCTATACATATGAGAGCAACTTCAGTATCAAAAACAGTTATGAACTAACGCAACAAATCCACAATATAGACATTCCAACTAGTGCAAATTTCGCCTCATTAGATATTAAAAATTTATATACAAATATACCAATTACTGAGACAATTAATATAATTAGGGATAACTTAATACAATACAAAAATATGACTAAAGACGAAATAATGGAACTTATAGATCTACTTGAATGCACTTTAGATTACAATTATTTCTCGTTTAATACTAAAATCTATTGTCAGAAAGATGGCTTAGCAATGGGAAATTCTTTGGCTGGGACAGTGGCAGACATTTTTGTAAACCACATTGAGACGCAATTCATGAAAAATAACCCTGATATCGCAAATAAAATCATATATTACAAGCGATATGTAGACGATACGTTATTACTTTATAATGGTTCAAAAGACGAAATTGAGAAACTTGCTATAAAATTAAACTCTATGCATCCAAAGTTACAATTTACAGTTGAACATGAAAATCGAAAATCTATTAACTACCTAGATCTCACTATAACTAATAACAACGGGAAACATTTATTCACCATATACAGGAAACCTACAACCACTGATGTCATTATTAATGCTACATCATGTCATCCTGACAAGTATAAAAAAGCATTTTTTAAGTCTATGATACACCGAATACTAAAATTACCGCTAGAAGCTAATGAGATCAAAAAGGAAATGACCATCTTAAAACAAATTGCAAAAACCAACTCTTTTGACACACGACAGGTAGATATCATTTTTAATAAAGTACAACAATCACAAAGTACTCCACTAATAAGTAATCCAAAATATATGAAGATGACATATATGGGAAACATATCAGATAGAATCACTAACTTATTCAAAAATTCTGGAGTAACAATAGCATTTACAACTGACAATACCTTACAACAAAAATTAAGACATACCGTAAATAAAGATAATGGAAAATCTACCAGATCAGGAGTATACAAGATCCAATGTAGAGACTGTGAGAAAATATATATCGGCCAAACAGGTCGAAATTTTGCAGTAAGGTACAAAGAACATACGTCAGGTACCTCACGAACAAAGTCTGTTTTTGGTCATCATATAACATTCAATAATCATGCTGAGGGGACTGTACAACAGAATTTACAAGTTCTTCATTATGCAAATAAAGGCTTACTTATGAATATCCTAGAAGAAATCGAGATATATGCTCATTTGAAAACCAAATCATCAATGCTGCTCAATGAACAATTAGATTTTCGCGAAAAATATTATTACGACCTTTTTGACGAAATTTTATAATAAAAGCATCTACTCTTTTGTTTTTAAAAAATATAAGATTAGTTATACCCATGGCAAAAGTAATGTATGTAAAATATGCTGCATCAGCAGTCTCATCAGTTATTCAGATATACATAATGTGGAACGTACTATTGGCTGCTAACCTAATGCTATAAAGAACATTGCCATAAAAACTACAGTTAAAACAAGACGATTCTGCAGCATCCAACAAAGATGCAATTGTGATGTAGGCGACTTGGTAGAATCGATATATACCACAACGCCAAGGTTTTTACATCTTTGATGTAACTGGCACTGTAATAATATTAAGGTTGTCCATAGAGGGCACAGCTATCACACATCGTAATTCACTGTTTTTATCCAAAATAGAAATAAGTTGTAGACACAACTATTATATGTTAATCAGATATTTAAATGAATCAATTTTATGTTATTAGTGTATTTCCTACTTTTATATTTTGACGATGGCGTCATATTATGAACGCTGATTGGCAGTTATGAAGTAGTGTGACAGGAAGTAGGCGGAGCTTCTGCATATTTAAGCTCGTGCTCAGCACTCATAACCATCAGTTGACTGCACAGCAGCAAGGAGAGCTCCACCTACCAACCCAAGGGACCAATGGGTATAACTAATTTTATTTTATTTTGTTAAAAATTTTGACATCATTAGACTTTTTCATTCATTTAAAAATTGGTATCTAGTATTTCTTAAAATTTATTCACAGGTCTGATGATGGTTTTATAGAAAAAACCGAAACTGGTTACTCATTAAAACAGACATAACGTGATCAAGACTGAACTTTAATCTAAATATTCAAAAGTTGTCTATGTGGAAGATTCTTATACTCGTGGGTCTGACGTGTCTCGTTCTGATGTAGCAGCTACTGTGGAACTGGTTTCTTCTTGTGTGTTCAGTTTCATTGCTCTTAACGGTTATGTGGAAATTTTTCTCTTCAGCGACATTTGTGATGACGTTCTTGAACTGGTTTGGCTCTAAGTATAACAGACACAACGTTAAGTTACTTTGCAGGTTTACGAAGTGTTTCTGTAAGTGTTCATGCCATCTACTATTTCACAAGAGTCGTAATGTAATCTTTCAGACCTCTCAAATTTCTGAGAAAATCAAGAGAATGATAAAGGTGTCGTCTTTTCTTGGTTATTGCTGAAGTTTATTGCAATACATACTCTCCATTTTGTAAAAATCATGTTACAAGTCAACTTAAACAATAGCGTTCTCATTCGCCTAATATCCATATCCACAGAATAGCTTAGTGCTCATTTGAAAGTTACGCTTTCGCAGTGTACAACAAAACTGAGCAGCAATGTCACGACGGTATATTTTAAACTGGGTTGTAGGTGACGGTATTACACGCAATTTAATAACAGTCTTTGGGATACTTCGGTGTTTCATATGGTTTCTCAACGTAAAGAGTATGTGTCTCGGTCTCGACAGAGATTAAAAAACCCAGTACTATGTTTTATTCAGACTGATGGCGTTTTAACAAGAAATTTTCAACTTTTAGCCATCGTTTACTGCGATGTTTTGTCTTTGAGCGAATAGTTTACCACATCCCCGACTTCAAGCTCCTTCAGCACGTCTTACACTAACATCTTAGTGAAGCTAAACATTAAGACGCACCTTCAGTTCATTCAAGGCACATTGAATGAGGAAATTTTAGCTGAACATTTAGCAGCATGACCATCCTCAAGAAAGATTTAGGCAGAAATTCGTAGACGACAAGGCTAATCGAGAGAGCACATTCACTGCAAAACTTTCAGTGATTTTGAGGGACTTAAATACTCAAAAGATGTTTAAGAATAAATAATATTGCTGACGCTGTTAAAATGGTACTATGTCAACAACACAAAAAATTAGTACACCGCATGACAAAGCGCCACCTGGCGGGCTCCTACAAACAAATTCGGACTCGAATCATAGTCCGATGGAAGAAAACTGCCATCATTGTTACGAAATTGAAGGCAGACACCATGCCGCAGTAGTACATAATCTCCCATCAAGAAATTGGTACCAGAACTGTAGATACAACAAAAACGTTATAGTGAAAATGGCACAACTTCAACTGACTCACAGGAGATTCCGACAAGATCCCTTCCCCCACAATATGGTCACATCTTCCTCATGTGAATGCGGCAGCGAGGAAGATGTTAGCATTTTCTTCAGCTACGACGAAAGATATCAAGAAATAACGAAACCAGTACAGCATCTAATGTCTCCGACAATCCATTACTAACCCTTTTAGCGACAGAAGACATAAAAATGAAGAAACTCCTACACGATTTTATAGCCGAAGGACATATACAATATGTGATCAAAAGTATTTGGACACCTGGCTGAAAATGACTTGCAAGTTGGTGGCGCCCACCAACGGTAATGCTGAAATTCAATATGGTGTTGGCCCACCCTTAGCCTTGA
This sequence comes from Schistocerca americana, assembly GCF_021461395.2. Lineage (NCBI taxonomy): Eukaryota > Metazoa > Arthropoda > Insecta > Orthoptera > Acrididae > Schistocerca > Schistocerca americana. The sequence continues at coordinate 370,140,433 of NC_060123.1, read as the reverse complement.
TGACAGCTTCCACTCTGGCAGGCATACGTTTACTCAGATGCTGAAAGGTTTCTTAGGGAATGGCAACCCATTCTTCACGGAGTGCTGCACTGAGGAGAGGTATCGACGTAGGTCGGTGAGGCCTGGCACGAAGACGGCGTTCCAAAACATCTCAAACGTGTTCCATAGCATTCAGGTCAGGACACTGTGCAAGCCAATCTATTACAGGGATGATATTGTCGTGTAACCACTCCAACACATGCCATGCATTATCAACAGGTGCTCGATCGCGTGGAAAGATGCAATCACCATCCCCGAATTGCTCTTCAACAGTGGAAAGCAAGAAGGTGCTTAAAACATCAATGTAGGTCTCTGCTGTGATAGTCCCACGTGAAACAACAAGGGGTGCAAGGCCCTTCCACGAGAAACACGACCACACCATAACACCATCACCTCCGAAGTTTACTATTGGCACTACGCTCGCTGGCTGATGACATTCACCGGGCATTCGCCATACCCACACCCTGCCATCGGATCGCCACATTGTGTACCGTGATTCGTCACTCCACACAATGTTTTTCCACTGTTCAATCGTTCTATGTTTACACTCCTTACACCAAGCAAGGCGTCGTTTGGCATTTACCGGCGTGATGTGTGGCTTATGAGCAGCCGCTCGACCATGAAATCCAAGTTTTCTAATCTCCCACCTAACTGTCATAGCACTTGCAGTGGATCCTGATGCTGTTTGGAATTCCTGTATGATGGTCTGGATAGATGTCTGCCTATTACACATTACGACCCTCTTCAACTGTCGGCGATGTCTGTCAGTCAACAGACGAGATCGGCCTGTACGCTTTTGTGCTGTACGTGTCACTTCACTATCACATCGGAAACAGTGGACCTAGGGATGTTTAGGAGTGTGGAAATCTCGCCAAATCATCTGACCCACGTTCGAAGTCCGTGAGTTCCGCGGAGCACCCCTTTCTGCTCTCTGACGAAGTCTAATGACTATTGAGGTTGCTGGTATAGAGTACCCGGCGGTAGGTTACAGCACAATGCTCCTAATGTGAAAAATGTACGTTATTGCGCGTGTAGTGATACTTTTGATCACATAGTGTAAGAATATAAGAAGAGCAATTCTTTTACATTATAAATAGGTATGATTTGTTTATCAACCCACTTTTATATTAATGAATCAATTTTAATTATCTTAAATAATTTACTTAATTCAGGTCAAATTAATGCAAAGGATTATTCTTGTTTTTTACATTTAAATTTTAGAAAAATTATCCTGATGTTGACTGAATGGGTGATGTCCAAAAGCAATTAACCAGAAAATAGCGAATGAACAACGCAGAACGTGGTGTATGCATACCGTGGCCAGCAGACAGAAGTACGTTGCTGGGGTTCACACTTAGGTGGTCGTAATAAGCCGCGCCGTCGATGGAAGGCGCTGAGCTGCTGGAAGCACAATGTTGATAACAGGTAAGAGGATGACAATTAGTGTGGTGTTTTATGGAGTTAGACAAACTCATCTGATTCGTTTTACCCATTCTGTGTAAGAGATCCTTGGGTGTATTTCGCTTGATGATGAGAATTTTCTGTCAAAATGCGTTGTGAGAAACTTTGCTGTTCATTGTGATTGAAGCTGGCATATTTCAAAACATATTACAAGTTATATATAAATAATTACTGAAGTATTTTAAAACTAGCCCTTCCTGACTCTATGCAACATTGTTTCATTTTCTGCCACCATTTCGTGGTTCTTTTATTGAGAGTATCGGGATCGTTTGCTTGGGAGGAAGATTTGCGTCTTTTCCACAAGGAAGCTGCACTTGCTCTGTGGTCTGTAATTCTTATTTGCGGACAGAAGCGGTCAATGAATCTCATTATAAGGGGTGAGTATCCCCGGGGAACTGAGCAGTTTTGTGGACGTGGGGCAGTGGCACATTCCATGTATTTGTTGGCTACAGCCGACGCCGGTCTTCGTTGAGGGCAGAGATTACCGTGCTGCCACTGTCGTCCCCAGGTCCCCAGAGAATGATTGAGCACAAGACATTTGCCTTTTCTGTACGAACACAAAGGATGAGAATCCGTAGTGTGTCCCGCGAGCAATGTGAAAAGGTCGGTTGCTTTCGCTGCAAAATTTTGGTGTATCCAATCGAATGAGTCGCTTTCGCCTCTTGTGCTTGGTGTGAAGAGGTTGACCAGTCAGTGGGACAAAAATGGTTCAAATGGCTCTGAGCACTATGGGACTTAACTTCTGAGGTCATCAGTCCCCTAGAACTTAGAACTACTTAAACCTAACTAACCTAAGGACATCACACACATCCATGCCCGAGGCAGGATTCGAACCTGCGACCGTAGCGGTCGTGCGGTTACAGACTCTAGCGCCTAGAACCGCTCGGCCATCAATGGGACACTGCTCCAGGCCAGTACCGACCTCTTGTTTGGTAAAGAGCATTTTGTACAAAACGAGTCGGAAGTTTCAGATATGTTCCCCTGTTTTTTGTGAAGTAAACGATATTCTCTTTCGTCACATTGGTAACAGCATTGAGTCGTCCCTTCCATGTGGAGTTTGTTTTTGAAAGTTGGGAGTTGATGCCGGGAAGGAAGTATCTGTGATTTGTCTTCTGTCTGACTGGTGCACCCTAACTGATTTTTGGGGAAATGTAAGTGTTGTGATTGCGGTAGCACGACCCATATGCTGAGCATTTCGCAATTTATTTATTGGAGGATTCACAGCCTCTAAATACTGTATAAAAGAAAATATGATCTGTAGTAGGCTGGAACGTAAGCGTTCTTTATTTAAATCGTGCTGTTAGTTAATTTCGATCATAAGTTATTTTCAAGAAAGTATTACATATTGCAATTATGGAATTCTTTTATTATTCACACACAAAACCGAACGACATATTGCATAATTACATCAGGAATAAGTCTATATCAAAAACGTTACAATCTCACAGGTCACATGTTGGTAGCTGTCAAATATATGGGGATGTGACATGTGAGGTTGTAACATTTTTGATATGGTTTGATTCCGTAATTACATTAGGACGTTTGTGATATGGATTCATTCCTAATGCAGCCGTAGCTCACATGCTGATTGCGGGACAGTGTGCACTTGATGCGATGTGAATCTGAGCGTATCTCGCAAGTTCATCAAGGCAGGGCAGGAGTCTACGGTGTCCGTTAAATGCAATAGTTATATGATGCAGCTACGGCAAAAGAAAGTGGACACAGCCACTTTAATTATATTTTCTCTAGTTTACTTTCTTTAAATTTCATTTGGCTATTGTAATTTTTCTAGTAAATATATATAAAGTACTTGTCCGGAAAACTAAACGTTGAATTGTACTTACAGAATTTTCTGTAAAGTCTTTCAACTGCAAGCTAATGTTGGGCCATTATAGTAAAGCTAGATGCCGGTCTAAATAAGGAAACACAGGAAAATAAATAAATATGAAACTTGTTTTGATACTATGGAACACTAACTGTGTTTAAAGTTCTGTTGTTGCGGTGACTTTTGGAGGTGTGGTGGAGCGGCAGCTAGAAAAACTAGTTGGCTGGTGTCAGTTTTGTCTCTGCGAGGCCCCAGTATGCTAATTCTCATGACTTGCAAGTTTGTAAAATACAATAATTGTGGTGTTCTAAGGCTTCATTTCTGACTCTCTCTCTCTCTCTCTCTCTCTCTCACACACACACACCACACACACACATACGCACGCACGCACAAACGGAAAGCGTCGTCTCAAAGACGTTGCTCTTACAGAATATCGAAGATATAGGAACAAAGGAAGTACATCCAGCTCAGAAACTTAGGAAAGCTTCCAGAGTTCACTGCTTGACCGTAATAATGTAACGCCAGTGAACAATGTTTGGACGTGATTTTGCTGTGGATTCACTAACTGACGTTATCATGTACAGTTTTGCTACATTTAATGAGCAATTAAATAAACTTTCCATTTGTTTTAAAGAAATCAGCTATTGATTTCTTTGCAAGAGGCAAATTATTTTATTTATTTGCTGAGCGCTTAGACTAAATTCATATTTTATTTCAGGATGTAGCAGTATTGAGAACAAGGTTCCAGTTACGTCACGCGGAAGGTAGGACAGATTACACTATCTAGATCAGTGGATCCCAGCCTTTCTGAGATCATTATCACTGACCGTAATCATATATTAGCTAGAATCCCACCATCAACAATATTAATGCCTGACTTAACTTTAGAACGAAAAAGAATTTTCTTTTGACACTTTCATTTATGAAATGACAGCAGGGAAATGATATTTAGTGCTTGTAGGTGTTTTATTAAACCATGAGCCAATGAGTCAATGAGAATATTGGTACTGCTTATTTCTGAGAACCCCTTTAAAAGAACGATGATGCAGTTCAGTGAATCATGATTTGCTACCCACAACTTCCTCTCAGAAAAGGAAGCTAATTATCCTCACTGAAGGTACATGTTTGTTACAAAACATGCTTTCTCAGCACCACTCCTCTCCCTGCCGACACTTGTTTCCCCTATACTCTGCATCCCTATTTAAAATCAAGTTAAAATACGTGCGCTATATTTATTGTTTGTAAATCAATTGGTTGCTGCACTCATAATTTCTGTCAGTACACAATTAAGAAGGCTTCAGGCTGCCAATGCTTTGTGTCTAACTACTGCTACCAAAAAATAATAATATTGTGCAGGAATTACAGCAGGGCAGTAGCCATTGTATAGTTACTGTTGTGTTGTGCTGTCAGTTAGTAAGTGTAGCTGTTGTGAGGTTAATACCGAAGCAATTTCTTGTCCGTTGTAAGATATGTCGTCAACTCTGAGAGGGCACTTCGTGAGATATTTAAACATATGTGAGGTACACGTTTCAATTTCACTGTAATAGAAGCATTGAACAAATTATGTGTGCAATGAGTGGACTATGTGAGGAAGATGTGGTTTACACATTTGTTGGATAAGTTGTAGCCCCCACTACACTGTGTCACGCACTAACGGTAGTATTTGCAAAAAAAAGTTGAGTGGGCAACTTATGTGATCACTATTTAGTGTTATGAAGTACTGATAATACTAACGATATTTTAAACGTAATTTGGTTTCGTGACCGAAACACAGTCGAATCCTTTCGTTTTTACCCCTTAGAAAATTAGATTTTACTCCCCAAGGGTAATTACCCTCCTGGTTGGGTGCCACTGATCTAGACTGCGGTATGCTGTCAAATGGTAACCAAGTTCATAACACGTATTCCACTCAATGATGACCAGATGAAATAGGTAACGACGAAGACCGGATGAAATACTGTGAAGAGCCAAAGAAACTGGTACATGTGCCTATTATTGTGTAGGGCTCCCGCGAGCACGCAGAAGTGCCGCAACACGACGTGGCATGGACTCGACTGATTCTGAAGTAGTGCTGGAGGGAACTGACACCATGAATCCTGCTGGGCTGTCCATAAATCCGTAAGAGTACGAGAGAGTGGAGATCTCTTCTGAACAGAACGTTGCAAGGCATCCTAAATATGCTCGATATTTTCCAGTCTGAGGAGTCTGGTGGCCAGCGGAAGTGTTTAACCGCAGAAGAGTGTTCCTGGAAGCACTCGGTAGCAATTCTAGACGTGTGGTGTGTCGCATTGTCCTCCTGGAATTGCCCAAGTCCGTCGGAATGCACAATGGACATTAATGGATGCAGGTGATCAGACAGGATGCTTACGTACGCGTCACCTGTCAGAGTGGTATCGAAACGTACCAGGGGTCCCATATCACTCCAACTGCACACGCCCCACACCATTACAGAGACTCCACCAGCTAGAACAGTCTCCTACTGACATGCAGGGTTCATGGATTCATGAGGTTGTCTCCATACTCGTTTACGTCCATCCGCTCGATACAATTTGAAACGAGACTCGTCCGATCAGGCAACATGTTTCCAGTTACCAACACTCCAAGCAAGTGTTTATGGGCCCAGACGAGGCGTAAAGTTTCGTGTCGTGCAGTCATCAACGGGGCCTCGGCTTCGAAAGCCCATATGATGATGTTTCGTTGAATGGTTCGCACGCTGACACTTGTTGATGGCCCGAAAATTGAAATTTGCAGCAATTTGCGGAATGGTGACTTCTGTCACCCTGAAGGATTCTCTTCTGTCGTCGTAGGTCCCGTTCTTGCAGGATTTTTTTTCCGGCCGCAGCGATGTCGGAGTTTTGATGTTTTACAGGATTCATGATATTTACGGTACACTCGTGAAATGGTCCTACGGGAAAATCCCCAGTTCATCGCTACGTCGGAGATGCTGTGTCCCATCACTCGTGCGCCGACTATAACACCACGTTCAAATTCATATAAATCTTGATAACCTGCCATTGTAGCAGCAGTAACCGATCTAACAACTGCGCCAGACACTTGTTGCCTCATGTAGACGTTGCTGGCCGCAGCGCCGTACTCTGCCTGTTTACGTATCTCTGTATTTGAATACACATGCCTAAACCAGTTTCTTTCGTGCTTCAGTGTAGATAAAGGACTATTCACAGAAATATTTCAATAAAATCTCCGCAGCAATTGCGAGAAACCGGGCAACAGAAATTAATAACATTTGCCATCGGTTGACGACTTGGTTGGAGTTGAGGCAAAATCGAGCATCTGATATCTCTGGGAAGATGAAGTAGAATGTGAGGTGGGGGAAGACAGCACTTACCTTGAGCGTGAGCAGTCCTGAAAACACGACGCTGTCAAGGTAGCAGCCGGCCGGGGTGGCCGAGCGGTTCTAGGCGCTACAGTCTGGAACTGCGCGACCGCTACGGTCGCAGGTTCGAATCCTGCCTCGGGCATGGATGTGTGTGATGTCCTTAGGTTAGTTAGGTTTAATTAGTTCTAAGTTCTAGGGGACTAATGACCTTAGAAGTTAAGTCCCATAGTGCTCAGAGCCATTTTTTTGTCAAGGTAGCACAATGCCCGCTAACGTTAGAACGAAGAATTATTAACGAAGTAATTGGGTACAGACCGTGACCATGATTTTTCTACTATTAATAGTTCTTATTGCTATTCAACGAGTCACAATTATGATGAAATATAACTAAAGTATCACAACTCGTATAATTAATTAACCAAATTTAATTAACACAACTCTTAATGTTTATTACAGGCCTCTCATACTGCTGAGACTATAGGTGGAAGAACCATGCCCCCCCCCTCCCCCACTCGTACTAAACCTCCAGAAAGTCCCAGTTTAACCGGTAAGAGATGGTAGTACAAGGGGGCGTACAGTATATATGCCCACGCTTTGCCACCAAAGTTTTGGGATAATTACACCAATTCGTGCTTCAACTGACTTAGTGAGCGAGCACGCAGGTATTCTTCCCACCTGTTATGTTGAGATGCTCTTGTAGTTTTATGTCCTCTTGCAGAGCTGAAGCAGCGCTGTCGGATTCTGAAAGTGCAGTAATACCGTCTGTCTTACGCAATGAAGCGCGAAGAAGTTTTTTTTTTTTACGCAACTAATTTTTACACGGGATGGCATTATGGTCCATTTATTTAAGAAACACCGTAAAATGAATTTGTTCACACTGACTATAAGCTAATTATTAACGGTACGGGAGCATGGTCTACCATCCTATCGACGGCTGCCGACTATAGTGTTCTGTAACTTGAACGTATAATCCGTATAGTTCGTATAAGATCGTACGTCTTCGGTTAGGACAAAGTCATTGATTTACTTATTAATATCATCGTTTCCTGGCAGTGTAAAATTACTGAAATATAGTGTTTATGACCCGCAGACTCCTTCTAATGTCTGAGTGGCAAAAGGCAACTTTTGTTAGCAAATATTTAAGAATAATAGTTACTTAATTCGCCCCAGAATAAAGGTACTTTCCCTACGTATCTCTTTACCGATGTCACGAGCGATTTCTGCCTCAGAACCTTATCTGACTGACACTGGAAGCGCCAGATGGCCAACCACGTCTGCTAGACAGTGTGGAAACGTACCACTCACTATTTACTCTGTACGTACTGCAGCGCTGATACATTCACTTCACATATGTGAAACAGCAAAACCCGAAGTAAAGTAAAATGCACTCATACATGCAAGTAAGGTGCGCCTTACGTAGTGTTAAAAACTGCAATTCTATTTGAAGTGAAAAAATCGCTTACGCAAGTAGCTAACGTACACATATATCTAAGAAGAGACATCTTTGGAGTTTTTAGTCCAAGACCAGTGAGAACCATCTTGTACCAAGATGCTTCGTATCATCATATGGAGCAACGAAGTGGCAACGTAGGTACACTACTGGCCATTAAAATTACTACACCACGAAGATGACGTGCTACAGACGAGAAATTTAACCGACAGGAAGAAGATACAGTGATATGCAAATGATTAGCTTTTCAGAGCATTCACACAAGGTTGGTGCCGGTGGCGACACCTACAATGTGCTGACATGAGGAAAGTTTCCAACCGATTTCTCATACACAAATAGTTGTTGACCGGCGTTGCCTGGTGAAACGTTGTTGTGATGCGTCGTGTAAGGAGAAGATATGCATACCATCACGTTTCCGACTTTGATAAAGGTCGGATTGTAGCCTATCGCGATTGCTGTTTATCGTATCGCGACATTGCTGCTCGCGTTGGTCGAGATCCAATGACTGTTAGCAGAATATGGAATCGGTGGGTTCAGGAGGGTAATACGGAACACCGTGCTGGATCCCAACAGCCTCGTATCACTAGCAGTCGAGATGACAAGCATCTTATCCGAATGGCTGTTACGGATAGTGCAGCCACGGCACGATCCCTGAGTCAACAGATCGGGACGTTTGCAAAACAACAACCATCTGCACGAACAGTTCGACGACGTTTGCAGCACCATGTACTATCAGCTCGGAGACCATGGCTGTGGTTACCCTTGACGCTGCATCACAGACAGGAGCGCCTGCGTTGGTGTACTCAACGACGAACCTGGGTCCACGAATTGCAAAACGTCATTTTTCGGATGAATCCAGGTTCTGTTTACAGCATCATGATGGTCGCATCCGTGTTTGACGACATCGCGGTGAACGCACTTTGGAAGCGTATATTCGTCATCGCCATACTGGCGTATCATCCGGCGTGATGGTATGGGGTTCCATACGTTACACGCCTCAGTCACCTCTTGTTCGCATTGACGGCACTTTGAGCAGTGGACGTTACATTTCAGATGTGTTACGACCCGTGGCTCTACCCTTCATTCGATCCCTGCGAAACCCTACAGTTCTGCAGGATAATGCACGACCGCATGTTGCAGGTCCTGTACGGGCCTTTCTGGATACAGAAAATGTTCGACTGCTGCCCTGATCTCTCACCAATTGAAAACGTCTGGTCAATGGTGGCCGAGCAACTGGCTCGTCTCAATACCCCAGTCACTACTCTTGATGAACCGTGGTATCGTGTTGAAGCTGCAAGGGCAGCTGTACCTGTGCACGCCATCCAAGCTCTGTTTGACTCAATGCCCAGGCGTATCAAGGCCGTTATTACGGCCAGAGGTGGTTGTTCTGGGTACTGATTTCTCAGGATCTATGCACCCAAATTGCGTGAAAATGTAATCACATGTCAGTTCTAGTATTATATATTTGTCCAATGAATACCCGTTTATAATCTGCGTTTCTTCTTGGTGTAGCAATTTTAATGGCCAGTAGTGTATCTAGAACCTACCAGGCACTCCCGTGAACTGGAACCTCAAGGAAGCCTTACAGTGTTTATTTGGAATTCAGTGATCTTCAGCATTCGTCCTATGACCACAGTTTCTGAGTTAATAACGAAATATACATTCATGAGTAATTAAATGAGATCTTATGACAGTGACGAAGCGTATGGACTACACAGATATCAAAAACACTTGGGAGCCCTACTGAGTCAATATTTACGAATTGTCGTCAGGAGCTCACTGGAATGGTCGAAGCCGGCCGAAGTGGCCGTGCGGTTAAAGGCGCTGCAGTCTGGAACCGCAAGACCGCTACGGTCGCAGGTTCGAATCCTGCCTCGGGCATGGATGTTTGTGATGTCCTTAGGTTAGTTAGGTTTAACTGGTTCTAAGTTCTAGGGGACTAATGACCTCAGCAGTTGAGTCCCATAGTGCTCAGAGCCATTTGAACCATTTTTGAATGGTCGAACTGCGTCCAAGTTCTACAAGTCTCATAGAATGGCGTCCCGTATGCATCCAACTGTACTGAGATCAGGTGAATGTCTGGTAGGTGGGAGGAGTAGGGAGTGATAACATATAGGAATCTTTAAGTCCTTACAGTGTTTCACAAACAGTTCGGGTACAGTTTGGGAGGGAGTGGGTGATGCAACGTGTTTCAGAAGATCCAAGTCATCTTAAAGTTTATGCAGTCGATAGTAACGAATAATTGCAGAACTAGTTGAATGGAATGAACAGGCTAACCGTCATGCACTATGGACTGAGAGTAAAACAATGAAAGACGAAAGTAATGAGGAATAGCAGACTTGAGGTTAGCGTTAAACCTAATGTCAAACTTCGAGACAACGAACTAGACGAAGTGAACAAATTCTGCTCCCTTGGAAGCAAGGTTACCTATGACAGACGAAGCAACGATGACATAAAAAACGGGCTAACACGGGGAAAGACGGGTTCGTGGCCAATAGAATTCACTGGTACGAAATATCGGTCTCCGTTTCAGAAATTTCAGAGAGTGACATTTTGGAACACAGCGTTGTATGTAAGTGAACCGTGGGTTGAGGGTGAACTGGAAAATACGAAAACATAAGAAACTGAATGTGGTGCTACAGAAGGATGTCGAAAATTTGGTGAACTCATAATGTAAAAAAGTGAGGAGAATCGGCGAGGAGAGGAACATGTGAAAAACATGACAAGAAGATGAGACAGGATGATGGGACGTATGTTAAGAAATCAAGAAATAACTTCTATGGTCCTTGAGGGAGTGATAGAGGAGGAAAACTGTACGAGTAGGCAGAGATCGGAATATTTCCACAAATAATTGAGGATGTAAGATGCAAGTGCTACTCTGAGCTGAAGAGGTTGGAGAAGAATTTGCGATGTACCGAATCAAACCAGTCAGAAGACTAATGCTGCCTCTCTTTCTCTGTCTCAGTAAAGTCACGGAAAGCAGTTTCAACCATTTTAAATATAATTTCATTTACCAAACTTTGTTTTTTTGAATTTACGTTGTCTTGTAGTGAATGTTTGCCTTGTTATCATTTGTCTACTGTTGTTGCTAATTCCATAATTGGTTTTCTATTTTTGCTAGTTGTTGTAAGTATCTTTACATATATTTTGGTGAATGCGTTTTGCCTAATTATGCGTGTGCTGTGAATTTGTTAGATTATTTTACTTATTTGAATGTTACGTTTGATAAAACGCGTGATTTGTGGCGTCCGTCATTAGTTTGTTAAAAAAAATGGTTCAAATGGCTCTGAGCACTATGGGACTTAACATCTATGGTCATCAGTCCCCTAGAACTTAGAACTACTTAAACCTAACTAACCTAAGGACAGCACACAACACCCAGTCATCACGAGGCAGAGAAAGTCCCTGAACCCGCCGGGAATCGAACCCGGGAACCCGGGGGTGGGAAGCGAGAACGCTACCGCACGACCCCGAGCTGCGGACATTAGTTTGTTTGGGGGTTTTGTTTACTAAGTTCGAATGTTATTTTATAGTAACCTAGTTAATGACACAATTTCTTCCGAATCTAAAATCACTAAATTTTACTTCACTAAGTTTCCGACTTAAATATTTAGGCACATTCACGGTCAAAGTTCCACATTGAACTCTTTTCCGAACCGGTTTCGTTGCAGCTAGTACCACGAAAGAAAAAAGAATGAAACTGAACGTACGATACTACTGGAGTCTTTAAGAATCTAGAACTATTTAGTATTTTCAGCTGTAAGGACCATAACAGTTATCGAGGCTCTGGGTGCACTTGATACTAGTGATTATCTACTATGTTCTGACTTTCTTCATACTGATATTGACTTGATACACTTGCCTGTGTGGCAGTGCAGCATGCGAGTACAGTTTGCGCAGACCATGATTTTCTTTCGGGTGTGGGGTTGGTGAGGAAGTTGCCCTTCTCCGTCCCGTGGAGGAGCGCCTAGAACAATATTATGTAGTCCATATATTATTCCTTGGCTGTATTTTGGAAGAAGTGGAACTGATAGCTCTTTCGAGAGTGCGAACAGCTTTGCACTTCTAACCCATTCTGCGTGGTGTCTGTTTGTTCTAAGTCGTGTCTCCCTACCACTTTCGCGCAACGACGTTCTGAGCGAGTTTTTTAGGGAATTGACTAGTTTGAACCTGGGACCTGTTGCTGGTATGGAGACGCCAGACCACACATGACATGTAGAGTTCAGTGAGACTAGCGATGATATAATCAAATATTTAATGATTTCAGCGTTAGCTCCACTGCACTCCCTGTAAAAGAATCTTAATACTAACTAAATTTAGTGGAAAGGGTTCAAGGCTTTCCTATTTTTAGTTAGCTGGTAAAATAACGTCGAAAAAGCAGTTAAGTTCACCATTGGAATTTTTATTCTACTCACAAAACATTGTTTATAAATTGTACTATTGATAAAAGGAAATGTTTTAATACAGGATAATAAAAACCAACTGCATTCAATAAAAATGTGAACGAACATTCCCTGAATGGGTTTACAAGTTCTATAATGGATCAAAGGATGACCTATGCCATATCACATCTATAATCTAGGTTGAAATTAAGTTTCATAAAAGAGAAAACTATCAAAAATGGTCTACAGTGACCCTCAATTATCTTTAATTACTTATTTAACTTGTCGTAAATTACAGTGGCTGATGTGTCTTCTCAATAATTGTATAACAGAAAAATCATCGCCTTTCAGATTTTAACTTCAAGTAGCAAATGTGAATATGTGAATACCACGAAGTTTAATTGACGATCGACACTAGTATTACGTAAAAAAGGAATGTAACAGATGAGACTTCTGCAGTTCTGAGTGAAGCCTTATTCGCTCTTATGCAGCATCACGTGCATTCATTACCTTGTCGGTGGTTAGGCAGTGTCAGGGGCGACTGGCGGCACAGCTCCACACACCTCGCCGTCTCGGTAGCAACTCTCTCGAACTTATCCTTACTACTGTTTACCGAAGTTGGTTTGAGAAAAAGGTATCTGGCTGTGTTTTCAACTGACCAATCAATGTCTCAGTGTTAACCTTAAGCTCCGCCTACAAAAATTCTATCCAATGAGAAACGTTATACTTTTCGTGGTGGGGCAATGTTTTTAATGTTTGCAACGTAACAGAGATGCGTCACATGCTAAAACTTGCAGATGGTGTGGCCCTTTTAGTGTTATCGTAAGATCTATACTGTTCTTCTGGAGAGCTCTATCTTTTAACATGGGCTGGGGGATGGACCTCTTGGCGGCCGGTCGGAGATGTGGGTGTTCCTTATCATAGGGCCTTCTAGTCTACACGGCTCTGCTCTCGGCTTCTGTTATCGTTTCTTCCTTCGGAACTGGATCTGTTTCATGGTGGGAAGGTATGACATGCATTTAGACGTTCTTGTGTTAGTCTGTGGTATTCCATTTGCTCACTCGTTGATCGTATTACTTTGGTTAATTTAATGTCATGATTTATTCGGAGCTATGTGACGTATTGCCGGATTTGCTATATGTCAGGGTTTTCATGGAAGGTGTTGGATTTGCCTGACACCTTACACACTCTCTAAAATTATTTTTAAAAAGGGCTTTGAAACTTCGAGAACGAGAATGAGCTGCACTTGTAATTTCCGAAACCTCGTGCGTTTCTATCCAGGAAGCGCCCCACTGTCGAAATAAACCTACGGAGAGAAGAGGTGGCACCAGATTAAAAGAGCACTCTAGCGGTATACGGCGTGTTTATTTTTATGAAATGAAGTTTCAAATATCAAAGGCTATTTTCAAAAGAAATCAGCTTATCCGACAAGCGCAGCGAAAATCAAGTTTAATTAGAAGTCTGGCGTGTTACAAAGTGAGCGTCAAAGGTCGGATGTCATTTGCTAGCGGCTTTCAACCACTCTGACACTGCGCACTTAATACTGATTCAGTATACAAGTATCACTTTAACAGCAGTGGGTTTTGGAGTGGGAGACGAAGAGCTGCGGATATCTTCTGCTTTCGGAAAAAGGCCCTTGGCTGAAGACTGGAATTTCCCAGACGTCTGGCTTCAGCTATTTAAATTAAATAACGTAGGATACAGGACCAATGGAGCGATACTCGCGGGTACGTTCTAGCAGACGTAAACAAATATAGAAGCTGTGTACCAGATGCGGCAGAGACGTCCTGGGAATACGAGAACAACACAAGGTTCAAATTGTTCATATGGCTCTGAGCACTATGGGACTTAACATCGAAGGTCATCAGTCCCCTAGAACTTAAGAGTTACTTAAACTTAACTAACCTAAGGACATCACACACATCCATGCCCGAGGTACGATTCGAACCCGCGACCGTAGCAATTGCGCGGTTCCGGACTGAAGCGCCTAGAACCGCTCGGCCACCACGGACGGCAACACAAGGTTAGCCATACTTGAAGACTTCAGCAATTTTCTCGTTGTCTTGTACATGTTGTTTGACTGACGGATCCCAAGCAGAGGACTATATTGTTCCCAGTACCTGACGGTGTCCACCACGTACAACTTCGCCTCGTAAACGGAAGGCGTAAGAAACGGTCAACCTAATCGTCTCATAATTGGAAGGTCGCTTGTGTAAGTCCTAAAATGAGGGACTCTTTAGATATTTTTGCCCAACCTCCCCCCCACCACCCTCCCTCTCCTCCACCCCTCATTTTTTAGAAAAACAGCTCTAAATTTCATGACTCGCAGTCGACTAAAAATTGACGAAATCTATAGATGAATACTGGGTATCTTCCATCGTCATATGTGGACCCACTAACTCTTTTCTTCCTATAAGGAAAAAAAAACATATTTTGGCTGTCCCATATGTTGCCCCAAGGTAAACGCTCTGCAACGGAAACGCCGCTGCAGTGGCGATGAAGAGTTTTGGTTGGGGAGCAGGGACTTTCTCTCTGTTCGATTCCCAAATGCAATTTATTTTCATTTGTACTTTTTTCGTTTCGAAATTGATAGGAATAAGAATCCTAATAATGTAATTATATCTATAGGCAAAGAAATTTCTCAGAGGACTTGGATTAGGAAAGGATTAATATTTTAAACCTCGTTGTACGAAAACAATTCCAAGGCGAGCATTCGACGCATGTTATCGGGTAAGGGAGGAAAATGAATCCTTGTCACAGTCGGTAGAGTACATAAAATAAAATATTCGCACATGGCACAACATTTCATCATGGTGTCAGGAAAATTGTTGCCTAAAGTTTTCCTGTGCTTATAAGAAACTAATGATTAGTTTCGTCCTCGAAGTATAGAGGAAGTCAGTCGTTTAACCGATTTGTAAAAAAAAATGTTTTCGTCGCTTGCTCCAAATCCGATAAACTGACAAATTAAATTTATAAAACATATCTTGAGAACATTTCAAAACCATACGTGGTTGATAACACGTTTTGTCTGATACTGCACTCTTAGGCTGGGTAAACTAACGCTATCATGTATTATAGCATGTTTATAGATGACGAGGTTGGTTGGTTGTTTTGGGGAAGGAGACCAGACAGCGTGGTCATCGGTCTCATCGGATTAGGGAAGGATGGGGAAGGACGTCGGCCGTGCCCTTTCAGAGGAACCATCCCGGCATTTGCCTGGAGCGATTTAGGGAAATCACGGAAAACCCAAAGCAGGATGGCCGGACGCGGGATTGAACCGTCGTCCTCCCGAATGCGAGTCCAGTGTCGAACCACTGTGCCACCTCGCTCGGTAGGTGACGAGGGTTCGCCGACTTGCACGGTACAAGTAATATCGCCAAACTGACACTCGTGTGTCAGTCATGTGATGTTTATTTCTATTGCCAAGTTAAAAACTTTATTTAGAGGTTTCAAAATGCAATCTGCTTCTGGAAATCGAGCGGGAATTGCACAATCACGCGGATGGCATGATGATTCACAGCGTAATTCATGATCAACTTCCACCACAATTTTTCAGGCGATGTTACCGTATGCATTAAAATTAATTCCCGAAAAATAAATATTTTAAAATGTAAATCAAGTCTGTTTCCCGCCGAATCTTCGGAAGGAACAATGTAATTGCACCAAGATTGCATTCATTAGATATTATTCGTACAGCGAGAATATTTGTTACAAATGTTCGTATAACAAGTACCATCCCTTTATTTTTTCGAGAGAAATGGAAGACATTTAACAAAGTGAGTCGAAGAGCCATTGTAAAGCGACCAGGATTAAATTTTTAATTATTTATTAAAAGCCGTTTCGTTTGAGAAATTTATTTGCCTACCTTATTATTGTTCGTTATTGATTTAATTACCTCATTAACACTTCTATTCCTACAAATTTCGAAATTGCAAAAAGTACAAATGAAAAAAAAGTATGCTTTTGGGAATGTAACACAGATTCTCTGCTCCCCAGCCAAATGGCTTAGTCGCTACGCCAGAGGAAGTTTGTTTTCCTTACGGGTACATAAGCGGCAGTGAGAAAAATTTCTTTCCATGATTTCTAGCAAATAAATAAATAAATAAAGAAAATGGATTTGCGGACACCACAAATAATGTCGAAAAATGCACAGTTTTGAAGCTTTTATCGACCTCGTCAATCCTGAATCGATTACGCGTCTTGAACTTTAGGTATGATTTTCCGAAAAACGAGTGGGGGACGGAGTTGAGCCTAAATAGCTTAAAAGCCTTTCAGACTTTCACAAGCTGCGACATCGTCTTCAGACTTTGTGCACAAGCGACCTGCCAAATACGACCCCATCGGTTGCCCGTGTCTGAGGCCTTAACCTTATCAAAAAATTACCGCCATTTGTCTCATACGTCATCTGCTGCCTCTGAACTCGAAGGAAGCATATCAAAATTCAGCAAAGCGATGTGAGCTCTTCAGTCCATCTCAGTCGTTCCTCAAATGCTACGTGCACTTTTCGCAGTTCTGATGGAGGGAATGTCAATAAAGTTGGCGTAAATAAAATCAGTGCGAAGTACAGTTACCCTGACCTAAGTACACACATCAAAAAAGTTTTGCATCACCTAGGTTCCGAGAGTTCCGGCCCCCCTGCGGGCCCGGGGATTAGAATAGCCCCGAGGTATTCCTGCCTGTCGTAAGAGGCGACTAAAAGGAGTCCCACCCCCTCAAGGGGGTCGTTAGTGCCTGCATCCGGAGACTGACGGTTCCACGACCTCTATTTGCGGTCATTTTGCTTTTTCACTTCTCGTTTCTTCCTTCCTTTGGTTGGTTCCTTTCTTTGCTCTTTTCCACCTCACTGTCTTCCTTACTCTTTCCCTTGTCTTCTTCTCCTTGCCTTCTCCTTGCCTTCTTCTCCTTGCCTTCTCATTGCCTTCTTCTCCTTGCCTTCTCATTACCTTCTTCTCCTTGCCTTCTCTGGTCTCCGCCTCGGCGTTTGAGACTGTCTGTCCTCTCTCTCCCTCTCTCTCTCTCTTCTTTTTCCTCTTCTTCCTTCCTCCCTGTGCGTGCCTGAAGGCCGACCCACACGTTCGCACGCTTAGCCGGTGACGGGGTAACGCGTAATTCCCCGCCCTGGGTAGACATGTAAGGCACGCGCGTACCCCCTGGTAAAGGCCAGGCCCGGGGAGGGGTGATTGCCTGAGCTGATACCTTCTGACCATGCCGATTGGTCCCTCCGTCTGTTTCTCGGGAGGTGTGACCTGAGGTGTAAACATTCACCTAAGGCGGGAGTGCCCTCTGAGAGGGTCCCCACAAGGAAGGAGCGCGCCATCGGAGACGCTGGCAATCATGGGGGATTCCTCCGCAATGGATTTCACTCCATCTGTCTCGACTTCTGCCCAAAAACGGAAACGTGACCAGCCACCAGTGACAAAAGTACTACCCCCTGCCCCACAGTTCCTCGTCGTTTCTCGATCTGAGGACGGAAAGGATTTTTCCTCTGTCAACCCTTTCGTTATCCAGAAGGGTGTAGATGCCATAGCCGGATCTGTCAAATCTTGTACCAGGTTGCGTAACGGTACCCTATTACTAGAAACTGAGAGCGCCTTTCAGGCAAAAACTGCTTCGGGCCACACTCCTGTACACGTTCCCTGTGCGGGTGGAGGCTCACCGAACTTTGAATTCGTCTCGTGGTGTGGTCTATACTAGCTCCCTCGACGGATTGACTGACGAGGAGATTCAATCATTCCTCACTGAGCAGGGCGTGACGGCTGTCCATAGGGTCATGAAAAAGGTCAACAATGACCTTGTTCCGACCCGGACACTTTTCTTGACCTTCGATAGTGTTAAGCTGCCATCGTGCATCAAGGCGGGCTACGAGGTAATTTCTGTTCGCCACTATGTACCGACACCTACGCGCTGCTACCAGTGTCAGCGTTTCAATCACACTCGACAGTCTTGTTCCAATGCGGCTAAATGTGTCACTTGTGGCAGGGATGCCCATGAGGGTGACTGTCCACCTCCGTCTCCTCGTTGTGTGAACTGTCAGGGTGACCATGCCGCATCCTCCCGCGACTGTCCTGTCTATAAGGAAGAACGCTGTATCCAAGAAATTCGGGTCAAAGAGAAAGTGTCCACCTCGGCTGCTCGCAAGCTATTGGCTAGTAGGAAGCCCACGCTGCTCCCAGCGGGGAAATACAGTACTGTCCTCGCCTCTCCTCGGACTACCAGGGAGGTGGCAACCCAGACATGCGATCTGACCTTCAGCACCACGGTCGTCCGTTCAGCCAGTGGTAAGATCGCCCGGTCGACGTCTCCTCTTCCTCCTGTCACCCTTCAGACACAAGCACCTTCATCAGCTTCTGCCAAGACGAAGACCCAGAAGTCAGATGCACGGGCCTTCAAGAAGGAACCGTCCCATGCAGACTTCCTACGTACCTCGACCTCCCAGCCTTCGACCGGTACTTCCACCAAACGTCCTTCCAAGAAGGCTCATAGGAAGCACAGTTCTCCTTCTCCGCCACGGCGCATATCTTCTCCTGCGCCACCCAGCGGTTGCCGCCCCAGGCCGTCATCCGTTTCGCCTGGCCGCACCGCTGGTAGCCGAACATCTGGCCGTTCACCAGCGGAAGAAGCTCCCCCTCCCGGCCATCTTCCCAAGATGGCCGATGAACCTATAGACCCAATGGACGATGACTGTCCACCTACTGATAGCGGCGGCAGTGCTCGCTCGAAGCCAGGCCCTCAGCGGCCTTCGAGGTGACCCCTTCTTTCATCTTTCTTTTCTTCTTATGATGGCACTTATTCACTGGAATATTCGCAGCATTCGGTCCAACCGAGAGGACTTGAAGTTGCTGCTCCGCTTGCATTGTCCGCTCGTCGTAGCCCTCCAGGAAACGAAGCTACGCCCATGCGATCAAATAGCCTTGGCACACTACACCTCTGTGCGTTTTGACCTACCACCTGTGGTAGGTATCCCGGCTCATGGAGGGGTTATGTTTCTGGTCCGGGATGATATTTACTACGATCCCATCACGTTGCACACCGGCCTGCAGGCAGTTGCCATCCGCATTACTCTCCCCACTTTTACATTTTCCATTTGTACCGTTTACACTCCATCGTCATCTGCCGTTACCAGGGCAGACATGATGCAACTTATTGCTCAGCTACCTGCACCATTTTTGTTAACTGGAGACTTCAATGCCCACCATCCCCTTTGGGGCTCTCCAGCATCCTGCCCGATGGGCTCCCTGTTAGCAGACCTTTTCAACCAGCTCAATCTTGTCTGCCTCAATACTGGCGCCCCTACTTTTCTTTCGGAAACATCTCACACCTATTCCCATTTAGACCTCTCTATATGTACTCCCCAACTTGCACGCCGGTTTGAGTGGTATGCACTTTCTGATACATATTCGAGCGACCACTTCCCGTGTGTTATCCATCTCCTGCAGCATACCCCCTCTCTGTGCTCCTCTAGTTGGACCATCTCCAAGGCAGACTGGGGACTCTTCTCTTCCAGGGCGACCTTTCAGGATCAAACCTTCACAAGCTGCGATCGTCAGGTCGCACACCTCACGGAAGTCATTCTCGCTGCTGCTGAATATTCCATCCCTCACCCTACTTCTTCTCCACGTCGCGTACCGGTCCCCTGGTGGATTGCAGCATGTCGAGACGCTTTACGTGCTCGTCGACATGCTTTACGCACCTTTAAACGACACCCTACAGTGGCGAATTGTATCAATTATAAACGATTACGTGCTCAGTGTCGTCGTATTATTAAAGAAAGCAAGAAAGCCAGCTGGGCTGCTTTCACAAGCACCTTCAACAGATTTACTCCTTCTTCTGTTGTCTGGGGTAGCCTGCGCCGGCTATCTGGCACAAAGGTCCACTCACCAGTTTCTGGCTTGACGGTCGCGAATGACGTCCTTGTGGCCCCTGAGGATGACTCCAATGCCTTCGGCCGCTTTTTCGCCGCGGTTTCGAGCTCCGCTCATTACCACCCTGCCTTCCTCCCCCGCAAACAGGCAGAGGAGGATAGGCCACCTAACTTCCGCTCCTCGAATCGTGAAAGTTATAATGCCCCATTCACCATGCGGGAACTCGAAAACGCACTTGGCCGATCACGGTCCTCCGCTCCAGGGCCTGATTCTATTCATATTCAGATGCTGAAGAACCTTTCTCCTGCCGGTGTAGGTTTTCTTCTTCGTACTTACAATCGCATCTGGATCGAGGGACATTTTCCGCATGCTGGCGCGTGTCTGTTGTTGTCCCGATTCCTAAGCCGGGGAAGGACAAGCACTTGCCTTCCAGTTATCGACCCATCTCGCTTACCAGCTGTGTCTGTAAAGTGATGGAGCGAATGGTTAACTCTCGATTGGTTTGGCTGCTCGAGTCTCGACGCCTACTTACCAATGTACAATGTGGATTTCGTAGGCGCCGCTCTGCTGTTGACCATCTGGTTACCTTGTCGACCTTCATTATGAATAACTTCTTGCAGAAGCGCCCGACCGCGGCTGTGTTCTTTGATTTGGAGAAGGCTTACGACACCTGTTGGAGGGCGGGCATTCTCCGCACCATGCGTACATGGGGCCTTCGCGGTCGCCTCCCTCTTTTTATTCGTTCTTTTTTAATGGATCGACAGTTCAGGGTACGTGTGGGTTCTGTCCTGTCAGACACCTTTCGCCAGGAGAATGGGGTGCCACAGGGCTCAGTTTTGAGCGTCGCTCTCTTCACCATCGCGATCAATCCAATAATGGATTGCCTTCCAGCTGATGTATCAGGCTCCCTTTTCGTGGACGATTTTACCATCTATTGCAGCGCACAGTGTACACGTGTCCTGGAGCACTGTCTTCAGCGTTCTCTTGACCGTCTTTACTCCTGGAGTGTCGCCAATGGCTTCCGTTTTTCTGCTGAGAAGACGGTCTGTATTAACTTCTGGCGCTACAAAGAGTTTCTCCCACCGTCCTTACGACTCGGTCCCGTTGCTCTCCCAATCGTGGAGACAACAAAATTTTAGGTCTTACATTTGACAGGAAACTTAGCTGGTCTCCACATGTGTCATATTTGGCTGCCCGTTGTACCCGTTCTTTAAATGTCCTCCGTGTTCTCAGTGGTATGTCGTGGGGAGCGGATCGAACCGTCCTGCTTCGTCTATATCGGTCGATCGTTCGCTCCAAGCTGGATTATGGGAGCTTCGTATACTCCTCTGCACGGCCATCCATCTTACGCCGCCTCAACTCCATACAACATCGGGGTTTACGACATGCGATCGGAGCGTTTTATACTAGTCCCGCAGAGAGTCTTCATGCTGACGCTGGCGAATTGCCACTCACCTACCGGCGCGATACACTGCTTTGTCGGTATGCCTGTCGGCTACTGTCAATGCCCGACCACCCGTCTTATCGTTCCTTTTTTGACGACTCTCTCGACCGTCAATACGGGTTGTATGTCTCTGCCCTGCTACCCCCTGGAGTTCGCTTTCGTCGCCTCCTTCAACACCTTAATTTTTCACTCCCTGCAACCTTTAGAGTGGGCGAGAGCCAGACGCCACCTTGGCTCCAGGCTCAGGTCCGCGTTCACCTTGACCTCAGCTTGCTCCCAAAAGAGGTTACCCCCGGTTCGGTCTACCACTCCCGTTTTGTTGAACGTCGTTCAAAGTTCATGAATATGACCTTCATTTACACAGATGGCTCAAAGACCAATGACGGGGTCGGGTGTTCTTTTATTGTCGGGGCACAAAGTTTCAAATACCGGCTCCATGGCCATTGTTCGGTCTTCACAGCTGAGCTCTTTGCCCTCTACCAGGCTGTTCTTTACATCTGCCGCCACCGACATTCTGCTTATGTCATCTGCTCCGATTCCCTGAGCGCCATCCAGAGCCTCAGTGATCCATATCCGGTTCACCCCTTCATGCACCGGATCCAACGCTCTCTTCAGCAGCTGGTGGACGTCGGTTCTCCGGTTAGCTTTATGTGGGTCCCTGGCCATGTCGGTATCCCTGGGAATGAAGCTGCAGATGCCGCGGCCAAGGCTGCGGTCCTCCAGCCTCGGACAGCTTCTTGTTGTGTCCCTTCATCAGACTGTAGCAGGGTCATTTGTCGGCGCATTTTATCGCTGTGGCATGGCGATTGGGCTGCACTTACAGACAACAAGCTTCGGGCCTTAAAACCTCTTCCCGCAGCAAGGGCGGGAGGAGGTCGTTTTGGCCCGGTTACGCATTGGACACTCCCGGTTCAGCCATCGCCATCTGCTGACGGCTGCGCCGGCGCCGTTCTGCCCATGTGGGCAATTGCTGACGGTCCGCCACATTTTAATGTCCTGTCCGGATTTTAACACACTGCGTCTAGATCTTAACCTGCCATGTACTTTAGATGCCATTTTAGCTGATGACCCACGAGCAGCTGCTCGTGTTCTTCGTTTTATCAACTTGACAAACCTCTCTAAGGACATTTGATGATGCTGTTTTTTAATCCTATGCCTGTCAGTCTGTCTTTTATTGTGTTTTCCCTTTTAGTTTTTGTTTTAAACTTGTGCCTCGCGGTGCATTCTTAACGTAGTCAGGGCGCTAATGACCATTGAAGTTGCGCGCCCTAAAACCACAAAAAAAAAAAAAGCGAGAGTTCCGGAACCTGTACAAAAAATTGGAATAGAGATCAACATAAACATCATTTGCGCCCATTTTATTGCTCATTAAAACCACACATTGCATGTTTTACCATTATACAGCGATATCTTCAGAGATGGTGGTCCAGATTGCTGTACACACCAGTACCTCTAACAGCCGGTAGCACGTCCTCTTGCATTGATGCATGCCTGTATTCGTCGTGGCATACTACCCTCAAGTTCATCAAGGCACTGTTGGTCAAATTGTCCCACTCCTCAACGGGGATTCGGAGTATATCCCTCAGAGTGGTTGGTGGGTCACGACGTCCATAAACAGCTCTTTTCGATCCATCCCAGGCATGTTCGATAGCGTTCATGTCTCGAGAACTTGCTGGCCACTCTAGTCGAGCGATGTCGTTATCCTGAAGGAAGTCATTCACAAGACGTGCACGATGGGGACGCGAATTGTCGTCCATGAAGACGAATTCCTCGCCAATATGCTGCCGATATGGTTGCACCATCGGTCGGAGGATGGCATTCACGTATCGTACAGCCGTTACGCCGCCTTCCATGACCACCAGCGGCGTACGTCGGCCCCACATAATGCCACCCCAAAACATCAGGGAACCTCCATCTTGCTTCACTCGATGGATAGTGTGTCTAAGGCATTTAGCCTGACCGGGTTGCCTCCAAACACATCTCTGACGATTGTCTGGTTGAAGGCATATGCGACACTCATCGGTGAACAGAACGTGATGCCAATCCTGAGCAGTCCATTTGGCATGTTGTTGGACCCATTTGTCGTGGTTGCAAAAATGGACCTCGTCATGGACGTCGGGAGTGAAACTGCGCATCATGCAGCCTATTTCGCATAGTTTGAGTAGTAATACGACGTCCTGTGGCTGCAAGAAAAGCATTATTCAACATGGTGCCGTTGCTGTCAGGGTTCCTCCGAGCCATAGTCCGTACTTAGCGGTCATCCACTGCAGTAGTATTCCTTGGGCGGCCTGAGCGAGGCATGTCATCAACAGTTCCTGTCTCTCTGTATCTCCTCCATGTTCGAACAACATCACTTTGGTTCACTCCGAGACGCCTGGACTCTTCCTTTGTTGAGAGCCCTTCCTGGTACAAAGTAACAATGCGGACGCGATGGAACCGCTGTACTGACCGTCTAGGCATGGCAGAACTATAGACAACACGAGCCGTGTACCTTCTTCCTGGTGGAATGACTGAAACTGATCGGCTGACGGACCCCCTCCGTCTAATAGGCGATGTTCATACATGGTTTTTTACATCTTTGGGTGGGTTTAGTGACATCTCTGAACAGTCAAAGGGACTGCGTCTGTGATACAATATCCACAGTCAACGTCTACCTCCAGGAGTTGTGGGAACCGGGGTGATGCAAAACTTATTTTGATATGTGTATTAGAAGAAAAGGAGAGAGAAGTGGGCTTGGATGAAAGAACCGTATTCCAGAATGGTAAATTTTTGTGACCACCTCCAGCAGCTGAGGTAGTAACGACACGTTCCAGACGGATGGCTACCACTTCCGTTTTGAAAAGGGACTTTAGAGTCAAAAAACTGTTATGTTATGAACAGGCAATAACCATAAAGCCAAGGGCTTCATTTTAATACCTTTTGCTGACATGCATCTATTTCCAGAACAATCGTGGGGTAACCACATGTTTAAATAGATCGGGTATGTAAAACTTGAGCTTCTTTCCGAGTTTCGAATGTTCCTCTAACTTACAAGAATTTAGCCGACTAACGTCCTTGACAACTGCCGATAATTCGTCAGATCAACACCCTGACAGTTTGAGGTCGCAACTGAAACAAGGGATCGATCTTAGTGGCCGTGGAAACGTTTCGACATGTGCTGATTTTCTCTTACGTTTTATTCGATAATCACTTCTTTGAGCAGACAGAGAGAGTTGCGATGGTGAGCACTTATTACTTATACTTGCCAATCTTTTTTTCTTTTTTTGCAGAACATTTACATGGACATACTCTGGAATCGGTGGTACCGAAAATTGCATGCCTTTTTTTGTATGTAGGAGATACTTTTGTTGTTTTCGCACATTCTACCGTGTTTCTGTAATAACCGAATCCCTACGTGTAAAAACATGGGACGAAACTTTTGTTTCAGTCAAGCAGTATCTTGCGTTTGTTTGTGAAGCTATGCTCAGCATCTGAAGCTTTCTCAATTTCCTGAATTTTTAATGTGTCCTTGATGTTCTAGACAGAGATCGCGAACGGTACGGACGGACCGACCGATGTAGTTGATTCTGCACTGTAAATCCTTGGGGCCCTGAAAACGAGACTGTCCTAAACCGGACGAGCATCTGCTCATATTCTTAGGAAGTCCCAAATAGGTCTTATTCCTCGTTTTTCCAGGAACTTGCCTATTTTGCTAGATGTAGCACCGCGGAGAGGACGGAGCATAATCGGTGGATCATCACGTAGTTGGTCAATACTTTTACGTTTTCGTTTCTTAGAGTGCGCCAACTTTCTGTCACGTGCCCCGCATTCACTTATACAATTTTCCCAATACGTACCCTTCCAGAGCTAAGTGGACTATTCCTGCATGGCGTAACACTTATGAAATTAACTTTATTCTGGCAGGGGCAACCGTTGGACTACTTTCCTCAGTATTTTTCCCTTGTCTCTCGTTTCGTACCTCATACATCCACTTTCTCCTCAATATCCACCTGTAGTACCAAGCTTCAGATACAGTTTATGCTTTTCTGAGTTTTCGATTCCCATATTTAACACCCTTAACATACAGTATTTGAGACATACAGATTCAGAAATGTCTTTTCTAATTTATATCAGTATATTAGATCCACAACTTTGCGTCCAGCGTTTTTTCTCTGAGTTCGAGGCTTCGTTGAGAAAATCTTACAAAACTTTACCTTTCAAAGTATTGGTCATTGCTGGTCACTACTCTCTCCCATCTTTCAGGCAGAATACGAATTCCGCAGCAGAATAAATGGAATGTCGGCTGCCAGATGCCTGGGTTGTCAGGTAGAGGTTGTTGGTTTGCAGCCCGGCGGTGGCAATGGCGGTGGTTGCATAGATACGGTGTCAACACCAAGCCTGCTTCAGTAGAGCTCGAAGCAGTGATTGACACATGACAGGCACTGTAAGTCGTCCACAGTGCCGATCGTGACCTGTTTGGGTGGGCTGGGGTTTAAATGCAGCCTCTCAGCACTGACTTTGCAGAAGGGACTGCGTTTGTGTCACCGCGGGAATGTCTGGAACAGGGTCGGTGACCAACATGGATCTGTTGGTCACTTGGCAGCGTGTCAAGCTACAGAAGCATCCTGGAGGATGGTCAGCGTTCCAGGCTTTAGCAGGTGGAAAGGGCCGTATGGAAGTGGCGTCTTCTGCTGAAGTACTGCATCTGTAGGGTCGTTTTTCTGGCAACGGTTAATGCTCAGTTGTTCAGTTCTGGGAACGGTTAATGTTCAGTGTTTCATCCAAAGCACTGACGCAGTTCATTCCATTAACGTTCCTCAGTCCTAAAAAGAAATTGGCCCCCGAATTTCTATTGGAAAGCATCTGCAACATAAACATTGATTCAGTTACAAGTATCTTCAATTTGGCATCCTCTACTTCACTCCCATGACACATGGTCCTAGACACTATTTACACTTACACATAACCGCTGAACCTCTATGTTCTTATTTGACTATCTTCTTTTCAAATCTCACTTCTAGCCCTGTTAGCAGATACGTCATTTTACATTATGCCGCGCGGAGTAGCCGCGCGGTCTAGGCGCCTTGTCACGGATAGAGCGGCTCCCCCCGACGGAGGTTCGAGTCCTCCCTCGGGCATGGATGTGCGTGTTGTCCTTAGTGTAAGTTAGTTTAAGTTAGATTAAGTAGTGTGTAAGCTTAGGGACCGATGTCTTCTGCAGTTTGATCCCACAGAACTTACCACAAATTTCCAAAAAATTCTCATTATGGAGGGAAAATGGTATCAGAAAGGCATTCTGACCCAGAAGGCATTCTATCTCACTATATGCATTCTAAAGTTCCATAGTACTTGTATCACATACCTTAAATAATCTGAATACATGTCTCATGTATAGTGATAAGTTATACCCTGCTTTTACACAAACACTGTCACATGCTGTCTGGCTCTAACACAGCAAAACAGGCACTCTTTAATCTATATGCATACTATCTTGTTTACCTAATCACTATGACGTGACAAGTAATGAAAACTACTCAAGGAAGGAAGTCAGTGGCAGCATAACTGTTGCCGCTTTTTCGGTTGTATTTACAAGGAAGAACTCTATCAATCAGCGAACACATTGCATCTTCCTAACACATACTTCATCCTCGTAATAGATCAATAAAGATACATAGTACTTCATCATTGTATTCCTGACAATATTTCATAACGAAACTAAGTATCTAAACGCAGAACTGCCTCTCATTCTGAGAGAGTATAAGTAGTCCAGTGGCCACACCCCACTGAAATGAAATGTCGTGTGGCGAGGGCCTCCCGTCGGATAGACCGTTCGCCTGGTGCAAGTCTTTCGATTTGACGCCACTTCGGCGACTTGCGCGTCGTGGGGATGAAATGATGATGATTAGGACAACACAACATCCAGTCCCTGAGCCGGGAATCGAACCCGGGCCCTTTGGATTGACAGTCTGTCGCGCTGACCACTCAGCTACCGGGGGCGGACACTCCACTGAGCTCTCTGGAACTATGGACTTACTTCCTGAGTTGCAGTCAATATGCTCATAATAGTTTCCAAAAAACTTCATAAAACTTCCTCTAGTACCCGATATGGTTTCTTGTAATGCCAGATTCCTACAGACATCTTTGACTGGTTTACTGCTATTATGTGCACTGTATCCTAACAAATTTGGGGCAAATTAATTTATGTCACCATGTATATCGACCATCTTGTATCCGTGTGGTACCACAGCATGTTGCTGCCCTGGGTCATTGCTGCATAATGGAAATGGAAATGCCGTGTGGCTAGGGCCTCCCGTCGGGTAGACCGTTCGCCTGGTGCAAGTCTTTCGAGTTGACGCCACTTCGGCGACTTGCGTATCGATGGGGATGAAATGATGATGCTAAGGACAAAACAACACGAAGTCCCTGAGTCCCTGAGCCGGGAATCGAACCCAGGCCGTTAGGCATGACATTCTATCGCGCTGATCACCCAGCCACCAGGGGCGGACAGTGTCGCATAATATAAAACAGGAAATCTGAACCATTCAGTTCTGTTGCGACTCTTACACCATGCGCTACTTGGTCTATGGGGAGTTACCATTGATTACATCTGCCTTATTATCCATCTTACATCTGGGGACTAAACCATATTCCTCAACTATCAGCCTGTCCTATCTCCTAATTCACACTTTACTAATTATTCGAACTACCAATGTTTCCTACCAAACTAAACATGTTAAGCTGCAGAATCCACATAATCTAAAAGTTCATCTAATATTTTACCTAAACTTTACTGTTGACAGTACTCATTCTACTGTAGAAAATTCTTGTCTAGAGGATAAATCTATTCTTATTTTGGCCTATTCCTAAGTCCTCTCCGCACACACAGTTTCCCACCTCTAAGCCAGGCACACTCTTGGCACCGGCTTGCATAATGCCTTTTTCGATGTGATACCCAGCAAATTACATCATAAGACTTATGCACAATACTGTGTTTCCTTGTAAATTACATTTGGAACATACCACGATTGTTAATGGCTCAGCTCTCTCACATTCACGAAACACTGCAAATGAGTCAGAATTCGACATAATAAAAATGAAGAATACAAGGATAGAAGATATTAAGATACCAGGGTACAAGCATCCCATTAGTGAAAATCAAAATTGTGAATCGCTACTTACATATATTGCTGTCCCAGTTGAATCATTATTGAAGTCTTCTGCGATCAGAATGGAGATTTTCTTCGAAGCATCCCATTCCTGGCAATTATAATGGGGCTTGAGAGATGGTGGGGTGTGGGCAGCGGGCAGCTGGCACACACTCAAGATGGCGAGTGGTCTCGTAGAGGTGACAAGGAAGTGTTAGCTGTCAGGAGCCTGGACACTCGGGCAGTGGTCATTGGTTTGGAATCCATTGGCGGCAACGCCGGTGGCGACGTAGTTACAGTGTAAATACCAAGTCAGCAAGACTTTCTGACACATGTCAGACGATATGCACGGTTCTGCTGTGCCGATCATGACTCACTCGGCTTGGCAAGAGTTTAGATGCGGCTGCTCAGCACTGAATTTGCAGAAAAAACTGCGTTCCTGTGTCACACAGAAATGCCTGGAACAGGGGCATTGACTTACATGCTTCTGTTGTCACACAGTAGTATGTTAAATTGCAAAAGCTTCCTTAGGATGGTCAATGTTCCAGGCTGTCGACACGTGGAAGCGGTGGTACGGAAACAATGGCTTCTACTGAGTTGCTGTATCAGGAGTGGTCAATGCTCTGTGCTCTGTCCAGTGCACTGCTACTGTTCACCCTGCTCCCAGTGGAATAATAGTAATTATAGACAATGATTATATTTGATAAGGCAGATGTGAAAAGATTAGCACAACATGGAAGAAGTGGAGAATAACATCAAGCTAGTCAAAAGAATGTCCACCATTATATTACGGCGGGGTCAGGATGATGAAAGCGTTTACTGACGTTGCAGCACATTTCGTCAATGGTGCAGGATGGTTGACAGTGCAACAGGTGTGCAGAACCAGATGATCGGCCGTCATTTAGTCTTAGAAGCAGTGAGAAAATAACAATAGTACGTTTATTCATCATAAGCAATACAACAGTCGAGGGCGTTGCTGTGGTCAACATGAGGGGCGTGGTCTGGTCCAGGATGGAGGTGGTTGCTAGCTCAGCACGCGGCAGCGAGAAGCGGACAACGGCACGGAATCTCCAGCCAGACAGGCGGCAGCAGAAGAAACCACGTCAGCACCTCAGCCAGTGCAGAGCTGCGTCAGGCCTGGACACAGGCACGCAGTGGTAGCTAAACTCCGTTGCAAGCCGCTCACTCCGCTTGGTGCGAATGTCAGACCAGATAACAGCGAACGTAGCACAGTGCGTAAATGCTGGGCAGACGGCGGCTCGGCAGTAGTCAGATGCGGGCGGCGCCTGAGCACGGGCTGCGAACCGTGGACAACCGGGTAGGCGCCCTACAGTCGGCTGAAGATAGCCAGCAGGTGGCCCCCAGCTGGAAGCCAGCAGTTCAACTCCTGGTAGCATCATGACTAGGCGTACGCAGCCTATATACCTGCAGCTAGCGGAGGCAGAGTCTTTGTAGTAGTTAGGCAAGAAACACGCATCAAAAAGATGGCTGGCGTGGAGTACTCCTCAGTGCTGGCTGCAGGCGATGACAGATACTGCATTGCTGGAATCGGCGGTATTTATGGTTAATTGACCTGCTCTTTAGTGACAGGGTATAGCTCTTTTGTGACAGGATGTCAGTTTAGATAACGTAGGCTCCAGAAGTGGCGCAGCTCCAAGCTCGGACGTGTTGTAATCCAGATCATCACTTCGACGGTCTGGCCCTCATACTGTGCTGTGCCGACAGTGTCGCAGGCACCACAAACAGCAGTCATTAGGCCAGTCGTGTGGCAACCAGACTCACTTTAATGCCAGGGCTGAGACTTCCGTCGTGTCAGCTCGGCCTCCCCGTTCTGCTTCTGGTCGAGGAATGCAATGACAGATTTCTGCTCACTTGGCCGCAGGTTACAGACGCCGATTTGGAAGGAATTGGCGCAACAATACACTGGTGTACAAAACTTAAGGCGGAAGGTAACTTTTGCATAATGTTTCACCGACAAGTAACATAGCCCTGTGAAATTAGTAGGACCATACAAGAAGGTCATGTTCGACAATACATTACGTAGCCTCATATGGCGAGAAGTGAGAACAGCTCCTTCTTCGTATGGTCCAAGTTTCATCGAGCTATGTTACTCGGCAGTGAGACATCATGCGAAAGTTACTTTCTGCCTCAAGTTTAGCACACTAGTATATTTACATCAGCAGCCACCACTGATCACCGATGTAGAGCGTCGTGTCACGAAACATGGCGGTTTGAATTTGTAGATAGGATTACGGGAAACATAAATGCCTCCATAAAAAATCACTACTTCCCAAACACAGCAATGTGCTTATAAGCGGAATCGCTCACCACAGTGTAAAGTATGTTACTTTCAACTGGATACCTGCAACTATTTTCAATAAATACAAGGAATAAATGAAACGTGGGATAGAATGCATACTCACTAGAAATGTTTTTCAGAAACTGAAACGTAGAAATCAAACTAGAAACGTTAAAAATTGTGTGTTTGGAGCCCAAAACCATGTTTGCACCTTGTTTTGGAGAAGACTCAATTATGCCTACAGAGTTTGGTTTGACTAAGCTTCAAAGTTCCATTACCTCATTTCACTAATTCAGGGCAAATCCAAGAGGTAAAGCTAAACCACTGGATTAAATAGCTTCCCTATACAGTGCACAGCAGAGCATTTGTGAGAATCTGGATGGCGAGAAAGAGGCTGGGTTGAGGTGCACACACGCTTACGGATGATATTTTGTTTAATGATGTCAGATACAACGAGTTTGGAACGCAGTAGTTTACGAAAAGCAGAGACTCGAAGCGAAACCTAGATATACCGCTATAAATCGCAGAATCAGGTTAACGAAAACTAGAATTTAGTGCCCCGTCGACATAGAGTTCATTGGAGATTCTACACGACTTCTACAAAGCAGTGGTCCATGGCTGCCTTGGAGGAATAGTTCTCATGCCCATCAATGGTGATTCATAAAAACGGCAAATTTGAAAAAAAATAACAATCTAGTGTCAACATAATTACTGCTCCATACGCTTAGCTGCAGCTTGTAGCTGACTGGATGCAGTGATCACCGAAAAATCTCCCAGCTCGCTGTTATTGACCTTCGCAGTATGAAATTTTCTCATAGTCAGATCTTACTACACTTAAGCGACCAATCGGTATGAAGTATCAACAAATTTAAACTGGTTGTGTGAATAACGCCGTCTACATCGCAGTTTTTATCATATTTTCTATTATCGATTCCAGCCGGTACATGCAAACTTCAGATCTAAAAACGCGTCGCAGAAACTGTTGTACGTCTTCAGCTACTGGTATATATATATATATAAATTTGTTGTGTCGCATAGCACTCTGTGATTACGCAAAAAACAGCGATGCCAGGTGAGGGAATATCTCAAAAATATGTAAATGGACTACACTTCGCGACGTGACCGAATGTCGGACATGTAATACCGGAAGTAAAATCAACGTCTTTGTATCGAACTACTTTTAGATTTAGAAAGGAATCCAGTTTGTAAGTAAGATTCATTATAAATCACTCATGATGTTTTGTATCAATAAAGCGAAACGCGTTTAATGATAAAACTACACACATTCTTGTTGCACAAACGGATTTAAAATACCTTCAACAATTGTAAAGCAGACACCGCCAGTTTTACCACACAAATAACGAAGTTTACTATCCTGTCTCGAAGAAAGTCGCTTCAGCAGTCCCCGGTAAATCCGGTCGACGCATTAATATTTATGAGGATTAAATAAAGTAAATGGATTAAATTCTTCTACCGGTTTTCAAAAAATAAATCGCTTCGCGTGGCGCACACTTTTTAATAACATTGCTGAGGAGCTCACAGACCCTATAATCTTGCAATAGCGAGCTGTATTTGCTATCTTTACCGTCAAGCCATATTGTAGCATGACACTGGCAATATACATGTTCACAGCTTATAAATAATGTCTCTGACAAAGTACCTTTGCATCGGATTCTATTCTGTGAGTTTTCATCGTCGGTGACTTGTAAGTCTGTAGGCTAAAATCTACATTTTCTCCGACCAAACCATGGTCCTATCCGGGGTATTCGTGCATTTTGTTTCGGCTAAAAATGCTAATTTGTTTGTTTTATTGTCTATTCAAAGTCGTTGTCTGAGTTTTGTGTTGTTATAGTGACTACTACCAGTACCTAATTATTTGTCCAATGTTCTTGAGATCATTCCCTCTGCGTGGCCATTTGATTTCTAGTTTCTTTGACTCTTCCTCGTTCTGTTTTCTATGGTTGTTTCGTTTATTTCTAGTTCGAGGACTGTTTCCAATAGCTTTCCATTCCTGTAACTAACTCCCTGCTGGCAATATTTATTTGATTCCGATTGTCATTTCACTCATTATAGGAACTGTTTTCTTCTGTCAATAACATTTCAATTTTGGCAGTACCTATTGTGTGCAAAGTATATTTCGAAGTTTACGCGTTATGAATCGTGCTCATTTGCTTCCTTCGGGCAACTGCTTGAATTTGTCAGCATCTTTTCTTGTAAATACTTGTCCGTTTCTTTAGCACCGACTAGCTTCAATACCCGGTGCATGCGACATATAACTAGCCTTGTGAAAAGCATGATTCCTTTACGTTAACGTCAAAATATCGACGTATTTGGCCCTGTTCTTTGTTGATCGTTGTGTTGTAAGAAAACTTTACTGAAAATTACAATCACCTTAAACTGAAGGACAATCCAGTTGATATTAAAGGTATTCGTGGTATAAATACCTTCTGTTCCTTTTCTTTGCCAGTCATTATAATGGCTTCGATGATGTTATTCTGTAGTTGTTTGATTCAAAGTTTTGTACCATTACACATTTCCGGCGAATTCAGATTCCGCAATAAAATGACCGTAGACCCAACCTTCAGTTTGAGGCAGTGTAACGGTATTCCTGGGACATTCAATGAATTTAAAAATTCGGTAGGAAAATTCACAGTTACATTATCATCAGTAATGGTATCGGTCGACATGTACATTTTCTCTGGCCCCAGAATCATCTGTTGGGCGGTTTTTTTGATGTCATTGACAATTTCATTTTTCGTGGCTAGAATAACTGGCTCACGCAACCATTCTGAATTAGTAAAATTTTTGACGATATCCTTAGGCGCTATTCATAAACACAATGTGTGAGAAAACAATTTGTGACCACCGTGACCAAACTCGTTTACTAACAGCAGGAGACCAAGGGCTATCTACCATCACAACCGTGAGTGGATGGCAGTGAGTGTTCATAGAGAAAAGTGTGTCTGTACGTACACACACTTGTCTTTTATATATATATTTTACTCAAAGAAGAAATTAGATAAAAGAATCAAAAGAAAACATTCTTGAAGAAACGTTTATATGTATCACATCTGAACTTAGGTAAACATTTAAAAGATTAGGTATTTATTGAATTTATTATGGAAAAACCATGCATATTTTATTTTATACACGTTAAGTACAATGAGTTGATTTTGCATATAAGAAAAGAGCAACATGCGGCGTGAAAAGAATGCTTTCGTAATCGATTTAAACCCTCTTTTACTGCATTTGCGTCGGTAGTTGATGAAGCTAGAACTCTAAACATTGCATGATTGCGCATTGGTAAGCTACTGATTCTTACCCGCTTCATTTTCAGTTTTCAAATCATATACACAACGCGTTTAATGCTCACGTTTTCAGGAAATGCACCTACAGTTTCTTTATTTGCTCATAAATGTGTACAATGAGGAAAGAAATAAACATTGCGTATATCATGGGCTGTGGATACAAACAAATTGAAAGATTCTGGAAATTTCGAAGGAACATAACTGCATGGAGGTACACTATGTGATCAAAAGTATTCGTACACCTGGCTGAGAATGACTTACAAGTTCGTTGCACCCTGCATCGGTAATGCTGGAATTCAATATGGTGTTGGCCCACCATGACAGCTTCCACTCTCGCACTGAGGAGAGGTATCGATGTCGGTCGTGAGGCCTGGCACGAAGTCGGCGTTCCAGAACTTCCCAAAGGTATTCTATGGGATTCAGATCAGGACTCTATGCAGGATAGTCCATTACAAGGATGTTGTTGTCGTGTAACCACTCCGCCCCAGGCCATGCATTATGAACAGATGCTCGATCCTGTTGAAAGATGCAGTCGCCATCCCCGAATTGCTGTTCAACAGTGTTCTGCGTGGTGTCTGTTTGTTCTATATCGTGTCTCCCTACCACTTTCGCGCAACGACGCACTGAGCGCGTTTTTTAGGGAATTGACTAGTTTGAACCTGGGACCTGTTGCTGGTAAGGAGACGCCAGAACACACATGACATGTAGAATTCAGAAGAGTTCAGTGAGACTAGCGATGATATAACCAAATACTTAATGATTTCAGCGTCAGCTCCACTGCACTCCCTGTAAAAGAATCTTAATACTAACTAAATTTAGTGGAAGGGGTTCAAGGCTTTCCTATTTTTAGTTAGCTGGTAAAATAACGTCGAAAAAGCAGTTAAGTTTACCATTGGAAATTTTATTCTGCTCACAAAACATTGTTTATAAATTGCACTATTGATAAAAAGAAATGTATTAATACAGGATGGTAAAAACCAACTGCGTTCAACAAAAATGTGAACGAATATTGCCTGAATGGGTTTCCAAGTTCTGCAATGGATCGAAGGATGACCTATGCCATATCACATCTATAACCTAGGTTTAAATTAAGTTTCACAAAAAAGCAAATTATCAAAATGGTCTACAGTGACCCTCAATTATCTTTAATTACTTATCTAACTTGTCGTAAATTACAGTGGCTGATGTGGCTTCTCAGTAGCTATATAACAGAAAAATCATCGCGTTTCAGATTTTTACTTCAAATGGCAAATGTGAACACCATGAGCTTTAATTGACGATCGACACTAGTATTACGCAAAAAGGGGTGTAACAGATGAGACTTCTGCAGTTCTGAGTGAAGTTTTATGCGCTGTTATGTGGCATCGCGTGCATTCATTACCTTGTCGGTGTTCGTCAGGGGGCGGCGGGCAGCACAGCTCCGCTCACCTCGCTGTCTCGGAAGCAACTCCTTCCTAACTTCTCCTTACTACAATTTACCGAAGTTGGTTAAAAAAACTATCTGGCTGTGTTTTCATCTGACCAATCAGGGTCTCAATGTTAACCTTAAGCTCCGCCTACAAAAATTCTGTCTATCCAATGAGAAACATTATACTTTTTGTGGTGGGGCAATGTTTTTAAAGTTTGCAACGTAACATGACGCGAAAAAGTCTCACGCTAAAACTTGCAGCTGGTGTGGTCCTTTTAGCGTTATCGTAAGATCTATACTGTTCTTCTGGAGGGCTCTATCTTATAACATGGGCTGGGGGGTGGTCCTAACGTAACAGAGATGCGAAAAAGTCTCACGCTAAAACTTGCGGGTGGTGTAGCCCTTTTTGTATTATCGTAAGATCTGTACTGTTCTTCTGGAGGGCTCTAGCTTTTAACATGGGCTGGGGGGTGGTCCTAACATAACAGAGATGCGAAAAAGTCTCACGCTAAAAACTTGCGGGTGTTGTAGTCGTAGCGGTTAGCTGGCGATGTGGGTATCCATCCCTTATCGTAGGGCCTTCTCGCTTAACACGGTTCTGCTCTCGGCTTCTGTTCTCGTTTCTCCCCTCAGAACTGCATCTGTCTCACGGTGGGAAGGTATGACATGCATTTAGGCATTCTTGTGTTAGTCTGTGATATTCCATTTGCTCACTCATTACTCGTATTACTTTGGTTAATTTAATGTCACGATTTATTCGGAGCTATGTGACATACTACTGGATTTGCTTATCATGTCAGGGTTTTCATGGAAGGTGTTGGATTTGCCTGACACCTTACATATCACCACCCTTCGAGCTTAATTTTTGTACTGAAGTTAGGCAATGATTGAATCGTTGTCTAAGTCAGTCAAAAATTATTTCTTTATCTAAATTTTGTTGCCTACTGTTCAGCCACGTTATTCTGTTCTATGCTAGTTTGTATTACTAATTTATATTTTTATATTCTTCCACATTATTATCAAAAATGACAAGAGAAGAATATTTTTATGCTATTATTAATTTTTAATTATTTTCTTTCTTTATTTAAGTGTGAAGTTTGTTTTTTGAGAAGTTTGTTATCGATAATGAGGAGTCT
The DNA here is from genome assembly GCF_021461395.2 of Schistocerca americana. Lineage (NCBI taxonomy): Eukaryota > Metazoa > Arthropoda > Insecta > Orthoptera > Acrididae > Schistocerca > Schistocerca americana. The sequence continues at coordinate 370,103,358 of NC_060123.1, read as the reverse complement.
TTTACATCGATTTTCATAGAAAGATATTTTTTTTATAAATGTAGTAATTAAGTAAAATCTATTCCTAACACATTTTCTAAATATCATGTACAAGTAAAATGTTTTTGTTTCTAGACACTCATTTCAACATTGTTACACTAACAAATAAGAATTATTTCCAAGAACTGCTTTGACAAAGAAATATACATACACAAGTGTTGAGATATTATCCCAACAAATGGTACAAATGTAAAAAAAAAGGGAAAACATCCAACAAGATAATTTTTTATTCTTTGTTTTTATAAGGAGAAAATAAGTAAAACATAGTTATTCTTTTATTTTTATGAGGAGAAAATAAGTAGCATATAGTTTTAGTGTTTATTATGCCTTACTTTTGTCCTTTATCTACTGTTCGTTTCAGAGCTAGTGACTTATTTTTATCGATAGTCTATTTTTTACTTAAGTCCATAGTCAATGACTGTTATTTTGTAGTTTATTAGCTGTCTTTTGTGCTTAACTTATTTAGTTTTTCACACGTTTCTTTTGTGCAATTCCTACATCACATAATTTGATTTCACACATTCACACAATCCTATGAATGTTTAAGCATGAGGTTGGCGAATGTTTAAGGTGATGGACTTGAGCGAGATGGATGTGGGCAAGTATTTGATGTACAGCTTCGTTCGTCATTCCTTGTTGGCTTTGCAAGTGTGTGTTGCTGTTGTGGAGGTCCCATAATGGAATGGAGCTGTCAGTGCAGAATCTCATGGTTTACTGGCTTTGTATGCGTGAAAGTCATCGTTACGTCTCGCTGAAAGCGGTCGTTTTTCGTTGTAATACTTCGCAGACGACTGGTTTACAATAGGATAGGGATTTGGGAAGGTATATCGTCTATTCTTCACCCATCTTCTTTCTTGGTCTCAATCTTGCGAATCTTCATCTTCTGTTCTTCCTGCTTTTTCTCTGCTTCTTACTTGATTCTTGGTTCTTCTCTGGGCAGGATATGGAAATATTTATTGATAACTAGTCGCTTTGAAGTTCTCCTCTTAGTAACAGTTTGATAAATGGTTTGGACACGTCATTTCTACTTTGTGGACGTTTTTCTTCAGTTTCGTGCATCAGCGTGCTGTTTAATAGCGGTAGTGTGACTTTTACACATAATTTTTTGCCAGTGGTGGCTTGCCCAAGTGGTCTTCTCGTCAGGCCGTTGTTTTGCTCGCTCCACTGAGTGGGAGCGCTCGGAGACCCTTCGGCGTCCCGTCGCATCTCTGCAGGGTTCCGTGTTCTGTCCCAGCAGAGATACAGCCCACTTCAGCAACAAGGGCCTTCTGTTGGTCTCGCTGTCCTTTCCCTTCTCTCGATGCTTCTGCCTTGTAGGAATCGTGTCTTGCTAATTATGTCCTTTTCTTTCTTGATACTTCTCCCATTGCAACTTGTGGGTCGTTGCATCTGGTCTTTGCTGGAGCTTTTACAGTAGTTGTTACAAAAAGTTTTACTTATATTCATCTAACATATGTCTAGTACCTGCATTATTTTGCGCCTTCTTAAAAAGCTTTATAAATTTCGGCGCCCTTTCCATGTTACAATTATAAGATATTTTGAATCTTAACTTCTACAAAAATCCTCAAATTCGTTTTTTATTTTTGTGTAGTGTCGTGGTGTATAGCATTTTAGTATTTCATGCTGTTAGACTATCTACGATTTATCCCGTCAACTTACTCTATGGTACTATTGATGTTATTTTTGTTTTTGTTTTTATTGAAACTACTTTCTTTCTCCCACCTTCCTTTCTCTTCATTCTTCTTTCTCCTGATGATCTTATCTGCAACATAGTCTTGAAATATTGTGCTGATTATTTACCAGTAATAAGATTAATCTTAAAACTTGTACTGAAAGTGTTTAATAATGCCAGTCTTAGGTAAAAATACCTCTGTTTTATCTCGTAAAATACCCTCTAATTCTCTTTTACTGTGTTCCGAAATACCTTGAACTTCTTGCAATTTTTCGTCGATTTCTTTATGGATTTCTAACATGAGTTAAGGCGATTCCCCCTTTTGTGCATACCATTCTAATTCTTCGTCCTCTTTACCCCCGTGTCATTCTTAATTGTTTGTTTATAACTGGTGTTTCTTCTAATTTTAGCTTTTGCTCAAAGAGAAGTGTGACATTCCCGAATGTTACGCTACCTTTCCCCATATCTATTATCGCTCACCTCTCATTTAAAAAATCTGCAACTATAATCAAATCTACAGTTAGTTTAGGTACAATCACGAAGTTGGCTTCGATCTTTTGACCTTGGCACGAAAGAGTTAACCTTGTTTGTCTCGTAACTTCCGCAGCATTGTTTCTAATAGGACCTCTTACTTTAATATTACGTGTTTTCAGAACTGGCAATTCGTCATTGGCATTACACTGCATGAATAAATGTTCTGAGATCGCAGTCAGTTCACTTTCGCTATCAATTACAATATTGACTGGGATATGCTTTACCATGGCCTTTACAATTGGTTGAATTTGAAAGGGTTGGTTCTGTTCTTCTTCTTCTTGCATCAACGAATCCTCCACTGAATCATTCGTGAGTCCTTTTAGGAATTTCCCTTATGAATTCGAACTTTCTGTAGGATAAGCTTCGACTGCTACTTCTCTCTCTTTTATTTCCTCTTCTCTATTTCTTCCTTCATTTACGCTTTCTTCAACATCCTCTACTTTTTCCTCATCCTCGTCTATCTTCTCCTTCTTCGTCGCTACTTCCACATAATCACATCTAAATGCTCTAATTATCGCTTCATAACTTCCTTCGTTATATACGTTGGGTTGTGTGCCCAATCGTAACTTATTTTCAACTTATGTCGACTGCGCATTATCCTCATTGAATTCGCTTTCCCTGGTTTCCATCTCAAATAGCTCTGCAATACTCATTACTTCGGCCTTTCCTCCTACATTCGTTGTGCATGCCTCTGGTAATTCATCTTCCTCGTCAGTATTCTCCCAATTAATTTCGTCCCAACACGATATTGTTATTTTCTTGTCTTCGTTCTCATCTGGTCCCTACGGCTTTGTTTCTTCCTTCTTCTCTTCTCGTGATAAGATTTTTACTTCTCTGTTCAAAGTGCTGCAATTGTCCTGGGTCGGTGCATCATTCTCTTTGGCATGGGCGCTTTGCTGTCAAATCGAACGTTTATCGGGGTTTGGTCGTCTTACCTCCACCTCTTCTATCTTTATTCTCTTTTCTTGTTCAGCTTGTTGATAGTGGTTTCTTTGTTGATAATTTGTCGGTCTATTGGTTCTCCAGTACCCGTTCCGGTTGTCGTTATTCCCTCTCTAATAGTTGTTGCCGTTCCTGGGTGAATTATAGTTATTGCCATATTCTCTTCTAAATCCATAATCGGTTCTTTGTTGAAATCTATTGTCATTTCTTGGTGCGAAGTTATCACATGGTTCGTAATTATAGTTTCTTCGTATTGTGTCTTGTGGATTCCACTGCTTTTTGCTTTCGTTTTCACGTGCGATTCGTCTTATTCTTGCGTCATCTATCGAAAATATGAACTCTAGTTCCCTTAGAATACCTTTAAATGCTTCGACGTCATTGCCTCCGCGACCTACTAATGATTGCTGGTATTTCAATGGTAGCTTCATCGCGCATAATTTAATCAACTCTCCGTCACTGTATGGTACATCTAAGCATTGATTTTTCTTTGCCATTAATTCGAAAAATTTCACGGGACTGTTCTCTCCTGAATTTTCAAAATATGGTTTCTGCAATAATTCGTACTTCACTCTGTTCTGTGCTTCGCTGGACCAATATCGTGAGAGAAACTTCTCTCTGAAATCTTCGTACGATCGGCATGTCGCTGCAACATTCTGCACGGTTTCTGCGACTGTTCCTGACATGTGTGCACATATAAAGTCTAATTTGTGTGCTAGCGTCCAGTGTTCTGGTAATCCTACTCGGAATTGATCAATAAAAGTTCGTGGATGTAATGAGCTTCCTTCTCGAAAGTGTTGAAATTTTATGACTGTGAGGAAATGATCGTTGTCGTACTTCGTCATATTTCCATATAAAATTCGCGATTCTTCGCCACTTTTGTTTCTGATTATTTCTCCCGTCGTTCTTTCCGGTTGTGGTAGATCCATTGGATATTGTCCACTGTAACTTTCGCCTACCCTTGCGTGGTATCGTTGGACTGGTACGCAATAATTTTCTTCCATCGGCTGTGAACGTGTAGCTGAGTGCATTGCACTGTACTCTTCGCGACCTGGCTTTCCATTGTCACGTATGTTACTTTCCGCCTGTGATTGGAATCGCAAATGCGTAATATCTTCGTTAATTGCTTGTTTTTCCGGTGCTGTTACAGATACGGATGTGGTTGCAGACTCTGTGCTTGTTCGATCCTGTTCACTACGCTCTTCAATGGTTTGCAACAACTCTGTTCGCAATTTCTGAAATTGTCGCTTCGATTGCGCTTCTATTTTGACTATGCGGTTATCATATCTTTTCAGTGCTGCTTTTGTGATACGTTTGTGTAACACACTGTTTTCAACAACTTTACGCGCTGTACCGGCTGCTTGTCTAGTAATTACGTTTATCCGTTTCTCTAGTTTCTTGACTTCTCCCTGGGTGTTGTTACGTAATGTTTTGATCTCGTCCTGAATGCCATTACGCAATGTTTGTACGTTCGCTTGTACCTTGTCAATGTCTGTTCTCAATTGATTGTGACCGGTTATTAAGTTTCCTATCACTTCTCGAGATTCTATTGCCTCGTCTTCAATATGACTTAGGTGTAACTGAATTTTTTTGTTTTGTTCTTTAATGTCACGCATTTGTCTGGTGGTTTCTGCATTCTGAATTTGAATTTGGTTCGCTATGTCTTTATTTTGCCTTGTCATGGTTTCCGTAATTTGTTGTAATAATTCTGCCAGGTTGGTGGGTCCTACTGCGTTTTCTTCCGACGTCCTATGCTCTGTGTTTTCGCCCAAGTGTTGGTTCGCAACCGATTGCATTGAACTGTGCTGTGACACGTTTCTGCTCGCATTCCTTGTACTCTGTGGTGAGGGAGCTCTGATTACTTCTACTATGGGCTCTACGTATTCAAGACGCAAGTTAGAATCCTCATCGACTGTCTCTCTACTTTCCTGCTCCTCTGTCGTATGCTGACTTACGTTTTCTATGCCTTGACGTACATTATCCTCGTTATGGTGCGTTATATGTCCTATTTCTCGCGATACTGCATCGTCTGTTGTACTGTCCTCTATTCTCTGTCCATTTTCTTGCTGGGTCTCTACCTCAATTCGGTCAAGGCCTCGATCTGCCATTGCTAATCTTTCCGAATCCCTTATTTTCTGTTTTAAAAACAATTCACGCGCCCTACTTCGCGTCAACATGCGCTCATACGATTTCACGCGTTTCATAAACTTTTTGTTCACACGACTTGACACTACCAAGACTGACAATCCATTCACTTCCTTGTTGGGTCAGAACCAACTTGTCAACGATGTATCCGCCACCTGTGCGCTTGCATTGGAGAGAAAACTTAATTCTAACAATTTCTAAAATTCATAACCTTAATTATGCTATTGTCTCTGACACTTTCTTACTATCTATCGCTGCAGCTACTGTTTTCGAGTATTTAAAACTTTAGGGAAAAAAATGTTTTACTACGAAAATTTTTCAACAGGATATTTTTCTGACCTAGTTAGGCATGTGGTCGACCTTCAATCATGGTATTTTACCATCCTGGCAGGGTCGCCATTTTCTAAACATTCTGCGTGGTGTCTGTTTGTTCTACATTGTGTCTCCCTACCACTTTCACGCAACGATACTCTGAGCGCGTTTTTTAGGGAATTGACTAGTTTGAACCTGGGACCTGTTGCTGGTAAGGAGACGCCAGACCGCACATGACATGTAGAATTCAGAAGAGTTCAGTGAGACTAGCGATGATATAACCAAATACTTAATGATTTCAGTGTCAGCTCCACTGCACTCCCTGTAAAAGAATCTTAATACTAACTAAATTTAGTGGAAGGGGTTCAAGGCTTTCCTATTTTTAGTTAGCTGGTAAAATAACGTCGAAAAAGCAGTTAAGTTTACCATTGGAAATTTTATTCTGCTCTCAAAACATTGTTTATAAATTGCACTATTGATAAAAGGAAATGTTTTAATACAGGATGGTAAAAACCAACTGCGTTCAACAAAAATGTGAACGAATATTGCCTGAATGGGTTTCCAAGTTCTGCAATGGATCGAAGGATGACCTATGCCATATCACATCTATAATCTAGGTTTAAATTAAGTTTCACAAAAAAGCAAATTATCAAAATGGTCTACAGTGACCCTCAATTATCTTTAATTACTTATCTAACTTGTCGTAAATTACAGTGGCTGATGTGGCTTCTCAGTAGCTATATAACAGAAAAATCATCGCGTTTCAGATTTTTACTTCAAATGGCAAATGTGAACACCATGAGCTTTAATTGACGATCGACACTAGTATTGCGCAAAAAGGGGTGTAACAGATGAGACTTCTGCAGTTCTGAGTGAAGTTTTATGCGCTGTTATGCGGCATCGCGTGCGTTCATTACCTTGTCGGTGTTCGTCAGGGGGCGGCGGGCAGCACAGCTCCGCTCACCTCGCTGTCTCGGAAGCAACTCCTTCCTAACTTCTCCTTACTACAATTTACCGAAGTTGGTTAAAAAAACTATCTGGCTGTGTTTTCATCTGACCAATCAGGGTCTCAATGTTAACCTTAAGCTCCGCCTACAAACATTCTGTCTATCCAAAGAGAAACGTTATACTTTTTGTGGTGGGGCAATGTTCTTAAAGTTTGCAACGTAACAGAGACGCGAAAAAGTCTCACGCTAAAACTTGCAGCTGGTGTGGTCCTTTTAGCGTTATCGTAAGATCTGTACTGTTCTTCTGGAGCGCTCTAGCTTTTAACATGGGCTGGGGGGTGGTCCTAACATAACAGAGACGCGAAAAAGTCTCACGCTAAAAACTTGCGGGTGGTGTAGTCGTAGCGGTTAGCTGGCGACGTGGGTGTCCGTCCCTTATCGTAGGGCCTTCTCGCTTAACACGGTTCTGCTCTCGGCTTCTGTTCTCGTTTCTCCCCTCGGAACTGCGTCTGTCTCACGGTGGGAAGGTATGACATGCATTTAGGCATTCTTGTGTTAGTCTGTGGTATTCCATTTGCTCACTCGTCACTCGTATTACTTTGGTTAATTTAATGTCACGATTTATTCGGAGCTATGTGACATCCTACTGGATTTGCTTATCATGTCAGGGTTTTCATGGAAGTTGTTGGATTTGCCTGACACCTTAAAAGTGGGAAGCAAGAAGGTGCTTAAAACATCAGTGTAGGCCTGTGATGTGACAGTGCCAAGCAAAACAAACGAAGGGTCCAAGCCCCCTCCATGTAAAACACGACCACACCATAACACCACCGCCTTCGAATTTTACTGTTGGCACTACACATGCTGGCAGATGAGGTTCACCGGGCATTCGCCATACCCACAACCTGCCATCGGATCGCCACATTGTGTACCGTGATTCGTCACTCCACACAATGTTTTTCCACTGTTCAGTCGTCCAATATTTACACTCCTTACACCAAGCAATGCGTCGTTTGGCATTTACCGGCGTGATGTGTGGCTTATGAGCAGCCGCTCGACCATGAAATCCAAGTTTTCTCACCTCCCTCCTAACTGTCATCGTACTTGCAGTGGATCCTGATTCAGTTTGGAATTCCTGTGTGATGGTCTGGATAGATGTCTGACTATTACACATTACGACCCTATTCAGCTGCCGGCGTTGTCTGTCAATCAACAGACGAGGTCGGCCTTTACGCTTTTGTGTTCTACTTGTCCCTTCATGTTTCTAACTTCAGTATCACATCGGAAACAGTGGACCTAGGGATGTGTAGGAGTGTGGAAATCTCGCGTACAGACGTATGACCCAGGTGACACACAGTCACCTGACCACTTTCGAAGTCCGTGAGTTCCGCGAAGCGACCCATTCTGCTCTCTCACGATGTCTAATGACTACTGAGGTCGCTGATATGGAGTACCTGGCAGCACAATGCAACTAATATGAAAATATTTTTGGGGGTGTCCTGATACTTTTGATCACATAGTGTATATCTCAATGCAGAAGTGAGCTCTCGTTTTATTAGACGGTCAGTGCGTCGTTTTCTTTTTAGTAACACATCTTCTCATTTTGAAATATTATGTGTGCCGTTTAATTCAGTATGTGGTCAAAAATAATAAATAAAACGATAAATTCATTTTGGAAAGCACGTTCCAGCAATTTGCAGTTCACTAAATGTCACCAGTAGGTAGTTCTAATGGTATTAATGAGCATTTAAACTAATAGTTCCTACATTAGTTAGTGTAAAAGACCGCGTTATGAAGAAAGGAATGGTCTCTATAGCCCAGACCCTGTAAAATGGATGTGTGGGAATAAGAGATCGACCAGTAAAGTGTATTGTTTGTTGTTTGGACGAGTAGCTGATTTCTCTGGTTTGATGTTTATTCTTTGTTTTTCGTTTTTTTGTTTTAGAGCTGTACTTCCGACGTTAATCCGAGTAAAATAAATGTCTCTAAGTATATGTGGGTTTGGTTTCTGATCTAAATAATTGGTGATCCCGAAAACAAGGCCGGTTTAAGTTGCAACAACGTTTTTTCGGATTACATCCGTTAAACATGGAAGGCGCAAGTCGTTTTTTACAATCATTGGTGACGAGATCCTGCAGCTGCAAAAAGAGATTGAAGTTTTAGAACAGTCGACACTGAGAGACGGCAGCAAACGGGACACGACGAGATCACAAACTCCAGCGATAGCTACAGCACCACGAGCGAACACACGGGCCGAAAATTTTCCACGTGCAGTTTCGTTCGTTCTGACTGCGCCGCCTCTACAACTGCGGGCACCTCCATTTACGCCCTCACAGCCGGACAAAGGGTTTGCGATTTTGGAAAGCATTTTCACACAACGATGGATCACAGAGGACCGTGAACAATTAGCAGTTTGGACCATAGAGCGACGACAATAGTTTCCGGTGTGATTCTACACCCGCCCCATCAACAAGCATACCTCGCCCTGAGGACTTCGCTAAACACTCGCTGCACGAAGCTACCCGAACAAAGGCCTTCACAAGTGTCTTACCAGGAGAAACGCGGGGACAGAAACCCGTCGGAATTTTGGAGACATTTGCGAACGATAGTGGACTGTGGCGTAATGTCTAATGAGTTGCTGCTACACATCTGGCGACAACAGCTTCCCTCTCAAGTACAGTTGACTATAATAGCGCACGAAGGACAATCGTTTGATAAAATCCTGCAAGTAGCTGATAGAGCATGTGCCACATTGGAATCAACCACTGCGACATGCGCAGCAGCGACAAATATGATTGTATACGATTGATTTCTGACCAACAGATACTTTGCTTCATCACGTGTGTAACTCATTCTTTTAGTAACGTTAACCTAATCTCTGTAACACATACATGCTTCATAAATAGGTGTGCCACATACATATTAATAAAGATTTAATTAACAGAGCGTAGTTTCATCCTTGGTTTTCACAGTAAATTATTGTGTCCCTTTAACAGTAGCCTGTTGCATCATTTCCCAGAACATTTCTTGCCAGGTACTCTCTGTGTCAGTTTTTCAGGAATAACCTGCTTGATTTTATTTCTGAATTTCATTTTGAGGTTTTCAAAGTACTTAAGCTTACATTAAGCTTTTTGGTAAATTAATAATGATACTAGGATGCTATGCAACTACTGATTTTATTTATGCATTCCTCCATCATGCAGGAGATCAATTTTGGTACAATGAACTTGTCAGACACAGTCATGAACATAAGGGTGCGTATTAATGATTCTTCAAAAAGATTACGAGCCATGAGCCCCGTTACAGGTAACGATTGAAAGTGCTTAAGATTGAGATGTTTCTGAATGTTCCAGTTGTAGAGCGGAATAGATTAATGAAGGTAGTCAAACAAATGGCTTCCTATGATACACAAAACTCGTGTGGCTGGACTTATCATTGTAAATGTTGTAATGCGAAGAACAATACAGAAAAATGAGATGAAGCTGCATGTCATGATTTTACCTGTGTCTATAAGGTGCGTATTAAAAGAGATGGACAAATACAGAATGTTCAGGTATATAATCAGCATTGTTGCTGTTGCATCATCAACAGACGTCTTATTACTCTTAGAAAGCATTGGCTACTACGGGGAAAGCACATGTGGAGATCAGAGGAAAACATAGCACTAGACCAAATGATTGTAAAGGAAAAACCGTATCTAAAGTGCATCAACATGTATAGTCACTGACAGGTCGCAAATCACATTGTATCATTCGTGATAGCTAACGGTTCTATTTACCAGAATAACTTAATATTCGGAAGCTACACCTGTTGTATTCAGAGAAAAATCTACGAAACCCTGTGATTTTTGTGACTAACTGCAACGTAAGTTTCGAGTACCCCAGAACAGACACTAGTTCAAATGGTTCATATGGCTCTAAGCACTATGGGACTTAACATCTGAGGTCATCAGCCCCTAGACGTATAACTACTTAAACTAAACTAATGACATAACACACATCCATGCCCGAGGCAAGATTCGAACCTACGACCGTACCAGCAGCGCGGCTCCAGACTGAAGCGCCTAGAACCGCTCGGCCACAGCGGCCGGCAGACACAAGTTCAGTATGTGACAAATTTAGAGTCGCCTGTTCTAAAGAATTGGGATACAAACTATGACTAAACAGAAACAACGTCTAACGACTTGACATGAACTACATCAGAGGAAATCAGACAAGTTTTGCGAATCAAACATTCCGGATTTTTGAAGTCCAATAAATCTGTGATCAAGAAAGCAATCTGTATGGGTTACCAGACCAGTCTTCCGCTCTCTGATATATAAATCAAAGAAGCATTTTACCGCAGGCAGCTATATAATTTTATTCATGCATTATTCGTTTGCTTTCTTCTGGGAAATCTATATTTTATCCATATGATGGAACACATTCCAACAAAGGACATGATGAAACTGCATTTCTGTTCAGAAATTCTGCCTGATCCCGTTCGTGAACTCAGAGTGTTCCTGTGATTCCTCTTCTGGAAAAAATAAAAACTACTGAAGGTAAATAAGATATCGCAGTGCCTGTGTTATTCCGAATACGATGCAAAATTCCTTTGGACACGCATGCATGTTCAGGTTCGAGTCCCGTTCCGGCACAAATTTTCAGTGTCGTCATTTCATTCAACAGTTGATGATTACCTATATTCGCAACTGAGAACACATTTTATGTATTTCATAACGAGTGTAGTCGCCTAGTGCACGCATGCATACATGTCCAAAGGAACTTTGCCTCTTAATCGGAATAACAATGGCACTGCAATGTCTTATTTATCCGACGACACCGGACAAGTGACTTTCAAAGTAAAATGTCTCGCCTGTACAGAAATGTACATAATGGCTGTACGAGTACAAGTTGCCGACACATGGTTGACAACATTGAAAGTTTGGTTGTGACCTTAAGTCGGGTAAGTATAGCTAAATGGCTGCCGGCACGGTAGCTCAGCGTGTGCGGTCAGTGGGTTAGCTACTCTCACTTGAGTGAACGGATCAACGATGCATCTAAACGGGTACCATTGGATGTCCGTCCTGAGCAATTGCAACGAACAATAAAGAACAAAATGAGACCAACAAAAATCAAAACAAAAAAATTGGTAAGGCGACCGCTCGCGATAATCGGGAAATCCGGGTTCGAATCCCAGTCCGGCACAAATTTTCACTGTCGTCATTCCACTCCACAGCTCACTGTTGCCCATATTCGCAATTGCGAATACGACTGGTTCATAATTATTCATAAAAACACAGGTTTAAATTTTATGGGTGACAGGTTTTCAGTAGGTCAATTTTTAGGTTAGATGTGTATCAAATGTATTTTATTTTGATGTCAGAATTAATCAAGTATTGTTGATGTTTTTCCGTAGTTATGCAGACACTTGATGATGATCTCTGTGATCGAAACTCGTAATCAGTAACAAGTTTTCATTCAAGCAGCAGCTTATTCCGGTCATCATTACGTTGTTTGAACTTCCGTATTTTTTGTTTGATTCTCATTTCCATAGAGTTTTACAGAACTTTCTCGTAATCTGGCAACGAATCAAATGAAAAAAAAAAGAAATATCCAGCGCTGTCTCCCGGAGAACTTCCGCTTTGCTGCCATTGTTTCTGTCGAAACAATGCTAGGTTTTTCTGTTTGAAATCATTATCCCGGAAATATTTGATGAGTTTGGGTGGAAAGAGCGAAAGCCTTCGTCTGTGACACCTTCTTGGAAGAAGCCTTTCACAGCCGACACGGTGCGGAGGATTTGCTTGAGAGGATATCCGACCTGACAAAAGCGCTCAATGACTCGAGAATAAATGAACCTTCCCGTGCACGCAGAGTGCGAACAGCCATCGAATACTCTTCCATTACGCCATCATAAAACGTTGCGTTCACCTGGAAAATTATTCCAGTGAAATGTTGGCGAAACGTTATAAGTGTGTGTAACAAGATATATCTTCCATCAGGAGCCTTTATTTAAACAAAATACTCGAGAACACTTTCACGATATGTAACTGCGCCTGCACCTCTAGAATATACGTTTTTTCGACTACTTTCTTCAAATTTAGATCCAAATGTGGTGGAACATACATTAAGAAAATGAACTCTTCTGTAGGAGTGTGTTTCACATGTCATTCCATTTATTAAGATCGAGATTTACCACACTTTTCCTAAATAAACTCAGCCTCGAAAAGACTGTCCCACTCTACGGAAGCGTGATTTCGGAGAACAAAGGTTGGGAGTGATTGTTTATAGGTGTAACGTGCGAGATGGCACCGAAGAGATGATATAACAAAAGTTTTATTCTTCCAGACAATTTTTTGAGGTTAGATAAAATGTCACATGGCATTAGATATGATGACTATGATGTGAGGAAACTATTTAGAAATCTTTTCAGCTTAATATCGATAGATCTGCATAAATATGTATTATATGATGTAATATACCTGAGTTCTTTTTCAGCTTACAAAGCAGCAGTTTCAACGCTGATGTACAACAGGCAAACTGACTCTGGTGCTCTATTATCTTATTTGGCGTATAATGTGAACTTGTATCATTGCATTGTTTGCCACAATTCTAAAGACGTTAGAATGAAACACTGCACCTATCCGGCATTTAAGTTGGTCGCGGCTGTCATGAATTTAAACATTAAGACTGTACCAACTTGGCTAGCTATTTGCAGCGGTTCATTACGTCTGTTTTAATAACACAGAAGTGTTCACTACCGTGCCTTTTAAATTTAAATCCATAATTATCAATTACCAAACGAAAAGTAATGTGTACTATGTCCTAGGACTTACGCTGTCCTGCAATAGAACAAGGTCTACTGGGTTGCCTATTTAGAGGATGTCAACATCAAAACAACTGTATATTTACAGTCAGGATTGTGGAAGATGCCACTGCAACAGATGACGCCAACATCGCCACAAGCAACGCCGAAGTCGTTGCATTACTTCCTTACACCAGTCAGGTGTAGGAAAATAGAGCGAGACAGGTATCGTTTCTCCCAGTCAGTATTTAGAAGGTCATATAGCTCCAAGCCAGCCAGTTTCAGTTGTGGAGTAAGTTGCGTTTTGACTTCAGTGAAGTGAAATGACCAATCTGAGCTCTACGAGAGCTGCCTGCCCTTGGGCATCAAGTAACTTTTAACAGACCCTCCACGTTATCCTCTTGGCTACTCAGGTTGCCTCTTCTTCATCTACAGTGAACTTGTGTATTTTATCCAGTCTTCTTATATGAGTCGAACTCTGTACGAGATCTGTTCAAAAGATTTCGAAATATTCGTAATTTCGCGCCAATGGTGTGTTGGGGGGAAATGCGTTTGGCATTCCTGCACGTGCCTGTGTTTAATGTCTAACTCACGAAAGTTTCATTGTTGCATGCCTATAAGTTATTGTTCAGTGCTATACTGAGTAGAAGTTGTGCCCAACAGTTTGCGAGTTTCGAAATGGAAGAGTTAGAGGAGCGACGCTTCTGCATTTAATTCTGCGTGAAACTCAAGAAACCTTTACAGAGGCAAATAAAATGATCCAGGAAGCCTACGGTAATGAGTGCTTAAGTCGTACTCGGTGTTACCAATGGTTCATACGGTTTAAAAATGGCCGAACGGAAGTTAAAGATGACGCATTTCGACGGCTATTGACGACGATTATGTCAGGAACGTCAGCGAAGTTGTGCGTGCCAGTCGAAGACCGACTATCCGAGAGATTACAGAAGAGTCTAACATTTCAGTTGGATCATGTCATGAAATCCTGACACAGCATCTTGGAATGAGTAGTGCTGCCGCCAAGTTCGTCCCACGGCTCATGAGTCAAGAGCAGAAAGACCTTCACCTCGGAATCTGTAAAGAGTTTTTGGATCACACAAATGAGGAGGAGATGTTGCTTAAAAGAATCGTAACTGATGATGAGACATGTGTCTACTGTTATGACGTTGAGACCAAGGTTGAGTCTTCACAATGAGTCAGAAAAGGTTCTCAAAGACAAAAAAAAAAAAACTCGTCAGGTCAGGTCAAATGTCAAAGCCATGCTGGTAATCTTCTTTTGAAGGATTAGTTCATCACGAATTCGTGCCATAGGGACAAATTTTAATGGATGATACTATCGGGACGTGTTGCCACGCCTTCGAGAAAATGTGATAAGGAAACGGTCTGAAATGTGACGAGACCATGGCCCTTGAATGACGACAACGCACCCACACATTCATCCCTGTTGGTGCGTGATTACTGCACCACTAAAAAAGAAATCACTGTGCTGTCTCATCCTCCGTACTCTTCAGAGTGGTCCTTGCCGACTTTTTTATTTCCAGAGTTGAAAACCCCGTTGAAAGGAAGAAGATTTGCAGAGACAGTCGAGATAGAAAATTCACTGACGGTGCTTCGCGCATTCTAGCAAGAGGCGTACCAAGACTGCTTCTGTAAATGGAAACGGCGCTGTCAGGCGTGTATCAATTGTGGAGGACAGTATTTCGAAGAAGACCGTGCACAATAAGCAAAGGTAAGCGCAGAAAAGTTTTGTGGATAAAGTTCCGTAATTTTTGGAACAAATCTCGTATATTGTGTCTTGAATAAAAGTGGCAACTTCTATTAATACTGTCATTTGTAGTTACACAGCCACCTTGCAGAAACTGACATTATTTTGGTGTGTAATTCAGCACTTTGTGACTGCCATCACAACGAGACGGCGACGAGAGTAATTGATAATGAGTGATAATTTGCATTACAATTATGGATACTTCTCGTAGTTAATCTTTTTTAAAAGTTTTCTCAGTGCAATATTTTGGTGTTTCTACCACTTCTTTGACTCTATTCTAATCGGGCACATTTATGTTTTAGTATGGCAACTCCAGGCTTGGATAGTTGACGCAGTTGCTGATCTTGTTGCATAATATAGGAAGGACACAGAAGATGATCCTGGATGCTAACTCAGTCGCAGCATTAAAAATGCACTCAAGAATGTTTCTAAGATTTGACGAAGATCTGTGGTGGAATCACGTTGTCAGGATGGAATAACAATTTGTGGCCCACGTAATCAAACATGACACGCAACAGAAAGCCTTTTTACTTATATACTCTGGTGCAGACGCATGTAACTTTCTTAATAAGCTTAACCTAGAGGCCGATCCTAGTTAATTAACATATATTCAGTTGAAAGAAAAGCTAACAGATTACTAGTATTGGCTGCTAGACATAAACATTTCTGCTGTCGTAATATAAGCGGACAAATTTCCCGTGAGCGTATAGTCCAATTATAGGGATTGATGTTCCAGTGTGTCGGTGACAAGCCTAAGTAATCGTATATGGTTTCATTGGCACGGGACACGATTCTAGTAGATTCAATAGACGAGTGTCAAAAAAATAATTTATTGAAGTCGAAAAATTCCCCGTTGGATACTTGTTTATCAGTGATTCACGCTTTTGAACAAACAATTACTTCGTTCGCGACATTGCAGCATCCGAGTCCATAAGCCTAAGCCCATCCCAGTTCACATGATGGGCCGGATGCAGCCACCTGTTCTCATGGCACGACAGGAGAACAAGTTCCATCTAAGTACGCTCCTGCCTTAATTGTTTTATAACTCAACAGCGTGAGAACTACTTTTACCAAAGGAAACTGTAGTTATTGGCATGAAAAAGGACACAAAGTCGAATTGTGTAATTCAGATGAAAGTGAACGGCAAACATCTCACTGATGACTGTTTGGACAGGGAGCATGATTTGCCAAGTTTGTTTTCTGACAACTTTCAGGCCAATACAGTTTTACCATGTTCCAGAAAAACTTTAAATTTAGTTATGACAGTCAGTGGGAATCTTGTCACTTTTCAGACTGATACAGGTTCATCGACAATGATTGTCAGTTTGTAAACTCATCGAAAATTTGGCTCATCATAGCTCAGACCATTCCACAGCAACTTGGCCAGTTACCGTAACGATTGTAAAGCAGTCTGTAGTCAATTATATTCAAGTGCACGGTATAAGGATACCAGGGTCCAAGCAAATTTGTTACCATTCAAATCACAGGACGCTAATAACTGATTTGGTCTTGACCTATTGCCGACTTTGGTGTAAGTGCACAACACATCCAGTCAGGGGTGGGATAAAGTACTCCATGGTCACCTTACGGAACTTTCAAGCAGCACACCTCGAGATGGTCAGTGTCCATTTGGAAAGGTCAATGGTCGACCTCAGAAGACTCTACTGTTACTCGACAATGGTGATACACCAACTACATAAGTTCAGACTGCATGTCAAAGTGTTTCTCTCTTTATGTCACCAGGGAAAGAGCAACGGGTGTCAGTTCGAATTATAGTTCGCTAGGTCGCTCCATATTCGAAATTCAGATGGAGAATCAGACCTGTTTCAGGAAGTGCCTCAGGCATGACGTCCACGGTGAGGATTGGTTTTGTGCGACGGAAATGCTGCCATGTTTTCTTATTCATATCCACTCTGCTGGGTCTCCGTTTGGGCCAGTTACAGTACCCATAGAGAGTCTTCTAGACCTGTAAACGGCAGCTACGTGGACAGGGATGGGACCAGAAATTTCAACACTGTCCCAATGGAAGTTGACATTGCCGATCCCGAGACGCCAGTGCCGATCACCGTTGAAGGCTATTCTCAATGACATCGATATAGTTCTGTCATCTCTACCCTGAGGGAGAAATGGTTGCTGTATTGTGGGTACTGCAATGTCTGCCGCGATGCCTACTCACCAGATGTCAACATCAAAATAACAACACTTACTGTTGTGTACATAGTTCCACGTGGTCAGCGCGTACACAACTTTCCCACTAGAGCGCGCCCCACTAAGCACATCAGCGCAGGCGCAGCGCTCGTCCGTCTCTGCACTACCAGATGGCGCTGCTATAGAGACGGACCAAATTCTGCTTCCGCCGATCGGCGTATTAATATGTAATGCAGTCAATGAGATTGCTGCTAACGTAGAACCTTTTCTCTTCGCGGATCACACTCGTGCAGTGATACATGAACGCGAGAGGTATTAAAACGTGTGCACAGACCTCCGATTAGTCAGTCTGCATTTGTCTGCACCAGTCTGTAGTCAAGTTTCAGTCTGCACCTAATAAGATTACCATATTCCTGTACATAGCCATGAAGATAAATGAATAGGCACTTTGTCAAGTATCAGAGATATGTGAGAATAAGATTAACGTATCAAGACCAAAGGAACTTCAGATTGTCAATTGTAAACAGCATCCAGCATCAAGTTACGTAATGTCTATGCTTTTTATTATTTTAATAAATGTGTGTGAAAATTAATCAAGTTCTGTTTAAAGTTGGTCACCATCAATCTGCTACTCTAAGGATGCAAGTGGCATTTCTATCGTCTGACCTAACGGCAGAAGATAAACACGCCACAATAAGACCACGAGACATATTGCTGATACTCGCCTACTTCATTAGAGCGATGAGTCAAATAATCGGATGGTGTGTGTACCGGTCTTACAGTATGCATACCACACTTACTTAAACCAGTCATATAGAAGTGTCATTTTGCACGTCTGGTATTTAGGAGACCCCCCCTCCCCCAAGCCAACTAGTTCTATTTATGGAGCCGTTTCAATTGTGACTCCACTGATATGAAATGACCAATAGTTACCTCCGAGCTTTACACGAATTGCCTAGCCTCGGTCATTGAGTAATCTTCGAACAACGATCCAGATTGCTGCTCTGGTTTACAAATATTTATCGACAGAACTATACCCATCAGGCTGGCTAGCCGGTATTGGACTTAAGGCAGGTGTGTGTAACGTATCCAGTTTGGACTTTGCTTCTAAGTGATCTGTAATAAACGTGTGAGTTTTATTTACAGACTCCTCGTACAACTCGAAATGTATACATTACGTCTTAAACAAAAGTGGTGACTTTTATTAATACTGTTATTTGTAATTACACTGCCACCTTCGAGAAACTGACATTTTTCCAGAAGAAAACTATTACTGAATATCCTCCTACACTCTTTTAACGATGGTAGCCTTTATCATGAAGCATATTTTATGGCATTCAAGTATTATGATTACAATGATGATAATCATGATTAAGAAATAGACAAACAGAATCTGGGTTGCATTCACACATGGTTAGCTATATCAACACTTTCACAGCAGAATCATGATTATTAAGAGTACTGTAGCTACCATCTACTAGGCGCACACTTCAAGAGTCCAACGCTAGTCGGTACTACAGTCATGACGCTGTAGTCTCAGAATCCAAGATGGCGCTAGCGGGAAACTGAAAAATGCAAGATGGTGTAATTGAGCTGTTCTAGTGGGAAATTTAAAAGATTTTAAAAATTCCTGTATGGCGCAACTGGCTCACTTGAGGTAGTGATCATTATGTTGCCATGTTGAAAAGTATCTGAACGATCTGAATTTTTTGCACTATTCGACATAAAAGTTTTCTGAGTATCGCACCAAGTTATAATGTAAAAAGAAAAGAACTATGCTGGAGAAACCAACATTTCGGCCATCTCTAACGGTCTTAGGACGACAAGAGAGGCAGTGTGGTACTGGGCTACTTGACTCATACGTCTCTCGCAGTTGACTCACGTATTGTGTGCAGCTGATCGTCTCGGGTCAGACGCCTACGTCGATCTTCACAAACTCTTCTTCTTTGAAGACTCTAGCTGTTTAAGGGAATATCAAAATAGACTTCTTTTCTACTCTTGAAATGTTTCTGTACTCTCAGAATACTTCAGTTCTACTCCGTTATATTTTCATCTCCCCAATAAAACAACTTCAAGGTTTCCACAAAAGTTCAACTCTCGCGAGTCATCCCCGTCTTGGACGATTAGAAACTAACAAATACAATTATATGTTTGGTTTAATAACCACTATAAAACCAGTTCTTGCTTCTCGCAAGTCAAACACCAGAAAGTCAAATATAAAAGTCTTTAGTTTAGTACATAATTAATTTGTCCACAACAATACAGTAGTTACACCATCAAGGAATAGAGCGTGCTTGCTCTTTGTACTGGACATACAGCTCCTCAGGCGCCCGCTGCAAACACTTGTCCGCGCCGATCGACCATCACTATTGCCGTATTCTCCTGATACACGTCCATCCTGCACACACAGAAACCGGCGGCGAGGTAGACCCATCTCCACTCTCGCACCCTCTTACTTAAAATATCGGTTGTTCGAGACGGAGGAAAGCCGAGTGTCAGATTCTCGGAATATGACACAGCTTGGGTTGCAGATTGATACAATTTGGCAGTAGTTTTATACACTTCTGGGGCAAGATTATACACTTTTAGAGCCCGTTGAGACAGTTTGAGGGGTAATTCGATTCACTTTTGCTGACATCATTCATTGGAGTCACCATCGTTCTGCATCGACCACACTGACCACTGACCATTGACCACCATTGTCCATTGAACCTCATTGCCCACTGCCCATCATTGACTACCGACTATTCTGCACTCCACTGAATATCATTTCCTTTAAACAATGACCTATTTCCTTGACGGCGGGGGAGGAGAGGTATATGCCTAGCGGTAGATGCGTGGGAGGAGGATCGTGCACATTACATGGAATGGTGGACATGACCAGTATTGCCTGAAGAGATTACTTTGTATGGGAGAGGTTACATATTTAAGGAGTACATTACTGAAACGTGGGACTTAGGGAAAGCAGGGAAGGTGTGGACGGGGCCTAATGAGTTACCGTTGGTTGCACAGAAAACACATGCACTTTATTAAAAAAAACTCTCAACAATCATTTTAAAAAAATTAACTAAACTAGCGGCTGAAAGCCTTATTAGAAGTATTGAAAGTTATTGTCGGCTGAAGGCCTGATTAAGAAGGTTGAAAATTATTCGTGGGCTGAAGGCCAAAAGCAGTTTCAGAATACACAAGGGCTGAAGGCCTGTATTACAAATAAGGTGGACAATTACACTTTAAAAATACTAAAACCCTTCCTAATAATCTTAATAACTTGTAACAAGCTATAGTGACGGCTGAAGGCCTCAATAAAAACAGGACTTAAAATTATTTGACCGCTGAAGGCCACAAGCAGTGTTACAAACAATTAAAGGCATAAATCCGGAATTACAAGAGGGGAAGGCAATAACATGTTAAAACATTAGGGTAAATTTTAAACCATTATGACAACTAGTTCAAATAATACGGAGTGATCCACAGACAGTGCTCCTTGGATCGATCTGAGGAAGGTGACTACAGCTCTGTAAGCGGTGAGCTGGCAGTCAAGAGTTGAACTCACTGAACAGGATGGCAATTCACACTAGGCGTAACTTAAGCGCCGACCGACCGACTAACCAATTCACCTAACGTCCGATCGCGGGTACAACGATGGAATATTTTTAAGCAAGGGCGAAGAGATGGACAGCACCACCTCTTCACAAACACACCTAAGGGTGACGGAAACACTAGAACCAAGGTAGAACGCCCAAAAACATATGCACAGTACAATTCAAGAGGCCGTGTCAGACAGCATCAACACGACGAGGGAAGGTACACTGCCGGAATAGTACGCTAACCTCCAGGGCAGGTAACTGGGGCGTTAGCGGCCACAAGGCAGAAAAAACCGCTGGTTGCACTTCACTAATAAGAATAATACTAAATCCAAACTAACACCAAGGAGTAGAAGGCAGCTAATAGCTTCCGCCAACAGACAGACTTCACTTGTTGCGGTTGGTCTCACCGACCCTGGGAGCAGCAACAAGCAAACAGCGAGATCTCAAACAGTGAAAGTTTCAGTACTGAACACGGTTCACTCAACTTCAAACGTCCTGTGTTCGGCCGTCGGCTACAGCCCCTTGGTCAGACAGTGTCTGCACGCCGCTAACGGTCCGGGCCTGCCCTAGCGCTGCGGAGCTACTCGCTGCTCCGTCCGAAGCCGAACTACCGACACCAGAACGCAGACAGCATTTTTTTTTTACTTTATTGTTATTTTAAAACCTGTACAACAGGCAGGCTGTCAACAGCACACTACGCTGCTCTTCAGCCATAGAATATACAAGGAGCAAAAACAGTGAGAAGACCCATAAGTTACACAAAAAAATGGCTCTGAGCACTATGGGACTCAACTGCTGAGGTCATTAGTCCCCTAGAACTTAGAACTAGTTAAACCTAACTAACCTAAGGATATCACAAACATCCATGCCCGAGGCAGGATTCGAACCTGCGACCGTAGCGGTCTTGCGGTTCCAGACTGCAGCGCCTTTAACCGCACGGCCACTCCGGCCGGCATAAGTTACACAACGGTGGGCAATAAAACAGGAGACACATAGAGACAAACACGGAGCCGTTCACACTCGTCGATTATCCACACTGCTAACTGATGAGACGACGCACAAACACTGAAGATGACGATGGCACTGGTGAACGATGGAGTGTGACGGTGAACACTGAACACTAAACACGACGGCACACACGAAACACTGATGGCGGTGATCTCCGGCGCGCGAATGTCCACTTAGCGTGTGCGAGTCCGGGGACCTGCCAAGAGGGGAACAGGGGTGAGGTGGGGGAGAGGGGAGAAAAAGGATGCCAATGGCTGAGGAGACGGGGGCAGGAGGAGAGGGACAGGGGAGGGGAGGCCCGGGGGAGGAGGGGGGAGAAAAGGAGGAGGGAGGGAAAAGGGAGAGAAGGGAGGGAGGGTGCCCAGAGAAGCAAGCACAGTAGGAGGGCGGGAGGATCAAAGTTGGTAGGAGGGGTAGATGGAGGGGAGGAGGGCATCATCAGGGAGGGGGAGCTGGCGGAAGCCACCTTGGGAGAGGCTAAGGAGGGTGGAGAGATGGAGACCGGGTGGGACGTGCGAATACAGGTGCGGCAGCGGGCGGGGGTGAGAGAGGATCGGGGAGCCGAGCGGGTGAGGAGGATCGAGTTTGCGGGAGGTGTACAGGAGCCGTATCCTTTCAAGGAAAAGGAGGAGGTGGGGGAAGGGGATGAGATCGTACAGGAGCCGCGTGGGGGAGAGGAGACGGATGCGATAGGCGAGGCGGAGAGCATGACGTTCAAGGACTTGGAGGGATTTATAAAAGGTAGGGGGGGGGGGGGCGGAGATCCAAGCCAGATGGGCATAACAAAAGATAGGGCGGATGAGGGACTTATAGGTGTGGAGGATGGTGGAGGGGTCCAGACCCCACGTACGGCCAGAGAGGAGCTTGAGGAGACTGAGTCGGGAGCATGCCTTGGCTTGGATTGTCCGGAGGTGGGGAGTCCAGGAGAGGCGACGGTCGAGGGTGACGCCAAGGTACGTAAGGGTGGGAGTGAGGGCGATAGGACGGCCGTAGATGGTGGGATAGAAATCAAGGAGGTGGAAGGAAGGGGTGGTTTTGCCTGCAATGATCGCCTGGGTTTTGGAGGGATGACAGCATTTAAATAACTGCCCATTAAAAACCACAAAAGATACACATGAATCCGCGAAGACAATTCCACAATGTCTCAAACGATACTAAAACCAGACACTGTGAAGCAACACGAACGAAATATAATTATGATTCCTGTTGCTCTAACTTTGTTCTTTTGAATTAATATGTCCCGTAATGTTTCACCATGTCTGAGCCGACGAAGGAAATGTCTGTAACCGACCTTGTACAGTTTCAGGCGAAGCATATTCAAGCCTACTGCTCAGTGTCAGCCAATTGACGTCATCCCTAAGTAAACAGCAGCGCCACTGCTGGTAGCTATTCCAAAATTTCCCCACATCACAACTAGGATGAAGAATGGTCGGACTATAGGACGAAACTGGAGGCCCATTTTGCAGCCTACAAAATAACAGGTGTGGAGTGCAATGCTTACATTCGATTCACCGTTGGTCCTGATGCCTGCCGCCTGTGTGTCAAGTTGTGTGCAGAAACTGTTCTCGAGAAAATGACGTATGACAATCTGGTTAAATTGTTAGAAGAACGTTCTGATAGTCAGATCCATGTAGCAAGTGCACGATTTTAAGTTTTTCATCTGAAGCAGCAGCAAACTCAGAGAACCAAACAGTGGATTGCAGACCTTAGACATATCACAAGAAATTGATAGTTTAAATGTTCTTGTCGAATTAACTATCCTCTTCAGTCCTGAGCATAAATTAAAAATGGAAATAAGCTTCTTTGTGGTAATTAATTTTTGTTAATGCTAGTTAATAATTAATAACCCTCAAAAAATGTTTTGAAGCCATAGTAAATTTTTTGTAGGTGGTATCATGTACGATACCTTGGGACTTAAGGAGGACAATTGTACACATAACTATGCAGTTTCATGTTGCTTTATTACAAAAAAATGTTATAAACATTACGCATGTTGTTCATATTTGCTGTAGTTTTCAGGATAGGTCAAACAACAAAAAAATGGCTCTGAGCACTATGGGAGGTCAAACAACAATTTTGCTACCAAACCTTCAACAGCTGTAAGCAAAAAATTCAAAATATTTAAACAAAAATTTTCTAAGTGAGCTGTCTACAGTAATACAATAATTATTTTAATAACACAGTTATTCTTATTCATTTTTATGTTTCCAGAACAATAGGCATCACTCTTGGTAATTCTAAACAAGCTTTCATGCGGTTTACATATTTGTGCTGATTTTAAATCAACGGTATACTCACAAACTAACATGGATTCTTTTCCTCTTCCATATCCACAGGAATTAATGGACAGGTTGGGACAGCGCAGGTACTTTTCAGTGACCGTTTTGCGTGAGGCATGTTTATAATTAATACTGGACTAGCCGACCAAGCAATACTTTATGATAAACACTCACCTAGATTCGTTCCAGTTTCAAAGACCACCATTTGGAAGTGCTTCAGCTTCTGCAATCCTTAAACGGTTCCTGGAGCAGGTAAACAAAAAGGTCCCTTCCAGCACAAATTATTTGGATGATATTGTAGTTCTGGGTTTTATGCCTACTGAACATTTAGCAAATTTAGACTGCTTGTTTCAAGTTCTTTCTGCAGCTGGCCTAACGTGGAACAAAGAAAAGTGTTCCCTCTTCCAGGAAGAGCGGCTTTACTTAGGTCACGTAATTAATGCACAGGGCACTGATCCTCCTACTTCACACTTAGCTGCTATTAGAGGTCTGCCGACGTCCTGTAACATTACGGAGTTCCAAACAATCATGGGGAAGCTCAAGTATTATATCAAATTTATTTGTAAAGCTGTGCAAATTGCTGCACTGTTCAACTGGCTGTGCAGGAAAAATGTTCAATTAAAGG
The DNA here is from genome assembly GCF_021461395.2 of Schistocerca americana. Taxonomy (NCBI): domain Eukaryota; kingdom Metazoa; phylum Arthropoda; class Insecta; order Orthoptera; family Acrididae; genus Schistocerca; species Schistocerca americana. Next base: position 370,078,581 of record NC_060123.1, on the reverse strand, counting down.
AGACTTTATTAAGTCGTCGTTGTTTCATTCATTTTGACCCAGCTAAGCCTATATATTAGCTGTGGATGCATCTTCTTATGGGACTGGAGCACTTTTTTGAGTGGCCATTTGCAGCTATCTTTCCACCAGACATAGCCAGCATTTTTCTCTGTAGTCAATATTGAGATTGACCCCCATCGCCACTGCTGCCGCTGACACCACTGGCGGCGGCGCCCTGCCATCTGCCTGAACCAATGTCCACGGAAAAGCCACTTCCGGAAGATCTTTGCCACTCCAGAAGATCACTTTGCTTCCACGTTGACCTCAGCGTCTGCGTGTCTGGAAGCGGACGTGAACTCTGCGGCTGTTTTTTTGGCTGGTGTTCCCAGTGGATATCGAGGTACGGGTAGCGATACAGCATCAGCCTTAGCTACCCTCCCTGCCTCCTCATCTCCATCCGCATTGAGTCCTTCAGCCCTACTCAACGACGCTGTGAGGTTTTGGGGGACAGGAATGTGGTTTTGTCCAAAGATCGCAGTGCCATACCAAAGTCGGAACTCGATCGATAGCACTGAAGTTAGCGATGTCTCGCTGCAATCTGCAATTCCGGATGGGAGGTGTTGGCAGAGCACACCTTCTCTCCCAGCTCTGCAGCACCGTTTCATGGACGTCGATACACAGCTAAGCAAAGGAAAGCTCTGCCTAATTCTTGACCTCTGATTTAGCAGAAATCATTGCCTATTTAGGACACAAAAGCTATTTATGTCTTAGAATGAACTATGTTTCGAGACAGTGTGATCTGTATACTTCGAATGAAGAGTTTAGTAAATTTGTGCCTGAAGTGAATCTTTAATCAGACTATTGTAATTTCGTCAGGCAATAACAACACACATGTAAGGGATACAGTGTTCTACATATGAAATAAGAAACGCGCGCGCGCGTGTGCGTGTGCGTGTGTGTTTGTGTGTGTGTGTGTGTGTGTGTGTGTACACAATACCAATACAGTACATGATTTTAAGCAAACAGCAATTTCTGTATTAACCCACACGTCTATGTGTGTGTATGTGTGTGTGTGTGTGTGTGTGTGTGTGTGTGGCAGAGAGAGAGAGAGAGATAGAGAGAGAGAGAGAGAGAGACGTTTCCGCCAGAGGCCGTAGTTTTCGAGGTATTCAAGAGAAAACGTGAGCCTCAAATGCACCCCCATTTCCACACTCAGCCCCACCAGTCAGGATTTCTGTTACGTTGTTCATAGCAATCCCTCCTACCACTGAACAAAAGTTTGCGACTGCGTGAATTATATCTCACATTAGACATTTTTGTCTTCATTGACCGGCCTTACTACGCCACCGGCTTAGCCGAGCACTAACAAATTGTAAAACTGACGGATATGTAAATTTTACCTAACATTTGTATGAATTTCAACAGCATAAGATAAACAGCTGACCTTCTGACTATGAAACTACTGTGCTTGTAAGGGTAAGTTTGGATTCAGCTCTCAACATAATTACTTTTAGCGCAACGTTTAAAAAGGTGTTTTTCGTTCATTACTCTTATGACTACGTTTAAATTAATAATGTTAACTACGTGGTCAACTATACTGGTGGCATAATAGTCTAGTCAATAGAGACCAAATAAAGGTCGAATATCGGCAACAGTACGTGTAGTGGGAAATTTTTTTGCACAGTGGTATGAACGAGTGCCATGAACAACATAATAGAAATCCTGATTGGTGAGGGATGAGTGTGGGGTCGAGGTGCGTTTGAAGGTCACGTTTGTAAGTTTTCGTGAATAACAAGACATGCTTTCCCTCCATCGAAAACGTATCCTAGTACAAAAACACCTACATTAAATTCCCTATAAATAGTCCCGCTAATTTTTTGTTTTTGAATAGTTTGCGTGTAGCAGCGAGAGAATAAGAGTGTGTGTAAGCTTGTCCATAATTTTGTTTGTTCACATTGTGTTGTATGTAAAATTTTCTGTTTGGTGGATTATGAAGTTAGATTAGCATGTTACAAAAAGTGCAGTTTGTGATACAACAAATTAAAGATCCCATTAAAACACTTCCTGCTCCCCCCCTCCCCTTCCCCTCCCCCCCCCCCCCCTAAAATAGTGCTTCGTAAGTCTTTGGCTACGCTGTGTGTTTACATCTCTTATTTTGGATCATGAAGGGTAGATTTTGGTATTATTTAGAAGTTGATTATGGAAAGGAAAGAAATGAAATTTAACCTGTAAATGTATTAGAGAGCCTTGCCGCCATAGTCACAGTTGGTAAGTGTTGCAGTCTTCCTTAAAAGTTCGTTTTTGTGCATAACCTAAAGTAGGCCAAGATCAAACGTTATAGTTTTCTACTGTTAGGCATGATTCATTACGTTATTCCCTCTCAAGACGCCATGTGAAGTGATACATTACTGACAAACATGTAAAAATGGCAGGTGTTCATAGTTCAATCTCTGCGCCGTGAGTACATTGCCTGAAGTAAGCCTGTGATCGAAACGCCAACATTCTTTACATTTTTTTACGTATTGCAGATAATTTAGAACTGGTACGAACTGCTGCGCCGATTAGCCGAGCGGTCTTGGCGCTGCAGTCATGGACTGTGCGGCTAGTGCTGGCGGAGGTTCGAGTCCTCCCTCGGGAATGGGTGTGTGTGTGTTTGTCCTTAGGATAATTTAGGTTAAGTAGTGTGTAAGCTTAGGGACTGATGACCTTGGCAGTTAAGTCCCATTAGATTTCACACACATCATCTGGTACGAACATTCTTCTGTGTGTGCAACCTTGTCCACCACTTTCTTTGCTCATGTTGGATGTCTACATTTCTCGAAGTGGCCGTGCGGTTAAAGGCGCTGCAGTCTGGAACCGCAAGACCGCTACGGTCGCAGGTTCGAATCCTGCCTCGGCATGGATGTTTGTGATGTCCTTAGGTTAGTTAGGTTTAACTAGTTCTAAGTTCTAGGGGACTAATGACCTCAGCAGTTGAGTCCCATAGTGCTCAGAGCCATTTTTTTGATGTCTACATTTCTCTTTTTAACATTACTGGTACATGTTAGTACTATTCAGTAGTTGTTTGTGGAAGGGAAAGGAAATACACGGTGAGGCAAATGAAAGTGGCCCGGCGAACAGAATTCCAGGGTACAAAGAAACACATCAGAGGAAAGGAAATACAGTACTTACCTGACTAAAGCAGACATTGAAAGTGACCACCATTCATCTCATAGTATTTTTGCGGACTGGTCAGGAAGTTGCTGAGGGTGGATCAAAGCAGGGCTGATGGAATTGCTGCAGTCTCATCCAAAATGTTCTGCTGCAGTTCTCGAAGGCTATGAGGGTTCTTACGATACACCTTATACCTGAGGGCTTCTCACACAGAGTAATCGCACACTGACAGGTCAGGTGACCTGGGTGGCCATCCAGGGCTGCGGACAGATTGACCTCTGCTAACTACTCTTGTCAGGCGTGAAGACTGGGTAAACGTGCTCAGACGGCTGTATGGACAGTTATATGTGGTTATATGCATATGTGGTTATATGCATGCACTCACGTCCAATCGCATCGACTTGTCCGAGCCATTACTATGTGCCCCATCCTTTACGATCAGTAAACTTTTCGAGGGCCTTGGCACCATAGTTCCAATTCGTAAATGTCGCAGTCTCTTTTGAAACATTTGTACATAACCTTATTTAGATCTAAAACATAAAGTGTCAGCCGCCTGCTTGGCGTGTTCTTTTTAATCACGCTTGTTTTGTATTGTAACAGAAGGTGGCCATTACAGAGAGAGGTGAAATTTATTTATAAGGCTGTGTAGATTTCACAGAAACATTTTTATGTGGTATAAGACAGAGAGATTTGACATTTACTGATGAGCCAGAACTAAGGGTGCTTACATATTTTTGACGTTGGAAATACTGTAAGTTCCACCCATTGCGTAATTTTTGGGGCTTTGTGTGCACATATCAGAGGATAGGTATAGAATTTGACAAACACATTTTTTTCGTATATTTAAGAGACAATAAAGATCATTCTGATACTCTGGAACATAGTGCACTAGTCATATTGTTGGAATACTTTTGATCATGGCGCAAAGAATTCAATCATTTGGGTACTCTTTAACACAGAACTATAATGACCACCAGTACAAATGAGTTAGTTTCACAACTCTGGATTTTTAAAATTCTGTTTTTGAATTTCGTGCTAGCGCAGCTGGGTTAGTTCCACCAGATCGCATCTTTGAATTTACTGCCAGTGCCATCTTTGATTCCGCCTACTATTGGTGCACGCTTGAACTGTGCACCATGTAGCTGGCAGCAATACTACTAGTAAGAAATGTTTTAGTTAATAGTAAAGTTTGTCAAATGCGACTCGTACGTGCAATAACTCGTGTCTATTTTAACGGTTAGTATCTTATTGTCAGCATTAGAGATACTAAACATACAGGGATGGTGCAGAGTTGGGGATTTCCTGTTTTTAGTCATTAAAACGTTGATTGTTTGGCGACTGCAAAAAAACAAATTTAATAATAGGCAACTCTTCCTTTTTTTTAGTGACGGGAAGAGCAGGACTGAAATAATTATTCGTATGAATGATTTAACTTATAGTGAAAAATATTACAAGACTGAACTGGCTTGAAGAAAACTGGAATTCATAACAACCCCCAGACCTCTGCAGAAGCGTCAACTTGACTCTCTTGGAGGCCATAGCAGATAGACTGAACGCAGCCTCGTGCAGTGTGTGGTCTCAGACGGAAATCGTCGATTTTAATGTGAGACTAGGTCCCATATTCGTTATTCCAATTTGTTTTATGAAAGCCGCAATTGTGTTGGTAGACTTTTAAGCGTTTTTATCTCATGGGCTATGTCTTATAACTCAATGATGAGAGTATTGTCTCTCGAAACGTGTTGTTGAGCTGCGTGTAGGACAAGAATACGGTTGAACGCTACCAATTAGTACTTACATTACAACCGTTGTGATTCTTGAAATTTTTCCGGTGTAAAGAGAGTTCCACGAAGTTTCGGGATTGCACACGAATAACGTGAACTTCTTGCTACGATACTTCGGCCGAAAAGACTGGAATCTACAGAATATCTTGCCAATCTGTCTAAGTCTAAGTTGGTCAGACAACGCGCTCAACACGTGAAACATGCGGTGGGCATGAGCACCACTCTCGCCTTTCGCAGCCCAGTAAATCAGCCACAGCCGAGCACTGTATCTCCATAGGACAGTCCATGCATTATTCTGCCACAGAAATCTTGGACTCGACGCGATCCTTATGGGATTCAGTTGTTAAGGAAACGTTGGAAACCCGTTTGGCGGAAAATCTTATTAATCGTGGGGGCGGCTTTCGACTGGATAATGTGTAGGACCCAGTGGTTTCAGAAAGAAAACGTCTTATGACTAATGACACGCATAACGATAGTTAATTTCATTAATTCGATATCTGAATTTCAACTCCGCGAGCCCGCATTCCGACAGAGATCGCACGAGCAATATCACAATTACGAATGCGCATGTGCGCCACAGATGCCACAATATTCGAAGAGGGCAGGAGAGTCGACAGGGGACGCTGATGCAGCGGCTGCCTTTACACATGCATCTACGAGCCAATTTTTGGTATAAAGTTAACGACATGACCCAGCAATCTGTAGTGCTAAATACTTATCTGAAGCCGGCCGGAATGACCGTGCGGTTCTAGGCGCTACAGTATGGAGCCGAGCGACCGCTTCGGTTGCAGGTTCGAATTCTGCCTCGGGCATGGATGTGTGTGATGTCATTAGGTTAGTTAGGTTTAATTAGTTCTAATTTCTAGGCCACTGATGACCTCAGAAATTAAGTCGCATAGTGCTCAGAGCCATTTGAACCAACTTATCTGAAGATAGCTGAATGGTTGTCAGCCGAAATATAATGGCAAGAAGTCGATGTTATCCGACTGCAATCTCGAAACCTCATCCAATAACAGCCGGTACCTCACATCCGTAACGGATGATATTAAAATGACTCTTTTTGTTATTTACATAGTAAGTTATGCGACATGCACTCAGTTCATAGTTACTAAATTTTGTGCACTGGTTACGACAAAAGAAAAAATCAAACATTTAGGTTAAGTGCGTACTAAACTATGTGTCGTCATACAGTCCAGTTTTTAAATAAAAATGTATTATCACTACATGATACTCGTTTTTATCTAGTTCAACTAAACTGTTTGCTGAAAAACAAACATACAGTTCATTTTCATAACATTTAAAAAAAAAACCTTAGCAGAATCAAACTTCTCAGAATTCAGGCCGTCGAATAATACGTCTCAATGCTTCGTAGAAAACTAAGTTATATCTACTGATTAAACTGTGGTAAGCGTAAAATATTTTTCCATTGAGAATCCTGCAGGGTTTAGAAAGAACGCACAAAATTTTTCTGTTGGTAAAGCGAAAGCTTTGTGAAGTACGAGGCAGAGTTAATTACGGGATAATTTTGCTGGCAGCATTGGGAGCGGGCCCACGGCCATAGCTGTTGCGCAGCGTCGACCGGCGATTCAAACTCGCCGTTTTGCGTATGCAGCGTTCAGCCTCTGCACCTCTGGCAACGACCACAGCCTCTGGTGATGAATCCTAATGGCACTGTGAGGCAGGGATCTGTGTGCTGCGGAGTTCCAAACGGCGCACCGCAGTACAGTTTTATGAGCGGTTCATTTTCCCTCTGGCTTTTATCCTTTTCCAGCTTTTTCAAGGAGTACGATGTATTGTGAAATGTTATTCTTTTGCAACGCTGTGATACATCGAGCGAACGTAAACCGAAGAACTAACAGTACTGAAATCATGACGAGTGCACACCTAACAATGCAGGAATCTCTCCCATTCTCTGTAAATCCTGTAGCATTATTGGTAGCGGAAGCCGGAAAATAACACTGCAAAAAAGAAGTAGAACCATTGGTTTTTCGCCATATTTAATACGACACTCTTGTTCCACGTTAAGATACCGCGGATGATCACTGTGACACCTTTCTACTCCAACATATGGTGATCACTGGAAAACCGAAACTTTATGACCACTGCTCACCACGGGACTGAATGACGCTTGGTATCATTGCTGGCAAGTGACGCAGTAAGGAGAATAGATAAACGGATCAGAGAGGAATGGGGAATCATTCTAGCAACGGCATAGGCCATAAATGGGGAAACGCATTGATGTAAGCGACCTTGGCAAAGGACAGATTTACTTTTTGGAGAAATTTCCGCCATTTGTCTCTAAATTACTGTTAATTTATTTCACACTTTATAGCCATTCTCTAGTGCATGTTCAAATGTTACAATGTATCTGACATGTCTACGTGAAACGTCATCGTCGAAAAAATTTGTTTCCTGTCTTATACACTGGGGTGACAGAAATCATGGGATACCTCCGAATATCGTGTGGCCCAACCCTTTTCCCGGCGTAGTGCAGTAACTTGACGTGGCGTGGCCTCGACAAGTCGTTGGAAGTCCCCTGCAGAAACACTGAACCACGCTACGTTTATAGCCGTCCATAACTGTGGAAGTGTAGCTGGTGCAGGATTTTGTGCACGAACTGTCCTCTCTCCTCTCGATTATGTGCCATAAATGTTCGATGGGATTCATGCTGGGCGATCTAGTTGGACAAACCATTAGCTCGAATTGTCCAGAATGTTCTTCAAACGAATCGCGAACAGTTGTGGCCTGATGACATCGTTGTTTGTGAACGTTATGTACGTGAAGGGCAGAAAATAATCTCCAAGTAGCCGAACATTCAGAGGAACAAATACATTCTCTGTAAACACAGCTCACGTCATTATGGAGCCGTCACCAGCTTGCACAGTACCTTCTTGATGACTTGGGTCCATGGCATCGCGGGGGCCTGCGTCACACTCGAACTCTACCATTAGATCTCCCTCTCTCTCTCGCTCTCTCTCTCGCTCTCTCTCTCTCTCTCTCTCTCGCTCTCTCTCTCTCTCTCTCGCTCTCTCTCTCTCTCTCTCTCTCTCTCTCTCTCTCTCTCTCTCTCTCTCGCTCTCTCTTGTTAGCTCTCTCTCTCTTTGAGTCGTCAGTTTTCTGGCTGGTTTGATATGGCCTCCCAAGAATTCCTTGCCTGTGCCAGTCCCTTCATCTCGGAGTAGTACTTACAACCTACATCCCCTACAGTTTTTACTCTCTGTAGTTCCCTCTAGAACTATGAAAGTTATTTCCTAATGTCTTAACAGATGTCGTACCATCCTGACCCTTCTTCTTGCCAGTGCTTTCCATGTATTCCTTTCCTTGTCGATTCTAAGAAGGACCTCCTCGTTTCTTACCCTGTCTTTCCACCTAATTTTAAAGATTCTTCTGTAGCACCACATATCAAATCCTTCGAATCTCTTCGTTCCGGTTTTCCCACAGTCCATGTTTCACTACCATACAATGCTGTGCTCCAAACGTACATTTTCCAACATTTCTTCCCCAAATTGAGACCTATTTTTGACGCTTCTCTTGTCCATGAATGCATTTTATGCCAGTACTAATCTGTTTTTGATTTCCTCCTTGCTCCGATCGTCGTGGTTTATGTTGTTGCTTAGACAGCAGAATTCTTTAACTTCATCTAGTTCGTGATCACCAGTCCTGATGTTAAGACCTCGTTATTCTCATTTCTGTTATTTCTCACTGCTTTCGTCTTTCTTCGGTTTAGTCTCAATCCATATTCTGTACTCATTAGATTCTGCATTCCATCCAATAGATCCTGTAATTCTTCTTCACTTTCACTGAGGATAGCAATGTCATCTGCGAATCTTATCATTGATATCCTTTCACCTTGAATTTTAATTCAATTCTTGAACTTTTCTATTATTTCCGTCATTGCTTCTTCAATGTAGTGATTGAAAATCAGGGGCGATAGACTACATCTCTGTACTTCCTTCTTGGTCTTCCACTCTTATTGTTCCCTCTTGACTCTTGTAGATATTGTGTATCACCCTATATATATCAGCCCCTGGTAGCTGAGTTGTCAGCGCGCAGCGCGATGGAATGTCGTACCTAACGGCCCGTGTTCGATTCCCGGCTGGGTCGGAGATTTTCTCCGCTCAGGGACTGTGTCTTGTGTTGCCCTTATCATCGTCATTTCATCTCCATCGACACGCAAGTCGCCGAAGTGGCGTCAACTCGAAAGACTTGCACCAGGCGAACGGTCTACCCGACGGGAGGCCCGAGCCACACGGCATTTCCATTATATATATTTTTTTAATAAAATTATAAACAGCCGACCAGTTGCAGTGGATAAAGAAATTCTTTACCTAGGTTTCGACAAATATAAATTTGTCTTCTTCAGAAGGTAGTAATTTTACATTAGTAAGGACTAAAGTACCATCGCCGTCCTTACTAATGTAAAATTGCTACCTTCTGAAGAACATACATGCAGTATGGCGGGTCGTGGCCCATCGAACATAAGCCGGTGTGAGGTGGAGGTTACACCATTAAGTTAAGTAACGGTTTGAACTTTGTACATATGTACTGTTTGCGTTTCCCCTTTTTTCGTTAATAAATCTATAGCCATGGTGTTCTTTTAATAATTGACAAAGGTCTTTTTAGGCACTTGTGGGTTTTATTGTTCTGAAGAAGGTGTAGTTATCTACGCCGAAACCTATTTGTTCTACTTAATTACCCGTTCAGTACCCTCAAATACTTCTTCTACTTTATTACTTTCGGCTTGCGACGTCGGCATGTATACCTCAACTTCATTGTTGGTGTTAGTTTGTTGTCGATTCTGATGAGAACATCCTCATCACTGAACCGTTCACAGTAGCTCATTCTCTGCCCTACCTTCCTATTCATAAAGAATCCTACTCCCGTTATACCGTTTCGTGCTGCTGTTGATATTGCCCTATACTCATCTGACCAGAAATCCTTGTATTCTTACCATTTCACTTCACTGAGCTTCACTATGTCTAGATTGAGCCTTAACATTTTGATTTACAAATTTTCTAGGTTCCCTACCACAGTCAAACTTCTGACATTCCACACCCCGACTCATAAAACATTATCCTTTCGTTGGTTATTGAATCATTTTCTCTTGGTTACCTCCCCTTGTCAATTTGCTCCCAGAGATCCGAATGGGGGATTGGTCCGAAATCTTTTACTAATGGAGAGATCATCATGACTGTTTTTCAGTTATAGGCCACATGTCCCGCGGTTAATGCAGAGGCTTCCATTGCCTTCTGCATCCTCATGCCGTTGATCATTGCTGATTTGTCCGCCTTTAGAGGCAGTTTCCCACTCTAAGGACAAGAGTGTTCCCTGAACCTCTGTCGGCTTCTCTTTCCTCTCCAATTGGCTGAATCAGGGTGTCTTCATATCCTAGAAGTCTTCGACCGCCGTTGCTGGTGATTTTTATTCAATATTTAATCGGTGGTGCGGTTCGAACACGAGAAGCTTTGATTACTAACCAAAGATGATGCTAACCCAAGTCCACGGATGTCGCCGCTCGTCTCACCCAAAATCGGGAAGGATGTGAGAAGGCCATAGTTTTCCACTTGACTAGGGTCCAACCGATAACGTTATGAGCACAGGAGAGGTGCGGCAGATAATGTCGCGGTGTTAGCAAAGGCATTCGTGTCAGTCATCTGCTGCCATAGCCCTTAACGCCAAATTTGTCGCACTGTCCAAACACATACATTTGTCATGCATCCCACACTGATTTCTGCAGTTATTTCACGCACTGCTGGCTGTCTTTTAACACCGACAGCTTTACGGAAACACCGTTGGTCTCGATCGTTAAGTGAAGGCCGTCGGCGGCTGCTTTGTCCGTTGTGAGAGATATTTGCCTGAAATTTGGTATCCTCAGCACACTCTTGAATCTCTGGATCTCAGAATATTGAATTCCCTAACGATTTCCGAAATGGAATGTGGCATGCGCCTAGCTCCAACTACCACTCTGAATTCAAAGTCTGTTAATCCACATCGTGCAACTATAATCATGTCAGAAATCCTTTCACCTGAATCACCAGAGTACAAATGGCAGCTCTACTAATGGACAGCCCTTTTATATCTTGTGTGTGCGGTACTACCACCATCTGTATTATGTGAATATCGCTCTCCTATGTCTTTTATATTTTTTACATATTTTGTGTGTGGTGGTGGTGCTGCAGTCTGATCAACTTCGTTGATTTTTACATCTATAGGAAATGGAAAGGGTAAAAATTTTCACTTTATTTATTTATTCTTCTGTCAGCTTTAGTTTGGGCACACAGAGGGGTCCTTTAACTTGCTGCTTTTGGTGTATTTTTGAAAACAGTGTGTAGAAGTGCTAAGGGACTTTATGTCCGTAAATTATGTAGAATTACATAGGGATAACATTTACGGGGGCTCAAATAATTTCGCCTTCGGTACTTTATATTTGTGGTTGCGTGAGGGTTCTACCGTACCTACTGTGGTGAGTTGTGGTGTACTGTCGCGTATCATGTCCAACTTGCGAAATAAGGTTCGTGCCTTCTCCTTGACATTGTCTGAGAGGTAAGATTCGCTTAAGGCTCGATGAATATCATGATTAAAGATCCACCATTGGGCTCCAGTGATCCATCGTAGGCATCTACTTTGTATAACCTGTAACTTCTGTTAGCTAGTGGCACACGTAGTACCCAGGAGGTCGATCCACACAAAATAGATGGTTCGACTGTGGTGTGGCGTGGTACAGCTGGAGTTTCGCGCGTTGGCTAAGTTACGAGCTCTTCAGAAATGGGAGGAGAGCTCCCAGCATTTGTCTTTTATCTCCTCAGCATTACTGTTCATTTTGCAGCGTCCGTCCCATCCGCCTGCGACATCGGCATACCGCATGACAGAACAGAAATGCCGGATGCCTTCATCACAGCGAGTGAAACCAAAGCAGATGTGTACGGTATGACCGAGGCCGCTGCTGAAGACGAAAATACAACCTTGTGTCTCAGCCACGGCCGCCAGGGCCCGCTACCCGAGCACAGCGGATCGACAGCAGCGTCAGAGGTCGCGATCAACAAGCGGACTATTTTGCTACGCCACTGTCGTGATGGAAAATAGTCCCAGAAGATCCATCCGCCAACCTGCATTATAAGCCGGCGCACCGCCGGCCAGAAGGCAGTTCGACACGCCGTCCGGACTTGTAGGGATCTGCCATCCCGGCCGCAACATCCACGTGTCTCGGCTGCTGGTAGTCGCAGATCGTCAGGAGTGGTAGCTTCGGACTGTGGCTCAAGAGCGTTGTGTAACGGTGGTCTAACCTCCATGGAGAGCTTTCTAGTAATGCTGTGCCGACCACTCTCCAGTAGTTTTGCTTCCGTCCTTTCTTTGGTGGACCTTCTCGAGCGATAGATTTGTGAGAAAAACATTTCATTTTGTTATTCGTCTGTTATAAGATCCGAAAGGGATCCATACTTTGCTTCTTGCTTAAATTGTGTTTTGTTCCGACTACTTGGGGGACATCAGCAATAGCTTCTTCCGAATAAAAAGAGATTGAGGAGTATCGTTCGCGTTTTGTCTCGGCAACCGTAGATACAACAGTGGTGACGTTTTCTTCGATATTCAGCGTTTTTTCAGTGGTTTTTCTCTGTGGCAGACAGTATGCCAGGCTTAGACGAATCTCCAGCGCGAGTCATAGCGCTGTTAAAACGCATGCAATAATCAAATGAGGACATTATCCAGTGATTACAGGTAATGTTGTCCCCACTCTCGGTGTTTCCGATCCAAGATAGGTCGCTCTAAGACTCTTCTGTGATAGGGTTCCGTGCCGCATCCCCCCCCCCCCCCCCAGCGTCTCCGAAGTTCGATAAAACCATTGAGCCATGGGAAAACTACGTGGCTCGTTTGGAACAACATTTCACTGTACATAATGTCACTAGTGACATACAACATCGCGCGTTTTTTTTTTTTTTTCCTATTGTCGGCCCTGGCATTTATCATCTATTGAAGCAACTACATCCAAACGAGGAGCCTCATACTCTCTCCTATGATTCACTAACATCTAGCCTGTTGGATTATACTGACTCGCAGATACACGTAGCAGCGACATGGTGCAAATTCTTCTGTTTACAAAGACTCCCAACACAGCAGTAGAGGGAATGGGTTGCTATTTTTCAAGTTCTTTCCTGTGACTGCCGGTTCTTCTGTGGGAACCCTCATTGCAAACAGTCATATGGTTTAGCACTCATTTGGGACATGATTCTTGTCCATGCCCCAGACGAATCTCTGCAAACGGATCTTTTGAAACTGAAAAATCCCTCCCTGGAAACTCGTTTATCGACTATTCGCGCACATGAACAATCAGTTCGGCTATCTGCCACACTCCAGTCATCGGCATATATTTTCGCTGCCCAAGCACCACGCAGCTACATATCGCAACAACAGTGTCAGCGCCAGGGACACTCCACAGACGCTGTGGCCGACCCCTCGGGTCAGGTCCCGCCTTCGGCCGCAAAAGCAACGTTTGCCCTCATGTAGTCAATGTTACGCATCAAGGACGAGATCGTCGTTTCTGGAGGGTGATCTGCTCAGCCTGTGGGACACAGGTTCATAAGACCGATCTCTGCCGGTCGTCAACATTGACGGTCGTGAACTACACTGCCTTAGATCCTTCAGAATCCGTGGGGCATGAGTCAGACCAAATTCCGCCAGTTTCGTTCGTACAGTCGGTTTCTCCGCATACGACAGCATAGGTATATGACACCCCTTTCATTTTTTAAATGGATGCGGGATCCTCAGCCACCATCGTTGGTGGGGACTCGCACTGCCAGCTGGGATCGCCGCCGCTTCGTCCATTCACAATATTACGTACAGCCTCGTCGTCAAATATGTGGTGTCTAGTGCGTCTAGGAAACATGCTTATTCGGTGCGCTAGACAAACATTCAAACAAATCGTGATAATGAGTTTACAAAAAGAAGAGATGCGATACCTAGCTTTGCAATTACACAGATGTGTCGCAAATTCGATTCCCGGCGGGGTCAGGGATTTTCTCTGCCTCGTGATGGCTGGGTGTTGTGTGCTGTCCTTAGGTTAGTTAGGTTTAAGTAGTTCTAAGTTCTAGGGGACTGATGACCATAGATGTTAAGTCCCATAGTGCTCAGAGCCATTTTTAGATGTGTCGCAAACAAAGGGCGACATACGAAATAATCTCAAGCCTGTGCTACATATAGAATACAAGCCAAGTGTGTAGTGTTTATAGTGTTTACGCTCTTATCCAAGTCGTTACTCTTGAAGCTGCTATTGAACTGGACCGTCACCACTCGGTCGCGGCGCTTGTGTCCTCTTCAAACAGGGGCCACTGCTGTCGCATTGTCGCCCTGGAGGGAGGTCTGATCAACGTGGGATTGGCTGAATTCTTCTCACCGCCATCTCTTCTCTATCGTTCCCAATTGGTGCGCCAGCACTTGACTTTACGCCGTAACATTCCTCCCCCTCAAAGCGACGGACCGTCGTCGTATATGGAGCGCGACGACTGTGGGGGAGGTAAGAACGTGGACGCCCTAATGGACTGGAAGCTGTGGCTGCAGGAGACGTCAGACTTCCGGTCGTATACCGCCATCCGGCCTTCGCTCTGGTGGAAACGTCCCCCAGAAACAGTCCACAAGGGTACGCGTCTACCTCCTGAGGCCCATAGCAGAATGTAGAAGGTGTCGGCGGGTCCAGCTTCATCGGTAGGACGAGATGAGGTGGAGGAGGCGAAGGCTCCGTCTCCATGCGGTCGTCCTGCAGTGTCGGGATGACACCTTCTGGCGCCTTCTGGCGCCTTCTGGCGCCTGCTGTCGCCGCTCTATCCTCGTGATCCGTGAATCTGGGAGAACTGTTACAGAAGGATCACCAAACACATGGCAGAGGCGAGTTTGTTTGTGATGTTGGCGCTGCAATCCGTCTGGGCCTGAAATGAGATACACGAATGCGCCACCGTCTACTGCCGCTAAAAACCCTGAAAAACACAATATCATGCGGTGCGAAACCATACATGCGGAGCGGACATATTTTCTGCAAATGCTTGACACTGTCATGTCATCTGTTCTATTTGGGTGTCCATACCCCGCCAAATACAGCGTCGATGAGCTAACTGTTTCGTACGAACAATCCCCCAGTGTACTCGGTGAAGTAACTGCAACACTTGTATTTGCAAACCTTCGGGGATCAACACAAGTGACTGTTCACTGTCATTTTGAACAAGAACTACACTTTGCTATACAGCGACGCTGTGCCGACGTGCAAAGTATCGGCGCACTACAAAGTTTTTTATGCTATGCAGTGGGCGAGGCCAAGATGTGCGAATATATTTTAGCAAAATATGCAAATCTCAATCAGCTTCCGTGGCCTTTGCAATTTTCCCTTAGTTAAGAGGAAGGGATTGAAGGAATTCAGAATTGTGAGCGTCGATGTGACAACTAGATGCAGTGTCAAAGGCTGTATCAGGGTCAATCGGAAGACGTGAAAGTGCATCCGCATTACAATGTTGAGCTGTCGGACGATACACAATCTCGTACTGGTATTGAGACAACAACAAAGCCCATCTTTGTAATTTTTGGGCAGTTCGTACAGGGACTGGCGTCATGGGATGAAACAAGGACTGTGATCCGTTACTAAGTAGAATTTTCTGTTATTAAAATAGTGGTGGAATTTGGTGAAACCATACACAATAGCCAATGCCTCTTTCTCTATTTGTGAATTACACTGAGCTTTGGACACGGAGCTTTGGACAACACATTTGATGCGAAAGCAATAGGCAATAGGCCTGTCCTTATCACCAAATCCGTGAGAAAGCACTGCACCGATTACTTAAGAAGAAGCGTCAACTTGCAACACTACTGGTTTGTCAGCATCAGAGTGAACCATCACTGAGCAATGCATTTTTAAGTTTTCGAAAAGATACTTGACACTCATCTGTCCAAACAAAGGGGACATTCTTGCGACGCGAGTGATACAATGGAACTGTGATTTGTGCAGCATTCGATATGAACCGAATGTTTATGACACGATCAAGATTACTGCAACTCAGGTTTTAAAAAAATCACCAGTGTCCAGTCTACACGTCAGTCCTGCATCAGGTAACACACAAAACAAAGCTCGTAAATTAGCAACGTGTTTTTAAGGTGTACGACCTCCGACGACAATATTGCCCAAATAGTTTTAACATTTTCGTAGTTGAGTAGTCAGCTGTTTCAAATACCATTGGAAAATGGCGGATGCGGAAGCACTGCCAAAAGGCAAACGAAAATATTTAAACAAGCCCAAATGAATGTTAACAACACACGCGTTTTGAGATTTTTCTTCTAGTGGTATAGGAAGATATGCGTCGCGCAAATCAGTTTTTGAAAAGTAGCGACCAGCGCCTAATCTGTTCATGAGATCCTCTGGGCGTGGCAATGAGTATGTATCAATCACAGTTTGTGGGTTGACTGTAGACTTGAAGTCAACACAGAGGCGAATGTGACCTGAAGGTTTGGGGTAGCAAAACCAGTGGACTTGCCCATTGACTAGCTCGTATGGGCGCTCCACTATCTTGCAATTCTTGAAGTTCAGCAGCCACCTTGTTCCGTAATGCAATGGGAACATTTCTGGCCCGGCAAAATTTCGGCTAAGCATTGTCTTTCATAGTAATATGTCCAACAAAATTGTTGGCCTTGCCTAAACCTTCAGAAAAGAGTTCATGGAATTGTTTCAGCAAGCGAGCTATACTGTCTACGGTGTTGAATGCAGTCACTGATTGTCCCGAATTTGAAAACCAAACAAATCAAACGAATCAAGGCCAAACATGTTCGCACAATCGCATGATTGTAGCACAGTGAAAGTCGCAGTTCTTGTATGCGAATCATACATGGCAGGCAAAGCACATTTTCTGAGAATGGGAATGTCTTGTGCATTATAAGCCGTCAGGTGCGTGCTAATTTTAGTCAGAAATGGGGAGCCTAACAGTTCATTTGTTTTACGATTCAGCAATGTAACAGGGGCACCTGTGTGCAAGTGAGGTTTCACACGTTTTCCACTAACAAGGGAACCTCCCCATCGCACCCCCCTCAGATTAAGTTATAAGTTGGAACAGTGGATAAGCCTTGAAAAACTGAACACAGTTCAATCGAGAAAACAGGAAGAAGTTGTGTGGGACTACGAAAAAAATAAGCAAAATGTACAAACTGAGTAGTCCTTGCGCAACATAGGCAACAACATGGAGGGCGAAAGTTCAGGAGCGCCGTGGTCCCGTGGTTAGCGTGAGCAGCTGCGGAACCAGAGGTCCTTGGTTCAAGCCCTCCCTCGAGTGAAAAATTTTCTTTCTTTATTTTCGCAAAGTTATGATCTGTCCGTTCGTTCATTGACGTCTCTGTTCACTGTAATAAGTTTAGTGTCTGTGTTTTGCGACCGCACCGCAAAACCGTGCGATTAGTAGACGAAAGGACGTGCCTCTCCAATGGGAACCGAAAACATTTGATCGCAAGGTCATAGGTCAACCGATTCCTCCACAGGAAAACACGTCTGATATATTCTATACGATACTGGTGACGGCATGTGCGTCATATGACAGTAATATGTTGTCGACCCACCTAACTTGTAGACTTGGCGAATGGGTAAAAAGATTCTTCTACCTTGCCCGATTTAGGTTTTCTTGTGGATGTGATTGTCACTCCCAAAAAAGTGATCGCATCGGACGGACAGACGGACAGATATAATCGTCTGAAAACAAAAAATTAAAATTTTCACTCGAGGGAAGACTTGAACCAAGGATCTCTCGTTTCACAGCTGCTCACGCTAACCACGGGACCACGGCGCTCCTACGTTCACACTCTCCTTGATATTGCTTATCTATCACTTTGTGTATTTTGCTTATTTTTTTCATAGTTCCACATAACTTCTTCCTGTTTTCTCGATTGATCTGTGTTCAGTTTTTCAAGGCCTATCCACTCTGCCAACTTATAACTAAATCTGAGGGGGGTGCGATGGGGAGGTTCCCTTGTAAGAAGCGAATGAACAAAAAGTTTGTTGGACTGGCGTAGCACTGAAGAAACTGTTAGGTTGCTAGTTTTGCCAATGCCTGCAGCAGGCTTTGAATACACTGCATTGATTACAAGGGCCATGTGACTAGATTTTTGTGAATAGGCAAAATTCTTACGTTTGTTCCATTGCAAACATACGGATTGTAACAGTGTGCTTGTCTAGATGGACAGTCTTGGCGTTTATGCCATGCATAGCACTGAGGACATGACTTAATTCTGTTTGCCTGTTTAGAGAGCTGTTTACACGATGTGGCGCATGCGAGATGTTGCTGCCTGCTGGGCCGGTCGTAAGGAAGGGACGACTCAACCCAACAAATTGGTGGCTGCTCAAATTTGTCAGCCACTACGGCTCCTGGATCATACTCATCTAGGATTTGCACTACTTGTGAAAGTGATGGACCTGACTGTGTCAAAACCTGACATCAGTTACACTGCATACGATCACATCAAGCAACATAACATCTGACTACAAAGCACCTCAAGCACATTTGAATTTGCATTTCCTCGTCATATCCGGAACCGCGCGACTGATACTGTCACAGGTTCGAATCCTGCTTCGGGCATGGATGTGTGTGATGTCCTTAGGTTAGTTAGGTTTAAGTAGTTCTAAGTTCTAGGGGACTGATGACCACAGATGTTAAGTCCCATAGTGCTCAGAGCCATTTGAACATCGTCATACCTCGCGAATCTGTTACCCAATCATGATAAGTTTGTTTTGGCCTTTTCTTGCAATGAAATAATTGGTACCTAGCTGCCGCCACATTCACTTGTTGGTCATAATAGTTAGTTAGCGAATCTACAACCTGATCATACGATAGATCACTCGGAGTGGCGTTAGGGAGCAATTTTTGAATGAGGCGAAAGACTGCACTTCCTACAGTTGACAAAAAGTAATGTAGTTTCACAGTACCTGATACTTTCTGAGCAATTACGTTGGATTCATACTGTTGCAACCACTCGAGCTTTTCCTCGTCTTTTTCGTTAAACAGGCGAAAAGGCGGTATGGCACTTGGAACTACAGTTTTTGTATTTGGCGCTGTGTTTGTCGCATGATTGGTTAGTAGCCGTTGTACCGTGTTTAGAAGAGTAGCTATCTGCTGTGTCTGAAACTGAAACATATGTGTTAGCTGCATTGCATCTATCGCTTGCAGTTGAGGCGCCTGAGAAGGGGGTGGGAGAGGTGCGTTACTCGTTTTGGAATAGTTAATTGCATTAAACAGAAAATACATGCAAGAAAAATAAGTACACAAACAAAGAAACTTTCTGCAACGCCCACCTGAAAACACTGAACAGAAAAACACTATAAGAGACGCTGTTAAAACATGAAAACACACCCCTGCAAAGAAAAGACAAGGCAGAATTAAGGCGCCAGTTAAACACAAAAGCCCACGACAAAATAAAATTGTGGCGGCCAGGCTCTGGGTTGTTGCTTTGGCATTTGTTCACCTACTCGTCGCGAAATATTGAGTCGAGCTTCGTCGTCAAAAATGTGGTGTCTAGGCAACCTATATACCCAGTTCGCTCGACAATCATTCAAACAAATCGTATTAATGAGTTTTATTCCAAAAAGAAAAGATAATGTGTATTGTGTATTGAACTGGGTACCTAGAAACGACGGAGAGGCTTCGTCCCGTCGTAGCCCTCAGTGGTTCACAACCCCACAACAGCCCACAGCAGTCCACCCAGCCCCACCTCCGCCTTACACCGAACCTCCAGTAGAGTAATTATGGTATATGTGTACGTGGAGACAGTGTTTGTGCAGCAATTCCCGACATAGCGTAACTGAACTGGAATAAGGGGAATCGCCTAGGCGGATGGAAAACCGCCTTAAAACCTTCCACAGGCTGGTCGGCACACCGGACCTCGACACTAATCTGCCGGGCGGATTCATACTGGGGACCAGCACACCTTCCCACTCGGGAAGCAGCTTGTTAGACTGTGCGGCTGACCAGGTGGGTAAGGATAAAGTACTTAGCTTTGCAATTACAAAGATGTGTCGCAAGCAAAGTGCAACATACGAAGTAATCCCAAGTCTGTGCTACATATAGAGTACAAGCGAAGTGTCTAGTGTTGACGCTGCTATCTACGTCGCTAGTCTTGAAGTTGCTATTGAACTGGGCCATCACCAATCGGTCACAGCGCTTATGTCCTCTTCACATAGAGGCCGCTGCTATCGCGTTGTCGTCCTGGAGGGAGGTCACGGCAGTATGAAATTGGCTGAAATCTTCTCAAAGACATCTCGTCTCTATCATTTCCGTCTGGCGTGCGGCGCTTGACTTTATGCCATAGCACACAACCCCTCTGAGAGTTACAACAACGACATCCAACTGCAGGGGTCGTTCTCCACATGGATCCAATACCTCACGCTGGATGTCACGGCATGAATTTTGGTCCTTACTGCCTCCAAGGCCACCAACTTATTAGGAATGGATCTCTTCCACTCCATGGACCTCGAGCTACATGATTCTGCAGCTGCTATCAAGATCGTGTCTTCAGACACTCAGCTGCAAGATCTTCTGTGCTCATTCTCAGATATCTTTTGTAACAATTCCCCAGGGGCTTCTGGATCCGAAACCCATATCGAACTGCGCCCTCGGTGCTTCTAAAGTTCCACAAAGCCTGTCCAGTACCATTCGCACTCCACGATAAGCTGCAGCTGGAGCTTTGTCGCCTGAAAGATGAAGGAGTCCTGATGCCAATGCACTAAAGACACTTGGCTTCACCCATCGTCTTTGTATAAAAGCCGAATGGGTATCTTCGAGTTTGTGGGGATTTTATAGCCACTGTCATTGCACTATGCGTTATTGACACTTACTCCTTACTAAAGGTTGAGGAAATTCTGTCAGAAATGGTGGGTGGAACAGAATTTGCTAAGATTATCTTCATGATGCTTACCTCCAGCTGCCTTTGGACGAGACATCAAAGTCCATCCCGGTCATCAATTTGCCTTTTAGGCTTTTTCGTTGCAACTACCTTCCATTCGGGGTCACCCCAGTCCTTTTTCAGTGCTATTTGGAGACACTGACCAAATATGTTTCTGGGATGGCGAACTATCTCAATGATATATTAGTCTCTGGCGTTACCACCCATGGACTGGGTACACTATGTACACTATTCAGCATTCTGTGGGATCCTCGCTTATGTTGCAAACAAGAACAAATGTCTCTTTTTTTGTGCCTCAGATAATCTACATTAGTCATGTCTTGAGTGCCATGGACATTCATCCAGTACCGCAGTATATCGAGGCTATACATCAGCTTTCATCGCCAAAGGCAACTTCAAAGCTCAAATTCATCCTTGGACAGCTAAATTACTATAGGCGTTTTATTCCCCACGCCGCAGCTCTGGATGAACCTCTTCACCATCTTCTTTGCAAAAATACTCTGTGGGAATGGTCTATGGCTCGTGATCATCTACATCTACATCTGCGATTCACATTTAAGTGCTTGGCAGAGGGTTCATCGAACCACACTCATACTATCTCTCTACCATTCCACTCCCGAACAGCGCGCGGGAAAAACAAACACCTAAACCTTTCTGTTCGAGCTCTGATTTCTCTTATTTTATTTTGATGATCATTCCTACCTATGTAGGTTGCGCTCAACAAAATATTTTCGCATTCGGAAGAGAAAATTGGTGACTGAAATTTCGTAAATAGATCTCGCCGCGACGAAAACCGTCTTTGCTTTAATGACTTCCATCCCAACTCGCGTATCATATCTGCCACACTCTCTCCCCTATTACGTGATAATACAAAACGAGCTGCCCTTTTTTGCGCCCTTTCGATGTCCTCCGTCAATCCCACCTGGTAAGGATCCCACAACGCGCAGCAATATTCTAATAGAGGACGAACGAGTGTAGTGTAAGCTGTCTCTTTAGTGGACTTGTTGCATCTTCTAAGTGTCCTGCCAATGAAACGCAACCTTTGGCTCGCCTTCCCCACAATATTATCTATGTGGTCTTTCCAACTGAAGTTGTTCGTAATTTTAACACCCAGGTACTTAGTTGAATTGACAGCCTTGAGAATTGTACTATTTATCGAGTAATCGAATTCCAACGGATTTCTTGTGGAACTCATGTGGATCACCTCACACTTTTCGTTATTTAGCTTCAACTGCCACCTGCCACACCATACAGCAATCTTTTCTAAATCGCTTTGCAACTGATACTGGTCTTCGGATGACCTTACTAGACGGTAAATTACAGCATCATCTGCGAACAACCTAAGAGAACTGCTCAGATTGTCACTCAGGTCATTTATATAGATCAGGAACAGCAGAGGTCCCAGGACACTTCCCTGGGGAACATCTGATATCACTTCAATTATACTCGATGATTTGCCGTCTATTACTACGAACTGCGACCTTCCTGACAGGAAATCACGAATCCAGTCGCACAACTGAGACGATACCCCATAGGCCCGCAGCTTTATTAAAAGTCGTTTTTGAGGAACGGTGTCAAAAGCTTTCCGGAAATCTAGAAATGCGGAATCAACTTGAGATCCCCTGTCGATAGCGGTCATTACTTCGTGCAAATAAAGAACTAGCTGCGTTGCACAAGAACGATGTTTTCTGAAACCATGCTGATTACTTATCAATAGATCGTTCCCTTCGAGGTGATTCATAATGTTTGAATACAGTATATGCTCCAAAACCCTACTGCAAACCGATGTCAGTGATATAGGTCTGTAGTTCGATGGATTACTCCTACTACCCTTCTTAAACACTGGTGAGATCTGCGCAATTTTCCAATCTGTAGGTACAGATCTATCGGTGAGCGAGCGGTTGTATATGATTGCTAAGTAGGGAGCTATTGTATCAGCGTAATCTGAAAGGAACCTAATCGGTATACAATCTGGACCTGAAGACTTGCCCGTATCAAGCGATTTCAGTTGCTTCGCAACCCCTAAGGTATCTACTCCTAAGAAACTCATGCTAGCAGCTGTTCGTGTTTCAAATTCTGGAATATTCCATTCGTCTTCCCTGGTGAAGGAATTTCGGAAAACTGCGTTCAATAACTCCGCTTTAGCGGCACAGTCGTCGCTAACAGTACCATCGGCACTGCGCAGCGAAGGTATTGACTGCGTCTTGCCGCTTGTGCACTTTACATACGACCAGAATTTCTTCGGATTTTCTACCAAATCTCGAGACAATGTTTCGTTGTGGAACCTATTAAAGGCATCTCGCATTGAAGTCCGTGCCAAATTTCGCGCGTCTGTAAATTGTAGCCAATCTTCGGGATTTCGCGTTCATCTGAAATTTGCATGCTTTTTCCGTTGCCTCTGCAACAGCGTTCGGACCTGTTTTGTGTACCATGTGGGATCAGTTCTACCTCTTACCAATTTATGGGGTATGAATCTGTCAATTGCCATCAGGAATTACAAAGTCTGAAATCAGTCCTTCTTAAGCCAGCTTGCTTTATCCCATATGACCCCTCTAAAACTTCTCACCTTGGCCGTGGATCATCGGACTGTGCACTCTGGACTATCTTGTCTCACGTTGTCAATGTGTCGAACATCTGATTGCCTTTGACTCCAAAACGCTCTCACCCATACAGCCCAACTATAGCCAAATCGAGAAGGATGCCTTAGCTATCATTTTTGGGTTTAAGAAGTTTCTTGACTTCATCTGTATCCGCCGCTTTACACTGTTCGTGGATCACAAGCCCTTGCTCTTCCTGTCTGGTGCCACTTCAGCCATCTCTTTGAGGACCTCACCACCTGCAGCACTGGGCATTATTCCTCCCAGAGAATACATACAACATTTAATACAGGGCCATGGCTCTACATGCCAATGCAGATTTGCTCTCTCGTCACCTGGTGGGAGCCAACACAAACTTCGATGCCGACCTATTTACGCATTTCCACTTGGGTAACACGGCATTACCACTGGACGCCAAGCTTGTCGCATGTCACATGGTCACATGGTCAATAATGCACCATGCTCAGCATGGATGGCAATAGGATCATCATCAGCTTATGTGACTGGAGGTACAAGCTTACTGGGACTGGTGCAATGACTTGGTCAGAGATGGTGTCCTCCTCACCTTGGGGGAAAATGAGTGCTGGTGGTTTGTGCTGTTGCCCTCCCTGCACCAGCAGGTGTTGGAGTTCTTGCATATCAGACATTGCGGTATTGTCCTCATGAAATGCCTCGCCTGCAAACATGTTTATTGGAGGGGGGTGGATGCCCTCAGTCACATGGCGCCATCGTATACCATGTGTCAAAGTTAACAATCGGCGATCCGGCACCGCCTGTTTCCTTGCCATCTGACTGCTTCCCTTTGGTTCAGCTCACACCTGGATGTCATAGGTTCTTGGTTCCTCGTGGCTCATCCTCCTGGATGCTGCCAGTGTATTGCCATATGTCTCCTGCACGTCCCCCACATCGGCCACAAGAACCATCAACACCCTCTCCTGCATCTTTCCAGTTGAGGGACTTCTGGAAACACTTGTTATCGACAACTTCTCTCAATTTAATCCTGTTGAATTCACTTCCTTCTGTGCTACCTCTGGCATCCAGCTGGTCCATACAGCACCATTTCATCCTGCTTCCAAGTGTTGGCAGAAAGACACAGACAGTGAAACTGCGTCACCAGCACAACCGGGACAACGCCCTCACAATTTTCCTTTCCACCTACCGGTCCACAATCCACGATGGGTTATACCCAGCGGAGAAACTTCATGACCGCCCTCATCGATCGCCCCAGTCCATCCTGTTCCCACCTTCATCCCACTCAGCTCAACAACATTCTAACCACCCACGTTTTTCGCCGCAGGATCCTGTTTAGGCGATGGTGTTCACCCTGAACCGCCCCTAGTGGGTCCTGGTGATGGCCGCCAAGCCCCTCGGTTGCGCCCTGGCGACCATTATCCTTGAAGACGGCACATTGTGCTAGAAGCACAGCAACCAGCTCCACCCCAGCGTGCTTGAGGGCCAGCTCCTATGCTGCCTCCTCTTCCACTGGACCTTTGGGGAAGATCGCTGTCTGCCTTGCAGTCCATTGCCGCTTCTATCGCTACAACCTGCAGTACACCCGGTGGATTCTCCGGCTTCTGCCGCTACGCGTATACAGGTGGATTCAGCTCCTGCTGCTGCCCCACAGTTATGGCCACCGACTGGTCTAGAGCCCGAGGTCGAGATAAGCCTTCGCCTCACCCCTGGTGGGTTGGGGGTGGAGGACTGCAGCGTCCGTCTCGTTGCCCTGCGACATCGGCGTTCCGCATGCCAGAACAGAGGTGCGGGACGCCTTCATCACAGCGAGTGAAACTAAAGCAGACGTTTACGATACAACCGAGGCCGCTGCTGGAGACGAAAATACGGTCTTGTGTCTCAGCCAGCGGCCGCCAGGGCCCGCTACCCGAGCTCCGCCGATCTAGTCGCGATCAGTAAGTCGACTATTTTCGTATGCTACTCACGTGATCGAAAATAGTCCCAGAAGGTCCATCCGCCAACCTGCATTATAAGCCGTCGCACCGCTGTCCAGAAGGCAGTTCGATACGCCGTCCGGAGTTGTAGGAATCTGCCATCCCGGCCGCAACATCCACTCGCCTCGTCCTCTGGTAGTCCCAGATCTCACGAATGGTAGCTTCGGACGGTAACTCAAGAGCGTCGTGTAACGGTGGTCTCGTCTCCCTGGAGAGCTCTGTAGTAATCCTTTGCCGACCACTCTCTAATAGTTTTGTTTCCGTCCTTTCTTTGGCGGACTTTCTCGAGCACGAGACTTGTGAGAAAACATTTTATTTTGTTATTCTTCTGTTATAAGATCCGAATTGGGATCCAAACTTTGCTTCTTGCTTGGACTGTGTTTTGTTTCGACTGCCTTGACGACTTTAACAATGTTCTTGTTTATAGTTTTTTTCCCATTAAAAACAGACTGAGGAATATCGTTCGCGTTCTGTCTCATAGCTTGTGAGCTGTGATTTCTGTTATTTTGTTACGACGATGATTTTTCCGAATGAAGGTGGGCGTAAATAAGTATTTTCGCAGCTTGAGGAGAAAGATGGTGGTTGATATTAGATAAGAAGGCTCTGCTGCAGCGAAAATCGCCTGTGTTTTAATGACTGCCACCCCAGTTCATGTTGTCACGGTTCGTGCGGCTCCCCACGTCGGCGGTTCGAGTCTTCCCTCGGTCATGGGTGTGTGTGTTGTCCATAGCGTAAGTTAGTTTAAGTTAGATTAAGTAGTGCGTAGGCTTAGGGACCGATGACCTCAGCAGTTTGGTCCCATAAGACCTTACCACAAACTTCCAAATGTCCCAATTCGTGTGTCATATCCGTGAGAGTCTCACCCTTGTTTTGCGGTAATACAAAAGAAGCTACCCTTTTTTAACTTTTTCGATATCCTCTATCAATCCTATTTGATGCGGATCCCACACCCCACAGCAATACTCCAGAAGATGGCGGACAAACGTAGTGTAAGCAGTCTTTTTAGTAGACCTGTAACATTTTCTAAGCGTTCTGCCAACAAATCAGCCTTTGGTTTGCTTTCACCAAAACATTTCTATGAACTGCTCCAGTTTAATCATTCCATGTAGGCTTTCATGGCCGGCGTCTTTATCAGTAAACTCTTCCGGGCTAAGTTGCCGTGGTCGATCTGTAGAACTTCTTCTCCCTGACGTTTCGTTCTCAACTACGGAGAACATCTTCCGAGGTGAGTCGACGACTGGCTGCTAGGAGCTGGGGCCGCCGCTTATATAGAGATCGTAGGGGGCGCCACCACACGTCACGTGGCGTCGATGTGCAGCTATCTATGGCTATCGTCTGTTCTCTCGATTGCAGGCAATCGATTGACAAGTGATTGATGCAACGTCGACCGCCATATCTTATCCAATTTCAATCCTTCTTCTTTACGATTAAACTTGTATTGATGTTTGTGGATTTCAATTGCCTCTCTATACATACGTGTATAATAGTGCGACGTCCTCGCTAGCACGCTTGTTTCACCAAATTTTATGTCGTGATCTCCATCCTTAAAAACATGTTCCGCTACTGCCGATTTGTCGATATGTCCCAAGCGACAGTTTCTTTTGTGCTCCGTCAACCGTGTATTGATGCTTCTTTTTGTAGTTCCTATGTAAACCCTGCCGCAACTACACGGAATTTTATATACCCCTGGGGTGGCTAGGGGGTGACGAGCATCTTTTGTTGATCTTAGGCATTCACTAATTTTCTTAGTAGGTCTAAAAATGGTCTCTACCTGAAACTTGGCTAGTACTTTTCCAATGCAGACAAGAATGTTATTATAGTTGCCGCTGACAAGGGAAATGTTACTGTTTTAATGAATACTGAGGATTATCACAAGAAGATCAGTGATCTCCTGGAAACCAGCACATACAAGAAGTTGAAAAAGGATCCCACAACGAATGTGCTGAATGCCACCAATCGTCTGATGAAACAGTCTTCAATTCCTACAGAAGTTAAAAAGTATCTTTGTGAAACGGAGGCTTATCCTCCGAGATTATATGGATTACCAAAGATACATAAACCTGATGTTCCTTTGAGACCAATAGTCAGCGCAATTGAAGCTCCTACCCAAGAACTAGCCAGACACCTTGCCTCTTTGTTACAACCTCACATAGGCAAAACTGAGAGTCATATTAAAAACTCTCTACACTTCATTGAGAAATTGAGGGAAATTACTGTCGGTCCTAATGACATACTTGTCAGTTTTGTTATAGTGTCTTTGTTCACGATGGTTCCAGTTGATGAAGCTCTCTCCCGTATAGCCAATATGTTCCCTACTGATATAGTAGCCTTGTTCCAACACTGTCTATCCTCAACCTATTTTCAGTACAATGGTGAATTTTATGAACAGATCGATGGGGTAGCCATGGGAAGCCCCCTAAGTCCCGCAATTGCGAATTTATTCATGGAATATTTTGAACATCAAGCATTGCAGTCGGCCAAAAAAAGCCCCTCGAAGTGGTATCGGTATGTGGATGATACCTTTGTAATATGGAATCATGAGGAAGAAGACTTGAATGATTTTCTGGTACACTTAAATAGCATCAACCCAAAGATTAAATTTACCATGGAAAGGAGAAGAATGGACAGCTTAACTTCTTGGATGTATCAGTTATCAAACGGGCGGATGGGACCTTAGGCCATAAGGTCTACAGGAAAGGTACACATACCGATCGCTACCTCCATAAGAACTCAAACCACCACCCTAGGCAAAAGAGGGGGGTCATAAAAACACTAGTGGATAGGGCCAATAATATTTGTGAACCAGGCTACTTACAAGAAGAACTAAATCATTTACGAATGGCCTTTGCGAAAAATGGTTATACGAAAAACGAGATTAATCGAGCACTTCACCCAAATAGAAAAATGCCTAAAAACAGGAGACAGCAACAACCATCAGCTGGAAAAGTATTTCTTCCGTTCATCCACAATATCACGGATCGCATTGGAAAAGTACTAGCCAAGTTTCAGGTAGAGACCATTTTTAGACCTACTAAGAAAATTAGTGAATGCCTAAGATCAACAAAAGATGCTCGTCACCCCCTAGCCACCCCAGGGGTATATAAAATTCCGTGTAGTTGCGGCAGGGTTTACATAGGAACTACAAAAAGAAGCATCAATACACGGTTGACGGAGCACAAAAGAAACTGTCGCTTGGGACATATCGACAAATCGGCAGTAGCGGAACATGTTTTTAAGGATGGAGATCACGACATAAAATTTGGTGAAACAAGCGTGCTAGCGAGGACGTCGCACTATTATACACGTATGTATAGAGAGGCAATTGAAATCCACAAACATCAATACAAGTTTAATCGTAAAGAAGAAGGATTGAAATTGGATAAGATATGGCGGTCGACGTTGCATCAATCACTTGTCAATCGATTGCCTGCAATCGAGAGAACAGACGATAGCCATAGATAGCTGCACATCGACGCCACGTGACGTGTGGTGGCGCCCCCTACGATCTCTATATAAGCGGCGGCCCCAGCTCCTAGCAGCCAGTCGTCGACTCACCTCGGAAGATGTTCTCCGTAGTTGAGAACGAAACGTCAGGGAGAAGAAGTTCTACAGATCGACCACGGCAACCTAGCCCGGAAGAGTTTACTGATAAATGCTCCAATTTAAGTTATTCGTAAATGTAATCTCAAAGTTCTTAGTTGAGTTTTACAACCCTTAGATTTCCATAAGCTACCGCGTTCATTCTGAAACACCTATAGCAAGTAATTTATTTGTTTTTCTGAAACTTCTCATAAAGGTGCTGGTCTAATGCAGCTCTTTTTCAGTAACAAAACTGTCTCACTGTTGAATTTATTATGATCAGAATACGTTTCACTGAAGTACGTAAACACATATGCTGAATAAAGTACAATAGTTCTCAGACCGACAACAGAATTGGGAACTGATTCACTTTACTCCATTGTAGATGCACAGTTGTACACAAGAGAGGCTTTCGGGTTGTCTTCGTTCGTGTTGTATTCTATTGAGACAGCGATCTTTTTTTTCTATTTTTTTAAGTCGTAATTTTGGCAAACAAACACAACAGAAAATAAATCATCCACCACCAGATATATTCGACTTTTTTCTCACAATCCCAGGATTCAGTTGTCTTAACTTTTTCATAATCTGTGTCCACTCGCTTGTCGCTAGCTTACTCCGGTGGCATAGGCAGGGACTGAAATTCTATGATTTCTGGCCGACCTTGAACCAGAGACAAATGCTGACACACAGCTACAGAGATCTACATAAAGTAATGTCATTACGTAATGACATAAATGCCCGTGCAGAGGAGGAAAAGAAACTGTAGGTCCGTTTAGTACCAGAAACAGCCGAGCAGGTAGACTGTCCAGCCTGCAGGGTCTGGGCAGAGGCCAGCAACGAGAACGTATGCGCACTGGAGGGCCTCGCCAGCCGGCCGGTCGATGGCCTCGTGATTGCTGCCGCCCTCTCCCAGGACCGGAAACTGCCAGCCCTTCATTTCCAATAAATGTCCGGAGGGGCCGAGCGGCTGGACCGCAATCTACATTCGGTATATGCGGCCAGAGCAGCGAAATCTCTCCGCCCTAAGGCTAAATACCTGCCGTACCTCCTGCCCCCAGTTCTTGCAGTAAGCGTCCAACGTCCCTTTGCTGTCGGGGCTTCACAGCAAAATATCACGCCCATATGAAATGATATTGACCGTTTATTTATTTTATCCTCCCGTAGTGTGAAGTGTCGCAGCTACTACTCGGTGCATCTGAAAAGTTCAGTGAATGGAAACGTGAACTAATAATTTGTACATGTTCCTGCGCTTGGAGGCATTTGTCCAGAATCACCACGTAGCATCGAAGACACTAAGATGAATCTCTTTGTTTTCCTGCCCCAAATGAAGAGTTCTTCTGTACTGCTTGAATGAAATTAGACAACTACATCTGCACTTTACATCTGCATCTGTATCTACATGATTACTCTGAAGTTCAGTATTAAGTGCCTGGCAGAGGGTTCCTGGAACCACCTTCGAGCTGCTTCTGTACCGTTGCGCTGTCGAACAGCGCCCGGAAAAAACGAACATTTAAGCCTTTACGTGTGAGCTATGATTTATTTTCTTGTATCATCGTGATCATTTCACCCTATGTAAGTGGGTGCTCACAAAAAATTTTCAGAATTGAGGAGAAAGTTGATGACTGAAATTTTATAGTAAGATCCTGCCGCAACGAAAAACGGCTTTGTTTTAATGATTGCTACTCCAGTTCGGGTATTATATTCGTGGTTCTCTCTTCCATATTTCCCGATAATACAAAACGAGCTTCCCTTCTTCGAAGTTTTTGATGACGTCTGTCAGTGCTATCTGATGCAGAGCCCATACCCCCAGCAATGATCCAGAAGTGGAGGTACATGCGTAGTGTAGGTTGTCTCTTTAGTAGAACTATTACATTATCTAAGTATTCTGCCAATAAAAAGCATTCTTTGGTTAGCTTTCCCCTCAACATTGTCTATGTGACCGTTCCAAGGTAAGTTATTCGTGACCGTAATCCATAAGTATTTGATTCAATTTAAATTCTTTAGATTTGTGTTTTACTGTGTAAACGAAATTTAGTGGATTTCTCTTAATACTCATGTACTACATGTAATATTTCGAGAGTATAAGTAACTCATTTCTTCAAGTTTGGAGTACTTTTGTAGACTCCGTTGCCGGACATTTGCGCTCCTTTCTTTTATTCGTGCTGGTTCATATGTCATTCATCCGGCAGCATGTTACGCATCGTATCACACGATAAAAAAAAAGTGAAAAGACGTACACAGTAGTTGAAACAGAAGTTCTCCGCGGAAATACTCTGTTATCCTAAATATCGACATATGGTGAATGATGAATGATGAATCTTAAAGGTATTTATTTTTTCTAGATGAGGATAATGTTAGTAGTCGATGCTAAATTGAGGTTTCATACTAAGCTTCTTGCACTTAGCGGTCTTCTGTTCCGCAATATTTGCTTAACCAATTTGTTTCAGTGTCTTAACTGCTTTGCTAAACATTTGATGGGTGTTGTTAGGTCCTGCTTAGCACTCCTTACGAGAGTAACGGTAGCAGATTGGTCTGTACTTATCTAACCCTTTTACAATGAGTTCGAACGCACTGACACACGAAAGTGGTGATGTTGCAGTCTTGCTGACTGAGTAACTGTGTCGTAATATTTGCGCTTAGCGGCTGGCTCATGTTAATACTACCGAGTGCTTGAGCAATGCCGTTCAGTTCGGATTTAGAAAATATCATCTCCCGTTCCCTTACTTTCTTGATCCATAATACTTCCCTCCACTTTACTAAAAGTCGTACCGAATTTTACTCTTTCTTAGACTACCAGTGAAATATCTTACGTATTTACATTTGCTCTGAATCGTCGATTCTTTTAACCCCAAAAAACTTATCCTGGTTTAATATTATCTTCCTAGTTCGCTTCTTCATACATCACACCCTCTAAAATCTCTTATTTGGTGGTATGAATCCAGTGCACAGAAATTTCGTGAACAGTTACTTCTTTTGCATGAGTGGTTTTCTTTTTTAGACAAAAATAAACTGTACAAATAAATGCTAGTATCCCAATAACAATCCTGATTGATGCATTGATCATAACGATACTCTGACTATGTTTCTCTTGATATTTTCCTACATGACGTAACATTTTCTCTACTGACATTTTTCCTTTCTCTGAAATGAATAATTCATCTATTGCCTGTAGTAAAGTGGGACCCTAGTTATAAAGATTAGGTTTTGTGTGGATAACACACTTACACTATGTGATAAAAAGTATCCGGACACCTGGCTGAAAATGACTTACAAGTTCGTGGTGTCCTCCATCGGCAATGCTGGAGTTCAATATGGTGTTGGCACACCCTTAGAGTCCGCAGCTCGTGGTCGTGCGGTAGCGTTCTCGCTTCCCACGCCCGGGTTCCCTGGTTCGATTCCCGGCGGGGTCAGGGATTTTCTCTGCCTCGTGATGACTGGGTGTTGTGTGATGTCCTTAGGTTAGTTAGGTTTAAGTAGTGCCAAGTTCTAGGGGATTGATGACCCATAGTGCTCAGAGCCATTAGCACACCCTTAGACTTGATGACAACTTCCACTCTCGCAGGCATATGTTGAATCAGGTGCTGAAAGATTTCTTGGGGAATGACAGCCCATTCTTCACGGAGTGCTGCACTGAGGAAAGGTATCGATGTTGGTAGGGAAGGCCTGGCACGAAGTCGGCGTCCCAAAACATCCCAAAAGTGTTTTGTAGGATTCAGGCCAGTCCATTACAGGGATGTTATTGCCGTCTAACCACTCCGCCACAGGCCGGCCATAATGAACAGGTTCTCGATTGTGTTGAAAGATGCAATCGCCATCCCCAAATTGCTCTTCAACAGTGGGAAGCAAGATGATGCTTAAAACATCAATTTAGGCCTGTGCTGTTGTAACATTACGAGTCAAGATAGCTGTAACGGAAATTGAATAGCGTAAAGTTATCATTAAAAACGCACGCCGCGCGATTTGTGACGATTTGGTTGGTCATAAAAGTAGTAACATGCTTTTGAATACAATTAAAATATAACGGCGATACGTGTTTAGTGTTATTGGAAATAATATGTAGTAAATTATGAGTAAGGTAGCCGATCCTATAAGAAGAGGTGAAATTGGGCATATTAAGGTGTTTTGCTTTATGTCGACTAAGCCGATGATACGGCGTCTTTTTTTCCGTTTACTCTTAGAAAAAAAAAAAAAAAAAAAAAAAAAACAAGTAACGAAGTGCTAATTGTGCGTTGTGAAAAACATAGGAGCGAATTTTAAATAGCTACAGTATATAATCAGACTAACAAATGGACATTCAGTTACGCGAAATAGCGGACAGCGAAGTGTGGTCATTAAATTGAGTACACCTACAGGGCGGTCAATTCCGGGATAAGTCTATTCGCATCTCACGAGGGACGCGGTATTGAGACCGGTTTTTTTTTATTATATCACGGAGAGCGGGCTTCAATTTACAAAAAGGAGAAAAGCTGTATCATTATCATTGACTGTTGGTGTTAAGCAACCAAAACTGTTCATCAAAGGGTTTCGGTGAATGAGTGATGAATGCGAAATGAAACTGTGAACGAAGTTATGTTAAATAAAGCAGAAGAGACAAGACAGTTTGGTCGTATCTGTTATTATTCCATAAACCGTAACATTTCTTCTCGTTGTACGAAGCCTTTATAGACGATCGTTATGACAATTTGCTTTGAAGGGATCTCGTTACGAGTTAAGTTTTGGGGACCTGGTCAACAGGGGATAGTTCGTAGATCTTAACTACTGCAGCTATTCTGGAATCAGGTGCTACCGTGACCGTTGTGTGTTGTCAATGGCTTAAGGTCATCATATCTCATGCTCTAAGATCGACGCGCCTTTCCTCTTGGTATAACGGTGTCTCACGGTAACAACGACAACGCCGACGGCGAAGGCACTCCGCCACAGGCCGGCCATAATGAACAGGTTCTCGATCGTGTTGAAAGATGCAATCGCCATCCCCAAATTGCTCTTCAACAGTGGGAAGCAAGATGATGCTTAAAACATCAATTTAGGCCTGTGCTGTGATAGTGCCACACAAAACAACAAGGGATACAAGCCCCCTCCATGAAAAACACGACCACACCATAATGTTGGCATTACACACGCTGGCAGATGACGTTCACACGGCATTCACCATACCCACACCCTGCCATCGGATCGCCACATTGTGTACCGTGATTCGTCACTCCACACAACGTTTTTCCACTGTTCAGTCGTCCAATATTTACGCTCCTTACACCAAGCGAGGCGTCGTTTGGCTTTTACCGGCGTGATATGTAGCTTATGAGCAGCCGCTCGACCATAAAATCCAAGTTTTCTCACCTCCCGCCAACTGTCATAGTACTTGCAGTGGATCCAGATGCAATCTGGAACTCCGGTGTGATGGTCTGGATAGATGTCTGCCTATTATACACTACGACCCTCTTCAACTGTCGGCGGTCTCTGTCAGTCAACAGACAAGGTCGGCCTCTACGTTTTTGTGCTCTACATGTCCCTTCACGTTTCCATTTGAGTATCACATCGGAAACAGTGGACCTAGGGATATTTACGAGTGTGGAAATCTCGCGTACATATGTATGACACAACTGACACCCAATCACCTGACCACGTTCGAAGTCCGTGAGTTCTGTGGAACGCCCCATTCTGCTCGCTCGCGATGTCTAATGACTACTGAGGTCGCTGATATGGAGTACCTGGTAGTAGGTGGCAGCACAATGCACCTGATATGAAATACGTATGTTTTTGCGGGGTGTCCGGATACGTTTGATCACATAGTGTAGAAGTTTCTCCAGCCAATACAACACTGGTCGAGTTCTTGTAATTATCGCAGTACCTGTAATTGTAGCAGGAAGGTGAAACTGAATTTTGGTTACGTCACACTTTGTTTCATTAAAGTAATGCCCACTGTCCTGTGTACTGAGGTACATTTGTATCAGTACGTTTTACCCATGCCATACTTCTTTTAACGTTTTCGTGGATTGCTTTACATATTCCCCTGTGTACATATCTTTGGCTGAATCACGTCAAAAGGTGACTGCATTACTTCATACGGCAAAAGGCCTGTTTCTGTGTGGATTTTAGAGTTGTACACACTCACCACACAGCGTATGTACATATTCCAGTCTAAGAGTTGGCTATTCACGTAGCGACTCCTTTTCACTATGGTAATGTGGACTCACTCCGTATGACCATTCGGTTGTGAGTGGAATGGACTAGTATGCAATTTCTTCACTTTCAGTAGATACAAGAGGGCTATTCAGAAAGTAAGGAACGATAGGTTGCGAAATGGAAACCACAGTGAAAATAAAAACTGCTTTATTTGCAACGGTTAGCTACACCTTCCAGCTGCTTCTCTACACAGTCGCCGTTCAGACCTAGACATCTGTCTTAGCGTTGTACCAACTTTTCAATTCCCTCGTTATAGAAGACAGGCGCAGTGCTTTTCGACAATATTCTACTCTGGACTGCAGCTCGTTGTCTGTGTCAAAATATTGTCTTCATAGCCAGCGGTTCATTTGAGCGCAGATGAATCTCAGGGGTAGCCAATTACGGGCTGTATTGAGGGTGATCAAGCACTACCCATCTAAAACGCTGTATGAGCATCTTCATTGCCCCTGCAGAGTGCGGCCAAGAATTGTCATGTAGAACGAACCTTATGACAGTTATGATATGTGGATTGCATAGCTTCGGGCGGAATCTTTCTCCAGGCCCTCATACTTGGCGGGAGACGCTAATCTCTACGCTAATCTTTACGTTCTCACTGTGCTCTCAGAACTGAAAAGAGCGACATGATACGATCTATGGGAGTACTAGACACAGTGCCTAACGCATCTGTGCAAAGCTTAATCAGATTTTCACTCTATTTTCCATTTCGCGACCGATCGTTCCTTACTTTCCGAATAACCCTCGTAACTGGCGCATTAGATCAGACATAAATTTATTTCTTGATCTTTGACTGTGGTCTCTGGTACTCCAAATTTAAGTACCCAATTATTAACCATGGCTTCAGCTATGCTGCTTGCTTGCTGATTTGGTATTTCGATCATTACTAGGAGTCTCGAAAAATGATCGAACATAGTCAGTGCATACACTGATTAGCCAGAACATTATGGCCAGCGGCCTGCTATCGATATAAATCCGTTCAGGCCACAGCAGTGTCATCTGGCGAGGAATGACTGCTAGTCACATGCATGGTGCATGTAGTATCAGTGAACATGCTGTCCGTGTGTAGAATGACGAAGGTGCATGATCGATCTAAGTTTGGCTGAGCCAGATTATGATGGCACAGGGACTTAGCAAGAGTATTTCGGAAACTGCACGACTTTTCCGGTGTTCAAGGGGTGCTGTAGTGAGTGTCTGCAACACATGATGAAAAAAAGGTGAAAACAAGTCTAAAGGTCGTGGGGTGGTGCTCATTACAAATGTGAGATGTTGTGGGCTGAGCAGACTGGTAAAACGGGACAGATGGAGAACTGCGGCAGGCTAACACCAGACTTTAATTCTGGACAGACTACAAGTGTGTGTGAACTCATAGTGCAACAAACACTCCTAACATGGGCCTACCAAGCCGACGACCTATGCATGTACTACTGTTAACAATAAGACATTTGCAACTATGACAGAAATGGGCACATGACCATCGACACTAGATGCTGATGCAGTGGCAAAGCATTGCATGGTCTGAGGATCCCAATACCTTCTTCATAATGCCAATAGGAAGGCGTGAATCTGTCGTCTCCAGGGGAACAGATCATTGCCACATGTACAGGGCTGGAGACAAGCTGCCACCAGCTCCATTATGCTCTAGGGAAAATTCATGGGGACACCTATGGGTCCAGTGGAGTTCATGGAAGGTACCATGACGGCCAAGGAGTACTGTACACTAGTTGCAGACCATATACATCCTACCCCTTCATGACGACCATGTTTCCTGATAGCAATGGCATTTTACAGTGAGACAATGCGCCATGTCACAAGGCCAGGATTGTGATGGAGTGGTTTGAGGAATGCAATGTCGAGTTTAACTTGATGTGCTGCCCCCACCCCCCCACCCCCCCATCCCCCCCATCCCCCCCGTCCCTCGCCAGATCTGAACGTGATCGAGCACTTCTGGGATGTGATTGAATGTGGTGTCAGAGCTCATCTTCCCTTCCCAGGGATTTATGGGAATTAAGTAACTTGTGTGTGCAAAGTCCCTCCAGAGACCAAACGAAGGCATCATTGCCTTCATGTCACGACATGTTACCACTGTTATCCATACCAAAGAAGAACATACCAGTTGTTAAATAGGTGGTCATAACGTTCTGGCTGGTAAGTGTACTTACCCCTGCTAAACGTCTATTAAACGGTCCTAACACATCAATTCCTACCACCTGAAAAGGTTTTTCTTATTTTGGTAACCTTTTGTGACTTAAATCCATCACATTGAGCACAAGGAATGCAATTTATAACATATTGCTCCACATCACTGCATCATGTTTTTCATTAAAATCTCTCTGCAAGCAGTCTGTCAGTGGCTCATTTACCTTCATGTCTTGGCACTACATGGTGATGTGCCCATTGTAATCATCAATTTGAAGTGCTACAGTAATGACGAGATGTTGTCAGCATGTTGTTGAGAGTAAACCTTCACGCATAGGTAACTGTGGTTGCTTGCTGTATAATTGGCATTCCTTGGCAGCTTCTTGTGCCTGTGTCAAATCTGTAAAACTTAAACTAGACACTTGCAACGCAACAGTTTCCCTATTAGGTGTCTCTGCATTTGTGTGTTCAACACCAAGTTTGTGAACTACCTCATATTGAAACACAGTTAATTACAGTGCCCATCTTGTTTGTCGACTTGAAGGGTCTTTTCGTCCCAATATACACTTCAATGATGCATGATCTGTAACTATGAAGGGCAGTCAAATGAAAACTGTACACCCGCCTTAACAGACCACAGAATGGTCCCATTTAAAAGTAAACACCACATGCATTAAGACATTTATTCCACTGGGATCTGAGGCAATCACTTCCTGTTTTGTGGAATGGAGTTGGCCGTTTACGGATGCACAACTGCATCCACTCTTACACGTCCACATATGTCTTTCTTCAGGTTTCCAAAGACGTGAAAATCACACGGTGAAAGGTCTGGGCTCTACGCAAAATGTTGCAGAGTTTGCCAACAAAACCGCTGAAATGTAGCCTTCATCCAGTTGACCATGTGTGGGCAGTTGTTATAGTGCAACAGTATAATTCCAGCCACCAGCATTCCAACAGCCTGAGCACAAATGGCAAAGCCAACAGTGGAAACATCCCACACCTCCCCTACTTAAAAAATCTAAGGCTGTTCACACAAATTCTGGTGAGGCCATGATGAGGTTCTCCTTTGACTGCAGGGGCCCTCTGCTCAAGTTCTTCAAGTGTGTAGCCACAATCAGTACACAGCACTATCAAGACATTTGCAGGAATTGCGATGCTCTGTAATGTCAGAACATCTAATTACTATTACAATATTTTTCGACGTTTTTTTAACATAAGCTTAGCTCGATGTATTTGTCCACACATCAGTTGTATTATAAGTGCAAAAACCAAGGAATTATTAATCCTGAGCAGGGTATACAGGGTATTTGGGGTGTAAGTGCAGATATTTTTATTGATGACTGAAGACAGTGTTCTTAACATCAGTATTTTGCTTCACTCGTGGCCTAATAACTACAGCTATTAGTATGCTTTTAGATTATTAGCACCTCCAAGTGAATCTGGCAATAGCAAACTATTAGTACTTATACTCCCCTGGGCAGCGGGTCAGGTATTCAAGTGTGGATGCATGGATGCAAAACGGGCATAGTCCATTTAGAGATGCACTTACGATCATGCAGGAAATATCTGGTGATAAGTTACGTGATTTGTTTGTGGGAAGACTATTAAACACGGAGGAAAAACATCTAACACACTGAAGTGGGTACATATTAAAGTACCAATGAGCACAATATCTGTGCTTGCACCCTTAAACCCTGTATATTTGAGTGAAAGTCTTTGTTATGCCATCAGCTGTGTAGTAGAAGCTTGATGCCAGCGGATTTACGGTGACCATTTAGTATTTATATTTATAGTGGCAACTTATTAACCTGTGGCTAACATACAACTAAAATGGAAGATGCCATGTGGATGCTGTAATGAAATAGAATGAGTAACGCAATAAGAAAGGTACGATACCAGTGAGTATCAATATCTCCAGTCGAATATAAATGACTTCATATATAAGCATATTCACAATAATATGTTGCTACATATTTAAATAATGGTATTATACATATTTGAATCAATGTTGAAGCATTTTATTTAAATTTCGCTAAATTCAATTTTATTAATTATTTCAAATACGTAGGCAGCGGTTATTATCGACAAAGTTGTAAACTTTTTGATTTTATATTATATCTCTATACATCTTCACTGTGCTGAGTCTTCGCAGGAATGTGATAAGAAACAGTATGGAGGGAATTTGATGTGAAACGGACAGTCTTGATGGGAATGTAATGTAGAATGGACGGATGTGGCGGAAGTAATGTGTTAGTGTAATGTTGCTGAAGGCAGAAGTACTTTTGTTACAGTTCAGTGTGTGCAGATATTAGTGAATATGGCTGTTTCAGTTTTCAGAAACTTTATTTCATTGAATAATCAGTGGAAGCCACCTGAGTAACAGAATTCTTTCACCAGTTAATGTTTCTTCATACAGGAAATATGATCCGAGACTGGTATCGTAGCGCACAGAAGAAAACGAGAACATTAACGAAATAACAAGATAAGATGCAAGTTACTTAAAATAAATGATCAACATCTGTTTCGAAGACTGATAATTGAATATTAAGCACTGAAGACGCCATTATAGTACCAGCTCCAATGCCATCCACACTACTGCAGTTTGTTGTTGTTGTCTTCAGTCCTGAGACTGGTTTGATGCAGCTCTCCATGCTACTCTATCCAGTGCAAGCTTCTTCATCTCCCAGTACCTACTGCAACCTACATCCTTATGAATCTGCTTAGTGTATTCATCTCTTGGTCTCCCTCTACTATTTTTACCCTCCACGCTGCCCTCCAATGCTAAATTTGTGATCCCTTTATGCCTCAGAACATGTCCTACCAACCGGTCCCTTCTTCTTGTCAAGTTGTGCCACAAACTCCTCTTCTCCCCAATTCTGTTCAGTACCTCCTCATTAGTTATGTGATCTACCCATTTAATCTTCAGCATTCTTCTGTAGCACCACATTTCAAAAGCTTCTATTCTCTTCTTGTCCAAACTATTTCTCGTCCATGTTTCCCTTCCATACATGGCTACACTCCATACAAATACTTTCAGAAACGACTTCCTGACACATAAATCTATACTCGATGTTAACAAATTTCTCTTCTTCAGAAACGCTTTCCTTGCCATTGCCAGTCTACATTTTATACCCTCTCTACTCCGACCATCATCAGTTATTTTGCTCCCCAAATAGTAAAACTCTTTCACTACTTTAAGTGTCTCATTTCCTAATCTAATTCCCTCAGGATCACCCGACTTAATTCGACTACATTCCATTATCCTCGTTTTGCTTTTGTTGATGTTCATCTTATACCCTCCTTTCAACTGCTCTTCCAAGTCCTATGCTGTCTCTGACAGAATTACAATGTCATCGGCGAACCTCAAAGTTTTTATTTCTTCTCCATGGATTTTAGTACCTACTCCGAACTTTTCTTTTGTTTCCTTTACTGCTTGCTCAATATACAGAGTGAATAACATCGAGGAGAGGCTACAACCCCGTCTCACTCCCTTCCCAACCACTGCTTCCCTTTCATGTCCCTCGACTCTTATAACTGCCATCTGGTTTCAGTAGAAATTGTAAATAGCCTTTCGCTCCCTGTATTTTACCCCTGCCATCTTTAGAATTTGGTAGAGAGTATTCCAGTCAACATTGTCGAAAGCTTTCTCTAAGTCTACAAATGCTAGAAACGTAGGTTTGCCTTTCCTTAATCTATTTTCTAAGATAAGTCGTAGGGTCAGTATTGCCTCACGTGTTCCAACATTTCTGCGGAATCCAAACTGATCTTCCCCGAGGTCGGCTTCTACCAGTTTTTCCATTCGTCTGTAAAGAAATCTTGTTAGTATTTTGCAGCTGTGACTAATTAAACTGATAGTTCGGTAATTTTCACATCTGTCAACACCTGCTTTCTTTGGGATTGGAATTATTATATTCTTCTTGAAGTCTGAGGGTATTTCGCTTGTATCATACATCTTGCTCACCAGATGGTAGAGTTTTGTCAGGACTGCAGTAAGTAAGGGAATTCGTTTTTCCACATGACTTCCCATTTAACTATCACTCGTGCTTCCTATCTCATTGTCACAGAGGCAGTAACCGGTATCATGCTACGAAAAAAAAAATACAGCTTCTACATGCCGCATCTGAAGGTAAGCCTGAATTCACTCAGAAGCTATTTCATGGGAATAAATGAATATTTCAAAAAGTGATTTGTTGAAGTTTTCTGTATTTCAGATTATCAGTGTTATTACTGATGTGCATAACTGATAACTATTAATGGTGTGGTTAAAATCCTTACTGGTTTAGACTGATGACCATAGATGTTAAGTCCCATAGTGCTCAGAGCCTTACTGGTTTAAAAAGATCTTTATAAAGAAACCGATCACTAGTTTCGGTTATTATTATTATATGCCTTTTCTGTAGTCTGAAAACTATGTTTATATGTTTTGCAGTTGATCAGCAAGTATGAATTAAATTACGTAGTGTATGTCTGCATAGTATGTAACTGAAGTGCACTGATGATAACCATCTACCGACTGCACGGAAGGCTTCTTTTTGTTACTTATATGACGCCTGGTTCTACGACTGAGCGGCTGCAGCCTCATTACGCACGGCGGAGAATGTTGCAGGCAGGCAGGCCAGACGATGGTTCCAGGCCACCAGCAAGTGAGTTGTCCAGTCCTTACGCTGCTTTGTGGCTTCAGAGCCTGACACGTACAACCGGTAACAGACGGAACAAAGGACTTGAGTAAAATGCTATAGTGCGGATGTGCACCTTTCGGAGTATTCGTTTGAAAATATTCTTGGGGGATAGCTGCATCAGCAGCACACAGCCTGTCACGCGTCTTGAATGTTTAAAAAAATACACTCATGTTCAGAAAAAACAGAACAGTTCGAACGACTAGAAATAGGACGTTCATATTCACAGGACACGTACATTAGTATGTCCTGCAGAAATGATTAGCATTTTAGTCATCTTGGCTCAGTATGTGTCCTATTGCCTAATCGGCACAGGCTCCGCCATGGGAACTGATAACTTGTTGCATGCGTGATGCCATCGACGCGTATGAGTCACGAATGGCGGCCTGTGGTATAGCCAAGCATGCTGCTTTCACCTGGTTTCGAAGATCATACGTGGTAGTTGGCACTGGGTCACAGTGATGCTGCTGTCATTTCACCATATCCCGCACATTTTCGATTGGCGACACGTTTGGTGATCTGCCGAACTAGGGCAAAAGGCTGACATCCTGTGGCACCAGGAAGGCTCGTGTTCATGCAGTAACATGCGGTCGTTCATTGTCTTGGTGAAAAATGGCGTCTGGGATGTTTTGCAGAAAGGGTATGGCTACGGGTTGCAGGATGACATTCATATATGTCACATTAGTCACAGTGTCTTGGACATGCACCAACTGTCATTTGTGATTGTACGCAATAGAGGTTGGGTTGTTTTGGGGAAGGAGACCAGACAGCGAGGTCATCGGTCTCATCGGATTAGG
Source organism: Schistocerca americana (assembly GCF_021461395.2). NCBI lineage: Eukaryota > Metazoa > Arthropoda > Insecta > Orthoptera > Acrididae > Schistocerca > Schistocerca americana. Next base: position 370,035,851 of record NC_060123.1, on the reverse strand, counting down.
GAAGGACGGGGAAGGAAGTCGGCCGTGCCCTTTGAAAGGAACCATCCCGGCATTTGCCTGGAGCGATTTAGGGAAATCACGGAAAACCTAAATCAGGATGGCCGGACGCGGGATTGAACCGTCGTCCTCCCGAATGCGAGTCCAGTTTTTAACCACTGCGCCACCTCGCTCGGTGTACGCAATAGACCCCACACCATAAGACCTTGAGCTGGCGCTGTACGTCTTGTGGGAATACAGCCACTGTGATGCCACTCTCCTGCCTGTGGCGAACCAAAATGTGGCCATCATTTTCAAACAAATAGAACCTAGAATTCGTCCGAAAGCACTATCTGATGCGGTTCCTGTCCCTACTGACGTCGTTCCATACATTCCACACACCATTGCCGTCTAGCATGCTTCTGCACATTCGTCAACGTTAAGTGGAGAAGTGGACGACTCGCACGTAACACATGCCGTAATAAACGGCGACGAAATGGCACCCCTGATAATGTGCGATATGTTACACTGTTCCGCTGTTCCACCAGAGCCGAGGACGACGCAGATCTGTCCTGCAATGCTATTCGAACCAGATGTCGATCTTCTCGGGGTGTGGTCCATGTCGTCATGTTCTACAGCTTTTCGTGATCCGTTCTGCACCCACCCGTTGCACTGCCGAAACCCGTCGTCCCACACGAGCAGCAATTTCCCGCCTGGAGCATCACATTCTATTATGTCAATAATACGCCGTCTTTCAAACTCACTGATCTGACTGTGCGGTTGGCGCATCCGTCTGCGGGGCATCCTGCACGTCTGCTGAGGTCACACTGACCCATTACCTTCTGTTTATAGTGACAACGAAAGCCGCAGATACACTTTGCCGGTAGGTGATGTTGACCTTGAAACTATACTAATGTATATGAACTGTGAATATGTACATCCTACCTCTAGTGGTCAAGGTGTTCTCTTTTCTTTCTGAGCATGAGTGTAAATTATATTCCTAACTTAATTAAAATTAACTAAACTATAAGGGGCTCTCAAATGAAAATTAGACAGGTGGAAAAAAGTTAGTAAACTGTTTATTATTTCAAAAGTAATCGCCGCAACTGTTAATGTATTTATCGCACAGTCAGACGAGATGGGCAGTGTCTTCATGGAAAAATGCTTGCGAGTGCCTAAGGAAGCATGATTGTACACAGGCGTGCACCTCTTCGTCCGAAGCAAACCTTTGGCCACGAATGTCTTTCTTCACAGCTCCAAAAATACGGAAATGACATGGGAAGAGAACGGAAGTTTATGTACGATGTGTAACTGCTTCCCAGAGGAACATATGCAGCATACTCGAAAGAATCATGGTGCTGTAACTTCCCCTGAACGCTTTGTGATTCTTTAGTGGATACAGGAGTAAGTGGCAGATGCAGTTCGTGGATAGGGAATTCAGATATTAATTTATTCTACATCTAGTATCAAACAGTAAAAGTAATAAGTAAATCTGTTTGCTGCAGTTGCAGCGTCAGTTAATGACAGTAGATTTGAATGTTAAAATACATACAGATACAAAGGTTTACAGTTCAGTCAGTCTTCAATACAATGACTATTCCCAGATTTGAAAGTTCATTTGAATGTTCAAATACATACAGATACAAAGGTTTACAGTTCAGTCAGTCTTCAATACAATGACTATTCCCAGATTTGAATGTTCAAATACATACAGATACAAAGGTTTACAGTTCAGTCAGTCTTCAATACAATGACTATTCCCAGATTTGAATGTTCAAATACATACAGATACAAAGGTTTACAGTTCAGTCAGTCTTCAATACAATGACTATTCCCAGATTTGAATGTTCAAATACATACAGATACAAAGGTTTACAGTTCAGTCAGTCTTCAATACAATGACTATTCCCAGATTTGAATGTTCAAATACATACAGATACAAAGGTTTACAGTTCAGTCAGTCTTCAATACAATGACTATTCCCAGATTTGAATGTTCAAATACATACAGATACAAAGGTTTACAGTTCAGTCAGTCTTCAATACAATGACTATTCCCAGATTTGAATGTTCAAATACATACAGATACAAAGGTTTACAGTTCAGTCAGTCTTCAATACAATGACTATTCCCAGATTTGAATGTTCAAATACATACAGATACAAAGGTTTACAGTTCAGTCAGTCTTCAATACAATGACTATTCCCAGATTTGAATGTTCAAATACATACAGATACAAAGGTTTACAGTTCAGTCAGTCTTCAATACAATGACTATTCCCAGATTTGAAAGTTCATTTGAATGTTCAAATACACACAGATACAAAGGTTTACAGTTCAGTCAGTCTTCAATACAATGACTATTCCCAGATTTGAAAGTTCATTTGAATGTTAAAATACACACAGATACAAAGGTTTACAGTTCAGTCAGTCTTCAATACAATGACTATTCCGTAGATGACGAGTCCTGACCGCTATGAAAGTCTGTAAACGTTATGAAATGGCGAAGACACAAAATTGTGGGCTCTGGGCATCGATGTTTGAAGTCAAGTAGACCCGCTGCTGGAGCTCCGGAGAGGGGTTGCTTGCGTATCATTGGCAGTGGCGTAAGCATTCGCGGCAGAGCCTTTATGCCGCTGTAGCGGCTGTAGGAAACGCGGCAGCGTGAATGCTGACGCGCGCGTTTTGAAGTGCGACCATCTGGATGGCAGCCGATACCGCATTTGGCAACATGTGGGCCCGTCCACCTGAAGAAATATCCGTGGCCGTCGGTTTGCTTCGGATGATTAGGAGCACGCCTGGGTACGATCATGGTTTCTTAGGCTAGCACAAACGTTTTCCATGAGGCACTAATCGTCCTGTATCACAGTGGGATACATGTATTAACAGTTATGATGATTACTTTTGATACAATAAAGAATTTCATTACCTTTCTTTTGTCTGCCTAATTTTCATTTGACTGCCTCTTGTAAATCTAATTGGCCACAAATTTATGAGCTTAGGTTAGACATTATTTAACACAAGCTGGGAAAAAATTAGCCGTAGTACAACATTAAGTGTAAGAAGTAACTTTCACAAATAGATGGAACGTGACAGAGAGAGTGTGGTATCACACATCGATACCACCACCCTACAGGCATCGCACTTGGTAACGGAACTGCAAGTTTCTGTGTGACACCACAGCAGTTGCGAGAAACCTGGCAGAGGAAATGGGCCCGCCCTGTGAACCAAGCGTCCAGTAGCTCCGTACTACGGGGGGCCTCTTCCGCCACGATATAGGACGGCCGGTGGGAATCCTCACCCTACATGCACTTGGAGCCTCGTCACTCTGTGTAAATTCGCAGAGACCACTTAATCACAGCTGTGACACCATCGTTCATGCTGCAGTTCAGAGAGTCTCTTCCTTGTTGACATTGAGAGCTTGACTGTATTCCTTGCTGCAGTACTCGTAATGAATCTTAATACGCTTGGAGAAATACAAGTTGATTAAATCCGCTGTTTGCTGTGCTAGCTTGTTTCCTAATCATTTCTGCTTCTGTCCAGCTTTCCTTAGACGAAAGTTGCTGCACCGCTCCATAGCCCACCTCTTCTTATCGTTGTCAATGAAGTGGTACACAGCACAGACGGTGAGTCATTTAAGACAAAAATATCTCGAGTATTAAATCCAGTAAAAAATATTAAAAGACAAGACTTCCACGAGTGTCAAATAAGATGGCTATAAGAAGACACTAAGGAATTTGCCGAATTAGTGAAAATTTCAAAATGGCTTCACACCAAGGCTAGGATGCCTAGAAGAGTCTTTACATCCTGCTGATATGAGACTAGCATAATTTCCGCGTCAGAAGCTTGCTTCTACTTAACCATTTAATAGACTCTTATTTTTTTCCACCGTGACTAATTTTCCAAGCTAAGCACACCAACCATTACAGCACACTTCTGGGGCTGGGAAATGTGGCCACAATGGTCTGGTGGAACGGACTATCACAGATGCAATGCGTGGGTTCAGGCATTTACTTTTAAGAGGCACAAACAGATTTACTTTTCCTCAGGTAACCTCAAGAGAAAGACGTTATAATCCAGAATCCGCATTAAACATCACGTTCCTTCATTACCAACTGGGCAGAACCGGTTTACGTTGGGTAATGACATAGACGAAAGTCATGGTAAACAGAAATACTGTCGCCAGTAAACTTACTTACATTAGAAAATTTTATTTTATTTGATGAACAGATAGCCATTTAAAGGAACAGGGCTCTTATTTTACTTGTACTTGATTAAACTAGAGACGTTGAAAAATTTGGTGCTGGACTGCGATTCGAATTCGTATCTCCTTTTTCGAGGATCTGAATCTCTCAGAACATTATAGTACAATCAATTTTCCTTTTCCCAAGACTGCAATCTTCTCTAGGTGTCCTCCAAAGGTAAGTATGTGGGTCCGAATCCTGATCCAGTACAAAAATGTTCATAATTTAATTTCAAGCCCTATCACGTGCGCACCGGACTGCTACTGAAAATTAACGTGCATTTTTAATGCCTGTTCATGTGTTGCCAACAATAGCAATAGGTGTCGTTATTTCTGGTCAAACACGCACACATCTTACTGTTGACGAGTAAGCAATTGATACTTAAGCTATATTCGTGGATGATAAAGAAGGACGGTAGGTGTACTGCTCGATTGTCGCTTAGGCACAAAAATTTGTATCCTTATTTTAGATTCAAACACCTAGCAGCCGGTTAGAAAAACCAATACGTAACATTTTATTTTGCTTAGTTAACAATCCGCTTACGTGTTGGGTTCATATCTCTGTCACAGAACTTCACATCATGCGCTTCATCTTTAAATGCGTGCACACTTCGTTACTTCTGAATGGAAGTATAACAGACATCTTTCGTGATTAGTTAAAAGGGAAGAAAGGGTCTTGATAGGAGTCCCAGTTCGCTACAAAAACTGTCGTCTTTTATTTTTGCGAGTAGATCTAGTTACTGATATTGGCGAAAATTTCGGTAATTCATGACTCTTCATGGCTAGTGAGCAATATGATTAGATAAGATGAAATTTGATTAGATTATTCCTTGTCCCACAGATCATGATTGCGACATTTCGTAATGATGTGGAACATGTCATTTTAATGAAAGATTTATTTACATACCATGATTCAAATTTTGACAACAATTTTTTACTCTCTCTCTCATTCTTTTTTATATTTATTTCTCTCACTCTTCTCTCTTTCTCTCTCTCTCTCTCTCTCTCCCTCTCTCTCACACACACGTACACATCCTTTTTTTATTTTTATTTGTTGTGTTCTACTATCGGCCAGGCACGAACACGTCCGTGAATGAGTTTCTTAGTTTTGAGTACACTTACGAAAGAAAAATAAAAACAAGTTTGAGAGTTACTGATTTATGATTCTTAGATTGCAGTCAGTTATGAGTATTATCAGTAACTACGCTCCAGTCCGTAAACCCAGTTACAGAAATGCGGATCAGACGCATTACTTATTCCAGGCCGTGGCAGCCGCATCTTTGAGACGCCAGCTACGGTCACTTCCCAGCCCGCTGTAGGAACACATCGGTTCGTCTTCTTCCTGCTGGTACTGTAACTGAGATTTGGCAACAACGCAAGGTATGTTTGGCAACTCTGTGATCGACGAGTTACTTCGTGGTGTGCACAGAATTAAGCCTAAGAGTTCACTTGTTTTTTCCTGTTATGTCCATTGAATAATCTGAGTTATTATCGCTTGAGGTGCAACAAAAGATTGTAAATTATGGTTTTCAGCCCAGGAAAGTCGTTGCACGTAGAAATCGCAAGTAATCTCTTCCTTTAAATAGCGGTTTACGAGTTCTAGCCACTATTGGTCTTGTGGGAGGCACCAAAGACACACATCTCTTTGCTAGCTCTGTGGTGACGTGCTGACCTGTAAAAAAAAAAAAAAAAAAAAAAAAAAAAAAAAAAAAAAAAAAAAAAAAAAAAAAGCCTCTGTTCTGGTTCGCGGTTCCAGTCTCTCTGATTGTAACGTTTTTATCCCTACTGTGAAAGAGCTACAAGCAGTCAGATCAAACATCGATAAGGAAATCGCATGACAATACTTTCAGCTCATAGTGCAATGGTGAAAAACTTACAAAGCTGCAGAACAGGTAACGCCTCTTTCCATTGCCGACCAGCATATTTTGTGTTTCTACGAGTACATAACTTTATTAATGAAATGCCACATTTGCAATCTCTTGAGTATGATACAACATACCAATTAAACACAGAACCAATCGAAATCTAAGTGAGTAGTATTTTACTAATTCGTGACGATAGAGGCACGCTTGTGTACAGATACTCAGTTTTATTAAAACAGACTTTCATCACAAGGGTATCGTGGGTAGTTTTATTTCATTTCTTATAATACAGTGCACAGTTTTCGTAAGGTTTCTTTTAGTGTTGTTAAAACAATAGTAAACATGAGGCAGAAATTAATCATCAACAATATATGCGAATTCTCTGATGTTATCTATAACCGTCTGACAATGCGCATGCAGTTTATTGATTACATGTATGTATAAAACTTGTTCTGAGTTAAAGCAGTCAAACAAGGTTTGAAGAAGAATAAAATGCCACTGCCACATGACAACTAATGTAGAAAATACTTTTCTGATGCATTTTGGCACGATGCGCTCTCCCCATACATAAAACGAAAGTTTCGAGATGCGTATGCTGCCTGGCCATCTATTAAACCTGAAAAGAACATGTCGCAGAAGTTAGCCCTTTTTCAACATGCGACTATTTTGGGTTGAGAAGTGAAGGGAATTATGTTCAAAGCTCCATTAGACTGATAACTTCAGCAGACAGCAGAATTGCGTTTTTAAAAAAAATGTAGTAGTGAATGTAGTCGAACTCGCGATGTCTTATCTGTGGTGCATGACGCTTACCGTTATGCTACTAGCTGACACGTAGGTAGCTGACACCTAGCTACAGCAGCTTCAGAAATCAACAACAACTTCTCCAGAACTTCCACATTCCACAGTGCTGTGAGGTAATGCATAGGCCGGATCTAGACTTCTGAGAGACAGACAGTTACAGCTTTTCTTTTGCACTGCACGACGTTTTCAACAAACAGATAGTGCAATAGAGTAGCTCAAGTGGAAACGAACACTTTCTATTTAAATTTCTGCACCCTACATTGTTGGCAGTTCTGTGTAGGTAGCAGTTACGTGATTTTATTTCGGTGATTACAAAACAGAGTCAAATATATGCACTGGGTAGTCGAGGCAGCTAGTTCATGGCGACTCAGTCAATCAAGTAAATGAATGCACTGAACATGCTGCAAACCACTACAGGGAGTCTGTGTGTCAGAAGTCTCATCCAGTGTGGCGCAACAGCATTACGATAGAAAATGAGTCACAGAGAAGATTTGGTGGTCTGTTGGATTAATGATAGGTTGATATACTTAAGGTGTCGGTTCAATTCAAACTACTGCCGATGGTTTTTGATAGGGAGAGACAGATTCTGTTCTCTTCTGGCTACGCCAAGTCAAGAAGGTATAATGGCATTGCGGCCTGAAATTCACATTAAACATGATATTCCTTCTCTACCAAGTAGACGTTAGATTGAACCAGAATAAAGTCAAGAGTGGTGACTCTATCACCAGTAACCTTTCTTATACTAGTTATTTATTTCTAGTCACGGAACAAACGCTATATATAGTCACAGGACACTTTTTCCATCTTTTATTTGAGTTTCTGTATGTCGATAAAATTGGTTCTGAACTGGGAATGCAACTCAGACCGCCCTTAACACGGAATTTGATCCCTTCGTGACAATAAAGCTCAACTACAATTTGTGGTTTGTTCATAACTGCAGATTCCTCAACATCTCCACATATTGCGCGTGAATGGGTTCGATTCTGCCCTGGCACTAAAGTGTTCATTGTGTATAATCAAGCTCTAGCATGAGAACACCTATCTGGTGGTGGATAATAATTTTTTATTTTTAATGTATTTTCATTCGTTGTCAACACTAGCGATATCTGACGTTTTTGACTCTCAGTGAGACGCAGAACTATTTGCGAGATCACTGTAAGTTCAATGATGTTATTCGGAGCTGTTGGCGGAGAAAAATTCGGTATCTGACGTCTCTTTGTGTGTAGTCAACAACGATGTGTGTGGGGTTCGATTCCCAGTCAGCATTGAACTCTTCACCATATTATTTCTAGTTCAAACATGCTCACATGACGTTTTTTGTGTAACAAACCCATATTTAACGTTAGTTTTCTCTCGAATATAACAGCGATAGGTGCCGGGTTGGAGTCCTGGGAAGGAAAAAATTAATGTTTTAGTCTCGTCGTTTCAGTTAAAACATCTAGCTACTGCAGAGAAAATCCGATATGTCACAGTTGATTGTGCTTCGATAACAATCCGATTAGGTTGTGGGTTCGAATCCCTGTCCAACACAAAGCTTTACTTCACGGCATTTCATGTAAATTACTTTTGAAGAAGCACTATTTAACATCTCTCGTAGTTCGTTAACAGGGACAACAGATGCTGGGTAGGAATTTGCGTCCATTAAAATTGTTTACGTTATGTAATTAAAAGTTGATATTTGCTAACTGATACTGTCTAAAATCTGGGTATATCACTCTCTGTATTCCTGATCAGGAATGAGTGTTAGTTTCCGTCACTCACGAAATCTTTGCTTAGTCTGCATGACCTGGGTTTGAATCCAGATGCAGAACGAGACAGTTTGTCGTGTCATTTGAATTTCATACATATTCTAAACTAGCTGCTCGTGAATAACTTAAAATTTTAATGTCATTTTGTGTTAAATAATAAGTACGCCGTGTTACTTTGAAGAGGAAATCATGAATACGACGAACTTACTACGTGCATTACCTATCTGACGTAATAATGAGAGTGGTAACATTTCAGATATGTCATTTATTGTAATGAACGTGAGCTTACAAGCCTTAAGGACAGTCTTCTCTGTGATAAGGTTTTCCCTGACATTTGTAGTATCGTGGTATTACTTTACATCTTGAGTTATGACAATAGAGAGCAGTGTTTCCTAGTGGTGACTTGGGGTGGAACCATTTTCAATAGTCAAACGACTGTAGTGAGGAGCGATTGGAGGGCGTGCTAGACAGCTGCGTTATACGGATTGCATGCGAATCAGGCGAAATGCAATTTAGGTCGTTCGGATACTTTTGAGCGCGACTGTACATTCAGTGGTATATATGGATACTCTCTGATAAATATGTTGCAAATAGCCGATACTAAAGACATAATAAATTAAAATGACGTACCTGATGTTGATTTGTAAGATAAAAATTCTTTTCGTACACTGTAGTGCATGCAGAGTGAGGAAAATTTTTCATTATAACGTTACTAGGGTGTGACCCTCAGGAGTTGCAGATCGAAATGTCGACTACACATCTAACACCTTAAGGGATTCGTTTAACGGATGTTAACCACTTTCATTACTCTGGGCTGGTGCAGAAAGTAGAAGAAGGAGACGAAAGTATGTGGAGTACTTGTGAGTAATTTTCAACTTTTGAGGCAGTATTGAAAGACGATGAGTGTATTGGTTCAGACGTACGTCGAGTTTGCCTTGCAAGGACGATTTGCATGTTGTAGTTAACATTTGATTCCAGTAGTGAGATGCACTGAGCGCTGAACCAATGTGGATTGATAGTGTAAAATACCCCGGTAGTATGAGGCACCAAGCTGCTATGTAATAACTTGTCACCTCAGGTAAAGGTTCGCGAGATCAAGAAGCTGAAGACGCAAAAGTTGTTTCACTATTTTGTATCTGCTGTTCAGAGGGGATCAGCTGCCATCCGGTGGAAACCCACCTTTGTGATGTTAAAAGAGTTTTACAGCAATACGAATACCACCCTTGGATGCAATGGTTTGGCGAGGAATACTGAAATGTGAAAAATGGAGGTAACTTGAGCTCACAAATACAGGTATGGTAACTACAATAAGGAAATATTTTGCAGTTGTATTAAATATCATGATAAAGCCTTATGCATTTTTATAGTATCAACGTTCTGCACATGTACCCTTGTGTCTTTCAGAAAACTGGTACGAGATGCCGATTTAAGAGAATACTTTTACTCCAAGACAATAAACAAAAGAGAGAGAGAGAGAGAGAGAGAGAGAGAGAAGGAGAGGGAGAGACAGAAAGAGGAAGGCACATCATGATAAACAGGTAGTATGTAAGTGCAAAGTACTATCTCAGTGCTTAGCTGTATGGCGAGCCAGTAATTTATATATCGTGAATGCACAAAATACGTGCACGAAATTCCGTTTAGCATCCGTGGATACATCAGAAAGCTCCCCTAAATTGTCGTATTCCTTCCAGTGAACCTCATCGGTAAGAGTTATAATAGTTTAATTAATATAGTGCCAGTATTATATTTTGCTCGTTAAATGTCTTCTTTCATTTTTTAAGAGGTCCAGAAGGCTAACGCTAGATGTATCAGTTTTAAAGGTCCTGGATTCCAGTCACGTTTGTAAAGTAATGGACACCTCATTTCTATTATTTTTGAATATGAGATCAAAGGACCGTATTTGGCAGTCGCATTAAACAAGATAATTGTATGTAATGGCATTATGTAAATTTTATTTGTCAAATGTTCTCAGGTACTGCTGCTTCAGGGTTTTACAAGTAATATGAGGCACACGACCTGCACACAAACATGAGGCAGATGATCTGAACAGAAACACACACACCCACACACACACACACACACATATATATATGTGTGTGTGTGTGTGTGTGTGTGTGTGAGCGCACGACCTTATGTTATGCGACCTTGACATAGCATGCAGACTGCACTCCGCAGAGCGACTTATGTCCAGTAACCACAGCCGTTCTCACCTCAGCTGCCTGGAGAGAGTCACGTATCTGTCGGTTCATACCTGCTGCTACTTGAGGTAGCAGCTCACCCCTTTGTGACTGGTTCCTTGCCACGAGAGGCAGTTAACGCCACTCGACTTGAGACCCCATTGCACTGCAGATGCTTATGGCTTGCTCGACCCATTTACGACAGCCTCGTGCCAACCATCTGTCAGACAACGAGGTTATGCTTCAGAGGTTGTCCAACATATGGTCGTGGTTATAACTGAGTGAAAGACATGCTATTGCTATATTATGACTGTGAATGGAGTAATTAATTGTAGACGGATTTGAGTATCTGTGGATTGTGACAACAAGCCATCCATGTGTGTGAGGCCATCAACGCACTGCCTTCATTCATGAGTATTCTCAGAACGTTCAGATTCTGTGTAATATTTTGCATCTGGTGTTCTTCTTGTTATTATATGTATCCTGAAATAAATTTACCGGTACACCAGTACATAAAAACGAATGTGAGGAGGCTTGTAGACACGTGAACTTGTTATTTTCTTGTAGTTTACTTTGGAACCAGCTTTTCCCGTATAATCCAAGGTACGATGTTCATCAGACGATGAGTACGTGAAACGAAAAGCAAAAATGATACCCATCTCCTAGTTAAATTATCCTTGACGAACTTGTGCTGAAGCTGAAGCTCAGCACAATTTGTCCACAGCTCGTGGTGCGATGGCTAACGTTGCTGCCTCTGGATCACGGGCCCCGGATTCGATTCCCGGCCAGATTGGGGATTTTCTCCGCCTGAGAACTGGGTGCTTGTGTTGTTTTCATCGTTCCATCGTCACCGTCATCATTCGTGACAGCGGCCTGCTTGGATTTTGTAGAAATTGGACTATTTAAAAATTGGGACTTTGTAAGGGCGCTGATGACAGTGCAGCTGAGCACCCCACAAACCAAACATCAGAATCATCAGCACAATTTCATCAGCATCCATTTTATTCACAATGAGAAGGTGATATTACGCAGCAGTTTATCCCTAAACTCTTACGAAGCGTTTAATGTCATATGCACATCCTCATGGTCAATGTAGTCGTCTCTTTAATACTGCATAATAACTGCAGATGATATTTAGTATTACCAGAGACTGCACAGCTAATTTAATTCTTCTCTTACATTCCTTTTATAACAGTTAAGGTAGTCATTGTCTGCAGTAATGGCGAGCATTTTGCTGGTGGCTCACAATAAGGGATATTATGTGAAGGATCAAGCAGAGTAATAAATTCGTTCAGTGCTGAAAACTACCCTTGAAAGCAGATAAAGAATACAGAATTCGCTTGGTACCAACGCCCCTCGAAGGGCGACTGAGGGGTGGATATCTGCGTAAAAGACAGTCTTGCTTGAGGAACTGGGAGGATTCCTTTCAGGAAAGATTGAAAACTAAGCCAGCTCCAGCTTTCAGAGAAGGTAGACCGTTAGTACAATCGTTTGTCTCAGCAAACGTGCTAAGCACGAACGTTAGTTTAAAACACTTGTAATCAGTTTTCTCACTGGAGAGAACGTTCTTTCTTGTGTGTACCTACGTGTAAGTCTATCAATTCATCAGCTTCAGAATCCTGCATGGACTGGGAGAAGTTTTCTGTGTTCCTCCCCACACCTTGGAATTATTGATTAATGATGATAAAATCCGCAGGAGTACGAGTTTGTTTAACTTATGCACAAAACCATTACTGAACGGAACTCGCAGCGTCACTGCAATTTGCCAGCAATTTTCCTACGCTTGTACAAACAGGCAAGTTAAAGGTGGTTAAAATAGCTCACACTTATTGCTAGCAGAATGAAGAATAAAAACTTGTGTAGCGGAATAGAGTGATAAACGACTGTCCTTTGTAACGTCCCCTTAGAAAAATTATAAATGACTGAGCTGATAAACCTCTTACGTTATTTGATTTTCAAACAGCTGAGCAAAACTGAATGTACTCAGACATTTCTCTCTTTACTTATTCTGATCATCACTAAACTGACACACAATATGTTTTTAGCGCAAGACAATCTGACTTTCAATAATCCCTACAAAAGAATGGCCCGGACTAACAATAACCTATACCTTTCATGAATCACTTACCTCACAAAAATCTTCGTTACTCGAACTACTGCAATACAGCGAGCGCCAATACTGCCAGCTAAATAAAAGATTATAACTACTGAAAGCACTGTCTACTGATAAGCACAGTTAGCAAATGGAAGATTTTGATAGCGAACAAACACTGTATTTACCTTAATAGTGTTCAAAAGTCATTATATATATATCTATCAATTCATGACATCCATCTTTACAAATATCCTTTTTATGGCGGACACACGTCCAGGTCGTCCGCTTATAGCAACCTCTCAAAAGTCTGGCATCTCTCTCTCCTCATCCACCACTTCTGGCGGCTCACCTCCACTGCTCAACGCTACGTGATGTTCACATCCCACTGCCCAGCTCTACACAAGTGAATATTCAAACAGTGAGTCCAACCAGCCACACAGACTGCACAAACCACAGTCAGTGATTTTCATACAGAGCGCTACGTGTCGTTACCAACATAAAAACCTAAACAGCCTACTTACCCCTTGTCAAATTAGAATTCGTGGTTTTACTGACATCCTTCATTTGTCACTTTCCTCTTCATCTTTCCTCCTCATTGTAAATGTATTATTGCAAATAGTTGTCTATTTTGCACCAGTAATGAGTTTATTTTTATTATTTGTTAACGTTAATCTATTATATTATTAACAATTTAAGAAGTGGAAAAGTGGGTGAGTGTTGTATAAACCTCAGGACACGCAGTTAAGTTTTCATATATTTCATGGGTATTATCTAATGCACCACCCAGTTATATTATTTTATCCGTATTTTCAGAAAATAAGGATATTTATTTAGTGTAATTTTATTCATTTGCTTGGTTGGTGGGAGCATATATTTCGTTTATCACTGAAAAGTATTTAATAATGTTACCCAAGGATACAACGGAAATCTATGTCATGTACACATATAACGATAAAGCTGTCATCAACCTGAAAAATGGGTCGAACTCCACAGTAATTTTCTAGCTATGGTCCCGTTGCTTTCTGCGACTTCTCAACTCATTTATCCAGTCTGTTGTGAGCGGCCCTGCAGTTTAACAGGGAATACGAGTCATAATTCGACTTCGCGTTACTGACATTAACAAACCATTGTCGAACCTGAAAGAACAGTTACGCGTAAAAACGTCTTTGGACCAATCCCGAATTGGTGCTTGGACCGTCGTGATTTGTAATCTGACACTTACCCACTGTACCGGCGAGCAAATTGGAAATCATAATATTTACACTTTTATTAGTTATTGAAACAGACCGTCGCACATTAATAAAGTTAAAAACTCTTGTGAATTTTTCAAAGTGAAATGTTGAAGGTATTTTATAATGAGACTGAAGCACTTAACTGCAGGCAATTGTTAGTAGAACTTCTGCTTTGAAAGGATAAGCTGGAGATAAGACGACAAACTTCAGGTCGCAGTGGTGAGGGAGAAGGAGAATTTAGGCTTGACAAGCCGTAACATTTTGCTATATACCAGGTAGGATTTTCTGTTCTTATCCAGTTACAGTTACGATTTGCATCAGCTGTTTAGGCAACTACTGTTTTTAATAATTTATTAGTCTGATAGGTTCGAAATTAGTTGTTACATGACGAAGCAATAATTCCACTGAGGTTGGGTGAATGCGACTAGCAATCGACTATTCACATTTTAGATGTTCTTTAGAAAGGGCCGTTACATTAAGATATTTCCACCTTAACTCAATTTGCTTTGGAGTTAATACCGTCTGCACAGAGTGTTACAGATGAAAACATATTCCTTTTTTTCGTTGGCTTTTGAAGATTACTTTGTTATATTTGTCCGGCATCACATTGCAGTTGGAAAGCTCTACATGTCTATGTACATACCGTCTACATTTAGCAGTTGAATAGCATTTGCTGCAGCAGTCATCGTAGATATTTTCGTGATGCCCTCACTAGTTCACATATCCCTATTAAGCGTTTAGGACTGCTGTGGCAGTGGTGCTGCGTTACATAAGCTGGAAGAGATGGCAAAATTGCCTTAACTGAGTATCGACACCTCTCTCATCTTATTATTCTCCCCTTGCCAGGCGCCGACGGAAGATCGTATCGGCAGTTGGTTCCCTTGTTCGTAGTAGTTAGTCTGATGAGTTACTACAGAGAGCAAAAAACTGTCACAACACGACACACCATTTGAAGTGATTAATCTTTCCTAAAAGTATATTTGTTACATCTCTCAGTTTATAACGGTTGCAACTGCTATTGATATTGGGAGCTATTGGTCGGCCAATACACAGACGGTTAATCCTGGTTGTGGGCTGAGGCTGGAAATGTTGCCCGATCATGTCCCATATTCCTCGACTGGAGACAGATCTGGTGATCGAGCAGGCCGAAGCAACATGTCGACACTTTGTAGAGCACTTTGGTTTACAACAGCGGTGTTACGGCAGAGCGTTATCGTGTTGGATAATGTGGTGTCACCGCCAGACACCACACTAGCTAGGTGGTAGCCTTTAAATCGGCCGCGGTCCATTAGTATACGCCGGACCCGCGTGTCGCCACTGTCAGTAATTGCAGACCGAGCGCCACCACACGGCAGGTCTAGAGAGACGTCCTGGCACTCGCCCCAGTTGTACAGCCGACTTTGCCAGAGATGGATCACTGACAACTACGCTCTCATTTGCCGAGACGATACTTAGCATACCCTCCAGCTACGTCATTTGCTACGACCTAGCAAGGCGCCATAGCATTGGATATTATTTTATATTGTGGATATAACATGTACCGTCAAGAGAGATGTTCTACAATTGTGGATTAAAGTTAAGTATTATGTCAACTACGTACTTTATTTGCTACTCTTAATTCCCTTAACTGTTCCAGACCACGCGCCAGCCTGCGTGAGCTCAAGCGCGTGCCTTTCGGCTTCCTCCCATTGTGACTTGGCTGTCTTGCCAAGTCACAACAGATAACACAGGCCGGAATACTGTTAATGACTGGCGTACAGTATTGCAGTCAAGATTCATGGGATAACCACAAGAGTATTCGTGCTGTCATACGAAATTGCACCCCAGACCGCAATATCGCAGAAGGCTTTTCGTACCCCTACTACTCTCTCATTCTTACTGGTTGCGCAGCTGATAATGTCTATTGACTAATATCAACTCACTTCGTTCAATCTCAAAGGTAACTGTCGCTCACGAAATTTTCAGTGTGTATTTAAAACAAACATGATTTGCATTATCGTAGTGGCGCTACTGGGTTGTTTCAGCTTCTTTCCGTCAGTGTATGCGTAATAAAAGTACCTATTGCTCATGTGATCCGTCTCAGTGACAAATCTTCCATTTTCATAACGGAGAGATTCAGCGAAAGATATAGGAAGTTAATACACCAGAAAATGTGTTTGTGGTATTACAAAAATGGACATAGAAAAATGGTGACTGCTGTGCTGAGAGAATAAAGCTCTGAGCTTGTGAAAACATTTAACTATATTACGTGAATGCGGGATCGATGACACGAGCGTGCGACGCCGCTTCGAAGCGATGCTATAATCTGAAAAGCTGCAGCATATATTTACCTTATTAAAATTTTTATTTCTTTGCTCGTTTAACCATTTCTGTCGTCGGTCTTATAAATGTTGTGCTCTGTTGTCTCTATTTTGGTGATAGGGTATGCTAACAACAATGCTATGTCACCCAAACCGTCGAGGACCGTTGCCTAGCAATTACTTCCGTATTCTCTCGAGTACTAGAAGTGCCTATCCGATTTCGCTGTGTGAGTTATTGCGTGAAAGAAGCTTCAGCTTTGAATCAAGTGTTGTAGAGTGAATTTTGTGTTTCGAGAACAACTATCGAAACATTTTAAAGTTCTTGGGAAGCTTTAGAAGCTTTGAACGAAGCGAACACCCAGCTTCAGAACCGAGGAGCATTGTACTTGCAAGAGGTATGAGCTGTTCGCATATCTGTCACTTATTAATTCACCTTTCGGAATCATCTGTAGTTAGAATATCGTAGAAGCTTTAAATTGTCTGTGTACTTAGTGGAGAAATACCAGCAGGTTAAAGCATGTGGTAGTGTGTGATGTGATTACAGAACCTGATGTTATTAACAGTATACAACGTGAAACACCATTTTGTTTCAATTTTTAATGGAGATTCAAATATTAAGTGTTTGCTTTTTCAGACAGATTTCTATACTTTCTATTTGGCGTAGTTCATGCACTTTCATTTTGTATTCTCAAACTAATTTCTTAGTTCCTCAATGGCAAACGTGTCAGGGGCATTGTCCTATTCCACCCGTTTGCTTTGACCCATGACATCCTACGTGACGTCATGACTTTATGTTGAATTGGATGTAAGCGGACTGTTATTAAGTTAGCCTGTGCTCGTGTTACTTACCAGTGTAATCTGTGATGTCTGTAAACTACGCTGTTATTCCAAATACGTCGCGACATAAGAGGTTTTGGTTTGGGTGGAACCTGAGACCACAGATTAAACTGCCGTGGAGAAACCAGTAACGGTTACATTTTTGTTCTGTTTTCTGATAAATATTTGTCTGTTTCTTTCTGCATATCGCACGATTTCCCAGGGTAAGGGTAGGCAAGACCCCCAGAGCATAAGCCAAATTTTTTTGAGTGATTATGATTATCATTTGATTCTTATAATTATTTAACTGTCTCTTTAATCTGGGGAAGTTCGAAGAGAGCGAGGTTAGCCCTAACGAAATTGCATTGCTGGTGGTAATGTCATTCATAATTTTTTACAAATATTTGGCCGATTTTCGAATGTGACTCTTTGAGACGCTGCGCTTATGAACTCCACTGTTCCTAAGAGGCGCAATTAGTTTTACCGGTCGCTCACTCTCGCGCTGCATATTTTTTTTGTTCGTAGTATTTGTTTAGCTGAATTGGATCGAGGTTTTGGTATTTATTGGTGAATTGTTTTCGGTTTTTGAGCTATTTATTTCCGTTTGTAGTGTGATTCCAGTTTTTTGTACTTCTTTTCTTTCGGTTTATTCTAAAGGAATTTTTGTATATAATTTTTCGATTCAGTTGATGTTATGTGGGTGGTGTTTTTTATCTGTCCCCGGTTTAGGAATAGAATTCACACGAAATAAGATACCAACTGTCCATGTGTATGTCTTTTTGTTTCCTTTGTTCTCTTTATTCTGGAGAAACTCATGTGCATCATCTTGCATAATGAGGTGTGTGTGTGTGTGTGTGTGTGTGTGTGTGTGTGTGTGTGTGTGTGTGCGCGCTATTTTTTATTTGTTATTTTATGGAGGTGTCTAGTACCACTGTCTTCATTTCATCTGTATTGGTCAAGCGAATTGTTCTAATCCAATTTTGTATTTACTGTATATTTTCTTTCGGTTTATTCTAGAAAAGTTATTAAATGTTCTTACGTTCAGTAACCTTTTTAGTATGTCCCCGTCCACAACTCTCCCATTCCTGCGATTGTCCCAATAATTTCATTTCATATGGTGATTCAAATAGTTCCCATAGTTTTTTGTTTAAGAAATGCGTTATACAGTACACAACGGTGTATTTTAACAGAAACGATCGGTTTCGGTCTAGGACCAGACAATCATTGTGTCCATAAACCATCTCAGCTATCCGTCTGAGTAAATGGAATCGCAGTTATCAGATGTACATTGTTCCGTCATTGATACTAGCTGTGCATTCATAACATTACGTCCATTTACACTCGACAACGTTTTTTTTCAATATTCCATTTATATAGATAATATCAATGATGGAGCTTTGTACATCTGCTAACTGCTGTTCCAATTAAACAAACGCATAGGAGAGAAGGTTTTTGGACCCGATGATTTTCTGGTTCTAGACCGAAAACGATCGTCTCTAATAAAATGTCCCGTTACAGCTGTGGGCTGCATATGGCAGTTCTTAACATTCATTAAAGCTCTACAGCACCACCTACACAATGTTTTAAGTTTGTTTTTAATTGTAATGGTCTATATTGCTGTCGCCGTCTTGAAGAATGTCATCGGGCTCTTATTAAATGCTACATGTGGTTGTCGTAGTATCTCGTGTAAGCTATCCATTTTATTCCAGACACGAGCCGGGGGGGGGGGGGGGGGGGCGGCAGACGGATAGAATTTCCTTTCAGTTGCTAAAATCCACAACGACAACGATGTTAGCGATCTTTTTCGCTTGTCGATTACACATACATACTGTCTGTAGTCACAACAGGGTCATTATGCTGGAATTTTCTTCAGTCTGTGGAAACGAACATATTTTGGAAACTGATGCCAACTGTTTTGTGTCATGCTGAGTTGACCTTCCACCGTAACAAAGCAGTATAACTCTCTTATTGGTTAAAGAAACTGAATTAAGAGCTTGGAGTATTTTTAATTGGTAAATTATTTGTGAATTTATTAGTTATTCGGACGTTTTCATCCTTTAGACACTGCTGTATATATTTCAATAGCAAGGCATGATTATTTCGCCTGACATATATTTAAATTACTAAAAATTTTACTGCAGTGCTTGTTTCCCTATTGATATCAACGTTCCTATAAAATAATGTGGTCTGCATTTGCTGGGATTGCTATTAGTGGGGTTGCTATTTAATGTTGATCACAATGTATGCTAACAACAATGCTATGTCACCTAAACCGTCGAGGACCGTTGCCTAGCAATTACTTCCGTATTCTCTCGAGTACTAGCAGTGCCTATACGAATTTGTTCTGTGAGTTATTCAGTAAAAGAAGCTTCAGCTTTGATTCAAGTGCTGTAACGTCGAAGTTTGCGTTTCAAGAACAGCTAAGGAAACTTTTTAAAGTTGTTGCGGAACTTTAGAAGCTTTGAAGTAAGCTAACGCCCAGCTTCAGAGGCGAGGTGCATTGTACCTGCAAGAGGTATGAGACATTCATTTAAATGTAACCTATTTATTTACCATACAAAGCCATCTGCAGTTAGAATGTCGTACAAGTATTTAAATGACCGTGAATTTAGTGGAGAAGTAATGGCCAGTTGAAGTTTAACGACGGACCGTGTTATGAGTTCGGAACACGTAATTAGTACAGTGTAACGTGTGAAAGATCACTTTGTCTTAATTTTTCATACAGGTTAATAATTTAGGTGCCTGACTTGTAGAGACGAAGCACTTTACTGAGTTTCTGACGAAGTTCACTTACGTTTGTCATACATTCACAGATTAACCACTTAGTTTCACAATTATTAGTGTCAGCCACCTCCTTGCTTCTCAATTGTACATACACGTTGGCTGTGATCATTTCACAGTCGTGCCGCTGGAACTTTCTTCCGTCTGTGAAGAAGACGCTTTGGAAACTGATGGCAGCTGTGTAGAGTAACATTTAGTCGAACTGGCTCTGTAACACTAGTTTTCGTCTCCTGTTGCTTCAGGAAATTGAATTAATATCTTGGAATGTAGTTGGTAGTTATATGCATTGGGAGTTAATTAGATATTCAGGTTTTTTCATTAGATACTGCTGGATACCTCACAATCGCAAAATAACATTATTTTGTGGTACATACAATGATTTATTTAAAAATTTTCAGCACTGCTCGTTTACCCATTCCTATCGACGTTACTAAAGTGTAGAGCTCTGCAGGTACTGGCGTTGCTGTTTAATGTTGATCACAGGATATGCTGACACAGATGTTACGTTACCTAAACCGCAGAGAACCGTTGCCCAGCAATTACTTGCATATTCACCCGAGCACGTGAAATAACGATAAGAATCCGTCGTATGAGTTATTGATCTAAAGAAGCTCCAGTTTTGATTCGTATATTGTACTGCTACACTTTGTGTTTCCAGTTCAAATAACGAAACATTTTAAAGTTGTTGAGGACTTATAGAAGCTTTGAACGAAGCGAACGCCCAGCTTCAGAAGCGAGGTGCAATGTGTCCGGGAGAGGTATGAACTACTGACTTAAGTGTCTTCTGTTTACTTACCGTATAGAATCAGATGCAGTTTCAGTATCGTATAAGGTTATAAGTGACTGGATGTGTAGTGGCGAAGTACTGGAACACTGAAACGTTACGACGTAGTGTGATGTGTTTTCGCGGTATGTAAAATGAAAAAAAAGTCCCATTCACATTCCAGTACATTGTTTCAATACGTCATGCAGCTACAAAGGTTGCGAGAGTACGTGACTTTTAGGGACAGATCTCTTTTCTGAGGTTTTCACAATTTTAGTTGCTGGAATCGTCTGTTCTTTAACTTATTTCATTTCACAATGAGAGCGGCGTCACCAATCTGTCACCAAATCTGTTATATTCTACCTTCTGTGAAGAAGGCAATACGCAAACAAGTTCTAGCTGCGTGCGGTCATAATGAGTTGACACTGCACCATATCAAAAGTATTTTCTCTTTGTTACTCAAAGAAATTAATACCTTTGAACATCGTTAGATGTTAACTTCGTTGGGAGTTTATAAGGTGTACTGGCGTTTTTTAATTCAAATGTCGCTGGTTAAATTTCAATCGTAAATACGATTGTTACGTAGTACGTGTTGCTGAATAGTTCACATGGCGCTGAAGAGTGATTCTAGGTTTAGTGTTGAACTTAGGTTGTTAATGACTCTGCCACAAAGAAGGAAAGGCGCAGCCCGGTGAGAATACACTGACTCAGACAACGGATATTTGTAAAAATCATAATCTCCTCAGACACTGCGGAGAGATTTGGGATTTAAACCACCACACTGTTGCATAGATTATTTACCATTTACTTCGTATCACCAACAAGGTGTTCCCTTAAGTACTCACTAATTAAATTAGCGATCCTGCCTCACGGTGCCACATTGAACGAACGGATGGTAGTAACCTAGTCGGGGCCTAATGTCTGTCCAGATGCGAAGTTTAAATAACTATACTTGGTGTATATCTGAAACTAGTGTAGAGATGTACTGTCTTGCTAATAGTACTGTCTGTCTGCAGAATAAATGTACCTCGTAATGAACATGTCATCGAAGAACTAGTGTTATTTTAATTCATCTATTAGGAATTAGTAACAGGGAATGAAAATAATGAATTTCTCACCAGTCATAAATGGATAATATGTTTCAAGTAAATCAATTATATTTAATATATCTGGATGTTACAGATCCTTTGTAACACTGACAGCTCTTATTATTACAGAAGTTAAATTTAAAGGGATGACATAATGGTCTCAAGTTTTTCCTTACAATACACTTGTGAGACATCACAATAAGATTTACCCGTGGACACGGTATGGTCGTGTCTAACGTGCTGCCCGTTATCGTTGCAGCAATGTTCCGACGAATCAAGGCGTTTTTCTCCTGGTGTGCGGGAGGGGAGAAAGACGAAGGTCTGCGACTGGACAAGACCTTGGTCGCTGCTCGAGTTAGCTTTGAGGTGAGGCACGTCACGTTGCATTACCCATATCATAATAAGCAAAGCACTAGAGTTTTAGAGCTACTTCATTGTCGATAGAGTGGTCAATTACTGTAAATGAATCTGCGGTTCGCTATAAACATCCCATGTGACGGTTCATTATGAATAATACGTTCAAGACAAGAACCTCTACTAGACTATTGCTTATGACCATTGTGTGTTGGTTACCGTGCAAGAAAGCAGTACGTTTATGGGAAGAGTGACGTTCAATGTGCTAAAACAGTAAAAATTCAACAAAGAATTAAAATGTAAAAAACGTCTAAAAACCTTACTTACACACGCAAGCACGCGCGACTACGCACGCGCGCGCGCGCGCGCGCGCACATAACTACAAAAATTATATTTAATACCATTTCGATGCATGATAAAAAAAGTGATTGGGTTTCAATAGTTTAGTAGACTGATCTAAAGTATCAACTAAGAAACTTATTACGTCAGAACGAGCTCTGAAGGCCCAACGGTACTAACCGACGGCCACGTCAGTCAACTATAGGCTTCACTGTCTGCAGATATGGAGGGATCATTGTCAGTTTTCGTGACCGCATCTAAAATACAGCCACAGATGAACCTCACTGGCGAATGTATGGATTTCTTTATCACTGGATGGAAACGGAATTTACTGGTCACTCAGCAACCCACAAAAGCCTTCGCCGCCCGTAGTGGCCGAGCGGTTCTAGGCGCCTGTCTGGAACTGCGCGACCGCTGCGGTCGCAGGTTCGAATCCTGCCTCGGGCATGGATGTGTGTGATGTCCTTAGGTTAGTTAGGTTTCAGTAGTTCTAAGTTCTAGGGGACTGATGACCTCAGAAGTTAAGTCCCATAGTGCTCAGAGCCATTTGAACCATTTTGAACCAAAGCCTTCATCCTCGTCACCAGAGATACACAAAATTTTTAAAATTTACCATAGCGCGACTTCAGCTAAAATAAATGGCTGGTCTCCTCTTAAATTCACTTCTGCCTCTGATCAAAAGATAATATGCACAGATAATATGGCGTATAAGAATATTTACGCCACAGCCATTACAGATTTAACTGTCTTCTCACCAGACTATGAAGACATTAGTTAGAAATGTAGCCAATTCGGATAGAAGTCAGGGTAACTTCAGTGTGTGAAAGTGATATATATAATGTCAGACTTGGTCAGATGATTGGCCAATCACACCTATTCCAACAGTCGGATGTCTTTCTCACCTGCAGGATAATGGTATGTTGTCTCGATGGGTTGGTTGCTCACAGGCCTCCTTGGCTGCATGATATACTTGCTCTTTCCCGGAATTCGGAATGCCAAAGGGTTTTAATCTGAGACCCTTTTGAGTAAGGAAATGGGGACTGATGATCATGTAGTTCTGTCTCTTTACTGTCAAAACCAACCAACAACTGAAGGTTGCGTAATTCGCGATAAATATAACACTTTGTTACACTCAGACATATTAGCAAATATCATATACTTTGTAATATTACACACGTTCGACATCATAAATCTAAACATTTCTTTTCCAACAGGACCGTCAACTTACTCTTGACGAGTTTTTGATGGAGCTACTGCAGAAACGGCTGCAGGAAGGAGAAGAAATCCGTGCTGCTCCGGTGAGTGTAAATTAGTCCAGTATAGGGAATAATGGCGTTAGGTTTCAACATGTACTATTCGTTTCATGTTCAGATCAAGAATCTTACGAACGTGATAGTAGTGTCCTGCTTCCGCTGTTTTGCTGAGTTGTTTGGATTCGTGCAAAACGCTTCGATGACGGTCACTGGAGTGCAGCGAGCTTTGCCGTTATGGGCACTCGATCCCTGGACTCCATCTAGTCAGGGAATGTCATACGATCTGAAGGACACGGCTCGGTCGGTCGTTGAAATATTCTGCATACAACAGGAACAACTCGGCATAACTCCCAGAAGTACTTCAATAACCAATCACGCAAACAAACTTGGACATCATGGGGCATTAGTACTTCTTTAGTATTATTAGTTGGTCAGACATGGACTGAGTAGTGATGTTAATTGAATATTAAAATCGATCACTGTATAAATATCAATAAATGTAGCTAGCAAAATTGATAAATGTAGCACTTCGTAAATTAGAATCTAGCACATGTTCTATGTTACTACACATGTTGGATATCAGAAAACTAATAAATTCTTTTCCAACAGGAGCGTCAGTTTACGCTTGACGCGTTTTTTGTGGAGCTACTGCAGAGAGTCTGCAGTGAGAAGAGAAAGTCACACTGCTACGGTGAGTGAAACTTCGATTTGCAGATTTTAGTTTCTAAGTGTATTCCTGGTTTCATGGCTACATCGTAACTCCCTTCAGAACGGTAACCTGCGTTTGCGTTATTTTTCCGACTCTACAATTGTACTTTTTTAATACTACTGAAATGCTGTCAGCTTAGGCACAGAGACAAGCCTACAAAATGCAAAATTGTAAGGTCGAACCGTAAATTCTGTTGTACTGAGCTGTAGGTCGTTATCACGATGCTTGCAATACTATTCTTCGATAACGGTTTTGAATTGTGAGCGGATACGCAGCCTTTTTCGACAGTGTATTATTTCGCCCTACTATTGCTAGGTTCTACGTAATCTTAAGAATGAACGGTACAATATGTTTTCCTTCCCTTTTACAGTTCAAACTGTTCAAATGGGTGTGAAATCTTATGGGACTTAAGTGCTAAGTTCATCAGTTCCTAGGCTTACACACTACGTAACCTAAATTACCCTAAGGACACACACACACAGCTATGCCCGAGGGAGGACTCCAACCACCGGCGGGTTCAGCCGCGCAGCCCACCTTTCACAGTATGGGGGATTCCACAAAACATTCTTATCTCCTCCCGTCCATGAAAGAGTTATGAAGTTTTCAGTAGAGTTTCACGTTGATCAACGTATGCTGGTCTTTTGGTTCTGTTCTACGGTATTATACTGAATAAAGGTTTACTTTTCGGTCATATAATTATGCATATCACTCTCGGAATTTCAGTTCAACATTTTGGGAACTTGTTTAAAGAAACTCGACGTTTCTGACATAAGTGCATATACCAAGAGTCTCAGTTGCCATGGTTGCTTTATGCGTAGAACGTAGTTCAGTCTAATGGTCAGTATAAAGGTAGAGATATTCTCATACTTTTGACAGCCACCTGCCATGATGATACAATGATCAGAAGAAACTGTACTCAGGGAATAGGATAGAAGCAAACAGTCATTACTTGTAGTTCTCCCATTTAAATTCTTGTTTATAATACTTAGCAATCGTGAGTTGATGAGTAGGGGAAATAGAAACATCCCTTCACTATACCCGTATCTGGGACGCAAAACAATTTACAAAATATATTGTCTTGCACTCTTTTACTACACTTGCGCCAATAGTTGTAAACTAGTAACTCCATTTCGTGTCTATTTTACAGTCTCAACAATATCGATACAGAAATCGACCCTATATTAGCCTCGGGTTCTACAATAATTTTACAGTTTTCTTTACATATATCAACCCACCATAATGTGATCACGTTTCCAATTCTGAAATTTAAATTTCTCGACAGGTCACTCCACACCATACAGCTCTCCATAGCCACCAAATCTTATGCTGCCTGCTAGGGGCGCCGTCGTCAACTGGGCGCGTGGAGAAGGCCGTCTGGGTGCTAAACTATTCAACCACGATACCGCGGCCAATACCACCTGAAACCAATGTTGCCGATTCAATAAAACTTCGGATTAATGGGATAATACAGTAGAATTATTTATTCTAGTTCTAGTGAGGTAGCATTATATTAACACATGCACCTCGCATTTGGATTGACAGAGGTACAAGTCAATAATTCGTCCATCAACATCTATGGTTTCGGTGGTTTCTTTAAGTAGATAATGGATAGCGCAAGGATGGTTCCCTCGTAATTCGACTCGTACGATTTTCTCCACAATACGAGCTAACCTCTTCTTCGATGGACGTTAGGTCCGAATAATTCCTACATCTTTTCTTTATTGAGTAAGAGATTCATTTGAGCAATATTTTTATAAAAAAGCTATTGTAATATTGGTGCACCAATACAAGCATTTAGAACCCACAGAACATGCGTTTCAAAATTTGCTAAGTAAGGTCATCAGCAAATTGATTCAAACTAATAACACTTAAGAGTAATGTGACTAAAAGATCTCTGCATCTAAGGATAACACGTTAGTGCCTGTCATCCCGACTGTTACTTCAAATGGCTCTGAGCACTATGGGACTTAACTTCTAAGGTCATCAGTCCCCTAGAACTTAGAACTACTTAAACCTAACTAACCTAAGGACATCACACACCCCCATTCCCGAGGCAGGATTCGAACCTGCGACCGTAGCGGTCGCGCTGTTCCAGACTGTAGAGCCTAGAACCGCTCCGCACCCTGGCCGGCCCGACGGTTACTTATTAGCTCAATGCGCCATATGTAATATAACCCTAAACTCTGCAGAAACTACACCATAATCAACATTTGACATCGTCAGTATTCATTGTTGTCGGCACTCGGTTAGTTTGTTTTCGTTTATGACCTCATACTCGTTTCTGCAAAACTATATGGGTGCAAAATAGAAGGTACGTTGACACACTAAGCAACTGGTCATAAAAGGAGCATTTGCAACTAGGAAACATAAGTTAAAGCACTCTTGGTGTAATATAACTGATGCTGCATTTTATTGTACTCCATCGTGTGAACAATAATTGGCTAGCATGGTGATGAAACTACAAACAAGTAATCGAAGCATTTGTGCTACGAACGCATGGCTCAGCTATAAGACCTATTCACAATTCACAGAGCATGCGTGACCATTACCGCTTCTAGTGTGGACGTCACTTCTTATTACGTACCCTTTCCCCTGTGATTTCTAATATTTTACCTTTCACTTTGAGCACTTTAGTAGTGTCAGAGAAGAAAAGTCTGTAGGAGGAGACTCATTTTTACTTTTTCTTTCCATTTCCCCGAAAGTAATGAGATGGTTCACGTCTCACGGAAAATTGAAAATATCAAATGCGGTGGGGAAATGAATAAGCAATCGATCTGCGCAAGCTGAGTGAATAAATGTTAATAACAAGGGAGTTGCACGTCCGATATATTAACATTGACCCACGTACCTTTTCCCATATTCTAATTAAAAAACATTGATCAAAATACTTCATTCCATGATCCAAAAGAAAAAAAGGATAGAAACAAAAACATTGATCCACACAGTTCCTCCCATGACTTACTTAAAAATCATTGATCCACTTACTGAGTGTGTTCACACAGATTGCGTAGCAATAGGGAGCACAGAAATATTACCCTACATTTTCTTGTATATCGTGAGTTATGACGCTGTCCTTGGTTTGCAGATACTAGCACTGTTTCAATAGCTACGACTCAAATAAGGAGCAAATAAATCTACAACCCACTTTTGCGGCAATGTTTCGCCCTTTCTTCCGAAAGTATTACTTCGAAACGCGTTGTCTGCGTGCTCGTCTCTCATTGGCTGTGTAACATGAAGAGCTGTCACGCCTTCTTTTGCTCCCATCGTTCATCACGGCAAGCACTGGCAACATTCCTGTACGAAACACGTAAGTTCGGCACTGGCATTATTCTAAGCTTTTCCTGAAACATCAGTCGACGTACATAACTCAACTGAAAAACTAGTCACCAGTACAAAGAGCAGAAAGTGATACCAATACAGAAAGCCAAAAATTGATGCCAATACATACGGCCAAAAGTCGCTGAAATTGACGGAACGCGGTAACAAGAACATTTGGAATTACCGCACGTTCCGATTCCACACGTCTACATTGACCTATGACGTTATATCGGGGATATAAAGCGTACTTTATTTATTATGACAACCACAGATTTAATAGCAGGCCTCTGGCATACTTCAAGATCAATACCACAAGATAGACCATTATGGTCGCAAACGAACTTAAGAAAGATGCGAAATATTTCAGTCACTTAATGAAATGAAACTAATGGGACAACCACGGAAATTAGGGAGTTCTGGGCGGGGCAAACTAAAAATACTACAATAAGACTAGGATTGCTCCAAGAGAGTCACATAATCGAAAAAATAGCCCTCACGTATTCCTCCAGAATAAACCCATCCAAAAAGTATAAGAAACACAACTGGAGTAGTGTTTCTAGACCTATGTAGCTCAAACGAAGACAGTGATACCCCCTTTCCTCCCCCACGCCACGCCAAAGAAGGAAATCCATTATGGAAATTTCACCTGAGATACATAGAAGAAACGAAGACAGTGATGTAGACAATCCCCCACCAACAAAGCTAATAAGGATAACGAAATTCACTATATCTATGCAGCGCCAATGAAGACATCGGTTCCACAACTCCCCTCCCCACCCTTCCTCACTCCCCTCAAATAAAACTAACCAAACACAAATCTAAGAACCTCCATTCAAAGAAATATCCTTTCCATAAACAAACTACGATCTCACACTAAACAAAAAAAAAATCATAACATTCTTACCAATCATCGTCCAGTACTGCTCTATATTCACTTGGTATTAGTATGTTTGTTTATGAAAGTCCTGTGTCGTATTTTGATATTCCTGACACGTTTTAACCATTATTCAAGTAATGACAAATTTTACGTTGTGGCTTAAACCATTTTAACCCTTATCCGTGAAGATAGTCGATGACTGAAACCAGTCGAGATATAAGGGTTCAAAATAAAAGCAGCTGATGGTCAAACATTTTATACGTTACTTGACGGCCGTTGATGGTCACCTTCCAAAAATGTTTAATCAAAGTGGCCCCAAAACACACACACACACACACACACACACACACACACACACACACACACACACACACACACACCATACTGCAAACAACAAAGTATTTAAATACAACTCCACACAAACACACAACTTTCACTCCAGAATACCAAACTGTAAACTAAAAGCAACAGTTCAAAAACCAGAAACGATTAGATAAGCGGTAACTACTGAAGAATCGTTCTCATTCAACTACACCTTTACTATAAACCGAATCACAAACCTAAACGTCCACAACAAAGACTCAGCAACCGCCTACAACATGTCTATTACAAAAATAATCCATTTCGAATGCGCTCGTCTGTACGTCACATTCGGTAAAAACACAAAAAAATGTTTAAGACTCAAGATTATAAATATGATAACTATTTGTTTCTCTCGTAACAATCTAAGCTGTGTTCCTAGGTTCGTACCTAACATTTCCATCGACAACCGTGCCAAATTCAGAAAACTAAATATTTGTGGGAAGTATGGTAAAAAAACATCAGAAACGGTTGCTCTGGCAACAATTTAAGCCCTGCCCTTTGTTTCCTGCCTATCCTTACCCTCGGAACTCGTGCCACATACGGAAAGATACAGCCAGACATTTGGGAATTGACGCGTTGTCTGATTCTACCAGTAGGCATTGATCCATAACTTCTTCTTTGGAACACAGTGCAGTTTAAAGCACAAAAGTCAATTAGAGGGGAGTTGTACGCCCTAATTGGACCTGGAAATGGCGAATTACTTTATTATATCACTCTTTACCGTCTTATCAGCTGTCCAACACAGGTAAGTCTGGTATACCCTTATACATCACTTTGTTATTAATATCGCATGTTTTACACTTACGTTAAAATAGCCAATTATTATTTACAATTAAATGTCTGCAGACTTACGCATTTCGTAATCATCGAAGTATCACCTTTTCTTATTTGAGTGGTATTACGATTAATGTTCATTAAATAAATTGAGAAGAATCAATTCCGACAGGAAGATGCATTTACAAGTAATTCCAAGTACACATGTTGTTAATCATTGTTTACTCTCGTTACTAGGATAATAATAATATCAGAGATAATGTTTAAGCTCTGGCTGATTGGGAGTGTAAGCAGAATCACAGTTGAACATATACAGTCGTGACACTCCACCTCTTTTCTGTTGCCCACCGCGATTGCAGCGCGCCAAGCGGCCAGGAAGTTATACTGTAGAGTTCGCCGAGATTTTGTAAAAGCGAAAGTTAATCTTAACTGTTTATATTGGTCTGTAGAATGGTTTTTACAAACAGTAGCGTCTGTACTGCAATAAATTGCAGCAAGAAGAAGAAAAAGAAGAAGAAGAAAGCAGTATATTTGCCAATTTTTAGGTTTCTTATCAACCCTAGTAGGTGTGAATCGCTTTGTTTATTTACGACTTTCTTCTAACCTGAAGGTATTTACTTGAGAATGTCGTGTTCCTTAAGAACCGAAAAAAATGCTAGTAAACACCAGCAGAGCTGACCTTTCACAGAAAGGCGTCGTATATTTGCTCAAAAAGGTAAATTTTCTTCGATATACTTCCAGTGAAATCAGTGAATATGGAACTAAGGAAACCAGTATGGAATGCAATACCTACATTATTTTATGTAGCAGACAAGCTAACACAATTGTAGCTGGAGGAAAAAAACCCACACAGATGTGATAATAAAAGAAAAAATAGCAACAAAATTATTCCCCAACACAGAAGAAACCAATTCTACAATTGTTGCTGCATTTTAGCCACAAATGGCAAGAATCAACACATCTGCTTTTGCAACTAAAGTAATTACATTTAGAAAGATATTTATGTGTTAAGAAGTCGATGAAGTGTAAGAACGTGCAAAACATTAGGTTCCATAAAAAGTTGTTACGTGTCAAAGAAAGTTTCTGGCATATTGCGAACAGACAAAAAAAAATCATTCTCATGCATGAAATGTGCGTTTGTATGGTATTGTTTTCAGTCGAGTAAGCTAAAATTATACACATATTCCAAAGTATTTCGTTATAATTATGTTGTAGCTTATGTCACTGAATCAAGGAGATTCGGTCGTTTTTACATGTATCTCATGATCATAATAATTTAATAATTATTTAGCTAATTAACCGGAAAATGATTAAAAACGAACTATAATTTTACCGCTGCTTTGTTTCCTCTTGGGGCGCTAGAGTTGGACAAACTTTCAGATGGTAACAATTTTCTCAGCAGTGAATGTCGTGACTGCATATGTTAGACTGTGGTAGAGTGAAGCGTAAACTCATTATTTTCTGTTGACTAAACTTGTGGATTCAAAAACGTGCCCATACCATCAGAATTTGCGACGCTCTCTATGAACTCAATTGAAATTACAAGCATGACATAAGCTGACACTACTAGCTCGTCTAAACAAAACAAACCATCGCACCGCACAAGTATGTCATTTGCCACGCCAGTACATCACAGCTCAAATCCGACGGGCGATATGGCAGTCTCAAGCTGAGACAATTACGATGCTGTCGTATTGCCTGAATCCTATCTTTTCTACGGCAAAACATTGTACTAGTCAAGCTAAAGCGAAAATTCTGTAGCTCAGCACCGCAGTGACTTTGATGACTGCTGCATGTCGACGGAAGGTTCTGTCCTGAAACAGCCCCTATTCTTTGCAGTTCATGCACTTTTTCCATTCATACCGCTGTAGACAAATATCCCCCTTGATTTTGATTGTTTGAAGATAAAGATAAGCATGTGATGAGAACGATGTGTCCCGGTGAAATTCATAGGGTGGGCCGTACAATTTTACCATTCCCGTACATATCGCTTCGATCTACATGTTGGCGAAAGGCTCTGTACGAATAATTTTGTTTCTGTATTCAACGTACAACGCTTAACTCCGAATCTTTGAGCCTTTTTTGCAACATGTTGCTGTTTCTCCAACCATTTCTAGTGTTACCAGCTTATTAAGAAGTAAAGAATTCGAGAAGCAGTACACCAATTTAACTTTTCTAGTTTTGTATCATCGCTCTGTTTCAATTTAAGCTTCCTCATTGGATAAATTTCTTACAACCGCGCAGAGCGGTGAGAACTTACATATCGGAAGGAACCAAGGGATATCTTTACTGCATGCAAATTTTTAATACTTCTAGAACATAAATCACACACGGCAACACATTCAGTCAACAAGTTAGGTACAGACGATAGTTCCTCTTCTAACAGCAGCCTATCGCAGGTCGCTGGAGCAATGAAAGGTACTATTCGACCGAAAAAAGGGCAGGTCAATCTGGTTTTCAAGAAAACACACACAACTGTAGGCCTATATCACTCATGTTATTTCATGGTAGAAGTGTGGGGCATGTTTTACGGTCACGCGTTACGTCCATATTGTGCATCAGGAACCCCTTCTATAGAAATCAATATGGATTCCGCAAAGATAGATACAGCGAAATTCATCTGGCTGTGATAGTCCGTGAGATCCAGAGCGCCGAAGAACACAATGCCTAGGTGAATGCCGTGTCCCTCTTCTTCAGTACAGCCCAGCACTGTACTTTAGTGCAGAAAGTAGAACTTGTCGAGTAGCGGACCAGAAGTCTGGTTGCAGCACGTGCTAGCAGATATAACTCCAAACGTATACCTTAATGTCCAAGGGAGCTCTGCAGGGCCGTCACTGTTTACAGTATTCAGGGTGTAAAGGGTGCAAGTCCAGATATTTCTATTGGTGACTGCGGACGGTGTGCTGAAAGGCATTACATCAGTACATACATCATTAAGAGACTAGTAATTGTGGGTTATAACAGTAAACGCCAAGATCACTCGATGTGAAACAGTTTATTTCATCAGCAGACTCCACAATAAGTAGCTATCATCCTGAGATTCTCAGATCTCCCAGAATTATAATTATACATGATTCTGTCGACGTTCCGAGAGCACGCTCAATTACAATAACAGTTCCGCATTTGTTTGTAAAATACATAAAGCAAACCGGTATATAGCTTTATTATTATATTTGGAGAAATTTCGCAGTTTATCAATGAGATGCTTTGTAATTATGTTTTTGGGAGATCTGAGGAACTGAGGATGTCGGATGGGTAATGTCGAAAACTGGCTCTGAAATAAACTATTTCAAATCAAGCGATCTTAGCTTCCAATATTATAAATTACAATATCAGATCGCCCAGCCCCCTGCGGGTTCGGGGGTAAGAATAGGCCCGCGGTATTCCTGCCTGTCGTAAGAGGCGACTAAAAGGAGTCTCAAATGTTTTGGCCTTAATGTGATGGTCCCCCTTGGGGTTTGACCTCCATTTTTCAAAATTCTACAGAAGTACGAGCCTTTTGGGGAAGGACACCTTACGTGGTGTACCACTGGTCCTAAGTGCACTAAGACCTTGGCACTCAGCATTGCACCGGCGTTGTCACCATACCCATTATTCCTCAAATTGGGCCTAAACGCCTGATGGGTTGTCCAAGTTACGCCCATAGTGCATCTCCATCTGCACCAGCGATCATGATGGACTTTCCATGGCACCAGAAATCCAGCACGGTAGCCAGCCCGTTGTGGTGGGGTCGTCATGTACCCTCTAGGTTGTAGCCCCCTGACAACACAGGGATCGTACTGCCGATACCTGAGCTGCACCCTCCCCACGTTGGCCAAAGAGTAGATGCCCGTCTCCTTGGGGCATCAGGACTCCCGGCAATGGTCATCCTGCCAGGTGGCCCTTGCTGCGGCTGGGTGGCGCCCGTGGGGAGAGCCCCTGGTCGGAGTGGGTGGTATCGGGGCGGACGTTTCGCACATGAAACGTCAACACGTATCAGGTCGCTCTGCGGCCGAGTCTTCCAAAAGAAAAGGTTCTCCTGCCCTTTCCCCCTTGGCCACTCCATGGGAGGAGGGACAGGCCCGCCGGCTTGGGGCGAAGTACTTCCCCCGCTATTTGGTCTGTTCTCGAACAGATGGGGGGACGTTCGCCACCTCCAAGCCCATGTTCTTTGTTCAGCACATTGAGGACGTCTTCGGGGAAATCGAGGCTCTCAGCAAGATGCGATCAGGGTCCGTTCTTATCGAGACCACCTCTGCCACACAATCGGCGGCACTCCAGGCGTGCGACCGCCTAGGGGACATCCCAGTCTCCATTGTCCCACATCTGGCACTAAATAGGACGCAGGGGGTTATTTTTCATCGTGACCTCCTGCTACAATCTGATGAGGAGCTCAGGGCCAACCTGGAGCGCCGCGGCGTGCATTTCGTCCGGCGAGTCCAGCGCGGCCCCAAAGACCGTCGCGTCGACACCGGGGCCTTTATCCTCGCCTTCGAGGGGGACGTTCTCCCGGAGAAGGTAAAGGTGATGTGCTACCGGTGCGACGTGCGACCTTACGTCCCGCCTCCTATGCGCTGTTTTAGGTGTTTGCGCTTTGGGCACATGACGTCCCGGTGTGAGGCTGAGCCCCTTTGTGGCGACTGTGGACGTCCTCTTCGTGAGGAACATACTTGCACCCCACCACCTCGGTGCCCTAATTGTCCTGGCGTCCACTCGCCTAGGTCCCCAGACTGCCCCGCCTATCAGAAGGAGAAAAAGATACAAGAAATCAAAACTTTGGATCGGCTCTCTTATTCTGAGGCCAGGAAGAAGTATGACCGCCTTCATCCCGTGTCACTGGCCACTTCGTTTGCCTCAGTTGTGTCCACTCCTTCCGCTGTATCCTCACCTCTATCCTGTCCCCCCTCCGCCTCCTCTGCCCATCAGGGGGCTCTGCCTCCGCCTCCCAAATCCCTCCCTTCCAACTCCTCCTCCCCCGCTGCCCCCACCCCCCCTGCCCCAGGGGCCACCCTTCCTCCTCCTCCTCCTCCCCCCACGCCACCTGAGAAGCGATCGTCTTCTCAGGCGTCCATCGGGGAAACGTTCCGGACCCCAGCTTCCGAGGTCCGGCGTTCCAAAACGGACCCCGCGCGTGAGGACCTTCTTCGGGTCCAGCCCACCATCCCTGTGCCTCCTCCGCCTTCCAAGAAGGCCTCCAAGAAGAAGTCTCTCTCCCCCTCTCCACCCCGGCGCGTTTCATCTGACGCTTCATCCGTGAGTCGCTGCTCTCGGCCGTCCTCAGTTTCGCCGGGACGCTCTGCTGCCAGGCATTCCGCCGGCCTTTTATCGGCAAACGATGCGGCCCCTCCTACACAATCAGGGACAGCGGCCGCAGCTGGCGACGAGTCGATGGAACCAGATCCGCCTGCCGTCAGTTGTAGCGTTGTTGCCTCGCAACCTGGCCCTCCGCGGCCATCGAGGTGGCCAGCTCTTCCCCGTCTCGTTCCCCCAACTTTTTGACTAGCAATGGCGTTGTTTCATTGGAACATAAGAGGTATTCGATCTAATCGGGAGGAATTACAACTGCTCCTCCGCCTGCACTGTCCGCTCGTCCTTGGTCTCCAGGAAACCAAGTTGCGCCCGACTGACCATATTGCCTTTTCCCACTATACCTCGGAGCGGTATGACCTCGCCCCTGTGGACGGTATCCCAGCTCATGGTGGGGTCATGTTGCTCGTTCGGGACGATGTCTATTACCATCCCATCCCATTGACCACCCCACTCCAAGCAATAGCTATCCGCATTACTCTTTCTGCTTTTACTTTTTCAGTTTGTACCGTCTACGCTCCACCGTCATCTGCTGTTAGTCGGGCTGACATGATGCACCTGATCGATCAGCTTCCCCCGCCGTTCTTATTGTTTGGCGACTTCAATGCCCATCATCCCCTTTGGGGCTCTCCTGCATCCTGTCAAAGAGGCTCACTCCTGGCGGATGTCTTCAACCATCTCAATCTTGTCTGCCTCAATACCGGCGCCCCGACTTTCCTCTCGGACTCTACTCATACCTACTCCCACTTGGACCTCTCGATCTGTTCTACCACTCTTGCCCGTCGGTTCGAGTGGTATGTCCTTTCTGACACCTATTCGAGCGACCACTTCCCCTGTGTCGTTCGTCTCCTGCACCACACCCCATCCCCACGTCCTTCGCGCTGGAACATACTGAAAGCTGACTGGGGACTTTACTCCTCCCTGGCGACCTTTCCGGACCACGATTTTCCCAGTTGTGACAGTCAGGTCGAATACCTCACGGTTGTTATTATCCATGCTGCCGAACGTTCCATACCTCGTACTCCTTCTTCTTCACGTCGCGTTTCCGTCCCCTGGTGGAACGAGGCTTGTAGGGACGCTATCCGTGCTCGACGACGTGCTTTACGCACCTTTCGCCGCCATCCTACGTCGGCGAATTGTATTGAATACAAACGACTCCGAGCGCAATGCCGTAGAGTCATCAAAGACAGCAAAAAAGCTTGCTGGGCCTCTTTCACGAGCTCCTTTACCAGTTTTACTCCCTCTTCCGTTGTTTGGGGTAGCCTGCGCCGGCTGTCGGGCATTAAGGCCCACTCCTCAGTACCTGGCCTGACCTCAGGTAATGAGGTCCTTGTTGATCCTGTGGCTGTCTCCAACGCCTTTGGCCGCTTTTTCGCGGAGGTTTCAAGCTCCGCCCATTACCATCCTGCCTTCCTTCCCAGGAAAGAGGCAGACGAGGCTCGGCGACCTTCCTTCCACTCGCTGAATCTGGAAACTTACAATGCCCCCTTTACTATGCGGGAACTCGAACGTGCGCTTGCACTGTCCCGGTCCTCTGCTCCGGGGCCAGATGCCATTCACGTTCAGATGCTGGCACACCTTTCTCCGGCGGGCAAAAGCTTCCTTCTCCGTACCTACAATCGCGTCTGGACCGAAGGTCAGGTCCCCATGCGTTGGCGTGACGCCGTTGTTGTTCCTATACCCAAACCCGGGAAGTATAGACACCTTCCTTCTAGTTACCGCCCCATTTCTCTTACAAGCTGTGTCTGTAAGGTGATGGAGCGCATGGTTAGTCTGGATTCTTGAATCTCGACGGCTACTTACTAATGTTCAATGCGGCTTTCGTCGCCGCCGCTCCGCTGTTGACCACCTTGTGACCTTGTCGACATTCATCATGAACAACTTTTTGCGAAGGCGCCAAACGGTAGCCGTGTTCTTCGACTTGGAGAAGGCTTATGATACCTGTTGGAGAGGAGGTATACTCCGCACTATGCACAGGTGGGGCCTACGCGGTCGCCTGCCCCTTTTTATTGATTCCTTTTTAACGGATCGAAAGTTTAGGGTACGTGTGGGTTCCGTATTGTCCGACGTCTTCCTCCAGGAGAACGGAGTGCCTCAGGGCTCCGTCTTCAGCGTAGCCCTTTTTGCCATCGCGATCAATCCAATTATGGATTGCATTCCACCTAATGTCTCAGGCTCTCTCTTTGTCGATGACTTCGCGATCTACTGCAGTGCCCAGAGAACATGCCTCCTGGAGCGCTGCCTCCAGCGTTGTCTAGACAGCCTCTACTCATGGAGCGTGGCAAATGGCTTCCGGTTCTCTGAAGAGAAGACGGTTTGTATCAACTTTTGGCGATATAAAGCGTTCCTTCCGCCATCCTTACATCTCGGTCCCGTTGTTCTCCCATTCGTGGACACAACTAAGTTTCTAGGGCTCACGTTGGACCGGAAACTGTGTTGGTCTCCACATGTCTCTTATTTGGCGGCCCGTTGTACACGTTCCCTTAATGTCCTCAGAGTTCTTAGCGGTTCATCTTGGGGAGCGGATCGCACTGTCCTGCTTCGCTTGTATCGGTCCATAGTCCGATCGAAGCTGGATTATGGGAGCTTCGTCTACTCGTCTGCTCGGCCATCCCTCTTACGCCGGCTCAACTCCATCCACCATTGGGGGATACGTCTTGCGACCGGAGCCTTCTACACTAGTCCTGTCGAGAGTCTTTACGCTGAAGCTGCCGAGTTACCATTGACCTACCGGCGCGACATACTGCTGTGTCGGTATGCCTGCCGGCTGTTGTCTATGCCCGAACACCCCTCTTACAAGTCCTTCTTCGCCGATTCTCTCGACCGTCAGTACGGGTTGTATGTGTCTGCCCTGCTGCCCCCCGGAGTCCGTTTCAGTCGCCTGCTTCGACAATTGGATTTTGCCCTCCCTACCACCTTCAGAGAGGGTGAGAGCCCGACACCACCTTGGCTCCAGGCTCCGGTTCGTATTTATCTCGACCTCAGCTCACTCCCGAAGGAGGGTACTCCGGCTGCAGTGTATTGCTCACGGTTTGTCGAACTTCGTGCTCGACTTGCTGGTCACACCTTTATTTACACCGATGGCTCCAAAACTGACGATGGTGTCGGCTGTGCCTTTGTCGTCGGGACCGCCACCTTTAAATACCGGCTCCTTGACCAATGTTCCAGCTTTACGGACGAGCTTTTTGCTCTCCATCAGGCCATTCAGTATGCCCGCCGCCACCGCCATTCATCGTATGTACTCTGCACTGACTCACTCAGTGCTCTTCAGAGCCTTGGGGCTCCCTATCCGGTCCATCCCTTGATTCAACGAATACAGCAGTCCCTCCATTCTTTCGCTGATAATGGCGGTTCTGTCAGCTTTCTGTGGGTCCCCGGACATGTAGGAGTGCCTGGGAATGAGGCTGCGGATGCTGCAGCCAAGGCTGCAGTCCTCCAGCCTCGGCCAGCCTCCCATTGTGTCCCGTCATCTGACGTTTGTGGGGATGTATGTAAGAGGCTTGTGTCCTTGTGGTGGGATGCTTGGTCATCCCTCCAAGGAAACAAGCTCCAGGCAGTAAAACCGCTCCCAACTGCTTGGACAACTTCCTCCCGACCATCTCGGCGGGAGGAGGTCCTTCTGACCAGGTTGCGGATTGGGCATTGCCGGTTTAGCACCGCTACCTGCTCTCTGGTGACCCAGCCCCGCAGTGCCCTTGTGGTCAGGCATTAACGGTGCGCCATGTTTTATTGTCGTGTCCCCGTTTTAGTCAATTTCGTGTTGTCCTGTCCCTGCCATCTATCTTACCGGATGTTTTAGCTGATGACGCTCGAGCAGCTGCTCGTCTTCTGCGTTTTATAACTTTAACTGGCTTGACCAAAGACATTTAACCTTTTTACTTATTTCATCTGCATCTTTGTCAGGTCCTTTTGATGTCCCCCCATCCCCTTGAGTTTTAGCAGGTTCCTTGTGCTCTAACACCAGTGACTGGGCGCTAATGACCTCAGCAGTTGAGCGCCCTTAAACCCTACCAAAAAAAAAAAAAAAAAAAGATCGCCCAAGAACACGTGTAAATTATATAACTATAGAAGGGACATTTAATAAGTAATGCAATACTTTCTTTCTGGAAACAGTTTTTCTTTTCTTGATCTCAATACACCATATTATTCTTCTTTCTTTTGGCTACAGAAATCAGTGTTCAACATAATTTCTTTCAGTATGGTGGCCTCATGCCACCTCATTGGAAGGGCCTATATACACGCATGGTACCACAGCCAACGTCTTCCTCCATCAATAACCTCTCCATCGTCCACATACTGCTTCACGCAGAGTGCCAGAGTGCAGCCTACATTGGGCCAAACAGATGGAATTTGGAAGGTACAAGATCTGCTCTGGAGGGTGGATGAGAAGAAACAATGAAGATGTTGAGTTCCTCTTGGTTGCGCGATCATTTTGAGTCCTTGCATTGTTAGGGAGAAGGAGAATATCGTTTCCATTTCTGAGGCGATCGACATCCTGACGTTACTTCTTCAATTGCCTGATGGTAGCTCAATACAGTTCAGAGCTGAACGTTGCAAAATGAGGGAGGATATCAAACAGAATAACAGCTTCAGAATACCAGAAGGCCGTTTCCATGACTTTACCCACTGCGGGTGCTGCTTTGAACTTTTTCTTCGGAGGAGAGGTGATGTACTGCTCCTCCATGGATTCCTGGTTTGTTTCCAGATCGAATGGAAGGATATTCGTCTGTGTTGGTCTCATAACGGTCAAACAGTTCCGCACACATGGTCCTTCAGTGATCTTTATGGCTTTCTGTTTGGCAGCGAGGCAACTGGTGGCGCCACACCTTCGAGTATCTCAACTGGTGGATGAGAGTTACAGCGCTACCAACAGAGGAGTCCAGCTGTGTAGCGAGGTGTTTGATTGTGGTCTGTCAGTGTCCTCGAATGAGAGTATCCACCCATGCCAGCAATGCAAGACTCACGACTGCGTGCTTCTAGCCGGCTAGTGGGACATCGGACAGGCTTGTTTGACATTGTTGCGAAGATGGCAGCCGACTCGCCCAACGACTCACCACACTTTTGTTCACTGGCAGGTCTCCGCAGGCATCTGCAAGCAATGCTGACATTCCAATAAAAGAAACCCACTGACAGTTACTGCTTGAAATGCACCTACGTTATGGCCACTGGTTCGATGGCTGCTTATACCTCTGCGACCTATAGGAACTACACGAAACTATAGGGGCGGGAGTGGCAAGATTCCACAATGTTCCACAATAAATTCCGCATTTTTTCAAAGCAAGCCGGCTGTAAAAATGTGTTGCATTGCTTACTGAACGCCTCTCGTAGATATTAGAAGCTGTTTGTTTCGAGGCTGGTTAGTACCGCCTAATATAGGTGGCAAGAGCAAGCCATTAATGTTTGTTTCCCCCTGGGCAGCAGGTCCGGTGTTGAAATGTGGACGAATGGACGCGAAACGAGTTATCTGTATGAATGGAGATGTCCGTTTGGTGGTGTCGTTACTACAAGCAGAAAACATCAGTGGAAAGACTGTGTGATGCAGAAGAAAAACAAATCACAAGTTGATGTGTGGACATATTAAGATATCACATATAAAATTATCTGGACTTATACCTGTTACAGCCTGTATATGAATGGTGTAGGCGATAATGACGAAAGTTCTACGAGGCTGTTTGCAGACGATGCTGGTTGTCTATGGAATGGCTGCAACAACAGGAAACTTTAATGCTGGAAGACCTGCTAAGGATTGAAGATTGGTGTAACTGACTCTTATCACACAGAAATGTAATGCGTAATTCCAGATATCCATTACTTTTCTATTGCACCACTGGCGATAAATCACTGGATACAGGAAGAAATGGAAAATACCCGAAATAGCGGGCAGATGACAAACTGAGGTCTGTTGGAACTACCTGAAGAGAACGTTAACTCATCAGTGAAAGAAGTGGCTTTCAAAACATTATAATGATCATTTCCTCTGTGTCGCTCATTGTAATATCCACGACACTATGTTCTAGCCACAAGATGCTAAAATGAACTTAGTGTACAAACTTCAACAAATATTATTGATACTACGTATAAAAAGACTGTATCGTCTAAAAATGACGATAATTAATTCATTATTTCTGTAATAATTTAGTTTATGTGTGAATTAAAACTATCAGAGAACTACATTCATGGACAATGACAGTTATAATCTTTTTTTGTTATCTATGATAATTGTGGTTCAGTTGTTCTTCCTGTGCTAACGGATGAACTGTTCGGACGTGAGATGTGAGGTCTGTAAAGAGAAAACCTGTAACTATATTGTTAACTATTATTTGAAAAATAGAGTCGCTATTGTCTAGACGTGGATTTGTATTTATTTCAATTGTAATCCAATCTAATTAATGTTTTTAAATGTTAATTTTCAGCTCCGCAATTAGAAGCGCAGCCATTAGCGCTAGTAACTTATAGCGGAGTTTACTAGTAGGTGGTATAAAAAATATGAAACATTTTCATTGAGCATAATTTTAAATGCTAAAGAATAGAGAACAAGAGACTTTTACCTAAATATATTAACTTGACATAAAATAAATCGATAATAACAATAGAAAAATTGACTATCGTCTGTCTGCCGCCATCTTAGCAAAAATATCTCCGCAGCAGTTTTGAATCGAGAATTTTAACAAACATAAATGTTGTTAGATATAAATGAATGGAAGTAAAAGACATAATTCAACTCTGATTGAATCCTTAAATACAGTGCTCACAGCACGTTACCTAATATCAATTTCTTATCTGCTGATGTATGAAACCTAATTATTTCGGACGATTTACATGAAATATTTTTATAGGAGACATACGTCAGTGTTGTGCGCGGGTATTATTTTGTGACTGCTAGAGAAAAGTGCTTCCATATTAAGTAACAGTTGTGTAAAATCTGATAAATGATACGCAATTTAGTGCCACTCACGCGACTGTACAGACAACATTTCTACACAACGTCAGGTGGAGATTCCTTTAGCAGAGTGACAAATATTAGCTGGGATAATCATTTTTGAGATCAAACGAATTGTTACGCCGACAATAGGTGACTTGTTATATACATTTTTTGATCTACTTGAAATATCATTTATAGGTAATTAAAGACAGGAAATACTATAAACCGGTAAATGGTGTAGTCGATAATGACGAAAGTTCTACGAGGCTGTTTGTAGACGATGCTGGTTGTCTATGGAAAGGCTGCAACACCAGGAAACTTTAATTAATGCAGGAAGACTTGCAAAGGATTGAAGATTGGTGTAAGTGACTCTGATCACACAGAAATGAAATGCGTAATTCCAGATATCCATTACTTTCTTATTGCACCACTGGCGATAAATCACTGGATACAGGAAGAATGGAAAATACCTGAGAATGGCGAGCAAATGACAAGCTGAGGTCTGTTGAAGCAACCTGAAGAGAACGATAACTCATCAGTGAAAGAAGTGGCTTTCAAAACATTATAATGATCATTTCCTGTGTGTCGCTCATCAATATGCGAAATGGCTCTAAGCACTATGGGGCTTAACATCTGAGGTCATCAGTCCCTTAGACTTAGAACTACTTAAACCTAACTAACCTAAGGACATCACAGACATACATGCCCGAGGCAGGTTTCAATCCTGCGACCGTAGCAGCCGCGTGGTTCCGGAATGAAGCGTCTGGAACCGCTCGACGACAGCGGCCAGCCAACAATATTCGATCACTACCAGTTGCTAGAAAAGAGAAAGGAGATGCAGTGAAGAGCAACGCGTTTTGTTGGCAAGCTCTAGATTTAACTGAAATACTTAGCAAACTGAAGTGGCAGACGCTGTAAAGGAGTCGCTGTGTATCACAGAGAGGTCTTCTGCTGAAATTCGGAGAGCGTACATTCGAAGAATAGTCGTGCGCCATATATTTTTTCAGATAGAAGCGTCACAAAAATACGAAAATTTGGAGTAATTAGGTTTGCCGAAAGGCGTTCTTCCCATGCACTACTCGAGAACTGAACAAAGAAAGAGAGAAGTGATAGATGTACCACAAGTACCCTCCGCCACACACTATAAAGTACTTTACAGAGTATAGATGTAGCGGCAGATAGTTCGTCCAATGTTCTTTGAATTTCCCGCGTTACCCAAAGAGCAGACGAATGGTCAGATGACGTGGGCTCAGAACGCCACTGGCACGTAGTTTGTTTCACGAATGTTACCTGGCGATATCCAAAATTATCTTCCATGCTTTAACTGTAGTATAAAACATAAAAAATAGAGTGAATCATCAAGTGATAAGTCACATATGTAAGAATAATTCTATTAACTGTGAATATTCTCTGTATTGGTTAGTTAACTCATTTCACTGATACAGAATTAAACACACTACACCGTACTACTTTTACAGATTCAGTTCGTCACAAAACAATCCCAACGATAGTATAAACACCTCAGCAGTGTCCTTCACTACTAGTTCTGGCAATTGCTTGGTTGAATAACACGTTTAAAACGACACCATATATGTAAAATATCTAAACAGAAAATGCGAATAGTTAGTGAACAAGAAATGAAGTACAGGTTTCTAAATACAAGGACGTGGTGCCTCCGAATTTTTAATGTAAAAACTCTTCAAGCTTTTTAAATAAAACAGATGTTATTAACATTCTACCTCTTTCTTCTTCATTTATACATATTTGCAACCCTCTGCCACTAGAGGTCTCCAAATTGTAGTGAGTTAAATGGCGCTGTATAACGGGACTACAACTGTGCTGAGAAATAGCCTTCTGTAATCGAACTTCTAATTCCAAGAGTTCGTCGAAACAAGAGCAACCTCTCTTTCGGCATGGCAATGCCGTACCAAATGCAACCGCTGCGATTTCTGCATCAATTTGATGCCTTGGGTTCCCTGTCATCGATCACCCTGCATACAGTCCCCACTTGGCCCCATCCGATTTTCATCTGTTCCCATAACTTAAAGAAAACCTTCGACATCCCCATTTTGTGTAGTGACGAAGCGGTGCAAGCAGAGGTGATGTGACCCGGTGAACAGACAAAACATTCTACAGTGACGATATCAAAA
This sequence comes from Schistocerca americana, assembly GCF_021461395.2. Lineage (NCBI taxonomy): Eukaryota > Metazoa > Arthropoda > Insecta > Orthoptera > Acrididae > Schistocerca > Schistocerca americana. The sequence continues at coordinate 369,991,626 of NC_060123.1, read as the reverse complement.
AACTGATCTCTCTTTGGGAGGAATGTGTTCGTCATGAGAAATAAATGTATAGACATGAAGAACAAAGATGTAAAATATTAATAACGTTTTATTTAAAAATATATAAGTATATTCCCATGAGAAATCCTCAAGCACTGCTTTTCACCACTCTCTCGTACGAATTAGAAATGCCTTCTATTACTTTTACCTCACTTTAATCTTCCAGTAAATTCTATCCTATCTCACCACTGATAATTACAAAACTACTAAGCGTCTATATCGATGATATAGAGGTTGTAGGCATATAACATGTAACTAACGACAGCAGTCGAGAATGGCACCCTGCTCTTTTCAGTCCCAGTGGCAAACAGAGTGAAGACAAGACACTGACATCTCGTACATAGAATTACATAAATGAGAAATTTAATTTAAGGAATGAAATGCTAAATGGGACCTATTAGCCGAAGTGCTTCAAGGATCAATCACTTGATGCAAATGTATTTACGAGAACAGAAAACAGAGAAATATGATACACACATAACACACTCCGATGCGACAAAAATGGGTGCGCGAAGCGAGAAGCAACTACAGTCGTTTGGAAGTACTTGCTCGACGACAGACGCCGAGCCGAGTGGACGCGCCAGTAGCCATTACCTGATACACTCTAATTTAGTTAATTTTTTTTTTCACGTGCTTCTGCAATGCAGTTATCATTACCTGTGTATTTTACTGTGTGGACTAGTGGTTTCTGTTTCTGCGTAAATCTTGGTGCATATCCCTGTGTGAGGTGGCATACTATTGTAATTTTCCCCTCGCAACCAACTCCCCGTCACGCCACTAAGTTCGAATCTCGTGCTGGTACAGGGCAAATACTTTCGATCATTGCATTCTAGTTAGCATACTGTAACATTCACGATATAAGTTTTAGCTACAGTGCGACGAGAGGAAATTATGCCTCTAACAGTTATAAACATTATCCATCCGACATATGAAAAAACAGTGAAAACGATGATAAATATTAATTATTTATATAATATTTTATGATGTAATTGAACATATCGATGTGTATCATACAAAGACAATGATAAGTGTAAATTCCTTTTATGATCTGCGTTTGTCTTCCTTTGTTGTTACCTTTTGTTGGTTGGCTTTTGTAGATTGCGGACACAAGACGCGTATCAAACTGAGGTCTGTTAAGAAATTGTAATTATTTGTTAATTATTACTTGAGAATAGATTTCGTTATTATTATAAATATGAGTGAATAATTATTTGTAACTTTAATTCCTCTCTCAATAAGCTTTATTTGTGTTAATTATTTCTTTCCGCTGCAAGGAGTGCAGCCATTGATGATAGCGATTTGTATCGCATTTTCATCTGTGTTTCTTAGATCAAAATCAAAGGTTTCCTTGATAAAAATTAGTCTAAATAGTGCACAATATTTGTAAAGTTTAATAAGAATTTCAAATATTTATCCTGTTAAAAGAAAATTTCCTCTAACGATAGAAAATCTCTATCAATTGTCTGCCGCCATCTTAACAATTATCTCAGCGGCAAATTCAATTTTCGCAACTCTACAGACATAAATGCCGAAGGTAATAAAAATGTGTAAAAATAAATGTGCACCGGGGGTCCCGAACTCATTTTAATGAAAATAATTCTAATAAGATTGGTTCTTTAAAAACAGTGCTCATAGCACGATTCATATAACAAACTTTCCTACCTGATGTATGGAGCCGAAATTAATTACGCACGAGTTGCGAAGAATATTGTTTCAGGTAACATACGTCAGTGTTGTGCGCGGCTGATATCCGGTGGTTTTAATGATCATTTTTCTGAAGATATCTGTTTCAATCATAATGAATAGTTGTATGGAATCTGTTGTATGAACTGTGATTTAATGACACTTACAGAACTTACAGACAACACTTTAACACAACGTTAACTTGGAGTTCTTCAGCAGCTTGACCAAAACTTTAGCCGGGAGAAAAATTATATAGTAATTACTCACTGTAATAAAGTAAGATTATCATTTTCATTTACAAATCATTTAAATACCAAACCACTGAGTAACACAGCGAACGCTACAATACGTATTTCATGCAGCAGCTTTATCGGTAAGCGCAGTTTCTAGTAACAGGTAGCTGTAGATACGTCCACTTCAGTAGGGAAATTTTTTTCTGTTCAAGTGCTTGCCGTCTCAGGGTGCAGCGAGAAATCTTCACAGCAGTTTTTAGTGTTTCTTTATTCTCCTCTTTATTATTTACATATATTCCACACTCTGTAGCGCCATTTGAGATCTTGTATCTATTTTTACACACTTCGATATGGTTAGTTAATGTGATTGTTGTGAGTGGACACAAGGAAAATTGGCTCCTGTCCGTAAATAGCTGCAAGCTGCGTTGGCTACCGTCGTTATGCTTCTGGCTAATGCTCAAAGTTATGGCGAAATGGCAGACCTGCGAGACCTTTGGTGCCGTCCGAATGTCCTGTTGACCTGGGTGTCACTGCATTTTCTGGTGCGCAACATCTGACCAGTCCGTCCTCATTCGAGAGCGGTTAACAGACGGTTTTTCGTTAGCTGGACGGAAGGTGAAGGACAGAGCAGGTCGCGTGGCTGGCTCCCAACGCCTCATCAACGGGTACGAGGCGCTACCCAGTGTTGATGACAACTCTGAGCCATCTTCTCGTGTTGGGCCAGCGGCCAATGCATTGGGTAGTTCTGTTTGTGATTTGGAGCTCCAATGTTAGGCGGGTGATGGAGCCCCTCAGGTAAATAGCAGGCAAGGCGGGAAAGAATGTCAGTTTGAACTCGATATGTTTGCTGGTGAACCACGACGGAGATCTAAAGGAGGTCCTTCCGGCAGCTTTCGAGCGCACTGGGTGCGACCGGTTGCCTGTAGTGACACATGTCGGCATGAATGACGCCTGCCCCTTGGGTTCTGAGGACATCCTCGACTCCTTTCGTCGGATGGCTGTTTTGGAGATGGCAGCTAGCGTCCCACACAGGGTGTAGGCTACGCTGTCTATCTGTAGCATCGTACACAGGGATTTTCATGGTCCTCTGGTTTAGACAGGATGGAAGCTCTAACCCCTAGGTTCACACGCCTCTGAAAAGAAATCAGATGCTAATTTCTCGACCACCGCTATTGGGTGCAGAATTGTAGGGTTCCCCTCAATAGGTTAGGGGTGTACTACACGCAGGAATGGGCTACTAGGGCAGCGGAGTACGTGCTGCCTGCACATGAGGCTTCCTTAGGTTCGATGAACCCTCTATCAAAACGGTCCCTGAGGTGAGGGCATTCTCTGCTCATTTCGGCAGATGGTAGGAAGATATTTTTGCTTAGCAAGAAAGACAGGATACAAATTTTAGAGAACCTGAACAGTCAGCGTAAAATATTTGGTGATAAATACGGAGATGTGGAGAACAAAAGTAAAAGATTAAAAGGCATCCTGCAATATTCCCTTGACAGTATGTTTCGAGTACGGTCCTAAGGGATGGGACGGACCTGCCATGATTTAAAAACGGTGTTAGAAAACTGCTACGCAAACAAAGAGAGATTCATCTCATATTCAAGGAAAGTAAAAACCTAGCTGACAAGCAAAAGCTGAATGAAACGAAGACGAGCGTAAAGAGAACAATTAGAGAAGCGTTCAATGACTTTAAAAGTAAAATTTCGTCAAGTCATCCGAGTAAAAATACTAAGAGGTTTTGGTCGTACGTAGAATCATGTATTCATTCAGTCAATGACTGCACTGGCACCGAAACGGAAGATAACAGAGGAAAGGCTGAAATACTGAATTTCCTCTTTCGAAGTTTTTCGCCGCGGTAGGTAGTAAAACGATCCCTCCTTTCAATCGTAGTAGAAACTTAGAAACGGCAGATATTGAGGTAATCGATTGCGGAATAGAAAATCAACTACAATCGTTAAGTAGCGTTAAGGGGTCAGTACCAGATGAGATACCTATAAGAGTCTACAAAGATCATGTGAAAGAACTTATTCCGCTTCTGGCAGTAAATTATCGTAGATCGCTTGAGCATCGAAAGATACCTAGCGACTGGAAGAAAGTGCAGGTCATTCCTGTTTTTAAGAAGGGTCTTAGGACAGATGCACAGAATTATATAACTATACCGTTGACGTCAATATGTTGTAGAATAATGGAACATGTTTTATTCTTAAGAATTATGACGTTTACCGTGAATGAAAATCTCCACTGTGCAAATGATCAAGGATTCAAGAAATAGAGCTGCTACGAAACTAATCTCGCTTTGTTCCTCCATTAGATCCACAGTATTGCAAACAATGTGGCTCCGGTTAATGCCGTGTTCCTTGACTTCAGGAAGGCATTTGAGACCGTCTCGCACTGCCATTTGGTGAAAAAATCAGGGTTTATCGAGTATCGGAGCAGATTTGCGACTGGAATCTAGACTTCCTTGCAGACAGAACACAACATGTCACTCTTAACGGAATAAAATCGACAGATGTAAGGTAATTCGAGGAGTACCCAAAGGAAGGGTGATAGGACCGTTACTGTTTACAGTATACATAAATGATCTATAAGAGAGTGTTGGATACTCTTTACGGCTGTTCGCAGATTATGCGACAGTCTATAACAAAGTAGCAACGCCAGAAGATAATAACGATAAGCAGAATAACCTCCAGTGAACTGATGGACCGAGCAATCTCAGGATGATGTCACCGAACGTGACTGAATGTAACATACTGTACATACATAGAAAAAGAAATTCCTACTCTACGCCTACGCTCGAAACAGAAATGACCACACAAAACAAACAGTGGGAGAAACAAATGCCAGGCTCAAAAATGGTTCAAATGGCTCTGAGCACTATGGGACTCAACTGCTGAGGTCATTAGTCCCCTAGAACTTAGAACTAGTTAAACCTAACTAACCTAAGGACATCACACACATCCATGCGCGAGGCAGGATTCGAACCTGCGACCGTAGCGGTCTCACGGTTCCAGACTGCAGCGCCAGAACCGCGCGGCCACTTCGGCCGGCTATGCCAGGCTCAGATTCATAGGAAGATTCTTAAGAAAATGCAATTCATCCACGAAGGAAGTAGCTTATAAGCCGTTTGTTCGACCGATTCTTGAGTACTGTTCATCTCTCTGGGTTCCATACCATGTAGGACTGATAAAAGAGAGACACAAGATCCAACGAAGAGCGTTGTGTTTCGTCAAGACATCGCTTAACCAGCGCTAGAGCGTAACGCAGACGCTGAACGAAGGCAACTGGCAGACGTTACAAGAGAGGCGTTTTGCATCACAGAGAGATAAACTATTGAAATCTCTAGAAAGCACTTTCTGTGAAGAGTTGGACACCATATTAGTTTCCCCTGCATACGTCTCACGTAATGACCACGGGGAGAAAATTCCAGGAATTAGGGGCAATACTGAGGCTTACGGATAATAATTCTTCCCACGTGGTAATCCCTTGTGGAACAGGGTTGGAGGGCTCAGCTAGTGGTACAAAAAGTACCCTCCACCATACACCATTAGGTGGTTTGCGGAGTATGACGTACGTGTACATGAGAGTATACGTGTTTTTCACGAGCTTACCTGTTCCTCTTCACGAGGCTGTGTTCCCACCAGTGTGAGCACAGTGGCTTAGCAGAGAGAGTTCAGATGAGAGTTCAACAGGTCCCTAGCACGTCACCGTTCAAGTCTTAATCTCGTGAAATCCTGATACCACTATATGTACACAGTAATACTCGTGTGCTAAATGTAACATACTGCATAAAATTCCAGAAGTCTCGCTGGATAACAAGTTACAAGAAGCCAACACTAAGATATGCTGATGTTCAGACCACTTCCTTTTGCCTTTGGAAAAATATCTAATTCAGCTAACCTAGAGACAAGGCAATTGTTGTATTTAACATATATTCACTGCATCTTCTTATGGTACCAGCACACTCTCGATTCTTTGAAAAAATAGCAGTGATATGTACAAAATAACGTCACATTGATAATTAGTTTACAAATCAATTCATGGGTTAAATACCTGAGATGAAGCAAGTAAGTGTGAGAGAGTTTATGAAAGGTTTGATATTACGCTTAAAATTTCTTTGAAGTAGCTATAAGCTCTCATTACAATTATTTGGGGCAAGGACGGTTCTGTCCCACTCTGCATTGTTGCCAGATGTATCCAACACGGCGGCGACGACGTCATCCACGATGGCAGTGTATACATTTGGCAACAGCACATAATGTCATCCAAGATGGCGGCTGTGACATCGTTCAAGATGGCGGATGTTGGCGGGAAGATAGGTCAATTGGGCTACCTCCAATAACCTAACCCCTCTCCCCTCCTCTCCTCAGAAAAATGGCGGGAAGTTCAAATTGCAACAAGATAATGCATCACACCACGGTTATCTCTAATAACCTAAGAAAAATCGAGGGGAAATAGGTCAATGGTTCAAATGGCTCTGAGCACCATGGGACTTAAATTCTGAGGTCATCAGTCCCCTAGAACTTAGAACTACTTAAACCTAACTAATGTAAAGACATCACACACAACCATACCCGAGTCAGGATTCGAACCTGCGACCGTCGCGGTCGCGCAGTTCCAGACTGTAGCGCCTAGAACCGCTCAGCCACTCCGGCCGGCGGAAATAGGTCACTTGGGCTACCTCCACTAACCTAAGTCATCCAACCGCCACCTCTTCCTAGGAACTGGCATCAAGTTTGAATTTTGGTGGTAAAGAAAGGTCAGTTTTCATATCTCTACTAAGCTAAGAAAATGGCGTGAAAGAAAGGCCAGTTGGAGTACCTCCACTAACCTAATTCACCCAACAGCCAGTTCGTCCTAGGAACTGGCACACAAGTTTGAATTTTGGCGTTAAGGAAAGGCCACTTCGGGTTTCTCTACCAACCTAAGAAAATTTCAGGAAACAAAGCTCACCTCCACTAACCTAAGTCACCCGATCGCCATCTTTTCCTGGGGATTGGCGGGGAAAGGACTCTGCCTGCACTGGGTTGCTGGAGAGAGGAAGGAGTGTACTTTATTTATTTTGGAACAATTTATTAGGAGATGAAGTATATTTACCACAGTGATACAGAACACACGCTCTGACATGCCACACAGCGTACAGACCTGCAAACTAGTCCTAAATAACTCATGCTGTACACACGCACTTGCTAATTGTAAACTGTCAAAATAATGCATTGCATAGCCTAAAACATACAAACCACTTGTAAATAGTGCAATACATTTAAGTCCAGAGAGCCAAACAACTCGTAAATTGTCAAAATAATAATCCATCTAAATGACTCTGCAAACATGTTTGCTAATCGTCAACTGTCTAAATCATGCACCAGTCTTTATTTAACCAATTAGAGGCAGCACCACCATCCAGTGTGTTCACCACAAGGTTCACACTCCAACTGATCTGGTACACAGTACCACCACCAGAGGGTGCTGTCATCCATTCCATGACATAATCCAAGATGGCAGCCATGTCGTCAGCTGATGATGCAAGTACCATTATCCAAGACAGCGGCAAAGAGTGTGTTCACCATGAGGTCTAGACCTAGTACACAGTACCACCACCAGTTAGCGCTGTCGTCCATTTAGTGACATAATCCAATATGAAGGGGGGGGGAGGGGGGGGGAAATTGTGGGAAAAGGACTCTGCCTGTGCTGGACATGAGTCTTTATTTTGCAGGTAGCTGCTCCACCACGAGATCTTGAGTCCAACAGACCTAGTACACAATACTGCCACCAAATGGTATTGTCATCCCTCCTGTGACATAATCCAAGATGGTGTTCTGAGGGGGAAAATGGCGCAAAAATGTCTCAGCCTGTGCTGGGCTGCTGAGGAGAGTAAAGAAGGAGTGTACTCTACTTATTTTGGATCATTTTATTTAGGGATGGATCATATTTATCACACTGACACAAAAAACACTCGAGCTGATGTGCTTGGGGTCACAATATACAGTCTGCAGACTTGTAAACTAAATAACGCTCTCCAGACACGCAAACAACTAATAATTTACCGAAATAATTTCAGCACAGGCATGCAAACTCATCCTAAATAATACTGTACACTGATGTGCAGACACAAAATCAACACATAAATTGTCCAAATAACACACAGCACAGCCTACAGACCCACTTGCAAAATAATGCAACAGACACACAATCAATGCGTGCAAGTACTCTACACCACCCAGTGTCCACTAGACCACACTGGAGGCTACATGCAGCCCCAGTGAAGTGACGCACCCGTCAGCTGTCAAACAACGCACAGCTGGCCCCAAGCTTGAGGCGGTGAGATCCCTTTCATACTTGATACCTGAAAAATTCCTCTCAAAATATGTGTTCACCTAGGCACCATAGCTGACGCGACTGTCCGGGAGCACATATGCTCAAGGGGTGTGCATGCTGTCACAGCTGCTAGCTGCTGCCGGACGGAGGTGAAAGTTTTTTCTATTTTCGAGTATACAGTCAGTGTTATACTGACGTCACAAGGCACGCTCACGCTGGTCTCATACATGAAACACCTCTGGGCAGCACGTGTCTTTCCCATTGATGACAGAGTAGCACAGGGCGCATTGTTCCTAGCGCAACATGAGAGACGCGTCTAACCGTGATTAACTGCCCAGCGTGACTGACTCAACACTGCAAAGTTCACGTGCATAGCTACAAACCGTTGCAAGCGCATCTTGTAGTGGCGTGGCAAGACAGCCAAGCCACTCGGAGGTTAGCTGAAAGGCACACGTTAAGCTCACGCAGACTGGCGTGAGGTCTGGGACAGTTAAGGGAATGTATAGTAGCAAATAAAGTACGTAGTGGATGTAATACTGAACTTTAATCCACAATTGTAGAACATCTCTCGTTACTGTACATGCTTCACAATATTAATTATCAAATGCTATGGCGCCATGCTAGGTCGTAGCAAATGACGTAGCTGAAGGCTATGCTAAGTATCGTCTCGGCAAATGAGAGCGTAATTGTCAGTGAACCATTGCTATGAACGTCGGCTGTACAACTGGGCGAGTGCTATGACGTCTCTCTAGACCTGCCGTGTGGTGGTGCTCGGTCTGCAATCACTGACAGTGGCGACACGCGGGTCCGGCGTATACTAACGGACCGCGGCCGATTTGAAGGCTACCACCTAGCAAGTGTGGTGTCTGGCGGTGACATCACACATCACAAGGTTCTCAATCTTATACTGATGTCACATGACTATGTAAAAATAAGAACTGAGTCGACCTCGCTGAAATTGTATAGTGTCCCATAAATAGTTAATGCTCTCTTTCTTGATGTCTCAGCTTGTATGCAACGAAGTTCTTGTCCTAACACAACCGGTTTACGAAAACAGCGCAGAATATCGTCGAATGCAGTCTTCCTAGTGGATCTAACGTGGTACCCCATTCATCATGTGTTACCCTTTCTGCTTTCAACACAAACGTTGCCTCCGCTGTGTAGAGGCTCCCTTATCCCAGAACAAAGGATGTGAATGAATTGAGCATTATGATTGGTTCTTATCGAATTTACCCGCTGAATTACTGATGCCGCCAGTATCGAAGCGTAATGGCGTAATGGCTCAAATGGCTCTGAGCACTATGGGACTTAACTTCTACGGTCATCAGTCCCCTAGAACTTAGAACTACTGAAACCTAACTAACCTAAGGACATCACACACAACCATGCCCGAGGCAGGAAGCGAACCTGCGACCGTAGCGGTCGCGCAGTTTCAGACTGTAGCGCCTAGAACCGCTCGGCCATCCCAGCCGGCTAGTATCAAAGCACCATCCACCTTTTTTCCTTCTGCAGACGAGACTTTCAGCGGTTGTTTTACACAGATCGCCATATTGCACTGGCAATTAAATCTTACAAACTACCATACATATCGTCAAATACAGAAAGACTATTACTCGTTTACACTGCTCTCCCACCAAGGACAGGAGCTTAAATATTAGAACTTGAATCTGACCTGCAAACCATCAATATATCACTGCGTACCCTACATAATGTCAAATACGGAAAGATCCCTACTCAATTAAAGTGCTCTCCCACCGAGAACAGCAGCTTGAATATTAGTGGGCAAAACCGATCTCCAACCCAGCAATATATGACTGTGTACCATGTCGATGTAGTAAACATACAATTTTTTTCCTGTGCCAAGCAAAATCATTCCTTTTACATCATTTGTACATCTATCGCAAAGATGGACAATACCGTATATATGCTCCTCTCGGCACTAAATATTTTCCTGCAGCCAACGATCATAAGTCATCCACCCAAAACGCGCGACCAGAGCACCGTCACCAGACTGAAGTCGCTCTCAGAACTGTTCTACAAATTCGGGATCGTTTTCCCTCGGCACAAACACGTTACTGTTTCTGGTCCGAACCTGCTTCCCTGCTTGCTCGCTTTTCTACACACGTCTCCAGACTCGGGGATTACAAGAACACATGTATTTTTTCGCATGGTTCGTCATAATATTATACCATTTTCTTGGTACTTATCGATATCGAGTACTAAGCAGCATCCTACCGATCGCTAGCGCAACGTAATCCCCAAGATATAGACTACAAATTATTTCTCTAAAAACCCAAAACTTTAGCTAGGTGGGGCGTGCTGTAAACCACTGACAAACTAGAAACATGTCATGTCAGTGAAGACATTTACTCGGCGTCTCAAAACATATAGAGGAAACTGATATTTACACTCCTGAATACCGATGTCAGTGATGTAGAAGATTCCAAATCATCCCTATAATTTACGAAGTCAACTAAAGTGTTTCTCATGTCTAGAGAACCGGCAACCATGTCTTCCACACACTAGATGCACACACCACAATCGTGATTTCCCTAAATCACTCCAGGCAAATGCCGGGATGGTTCCTCTGAAAGGGCACGGCCGACTTCCTTCCCCATCCTTCCCTAATCCGATGAGACCGATGACCACGCTGTCTGGTCTCCTTCCCCAAACCAACCAACCAACCACACCACAATCGATCTTCTCTCAACTAAATAAAGGTGCGGAAAGTGCAGAAGCAGTCCACCGAACAAATTACATGGGTGGGAATAACGATCCAGTGCAAATGCACCTCCATATTCAACCTTCTCAAATTTCCACGCAATCACGAAAGCTATCCAACACATGCTAAGTATTAGTTCGCAATTTGGTGTGTCTGGAGGACAACACAGTTAATTCATCTGCACTCCTACACTCTAACAGGCATCTCCAGTCAGACAGCTCCTACCCTAAATGGGAAACGTGAATCACCCCAGCACAGGTCACTGGCGCTGCAGGCCGAGAACGTAGAAGTAGAATGTTCATCCTGAGAAATTGGTCACATATATATTTCATCCCTGTACTTACAACTAAATGTTACGATCGCGGTCTCAGCTGAACGACATTCGACAGTGAGTGAAGTATCAGAAATACACTCTGTTGATGGCTGTGGCTCTGGAAATAGAAATATCAGTACCACTCTTATGGCCTGACATACATGACGGAACACAAACACATACTTTATAAGCCTGATGCTCAAACGCGAACATATCACACACACCCTATTACTAAGTATAATACTTCGTCAATAACCGATCGCTGGCGATACGAAATAATATAGAGAGAAAATCAACCATAGGTGGACATGCCTCATAAGTTTTTCTTGTGAGAGCTACCACCGTGTCCTAGAAAGAGAGACCTAATCGGACATATGTTAAAAAAAACTCGATCCCAACAACTACTGTATGTTACTATCACAAGCGGTCATGGTTCTATAGGTGCACACAAGTAGCCATGTTAAAAGCTATACTGGCTTTATAAATGGAGATACGACATTACTGTGAATGAGGTGGTTTTTCTATCCAGACTAATACCAAGACGGTGATCGCTGGAGTGTATATTATCAGATCAGCACCCCAGTTACATGTAGCCCACAATGCAACCTCATTATAAAATCACTGAATTTTGAAAGTGATTCGGCTAAGGAACGTGGTATGTAAGTGGTATTTGTGACTCCCTCACAGCGTCCCACTTCGATATTTCTATAGTACCCATAACATGTCTGACTCGATACCATATCAGAGGTTCTGCGATACATCCACTTAGTTACAGGCGATGACTGATTGAGAAGGAATAAAAACAGTATTTGTAGATGATGTGCTGATTGAGGTTATAAGAAAATGTACACTTGCTTTTCAGATCTATAGTGTTGCACTATCTGCTAGAAATTTGGAATCAAGTCTTTCCATTCAACCACATACCTGCGTTGGATCACACCCACAAGTGAATCATATTTCTGACACTCTCATATCTCGAAACGAGACACCTTTCTCGAATATGTCTGCTACAGTAAAATTCCAATGTGGTTTTAGTCAACCCCTACGCATCTTGCGACTGCTCCCATTTCTACAGCTTAGCGCATGTGATCGTTCCAGTTTTAGTTGGAACTGAGCAGAAGCCGGAGAAAGACTTATCTATCACCTTCTGCAACCCATGTAGAAACAGAATGACCTGACTTAGTGCAACAGTACCGTGTTTTGACCATTCAGTGGAAGTGCGCACAATTTGGTACGTCTCCAAACTAGATACAGATACTACAGACCAAAGCAGAGCTGTGTCCATTCAAACCTATCAACGCAATAAGCTATCATTCTGCACCATCCAACAGAGAAAAGTTACGAACTATAAAAGTTCCACTAACTTCACCCAATATAGAACTCACCTAGGCGCCATTGCTCACGCGATGACGCATTGCTGCACTGTGGATCTGCGCAGAGAGAGAGTTGTCACAATGCTTCCCAGAATAGCATTCCTCCTAGTATTCCTAACGGGACACCCAGTCCGTCATCGAATTTACCTGTCAAACTGCTACTGCTGCCTATGTGGGATGATCCTATTAAATATACAGCTTTTGATCCATTACAGAGGTCAGTTTAAGGTTTCATCACCCGTACTGTAGGATGATGGCTGTATCTCACAGATCGATACTGTAACTCGGCAGAGACACTCCCTGTGACCCTGTGTCATTGTTTGAAACATTATTTTCTAACACGCTTTTTGCTCTGACATACATTTTTTTTCTGACATGACTTCGAGGTCTGTCTCAGGTCCAAAACTGACATTACGACGCTCTGATTCACAGCCTCTCACAGAAAACTAGACATCACACGGTGTAAATAATTTTGTTACTGCAGCTACCATAACACACAACACATGGTGGATGATTTTAAATAAAAGACAGTTCAACATAAGGAAACTAGAAGAGTTTGGCTGCGTTTTGGAGAGTTTACAAACTGATGTCCAAAAGTGATTGACGGCCTCTCCATTTAAACTCATCTCATTTAGCACTCATGTACGCGATCACTGTTTTGCTGCTAGCAACCCCCAGAAGGTGTCGCCCATCCAAAAAACTCATTCCCCGACTTAAACAAGCGCTGTCAGACAATCATTATGTGGTAACCAACAGCGCGACAATGCACAGATGGGATGGAAAAGATACCACCGATGTACTGTAACAATAAGCATCACAGCTGAAAGCATGAACAATTTTACAGTAACTTCAACACTGTCCAATGATGTGACGGGATGTCCCTCCAATTTCCGTATCATAGCTACACCACCCCTTCTCCACGTTGCGAATATCATTGCGAACATGGATAGATGACTGTGCAGTACGTCCATTCAGCATTAATTCTCGAACACATAAATCATCAAAGTATACCAGACGGTGCTCCACATATTTCTAACACCTCGAGCATAGTGCATAATTTATGATCTATCTCTTTGTGTATGGGAGTCACAGAGTATTCTCGCTGTCTTAGGGTAAAATTAGAAGGACCCTCCTTAGTGGAGGCGAGCTTTGTTGCCTGCAGTTTTCTTAGGTTGGTAGAGAAACCCCAAGTGACATTTCCTTACCGCCAAAATTCAAACTTGGCGCCAGTTCCTAGGACGAGGTGGCGGTTGGGTGACTTATGTTAGTGGAGGTAGTCCAAGTGTCCTTCCTTTCGCGCGATTTTCTTAGCTTAGTAGAGATATGCAAATTGACCCTTTTTTACCACCAAAATTCAAACTTGGCGCCAGTGCCTAGGGAGAGGTGGCGGTGGGATGTCTTACGTTAGTGGAGGTAGCCCAAGTGACTGATCTTCCCACGATTTTACTTAGGTTAGTGTAGATAACCGTGATGTGATGCTTTATCCTGTTGCAATTTGAACTTCCCGCCATTTTTCTGGGGAAGGGGTGGGGTGTTAGTTTAGTGGAGTAGCCCAATTGACCTATCTTCCCACCAAAATCCGCCATCTTGAATGATGTCACAGTCGCCATCTTCGATGACGTCATGTGCTGCTGCCGAATAAACATGCAGCCATCTTGGATGACGTCATCGCCGCCATCTTGGATACATCTGGCAACAATGCAGAGAGGGGCAGAACAGCTCTTACCCCATACTATTATGAAGCACTGAATGAAAATACCATGGGTAATTAAACCTGAATTTTAAACAAGAAACATGTTTATGACGTTGTATGTCCCGAACTATATGTATAATTTTTCAGGAACATCCAGTGGTACATGTGGATACTGCCTCATAAATGTCTTCAGCATTAATGAAGTAATAAATCAAAACGTCATTCCTGATACTCATTTGTAAGATACAAATTCTTTTACTTGTAAGGACGATTTGCGTGTAGTAGTTAATACACTACTGGTCATTAAAATTGCTACAACAAAAATAAATGCAGATGATAAACGGGTCTTCATTGGACAATTATATTATACTAGAACTGACATGTGATTACATTTTCACGCAATTTGGGTGCATTGATCCTGAGAAATCAGTACCCAGTACAACCACCTCTGGCCGTAATAACGACCTTGATACGCCTGGGAATTGAGTCAAACAGAACTTGGATGGCGTGTACAGGTACAGCTGCCCATGCAGCTTCAACACGATACCAATGTTTGAAAGTATTAAAAACTACAGTAGAGACATTATCGCGGAAGTACTGTAACGTCAATGTGCTGCCAAGAAAATCTCGCAAGTAGTAGCGGTAAATGTATGGAGGCACTGGAGTAGTTCCATTCTGGACAAAAATTCCAGTTTTGTGAAAAATGATTCCTATAAAATGAACAGAAAGAAAAGAAAATGTTAAATTTGTTTTCACAGAATATACAGTTTTGAGCAGATGTTCAATTTTTTTTTTAAAAAAAATTGGATTGTCTCTAATTCACCAACAACAGCAGCAGCTAGATGTATTATCTCTGTATTTATTTCCATGGGAAAGCGTATGTCCTTATGAATAGAATTGAGATGATGCGAAAACTACGTCAATTTGTCGTCTCCGAAGGACCATACTACGAAAAAAATCACCAACATAACTGAAAAATCAGTTGCTTTTAGGGTTATTTATTCCACGGCCTTTTTTCTGAAAGTCCTACATAAAAGGGTTAGTCACAAAGGAGAAGAGAGTGAGAGGGCTACCCATAGCGATACTATCAGTCTGTTCAAAAATTTGCATGTGAAACAACGGCACGATGACACTGTTAGTAAAAAATGCAGTTGATTCGGACAGTTTAGGATAACACATTTCTCCACGATTTAATCGCAAATGTTATTGGCTAGCAAACTTACAAGACCAGCAAAATAGGAAATAAAAAGGGCTTACTGATTTTCACTTGATACATTAAATTTATATTGTTATGCCTTTTTTAATTTAATTTTGTTCCATTTTTAAATTTAATATGTTCACCGGCTTCGGCAATATTACATAGCTAAATCTTTAATAAAAGTTTGTGATGCTTTATCGGAAATTTATGTGGGCTTTGGAGCACAACAGTTTATTGGCTGGGGTGTGTTTCTATACCGCCATCCATAAAAAGCACAGTTGATTTGTCACTTTTAACCTCCCATTGTTACGTAGTATGTGTTTTACTGATAATTTCCGTACGTAGGTTAGATGATCTCAAATAGGAGTTGTATACAACGTGACACAGCTGAAGGCTATAAATCAGTTTTCTCACCGTGTTCAAGCACTTAATGTCGGCCTTTAAGCACACCATCTGGTTTTGATTATATTGTCGCAAAATAAGAAATTAATTAGAATTAAAAAGAGTAGCTGTCGGTAGAAGTCCGTGCAAGAGCTAGAACGTACTAGAGGTAGGACATTCGATCCAATGACGAGCTCTTGACTCGCTGCGCAGATATATATAGTGTTTAAAAAGGCGTTTCATATTTTGATAGGTGGGAGTATGGACCTAAAATAGACAAAAATGCCCACTAAACATGGGCTCTAAAATAAAAACCTTAAGAGCTATGAGCAATTTTTATCTTTGATGCTGTGAAACACATCTCTTCTACTGCAAGCTCTTTGCAATTACGAACTATCTACAGAGTGCGGTAAACAAATGAGGACATATTGTTGTGACACATTATTCTGTTACTGAGAAACAGCAGAGTTCCCAATATAATCTACTTATTGTTACTACGACCAGCACTTGTGATCCATCGCTAAAGGAGATGCTCAAAACGGTGTCCATTGATACAAAACAAGCTTCATCCAATGTCTTAAGGAATCACATATCCTCTGAAATACTCCGGGTCGGTGTCGGATCCGCTGGTACGCAGGGATGATGCGTTCCTGTAGTGTTTGTACATTATTAATGGGGCTTGCATACGCCGAAGTGTCCCCGCAACCAAACGTCTGAGGGATTAGGATCGGAGGAACATGCTGGCCAACGTGCTGGTCCAAAGCATTGCCCGTTAAATGTGTGTAAAATGTTCTCGGACATTTCGGAGAAAATGGGCTCATGCTCCATCACACATGAACTACATCTCCAGCCGTCGTTAGTACAGTACCTCCTCTAATAGGTGAAAGCAAGCCGTTTGATAGGAACTGACCCTACCCTGCACCAGCCAACTTGCTGCGGCACGTCAGGTGCTGTTAGTCTGTCGCAACAATCACTGCCCATACATTAATCGGAAACCGGCGCTGACTCCTCGCTTCTTCAACTGCATGTGGATTTTCATTAGCCCACACATGTTGGTTATGAAAATTGACAATACCGTATGTGTGAAACCAGCCTCGTCTGTGAACATTATCTCTGTTGTGAAAATGGATCTCGGTCACACCTATGCAACAGCTCAGCCAAGAGCTGCGTTCTGGCAGACTGATCTTGAGGCCGTAGGCTTGGAAAAGCTGTTCATGATATGGATACAGTAATCGACCATATAGAATCACCGAGGCTGGAGGATGACGAGCCCCGATAGATACAAAAATTCCACGTATGCTAGTCCGAGTGTCTTCTTCCACTCGTTCAATACTCGCTCCCCTACAGCAGGAGTACGAATGGTCCGATGTCTGCCACAATCCACTGCTGTTTAGATACGGAGCCAGAATGTGTTAGTCGCTGGGAAATACGACTGAATAATTGTACAAATGCTATCCTGCGTTCTGGATATTTTTCAGCATACAGGATATGGTCTCGATAATTGCTTCTATTTCCCATCCAGAGTAGGAGATCATGTCCGTCATTTCTCGTGTGCAATAGCATGCCTCCATTATGCCGGTAAGTGCAAAGATAAACCTACAACGTTAATGCATATCACGAAGGTGTCAGAAACTGTTTCCATTAGAACTAATGTGTGCGCTACACTTAGCTAGAACGGTGAATATGGTTTACAGTAACAACACTAACAAGTGTTTACTTCATGCTGTATCTATGGGTAGTGAGGAATGTGTCCTCATTTGCTTGCTACGTTCTATAGTACTTTCGTAATAGCAAAGAGCTTGGAGTAGAAGAAATGAGTTTCATAGTAAGGAAGATGCACAATTGCTCGTAGCTCTTAAGGTCTGCATTTTAGAGCCCATGCTTACAAGACATTTTTGTGTTGTTTTGGTTCTTACCATCACTTCTCAAGATGCAGAATAGTTTTTCAAGACCCTATATAAATCAATGGAAGTGTTAATGGTCATCGTAATTATCAAGCCTTCTGCTACCATGTGGCCTCGATCAGTGTATTGAATCAGTATGAAACATGAACTGTGGGCGGAAAATCAAGCCAGGCGAAAATCTAGTGACAAGCTCTTTCATTGTGCACTGGCGTAGCATCTCAAAGAACCTCAGGTTCGTCCACAATCTATTAAACGCGTGGTTCCGTCACAACCTACTACAAGGAAATGACAAACAGAAGTAGGGAGTAAATACACGCAGACACTGTACCGCTTTCACTGCCAGACTCCGAATACTGGCGATATATCTTCCAGACGACATCACCTAATTATGACTCAGCAATCGTAAATTTTCGAAGAAAATAACTGTTCTACATTAAATTCCGAAGACAAACTGTGAAACAAAACAAATGAATTAAATTACACAAAAGCCAGAAAATCACCAGCATGTGGTCACAAGTTATAAATACAGTGTTTGGTCTGTTTTTCTGATATATAAATACTGTCTTAAAAACTCAAATTTGTACGAATACAATAAGTAAAAAGCATGCCTCCTCTTTTAGAAAAGATAGCGAAAAAAAAAACACTGATGATGCTCAAACTTCAGCGAAACTTGTCTGGGGAACAAAGATAAAAATTTTGTTTTGCTCAAGGCAGACCCTCTCTAAAAATAAATCTATTTGTAAGCAAACACAGGCAGAAGAACTTCAACCTCAAGAAGTATTATTCTTCTAGTTCAAGAAGAGACTTACTTTATGTTTGTTTCAATCCATGTTAGAATAGTTGCGCAATTACTTTTTCATAAACTAATTTGTCCTATTGTTGATACGTGACTATTTTATGTGCCATCATCAGCAGACATTTCTGTCAGGATGGGGTCCCCTTACTGCACCAGTTGAAATCAGTGTTGGGACAACTGAATTACTATCGACGGTTTAATCTCCCTGCGTCAGCCATTGCCGAATCACTACATCACTACTGCAGAAAAACGTCCATTGAGAATGGACCTCAGCACGTGATAAAGCTTTCAAAATGGCTCTGAGCACTGTGGGACTTAACATCTAAAGTCATCAGTCCCCTAGACTTACAACTACTTAAACCTAAGGACATCACACACATCCATGCTCGAGGCAGGATTCGAACCTGCGAGCGTAGCAGCAGCTCGGTTCCTGACTGAAGCGCCTAGAACCGCTCGGCCACAACGGCCGGCTAATAAAGCTTTCAGAGACTTAAAACAGATTCTGCTCTGCTACTCATGCCCCACAGCATACGACCTTGCCAAATTTCTTATCCTGGCAGCAGATGCGTCAGAATACAGGTTGGGGGCGGTCATGTCCCATGTGGTAGACGGAGTGGAATGCTCAGCCACTTTTGTGCCCAGAACCCTCACCGTGCTGAGCGAAACTATAACCATGTTGAGAAAGAGGTATTAGCTACCACGTTAGGCATTAAAAAATTCCATGATTAATTGTATGGTAAGTCATCTTCAACTTTTGTGGTCCTGTCCTCCTCAGTTGCGCGTAATACTACGGTATGTTGATGATTTTCACTTATGGACCGTCTGACAGCAACTGAATAAAACACAATTTTAGTGCCATACGCAGCAAGCAGGCCTCCCCTCCATACCGTCTCTTCCCTTGGCTAGAGTCTTACAGTCTTTGGTCCAAGTTTCATTCCGATTTCATGGAACCCTTCTTAGGCCACGATTGGCTGATTGCAGTAGACATGGGCAGTGGATATGCATAATAAATAAAGGCGAAACGCGTATGGCACTAAAATTGTGTTTTATTCAGTTGCTATCAGACGGTCCATAAGTGAAAATCATCAACATACCGTAGTGTATGGTAAGTATTTTACATTATTCACCGACCATAAACCTTTACTTTCTCTTTTCAAGGCTTCAGCCAACATTCCCATCAGAAGGCACACCACCTTCAGCAGTGGGCACTGTTCATGTCGACTTATGATATTCAGTATCACTCTACCACACAATGTGAAAATGCTGATATCTATTCCCACCTACCCGTGGGGCAGGACCCAATATTCGACAAGGATCCACAAGTGTGTTTTCACCTGGACATCACTGTGGGAGAAGCCATGGCTAACATCCCACTAGATGCCTAGCAAATTGCAGTCACACCATGGAGTACCCAACCATCAGCGAGATCCTTCACCTGGTACACTGCGCTTGACCACTAGACTGCAAGCAGATCCAGCGACCAGAGGTTCACACCTATTGGCAACAATGCAAAGACCTCTCAACACTGAACGACATAGTGCTGCTCGAACGAGAAAATTGCCACACACAGGCGATCATCCCTGCATCCCTCCAGCAGCATGTTTTTTTTGTTTCTCCTTGTCAGGCCCTGGTGCATGGTGCTCACAAAAAGTGTGGCCCTCCATCATGTCTATTGACGTGGTATGGACAGTTATTATTTAAATGGTATGATGGTAAGCGTCTTGCACCATCTGCCACAGCAAGCAGGCCTCCCCTCCATACCGTCTCTTCCCTTGGTTAGAGTCTTACAGTCTTTGGTCCAAGTTTCATTCCGATTTCATGGAACCCTTCTTAGGCCACGATTGGCTGATTGCAGTAGACATGGGCAGTGGATATGCATATGATTCCCACATGTCTGCCACATCAGCTAGTCCAAATACTCAAACCTTATGTCGAATTTTTTCAGACTGCAGGTTGGGGGAGTCCTGTCTCACGTGATAGATGGAGTGGATTGCTCAATCACTTTTTTGCTCATAACCCTCACCGTGCTGAGCGAAACTATGGTCCCAATGGCCCCAGTATGCTTGCCACCCTACCTCAAATGGATTAGTGGGATATTTTGTCCGTATTTATGACATTCAAATGTCTAAACTTCATCACCATCATCCTAATGAGGCTCTCATACAGTTTCTGGCATTCTACAGGTCGATCCCACAGGATGCCTAGTCTCCTATTGAGAAACTTTATGGCCAATCTACTGCTCCCAACTTCCTATCCTTCATCCACAGTTCATACCCCCCCCCCCCCCCCCCCCCCTACTCAATGGTCTAGCTGCCACCGTTTTTCACTTAAAGACCCAGTATGGACCCTTGTTTTTATTAAGGAGCACCAACATTACTTCCAGCAGTAAGTTCCAAATTACTAGGCAAGGTCATGGCCAAGGTGATACTTCATGATGTAACAGTATCTACAAGGTCACTCTGCAATTCACACTTAAGTGCCTGGCAGCGGGTCCATCGAGCCATTTTCATTCTACTTCTCTACCATTCCACTCTCGAATGGTGCGTGGTAAAAAGGAACACCTAAATCTTTCCGTTCGAGCTTTGATTTCTCTTATTTTGTTATGGTGTTCATTTCTCCCTACATAGGTGGGTGTCAACAAAATATTTACGCATTATGAAGAGAAAGTTGGTGATTAAAATTTCGTAAATAGATCTCCCCACAAAGAAAACCGCCTTTGTTTCAGTGAACACTCTCACCCCTATTGCGCGATGACACGAAACGAGCTGCCCTTATTTGCACTTTTTCGATGTCCTCCGGCAATCCTACCTGGTAAGGATCCCATACCACGCAGCAATATTCCAGCAGAGCACGGACAAGTGTAACGTAGGCTGTCTCTTTAGTGCTTTTGTCGCATCTTCTAAGTGTTTTGCCAATTTTAGTTGCTCGTAATTGTAATTACTAGGTATTTATTGGAATTGACAGCCCTTAGATTTGTGCGATTTATCGTATACCCAAAATTCATCGGATTTCTTTTAATACCCATGTTGATGACTTCGCACTGTTCTTTGTTTAGTAGTAATCGCCACTTTTCGCACCATACAGAAATTCTCTCTAGATCATTTTGATCGTCTGATGTTTTTACTAGACGGTAAATTACAGCGTCATCTGCAAACAATCTAAGGGGGCTGCTCACTTTATCACCTAGATCATTTATATAAATCATGAAAAGCAGAGGGCCCATGACACTACCTTGAAGAACGCCAGATATCACTTCTGTTCTACTCGATGATTTACCGTCTATCACTACGAACTGTGACCTCTCTTAGACGAAATCACGAGTCCAGTCACACAACTGAGACCATGCTCCATATGCACGTAATTTGATTAATAGTTGCTTGTGAGGAACGGTATCAAAAGCCTTCTGGAAATCTAGGAATATGGAATCTATCTGAGATCCCTTGTCGACATCACTCATTACTTCATGGGAATAAAGAGCTAGCTGTGTTGCACAAGAACGATATTTTCTGAATCCGTGTTGGTTATCTATCAATAAATCATTTTCTTCAAGGTGATTCATAATGTTCGAGTACAGTATATACTCCAAAATCCTAATGAAAATTGAGGTCAGTGATATGGGTCTGTAATTCAGTGGGTTACTCCTATTTCCCTTCTTCAATATTGGTGTGACCTGTGCTATTTTCCAGTCTTTATAAACAGACCTTTCGTCAAGCGACCGGTTGTATATGATTACTAAGAAAGGTGCTATTGTGTCTGCATACTCTGAGAGGAACCTGATTGGTGTACCATCTGGACCGGAAGACTTGCCTCTCTTAAGTGATTTGAGTTGAGTTGTTGCGCAACCTCTAAGATATCTACTTTTATGTCACTCATGCTAACAGCTGTTCTGGTTTCGAATTCTGGAATATTTACTTCGTCTTCTTTCGTGAATGAATTACGGAAAACTATATTTAGTAACTCCGCTTTAGTGGCACCATCATCGGTAACATTTCCGTTGCTATCGCGCAGTGACGGTATTAACTGTTTTTTGCCACTGGTGTACTTTACATACGACCAGAACCTCTTTAGGTTTTCTACCATATTTTGAAACAATATTTCATTGTGGAAAATATTAAAAGCATCTCGCATTGACGTCCGCACTAAATTTCGAGATTCCGTGAAACTTCGCCAGTCTTGGGGATTTTGCGTTCTCCTGAATTTGGCATGCTTTTTTCGTTGCTTCTGCAACAGTGTTCTGACGTGTTTTATGAACCATGGTGGATCAGTCCCGTCTCTTATTAACTCATGCCGTATGAATCTATCTATTGCTGTCGATACTGTATCTTTGAATTTGAGCCATATCTGGTCTACACTTACATAATTAGCTTGGAAGGAATGGAGACTCTCTCTTAGGAAGGCATCAAGCGAATTTTTATCTGCTGTTTTAAATAGATATATTTTGCGTTTATTTTTAGTGGTTTTGGTTGATATGGTTTAGAGCCTCGCTACAATGACCTTGTGTTCACTAATCGCTGTATCCGTCATGACGGTCGCTATTAGATCAGGATTGTTTGTGGGTAAGAGGTCAAGTGTGTTTTCGCAACCATTTACAATTCGTGTGGGCTCATGAACTAATTGTTCAAAGTATAATTCTCAGAAAAAGCATTTAGTACAATTTAGGAAGGTGTTTTCTGTCTACCACCGGCTTTGAACATGTATTTTCGCCAACAAATCGAGGGTAGATGGAAGTCTCCTCCAATTATAGCTGTATGAGTGGGGTACTTATTTGTAATGGGATTCAAGTTTTCTTTGAACCGTTCAGCTGTTACATCATCTGGGTCGGGGGGGGGGGGGGGGGGGTCAGTAGAAGGAGCCAATTATTATTTTGGTACGGCTGTTGAGTGTAACGTCTACCCACAGTAATTCGCAGGAACTATCTATTTCAACTTCACTACAAGATAAACTACTATCAACAGACACAAACACACCGCCACCTACTTTATTTAATCCATCCCTTCAGAACACGGTTTGCGCCTCTGTAAAAATTTCGGCAGAATATATCTTTAGCTAGCTTTGTGTTCCTATAACGTCTTCAGCTTCAGTGCTTTCTATCAGCGTTTGAAGCTCTGGTACTTTTCCAACACAGCTACGACAATTTACATCTACAATACCGACAGTTGCTTGGTGGATTCTCGTCAGTTCTTTGTCTCAAAAATGCCAACCAATTTCGACCATGGCATCGTCCTTCACCTGACACCAAGAATCTGTCACTGTTGTTTGTTCCAGATATGAGCCATCTCCTCTCTGGGCACCACTGTGCCATCTCAACAAGCGCCAACAGTCAGTTCCCTGGAGGGGCCTTCAACAGCTCCACACCCCCAACAGAACCAGCACCAATGGATATGAACATCACTCCTCCCCCCACCCCCCCAAACCACTCTATCTGCGAGTGCAGAACCTTTCTTTTCCATGGGACATCAAGATGAGCTCTGTCATCTCCTCCTCACTGTGCGAGGGGGGGGGGGGGAGGGGAGGGGGAGCCGGCCGATGTGACCGAGCGGTTCTAGTCCGGAACCGCGCTGCTGCTACGGTCACAGGTTCGAATCCTGCCTCGGGCATGGATGTGTGTGATGTTCTTAGGTTAGTTAGGTTTAAGTAGATCTAAGCCTAGGGGACCGGTAACCTCAGATGTTAATTAAGCCCATAGTGCTTAGAGCCATTTGAACCATTTTTTTTGGGAGGGGAAGGCATGGATGTTGTACCATGGCTTAACACCTGCAATGCCAGCAGACATCATGACATTACTGCTCCGAAGATGTCTAATGTACAGGAGACAGTTTTCTGGAAGACAAAAGTAAATGAGCTGACGCTACAGCGGGAGGCGACCTAAGTGCCACCAGAGGCCACAGATCGCATGGATCTATTCTCTTCCACAAGACACGTGATTGAAAATATGCCTGGCTGTATCCTTGTGCTGAGCAGTGTTAAGACAGTACTCAAGCCAGACCAGACCAACTCACTCCAAATGTGTTTCCTGAGCCAGGCACCAACATCGCAAGGTTCCGAAAAATCACGATTCTCACTCAAGGGTCGCCTCCATGATGTTGCCTTTCACGTCTGCCTTCGTGGCCTCAGGGGCTGCCAGCTGTGGGCTTAGGGTGCTTGTGGCCTCCACGTTAAAGAAAATGGAGACTCTGTCATTGTGACAGACTTGTGGCCATGTAAATTTATTTTTGTTTAACCTTCAATCTGCTACACGCCAGACTTAGATAATTTTTCTCCGTGTGGTACTTACATTTTGTTCACTCAGATTGTACTTTGACAATGAGCATCCTACGGGGCTTTGACTTTTATGGAGTGTGTTGAATGAACTCAGGATTATGTGACAATCTAACCAGCCTTCACTCTCCAGTAGTATTACTGTTGTGGTGTCACCGCCAGACACCACACTTGCTAGGTGGTAGCTTTAAATCGGCCGTGGTCCATTAGTACATGTCGGACCCGCGTGTCGCCAGTCAGGGATCGCAGACCGAGCGCCACCACAAGGCAGGTCTCGAGATACGGACTAGCACTCGCCCCAGTTGTACGGACGACTTTGCTAGCGACTACACTGACGAAGCCTCGCTCCTTTGCCGAGCAGATAGTTAGAATAGCCTTCAGCTAAGTCAATGGCTACGACCTAGCAAGGCGCCATTAGTAACATTGCATGTATCTATGGAGTCTCACTTATATCGTCAATAGCGATGTACCAAGGATGGATTAAAGTTAAGTATTCCTGAAGCTATGTACTTTTCTTTATAGCATTCATTACGTATCCTGTTACAGACCTATCTCTTGCCTCCGTGAACTAAACGCGTGCCTTTCGGCTACTTCCGTGGCGTGGCTGTCTTGCTACGCCACAACAGTTGGCGACGAGGATGGGATCACTTTGCCTTCATCACAGACCACAAACCTTTGACATCGCTTTTTCATCCGACCAAGCCTGTACCTCCGCGTACAGCGCAGAAATTCATTCGCTGGTCTATTTTCCTCTCGCAGTACCGCTACGATATCTTGTATCGGTCCACTGCTAAGCACGGAAACGCCGATGCGTTGTCCCGTTTGCCTGTTGCTGAGGATAGAGCATTCGATTCTTCCGAACTTGCTTGCATGTTCATTGATTCGGAAACCGATGAAGTGGTCGAATCGTTTCCGATTGATTTTCGTCTTGTAGCTACAGCCACAGCTGCTGACCCGGTCCTTGCTACCGTTTTGCGTTTTGTTGCTATGCAATGGCCTTTGTCAAAGTCTCGGATCGAGGATCCGTTGGTTCGCCGATTTTTTGCTCACAAGGAGAGACTTTTTGTTCGACGTGGTGTTTTGTTGTTGCGTTCTGATAATGATCAGTCCAGAGTCGTGGTCCCACGTTCGTTACAGTCCTCTGTTTTACGGCTTCTTCACCAAGGACATTGGGGTATAGTGCGAACGAAACAACTTGCTCGTCAGCACTGTACTTTGTTCGGAATCGATGCTGCGATTACGAATATATGTTCTTCTTGCATGGCGTGTGCCGAACAACAATCCGCACCGCCGCGGAAAGTCTTTGCATGGCCAAAAGCCACTTCCCCTTGGCAACGCTTGCACATAGATTTTGCTGGTCCATTCTGGAATGCTCGATGGTTGGTTCTGGTAGATGCCTTCAGTAATTTTCCTTTTGTTGTCCGGATGTCTTCCACGACGTCAACTGCCACCATCCAAGCGTTGTCTGCTATCTTTTGCATTGAAGGTCTTCCGCAGACTATTGTTTCCGACAATGGCCCACAATTCATGTCCGCAAAATTTCAGTCATTCTGCCAGGCCAATGGTATTCAACATCTGACATCCGCGCCGTTTTCGCCTCAGTCAAACGGTGCCGCTGAACGATTGGTCCGGACTTTCAAGTCACAGATGTTGAAGTTGCAAGAGTCGCATTCTCGGGAGGACGCGTTGTTGCTCTTTTTGTCATCGTATCGCTCTCAGCCCCGAGATGGTCGCTCGCCGGCTGAGTTGCTCCACGGTCGTCCTCATCGAACATTGATGTCTTTGCTGCACCCGCCGCATCAGGTTCCTGTGCAGCGGCGGACTTCTGCTTTTGCTCCAGGCGACGTTGTATTCTATCGCAACTATCGAGGTTCACGGCGTTGGCTCGCAGGGCGCATTCTTCGCTGCCTCGGCCGCTCGATGTATTTGGTTTTGGGGGCCTCTGGTGAGGTGCGTCGGTATCTCAATCAGCTGCGCCTCTGTCGTCGCACGGGTTCTGCCGCTCCCCGTCTGCTTTCAGCGACGGTGCCGTCCGGTCAGCGCCTTGGGGACCCATCTACTGGCTCGCCTCATCCCCAGGTGTTACCGACGATGCCTTCCATTTTGCCCCATGGCGACGCGCCGCTGCCGCCTCCGCCGCCGCCGCCTGTCCTCCAGCCGGCGCCGCCCGCAGTGGACGCTTCGCTGCAGCCGCCAAGCGCCTCCCTGGGTCACGCGCCGCCGATCGCTTCCCGTGACCAGCCGTCCTAAGCCATGGAACTATTGCCCGCTCCGGACCACATGACGTCATCGCGCGTCGTATACCCCGACGCAATGGAGGTCGACCCTTCGGCCCCTCCTGTCTCTTTACGGGCGCGTACACCGCATGTTGACGTGCACCCTGGACTAGGTTTTCAGGCGTTTCCTAGCTCCCCTCCGACCGAATGGCCGGGTGCGGGTGGCACAGCCTCGCCTGTTGTTAGGCTCCCCACCTCATCGCATACGTCAACATGGGGTCCTCCCCACGGCGGGCGGAAGTCTTATAACACGACCGTTCGCCGATTTGCGGGGGAGGAATGTGGTGTCACCGCCAGACACCACACTTGCTAGGTGGATCTCGTGGTCGTGCGGTAGCGTTCTCGCTTCCCACGCCCGGGTTCCCGGGTTCGATTCCCGGCGGGGTCAGGGATTTTCTCTGCCTCGTGATGGCTGGGTGTTGTGTGCTGTCCTTAGGTTAGTTAGGTTTAAGTAGTTCTAAGTTCTAGGGGACTGATGACCATAGATGTTAAGTCCCATAGTGCTCAGAGCCATTTGAACAATTTTTTTGCTAGGTGGTAGCTTTAAATCGGCCGCGGTCCATTAGTACATGTCGGACCCGCGTGTCGCCACTGTCAGGGATCGCAGACCGAGCGCCACCACAAGGCAGGTCTCGAGATACGGACTAGCACTCGCCCCAGTTGTACGGACGACTTTGCTAGCGACTACACTGACGAAGCCTCGCTCCTTTGCCGAGCAGATAGTTAGAATAGCCTTCAGCTAAGTCAATGGCTACGACCTAGCAAGGCGCCATTAGTAACATTGCATGTATCTATGGAGTCTCACTTATATCGTCAATAGCGATGTACCAAGGATGGATTAAAGTTAAGTATTCCTGAAGCTACGTACTTTTCTTTATAGCATTCATTACGTATCCTGTTACAGACCTATCTCTTGCCTGCGTGAACTAAACGCATGCCTTTCGGCTACTTCCGTGGCGTGGCAGTCTTGCTACGCCACAACAACTGTTCTATCTCAAGAAGTGAGTTATTTTGATGTTTGTTTCAATCCACGTCTGAGTAGACGTGCAATTAATATTTGATAAATAAAATTGTTCACTCATTGCTAATTGGATATTTTTTGTGCCGGGACGTATCAGCTAGGATGTGACCCCTTATTTCGCTAAGAAAACGCTAAATGTGGAAGGATATGAACAAATTTTTCAGTATTATGTACCGAGTACAGAAGAACAGTTTGTAGACGATGAATGTATCAGGTTGGCAATGCTTCTTGTTAAAGCAGCATCTGAGAAGCAATGGTTTGTGACATTAACATTCCATGAATTTGTCTAATGGAACATCTTTGAGATGAGTTGGAACGTTGATTTCGCTCAACGCCTTAGTGTCCAAAATCACTACCTTCTCAAGATTCGGCTCTTGGGGAAGAAGGGGATGCCATTCCTCCACAGGCATTTAGACACCACATTGGAAGTCTGCCTAGCATAGTTCAAGCCGTCATAAAGGCGAGGGGTGGGCACACACCATATTATGTCTGCTAGTAGGGTTCCGGACATTTTTGATCAGATAATATATTTCATTAACTTAACTGTGTACCCAGAAAAATAATTAAATTTTTGTTAGTACAGCGCGGTTACGAATTCAGGGAACCTGAGAGGAAGGAGAAATACGGTAAATCGTCTGTCACCCTCAAACTCCCTCCTCGAATGCGCTGTACTGGAAATAGTTGTTCTTGCTAGTGTGCAGTTCGGCATGGCCGTGTAGTCCGCCGTGCTAGAGCTAGAAGCTATGCGGTCACTGAAATCTATGCGGCACGCTATAGCGCTAGTAGGAGTAGACAATTCCGTTTCGTTGGAAGTACACGAACTTTTTATTGTGATTTTAGCTAACTTTTTATTGTGATTCTACACTACTGGCCGTTAAAATTGCTACACCAAGAAGAAATGCAGATGATAAACGGGTATTCATTGGACAAATATATTATACTAGAACTAACATGTGATTACATTTTCACGCAATTTGGGTGCATAGATCCTGAGAAATCAGTACCCAGAACAACCACCTCTGGCCGGAATAACGGCCTTGACACGTATGGGCATTGAGTTAAACAGAGCTTGGATGGCATGTAGAGGTACAGCTGCCCATGCAGCTTCAACACGATACCACAGTTCATCAAGAGTAGTGACTGGTGTATTGTGACGAGCCAGTCGCTCGGCCACCATTGAACAGACGTTTTCAATCGGTGAGAGCTGGAGAATGTGCTGGCCAGGGCAGCAGTCGAACATTTTCTGTATCCAGAAAGGCCCGTACAGGACCTGCAACATGCGGTCGTGCATTATCCTGCTGAAATGTCGGGTTTCGCAGGGATGGAATGAAGGGTATAGCCACGGGTCGTAACACATCTGAAATGTAACGTCCTCTGTTCAAAGTGCCGTCAATGCGAACAAGAGGTGACCGAGACGTGTAACCAATGGCACCCCATACCATCTTGCCAGGTGATACGCCAGTATGGCGATGACGAATACACGCTTCCAATGTGCGTTCACCTCGATGTCCCCAAAAATGGATGCGACCATCATGATGCTGTAAACAGAACCTGGATTCATCCGAAAAAATGGCGTTTTGCCATTCGTGCACTCAGGTTCGTTGTTGAGTACACCATCGCAGGCGCTCCTGTCTGTGATGCAGCGTCAAGGGTAACCACAGCCATGGTCTCCAAGCTGATTGTCCATGTTGTTGCAGACGTCGTCGAGCTGTTCGTGCAGATGGTTGTTGTCTTTCAAAACTCCCCATCTGTTGACTCAGGGATCGAGACGTGGCTGCGCGATCCGTTACAGCCATGCGGATAAGATGCCTGTTATCTCGACCGCAAGTGATACGAGGCCGTTGGGATCCAGCACGGCGTTCCGTGTTGCCCTCCTGAACCCACCGATTCCATATTCTGCTAACAGTCATTGGATCTCGACCAACGCAAGCAGCAATGTCGCGATACGATAAACCGCAATCGCGGTGGGCTACAATCCGAGCTTTATCAAAGTAGGAAACGTGATGGTGCGCATTTCTCCTCCTTACACGAGGCATCACACCAACGTTTCACCAGGCAATGCCGGTCAACTGCAGTTTGTGTATGAGAAATCGGTTGGAAACGTTACTCATGTCAGCACGTTGTAGGTGTCGCCACCGGCGCCAACCTTGTGTGAATGCTCTGACAAATTGATTCAAATGGCTCTGAGCACTATGGGACTTAACATCTATGGTCATCAGTCCGCTATAACTTAGAACTACTTAAACCTAACTATTCTAAGGACATCACACAACACCCAGTGATCACGAGGCAGAGAAAATCCCTAACCCCGCCGGGAATCGAACCCGGGAACCCGGGTGCGGGAAGCGAGAACGTTACCGCACGACCACGAGCTGCGGACGTGAATGCTCTGAAAAGCTAATCATTTGCATATCACAGCATCTTCTTCCTGTCGGTTAAATTTCACGTATGTATCACGTCATCTTCGTGTGTAGCAATTTTAATGGCCAGTAGTGTAGCTAACTTAGAGCACTGCTTAAGGAGAGTAACGTATCTTCTACCAAAGACCTATCAGTTATAAGGTTTTTATGAAATTTGGGAAAATATTCATGTCTAAAACGATCTACGTAGTAGCAAAATTTCTGGATCATTCATGTAAGGGGGGAACGCTTACTGAAAATGAGGGAATTCAAGCAATGGACTACGGAGAAACATTAGGCTATTTGATTCGAATTTATTCCGGACTTTTTGCAGCAAATCCAACGGAATTTAAAGTTTATGCTACTTTGCTTTCGGAAGATTGTCTCTGGGTTGCTGCCAATCATGTGTATCCCTCGAGATAGCGTCCATGACTTGCAGTAAGCGGCCTGTATGCACTATGACAGCCGAGCGGTTCTAGGCGCTACAGTCCGGAACCGCACGACCGCTACGGTCGCAGGTTCGACTCTTGCCTCTGGCATGGATGTGTGTGAGGTCCTTACGTTAGTTATGTTTAAGTAGTTCTAAGTTATAGGGGACTGATGACCTCAGAAGTTAAGTCCTATAGTGCTCAGAGCCATTTGAACCATTTTTGCATTATGACATCCAGTATGTTAAATGTACCACTGCGGCAGAACGCAACTGGGCCTCTCATGGTCGGATTCACACAAAAGTCCAAAACAAGTTGGCTCCAAAACAGACAGAATATTTTTATATATCGAGGTCCGTAGAAGTGCTGTTATCTATTGTTGGTGTAGTTATGTCTTACTGTTCAAGTACAAAATTGTTGCCTCGAATCAAGGAAACAAATCTTTCACGTAACACTTTTAGATGTAAAATAATTATTCTACACAATATCTATAATTCTGAGCCTGAAATATAGAATCTAAATTTTACGGATAATTTTTTCTTATGATCATATACTTTTTCCGGTAAAAGCAATTTTACCACTAAAATCCGTTATTAAACATTTTGCTTTAAATCAGTCTTACAGAACCGTTTTAAGCTACTAGTGCATCTCTACTCTGGTATTTTTAGAGCTTAGTTAAGGCAATGCATAATTGCTTCCTGCTATTATCTAACCTCAATATCGCTACCAACAGGAGGGCCACACTTCTTTGAAATGTTGCATGGTGGATTCATTGAAGAGTAGATAATTTAAAAGCTAAGCAGCATTATGCAGAAAAGTCATTTCTGGAACTACAGTATTAAATCAATGATGATACTAGCACCGCATGATATTTAAAACAATGTATATATTTTCGTTATTCTGCCAAGCGCGTGGAGAATTCATTAAGGGAAGAATGTCTAGTTAAACAAGGGAACAATAACATGGGGCTGTGTTCATAGCCTGCTTTAATTTACTGCAGTGTTACCACGGAGCCGAACAGACTGTGTGACAAAATTAAAAACCTACTGCGACTTAATTAAAGTGGCGCCACTTAACTGGGCGGCAAGCAAAATAAACTGCGGCTATTCATTTTTGGTATGTTGTTTGTGAACCTCCTATTGTTCCACTAGATACAAAGCTTTCGGAGGTATTTCGCTGAAATTGCTGCTGTTTTGCATCTCGAGGGGGATTAAGAGCCATTTTACAGTTTTATACAGTGGGACTAGTAATTTGGAATCCAAAAAGGACATTGTGTAAAACGTGGGACGCAAAAAGACATTCTTTGTTTCCTGCAATCCACTTATTTGAAGTGATTACAAAACAGATTGTGTCTTCCGAACATCACGCTGTTAATTTTCGAAAATTACAGACATTCCTTGTTGTTAGAGATGCGAAACCGAATAATTAACTTTAATAAACATATCGAGATCTCGAGACTACGTCGCTCATATGATTCTTTTTCTGTTTCCTACACGACTTCAGTAACTGTTCTAAGAGGTACGTTTTAGATTGTGTGTGTACAGGGGACGCAAACATGGCTGACATAACACTGAAAGAAGTATGCGACAACAGTCATGGCAGACAGACATATAACGCTTATTGGCTTGTGTAAGGGAAATTTTCTGATGTAGTTAATGAAAAGGGGTCTATTTAACCGTTGAACACACTACAAAATACTGCGCTGAAAAGAAATTTTCCGGAGAGTTCCAGTAGAGCAGCAAAAGAAATTGAAAAGCAGAAGAATATTCAGTCTTGATTTATTTATGTAGTTATTCCCTATTTTATCTGCACACATTAAAAACGACAAATGAAAAAATAAAAATACATAATAATACAGTGCGCAGGGTAACAAGTGGTCCATGGAGCAGTAGAAGGTGAAAATCGCTTCTAATCTGCCTGTGCTGCGGAAACTACGAGAGAAGGCCAAAAAGCTTTCGAAATGGTTTGGTGACGGTGTTATTTGCTCTCCACATATTCGCTTCAATCCAACGCCATTATTCCAACGACAGATGGCTTGCCGGAAACCTTGGTTGTAAAAAGTTTGCATTTTGCCTGTTCAGGCAACTTTATGCCTCGAAAATCACTTTTTCGTCATTCTGAATATTCTTTCCATGCACTGATTTCCTCATCCTAAGAAAGAGGGAAAATTCACGTATATCGTCAGCAGAATACGGGCGCTAAGAAAAAACCTGAGAGTTGAGAGAAGCAGCATGTGTGGCTCTGTACTATGCAGAAATAGCTGGGGCTTTGTGGTGTCCCACTTGGAGAGCTTTCTGTGACAGCTCGTCTTCAGAGCCCCCATAACCTCGTCAGGATATTTCGGTAGTATGCTTCTATGATATTTGCCTCTTACGAGACTAATCTGTTAACATCATACCACGGTAGTCACAAAAAATTCTCAGCATCACTTTACGCTACTATGTTTGTCTCTACGACCTTTTCAGTGGTGGTGACTCCACATATTGCTGCTTACTTTTCTCCTTTGTTTTAGATCATAGTGTTTCACCAGAACTTACCCGTTTTGATTAGTAGTGTAGCTGGGCTGGTTCTGGCATAGTTTGCATTACTGCCAGGTGCTGTTGCCAGATTTCCCTCCCCCCCCCCCCTCCCCTTGTGATGTAAGAAGATTTCCCTATGTATAATATGGTGTTAAATTCGAGGAATGGTGGTAAATTCAAAATAGCTGTGATTTTTCACTACTCCCACATTCTCACTCTCGATGTAGGGTTGTTGTTGTAAGTATAAACTGTCAGAAAATAAAAAATCCAAGATGGGGCATTGTCCTGTTGATATAAAATTCAAAATGGCAGGCTTGTGATGTTATAATCCAAAATGATGAACCTGAGGATGTTAGCACAGCCCTATGACATCAGAATCAACGATGGCGATGGAAGATGGTGGACCAGGGAATACTGGGTGAGCTTTATGATGTCAGAATCCAAGATGGCTATCCAAGATTGTGGGCCAAAGGATAATTCTGCAACTCTACGAGATTAGAATCCAAGATGGCGGAACAATGGATACTAGTCGAGCGCTATGATGTCAGAATCCAAGATGGTGGGCCTGGAGATACTGACGCAACCTGAATGGTTGTCAGATTTCCCACCTCACTGGCACAGTCTGTATAGTTGCCAGGAAACTTGTGTTCTAAGCTTTGAATCCTATCTTGCCAGGAAATAAAAAAAAGAAATCATTGGTTTTCCTATGACGTAACAGTCCACTTGTGCTGCGCTTAAGCAACTGTCATCGCTGCTGGGAGGGTCTCTTCTGTGGTCTGCCACGCCTCAGCTTTGTTGCTCCTGCCATTGTGCCATGCCAGGCCGGAATAGGCTACATATTAACCCGTCAACTATAAAACAGAATACTTCGTGTAGATGTGTGTACCAACTGTAAAACTGAGCACATTTAATGGCGTAAATGTGCCTATTCTTATAGGAAAACATGTTAAATGCTAGTGTGACTGCACCTAATAAACACAGAAATGAAGAGCAAAAATGAAAGGAAGTGAATGAATAGAGTGTAACATAGACTGATTCTTTCTGTCTCTTTCGCCGGCCGCTGTGGCGTCTGTAAGTGGTCCAAACATATGGAAATCACTTGGAGCAAGGTCTAGTGAGTATGGTGGATGAGGAAGACACTCAAAATGCAGGTATGTGATTGTTGCAACTGTTGTACGGGCAGTGTGGGGCCTTGCATTGTCATGTTGCAAAAGGACACCTGCTGACAGCAATCCACGTCGCTTTGATTTGATTGCAGGGCGAAGATGATTTTTTAGGAGATCTGTGTATGACTCTCTAGTGACAGTGGTCCCTCTAGGCATGTAATGCCCCAAAATGACACCTTTTTCTTACCAAAAGAGAGTCGGCATAACCTTCGCTGCTGATGGTTCTGTTCGAAACTTCTTTGGTTTTGGTGATGAGGAATGGCGCCATGCCTTGCTCGCTCTCTTTTTTTGCGGTTGGTGGAAGTGAACCCAGGTTTCGTCCCCAGTAACGATTCTTGTAAGGAAGCCATCACCTTTTCCTTCAAAGCGCCGAAGAAGTTCTTCTTAAGCATCAACACGTCGTTCTCTCATTTCAGAAGTCAGCTGCCGTGACACCCATCTTGCAGACACTTTGTAAAACTGGAGCACATCATGCACAGTGTGGTGTGCTGACCCATGACTAATCTGTAAACATGCTGCAATGTCATTCAGTATCACTCAGCGGTTTTCCTTCACTATGGGTTCAACTGCTGTAATGTTCTGTGGAGTCACAACTCGTTGTGCCCGACCTGGACGAGGAGCATCTTCCACTGAAGTCACACAATTACGAACTTCCTACTTCATTGGTAGACTTGCTGCTGTGACAAACATGCATCACCGTACTGAACCTTCATTCGTCGATGAATTTCAATAGGTTTCACACCTTCGCTACGCAAGAACCGAATAACCGAACGCTGTTCTTCCCTGGTGCAAGTCGCAAGTGGGGCGGCCATCTTTATACTGATACTGCGACGGTATGTGTGCATCTGCACTATGCTGCCACCTAAAGGCCATTCTGCACGCTGTTTGTAGCACGCTTACCAACTTACAGGATAACGGCGCGAAATTTCGATTTGTTATTACAAATTTAAGGTTTTCATTTGACTCATCCTCATAACTGACAGGTTTCCAGCGGTTTGTGGCACCAGACGCCTACCCATAGGTCATACATTTCCTGTAATTTACGTGCTGTTGGTTTGTGGGCGCGGAGCTGGAGCCAGATAGCATCACAGTTGGGTTTCATTGGACACAGATAAGCCGAATTTTATGGGCGAGATATCAACGTGCGTTCACTATCATGCTCCTCAAACCATTGTAGCTCGATTGAGGCCATCTGACATGAGTAGTTATCCTGCTGGAAGATGCCACCTCTGTTAGAGAAGAGATCAAACATAGTGGGTTACAGATGGTCCCTAATAATGTTCACGTAGTCCACGGCTGTCATAGTATCTTCGACTACTAAAGCAAGTCCCATGGAAGCCCACCTGAATGTCCCCCATAACATAATACTGGTCCCACCAGTCAGTGTCTATGGTGCACTGCATGTTCGAGCTGCCGCCTGCATGATAGTGTGTCTGGACACGACCATACACCTGATTTAACGATAAACAGGATTCATCTGACCAGGCGACACAAATCCATTGATCCACTGTCCAATCTCGGCGATTCTGTGCCCACTGTACTCATAATTGATGATGTTCTTGGGTGAACATGGGAACACACAGGGGTCCTCAGCTGTGTGACACCATGTTGAACACTGTGCAGTGAACGGTGTGCTCCAAAACACTTGTGCCTGCGCCAACACTGGACTCTGTCGTCAAATATGTCACAGATCGACGCCTATCCTCTTTAGAGAGCGGGCAAGCGTCCGATCCCTATATTGTGTGGTGAGGTATGGACGCCCAACTTCATGTCGCCTGCTCGTGGTTTCAGCATTCGTCAACCACGTTTCATAGATGCTCACGACAGTAGCATGCGAACAGCCGACCAGCTTTGCCTTTCCGAGATTATCGCTCGCAGGCACTGGGTCACGACAATCTGGCTGTTGTCCAAGTTGCTTAAGTCGGCGGATTTCCGTATCTGCGCCTTTTATGTTGCTAGAACGATTCCTCATTCGTCTCTGCTCTACTAATATACTTCTCTTATGGCGTAACGTGTCCTCAGCACCAAAAGGCAGGATAGAACATTGTGGTGGGCAGTGGTCATAATGTTTTGGCTCCTCGGTGTAGTGTGCCCTCTATCACGCATACACACATGGTATGCAAAACAACATAAGTCACACACAAAGTGAGCAAAACAAACTAACTCACATACACAGCGTGCGATCAGATGCACAAGCAATCTCACATACACTCGCAGATATAAACGTAAATAAGAGGGTTGTCCAGAAAGTAAGTTCCGATTGGTCGCAAAATGGACACCGCAGTGAAAACCCGATGTAGCTTTGCACAGACGCGTTGGGTACTTCTCTAGTATGATCGTCGATAGCATCAAGACGCTCTTTTCAGTTGCGATTGCACTGTGAGCGAGCAAAGGTGTCTGGAACAACGATGTCTCCCGCCAAGTAGGAGGGCCCGCTGAGAGGCTTCGCCTTAATGAATGCAGCCCACCTAACAGAAGTGCCACGTATTTCCTTCTTCATAGCAATTCTCAGCCGCACACGGCAGGGGCAGTGAAGCCGCTCCTGCAGCCTTTTCGATGGAAAGTGTTCGATCGCCCACAACACAGCCCTAATTGACTCGTCCTGAGTATCATCTCTGTTCACATGAAACTCTGGATACGAAGACAACACTTGGGCGCAGGCTACGCGCTATAGACCAGCGCAGAGCATTATCAAAAGGCACAGGCGGCTGCCTTCTATGACGATGGTGTTGGAAATTTGGTGTAACGCTCCGACAAATGTCTAAGTCGGAGCGGCGACTAGGTAGAGAAGTATCTGGAAGTTTTAGCTAACTCTTGCATATAAAATGTTTCTGATTTTCACAGTGGTTTCCATTTCGACACCTATCGGAACTTACTTTCTGGACAACTCTCCTACGTCTAAATACACACAATAATAAATGGACCGTATCATTCCACGCATTTTCACAATATACACAACGCACATGCATGTACTCTATCACTCAAGTGAGAAGCGTGCATATGGAAGGTTTTTGATCCTGTCAGCACAAATGACTCACATGTTGTGATGTCATGAGAGATCGATTTTCAGTTGTGATACAGTATGCATTTCATGTAATCAGAATTGAAAACTGACTTCGTGCACCATATGCAGAGCAGGATATCGCCACCGCAACACAGCAACTTCAAGTAGTTCTCAAACATGAGAGCCACTGAGGCTGCATGCTGCACATCCTTAGCCTGTCTAAGGGTAGCATTTGTAGATGTACAGTATGCATACCTTTTTGAGTGGAGACCTAGAAACTCCACGATCAGGGGCACTGTCACCTCATCTTTCATCAAGCTGATAACATTGTTGTTAGCCCGCTTTATGCCACAAGGGCTCTATACTGCATATCCAGATATGTCAAATGTACTGGGATGGCACTTTATTGCTTCATATGAATACCAAATAGATAGAGCTGTCTCTATCCATATGAATCTTTAAAATGAGTTTTCGCCAACTCTTAAAGGAACTGGTACATGTGGAGTTGAGGTAGGTCTGATATAGGATGTTTCAAAAAGAACAGCCTGATTTTGGACGGCAACGATTACGAAACATGATATGTGCTGGTAAGGAAATTTGTTTTGTTTGAATGGGCGTGGCAAACAGTTGCAGAATATCACCGTTAGCTGTCAGTCAACGCGTTTTCTCAGTTTTTAGTGTCAGACGTAACATGGCGTCCGCTCAACAGAAGGCGTTTTGTGTGCTGCAGACTGAGAAGAGTGCGCCAGTGATTTCGGTCCAGTGTGCTTTTAGTTGGTGTTTTGGAACTGATCCGCCTACACCCAGAAATATTTGTCGTTGGTATCGTTTATTTGAAGAGACAGAATGTTTGTGCAAAGGTAAGAGTCCAGATCGACCTCGCACTTCTCATGACATTGTGGAAAGAATTCGACAAACGTTTGCATGGTGTCCACGAAAGTCTACTCGCAGCCCAAGCAGGCAATTGAAAATGCATCATATGACGGTCTGGTGAGTGTTAAGGCGTCCTTTGGTCTGTAAACCATATAGACTACAATTAGCGCAAGTTTTCGGTTTGGTGATAAAAGGGTTGACTTCAGCAATGCTCTGCTAGAGCACATTGAAGACGATCATTTTCAACACAGTTAATTTTGAGAGATATAGCAACATTTCATGTTAGCGTTAATGTCAACCGACATAACGTGCAAATATTGGGACTCCAGAACCCTCATGACGTTACTGAGCACGAAAGCTGCTCACCTAAAGTGAACATTTTTTTGTGCCATTGTAAGTAGGCTGTTTATGTTTTCTTGTTGGCAATGTTACGTAGCGCTCAATATGAAAATCACTGGCTGTGCTGTGTGCAGTCTGTGGCTGCTTTGCATTGTTGTAATACTCGCCATTGTAGTGTTAGGCAGCTGGCTGTGAACAGCGCGTAGCGTTGCGCAGGCAGTTGGAGGTGAGCCGCCAGCAGTGGTGGATGTGGGGAGAGAGATGGCGGAGGTTTGCAATTTGTCATGAACTGATATATATATTATGACTTGTGATGATATTAAGGTAAATACATTGTTTGTTCTCTATTAATATCTTTCATTTGCTAACTATCCCTATCAGTAGTTAGTGCCTTTAGTAGTTTGAATCTTTTATTTAGCTGGCAGTAGTGGCGCTCGCTGTATTGCAGTAGCTTGAGCAGCGAAGATTTTTGTGAGGTAAGTGATTTGTGAAAGGTATAGTTTAATGTTAGTCAGGGCCATTCTTTTGCAGGGATCTTTGATAGTCAGATTGCGTTGCGCTAAAAATATTGTATGTCAGGTTAAGCACAGTCCTGTAAAAATTGTTCAAAGGGGACGTTTCATATGTCGACCCTTAGCCTAGGATACCTCACTGGAATCTTCTGATTTTTCTTGTAGTTTGTGTATTTAGTGTAGCTTTTGTTTATTGGTAGCGCGTAATTGTAGAGAGAATCTCCTTTGTAGTTGTAGCCTTTCATTGTTGTACAGTAAAACAGTTGTGGCATGCATATAGATTTGCACCAAGTATTTCGCAGCTGTAATTAACTAGATATTATTTTCAGTGTTATGTTAATGTGTTCTCTTATTTTTGCTCTTCAAATTGTGTTTTTCTGTGTTGTCGTGTGAAATACTGTGACAATAATGGCGTGTGAAAAACGTAATACTAGGCTCCAAAGTAAACTGAGAAATGACAGTGAAAATGAAAGCAGTGTGTTAGCGCCACCGAGTAATGAATTAACTGATGTTCAAAGTAGTAATTTGGTAATTGTGCATAGGGAAATGGAGCGGGCGGCAAACAATGGCGTGGACAGTGAAACAATTAGTGAAGAGGGAAGCATTATCGATCGATCGGTCGGCAACAGCTCGCCTCAGGAATCCGAAATGACAGGACACAATTTCGCAAATACTGTAGATTCAGGTTTTGGGTCATCACCGTTTTCTCAAATAAGTCAAGACACATTTTCTGCTTGTCAAAATGTGAATGTTGTCGGTGCAAATGCACTGCCGAAAAGCGTAGAGAAACAGATTCCAGACACTAATACATTATTATTGCAATTAATGCAACAAATGGAACAAAATCAGAGACAAACACAGCAACAGTTAGACACAGTGGAACAAAATCTCAAAAAGTTAGACACAGTGGAACAAAATCTCAAAAAGTTAGACACAATGGAACAAAATCTTCAAAAGTTAGACACCACACTTGAACAAACACGTGGAGATTTAACTAGTGAGTTACATAACATCGAATCGAAATGTCAAAAAGTCTGTAATGACGTAAAATCACAAATTTGTGAGCATTTCCAACCTATTTTTTCGCGGCATGAAAATGCATTACAGAATCATGAAGCAGCCATAAAAGAACTGCAAACTATTTTTCATGAAAATCACAACACCTTGCAAGCTAAAATTGACTCAGTTGCATCTACCGATTCGGTTACGCAACTTGCAAAAACTCAGGAAAACTTAAAGGTCACAGTAGACACGATTGCAACACAAATGGACACTCTGAAACTTGGTTCAGAAAAACATACAGAGGAAATGATTTCACTATCGGATAAAGTAGCCGAACTTTCAGATCAGTTCACTAACTTATCTACAAAGGTAGATGATGATCTGAATGACACAACACCTGTAGCCTTCACTGACACAGAAGAGTATGAACAAATTAGAAAATTCAAACAAAATCAAAATCAAATCAATACACAGTACAAAAGAGAAATCCGGGAAGTGCAAGATCAGTTGGCACAAGTAGTACAAGAATTACGTATTTCAGAGGACACTCGCGCCCCAATACGGGAAGAGGGACATACAAATACGGAACAGACACAAAATAACAACACAGGGCACTTCGGAAATTGTGAAAGAAATTGGCAAGGCACATTGGATTTTGAGATGGAACCGCCGAAACGACGTAACTATGACCGAGATGCTACTCGCCGACACGATGATTTTGACTATAAGCTGTTCATTACTACACGTAAATTCAAAACGTTTAAGAATTCTGGCAACGACATTCATCCACAAGCATGGCTCCATCAATTCTCTCATTGTTTTCCTCCCAACTGGTCGTTAGAACACAGATTAGAATTTATGTGTGGCTACTTGGAGAATGAACCAGCTGTAAGAATGCGATCGGTAATTCACGATTGCCACAGTGAAGGAGAATTTTACCATGCCTTCCTCTCAGCATATTGGTCTCAAGCCACACAAGACCGCGTAAAACATGGTATCATAATGATGAAACATTTCGAACAATCTGAATTTTCCAGTCTTATGAAATATTTTGAAGACATGTTGCATAAGAATCAGTATCTTTCAAACCCATACAGCCCCTCAGAACTCATCCGCATTTGCTTAATCAAACTGCCTGAACATTTACGACATATTATTTTGGCAGGACGTTGCAAAGACGACATTGAAGCATTTCAGGGACTGTTACAAGAACTGGAAAGTGACACTGACAATCGCGGAACGCAGGAGCACAATAATTACAGATTACATCAGTCGCAATTCCGCGATGAAAGAAATAATAACTGGACGCGACAAGGCTATTCTTACAACGCAAATCGTGACCAAAACAGACACCACCCATATGACAACCGCTGGCAGAGTAATAATAGTTACAGAGAAAGATCGCATTTCCGTAGTAATGACTATCACAGAGACAATCAGAGAAACAGACAATATGGTAATCAGAACTATTATTATCAAGGGAGACAGAATAATTTCAGACGCAACAGTTCAGCGCGCAGTTACGATTCAGGGAGAAATTCTCCACCACGTGACCGACACGAAAGAAACTGTGTAAACTACCGACAAAACGACAGACCTGAATTCCATCAGAACTGGCGAGCTTTAAACAGAGCTGGGCCCTCTCGGCAAGGCGAATTTGTGGAAGTTAGGCCTCCTAATCCCAGTAAGGACGCGCGCCAACAAAGGAACAGACAATGACCCGCACCGCAGGCAGCCACCTGCGCCGGCTGGCTCAGAGAAAAATGACATAGACGCTAACCTTAAGAAAAATTCCAGTATTGTTTAACGACGTATACCACACGATAATTGCGTTGAAGTTGAAACTCTGCGTACTAGGAAGAGTAAAGGTTTACACCACATTTCTCATGTAAAACCATTTATTGACAGATAATCTGCCTTTTAACTTTGTCTTTGCCATAAAACGTTTCACTTCACGTTACTAGTATGCTTTAGAAACTGTTACCATGCAACAATGTTTGAAGTTCAATATCCAGCCAAGAACCAAGAGAAATTATTTAAACAGAAATTACGAATGCATTGTTATTGCGAACAGACGACACAGTGTAATTGTGTGTGTACATTCTTGCTTGTTAGTTGTACGATTAGAACATTTACCAGTACTGCTAATGAGATTTTAATGCAACATTTTGGTTTACTTGAAAATACATTCCGGATTTAAAGTACTTTCTGAGAGATACCAGATGACACAGAGGTTAGTTTATGTGACAGCTACACGATTTTTATCACGACGCTACTAATGAGTGACAATTTACAATGTTGCTTTTGCAGTGTATCTGTTTTATATCTGCACAGTTTTCTGAATTCTTCTAGGAAGAAAAACATGTTTTAGTAGTAACTTTTGTGGTATAGCAACAATGAGACAGCCTTTTTCGTGGCATAACAATACGTTACTGTACAGTACTTTCCTCATCACGGCAATAAGCGTAATAACTAAGATATCTATACGTAAAGCATTTCACTTTTGTGTATCATGAGGTAAGTACATTGACTTTAGCAGAACTTTGCTTACAGAGGACGATAACTACGACAGTTCCACAGAATTATCTTACAGCAAGACGCGCATTTAGCGCTACAGGACACGCATTTGAGTGATTAATCTTATACTTAAAACACTTATTTTCAAAGATTTTTTAATTACAAAGAAAGTTTTCCGTGATACATTTCATTCCATTGCTGTAATTTGTAACACCTGAGGGTATAATTACATTTATCCTCAGGGGGGTACACGCTTACTTTGTGTACCATGTGTTTGGCAACCACAAGGAACCCTAGCTAATATGGTATTTGCTTATACAACTTTACACATCGGTACCATATTTCTCTAACACACAAATTACACAGCTATCTGATCATGTAACTGAGAGATAAACTTTTTTATTACATCAGTGACAGATGTTTACGCAATTACACAGTTGGCTAACTTCACACTTATGAAACTGTATTTTGTCTGTACTTTGAAAACTGTTCATATTTTTTTTGGAATCATTGTGATACTATGAGAGCTTTGAATGATGTATTTGGTATGGATTCATGATTTTTAAAGTACGTTTGAGGCAGCTGACACTTTTGACATGAGCAGAGAATTTTTTTAGGCTTAGAAATTATTGGAGGAAGTTACGACGATTTTGAGATTTGACTGAAGTGTTATGATGTTATTATTACGACGACGATGTGTATTATGTTGTTGAGGAATGTTTATTATGCTACGTATTTCTCATGATGAAATATTGAAGAAGTGTCGACGAATATGTATATGTATAATGAGGTAAGGAATAATGAGTAGTGTTTAGGGACTCTGATTTATGAAAAGGATGTTGGAAACCAAGAAACGTACTTTAAGAGTTATGAAATGTGTGACTGTATCACAATGCTGACGAATATTTTTTTTTGGACACTTATATTTATAGGATTTTGTTTCTACAGATTTGCAACGCTAATTCTTGACCTGTGAAATATTTTTATATGCGACTGTCTCTGTAGCGGAAACTGCTGTCGTAAATATTTCCTTAAGAAAGTTAACGGACCACCTACACATAATGCGTCGTGGGCACCCAGCTGTGTCAGACGCCTGGAGAAAAAGCCATTAGCGCGTGCCTTTCAGAGCACAGGAAAACACCTGGAGAACAAGCCATTAGGGTGTGCCTTTCATCGCTAATGCGACACCCTCGTTACTTGAAAACATATGATTACTCGCACTTTGTGCTAATTACTGAAATGCTTATGAATTGATGGGAAATATTCGTACATCTGCACACCTGATTACGACAAGCGTCTTTCTACGAGAGTTGAGAGCTACTAACTTATGAAATGTCACATGACTACTGAATGATATTTTTATACTTTGCTTTTCGTAGTTGCTTATTTCACTTGATATCTGGTTTCCAGCTGTGTTGCAGCATTGCTTTTATAAAATGAAATGCATTTGCTAATGTGAACACTTTCTGTCAACAGATCTATTAAATAATTATTTTATGATCCACATTCTTTAAAAAAGGAGCACTTGGAAAGGAAAGAACAATAAGAAGGGACTAATACCAGTAACTGCATCTATAATTTTCTTTTCAAGTACATGGTAATATTTCTTTTTACAATCAGTTGTTGTGGTGCACCACTTTAATTACTTAGACATTAAGATGTGATTATACATTTCCCTTATCTGCATTGTTGTTTTTACTGTAATATTTTTTCTGCTTGAGCTATGTCATGTTTAGATATAAGTTATTGCATTT
This sequence comes from Schistocerca americana, assembly GCF_021461395.2. NCBI lineage: Eukaryota > Metazoa > Arthropoda > Insecta > Orthoptera > Acrididae > Schistocerca > Schistocerca americana. Next base: position 369,946,911 of record NC_060123.1, on the reverse strand, counting down.
TCTGTTGCTGTTTGCCAGGCATAGTGCTACTAAATTTCACATTACATTACTCTGCTAAGCCAATTTTACTACTCATTGATTTTTCATGTTGCTGCACATTGGCTCATATTAGTTGTAATTTTGCATTTTATCTGTAAATTAGATTTACTGCTGCTTGCTTTGCACTCTGCATTTTTTTGGTCATTGCTGTTTGTGTTACATGTTTTGTGCTGCTGCATTGCCTCGTCCCTTAGTTTAGCATCTGAGCTCAGTAGATTTAAGTTAGCTTAAGAGGGGGTAGCCTCTAAGAGAATGAGTTGCGATGAATTGGAAGAAATGCATTGAGAAAACAGGTTTAGGTAGGATTTTCTTGGAAATAAATGATGAGGTAAGATAATGGAAAATAAAAATGAGGTAAGAAACGTGTGAACATATAAACACAGAAAGCATGCTTAGTTAGAATTTTTTTTGGTGGAAACAAAGGATGAAATAAGAGGAAAGATATATGAAGTTTTGGGTTGGACTGCAGTACCAAATGTTACACTGAAAACGAACCCTGTCCTTTCCTATTGGTGTTATCCCACTATGTGTTTGTGTACCCTTGAGTATTTGTTTTCTTCCTGTCTCTGTGTACTGTTTCATAGAATTTTTTTCTCTTCTAATACTAAGCTATATTCACTATGAGGAGGAATACTGTTATCCTCAAATATAAGTTGCATTAATAATATGTTATTTTCTTTGTAACGTTGTTTACAATTCTGTTCTGTTTCAATGTTCATGTGTGAAATTAATGTTTCGAAAACTATTCTCATTATTTTATGTATGTACTTATGTCACTATTTTTGTAACACTCATGTATATGTTTATTTCTATTCTTTTGTAAAGCCTGTACTACAAATGTTATCTGTATTGTTATGTTCTTTAATGATGTATTTTGTACCTTTGTTATTGTATTCTTCTGTTATAAAATTGTAATTGTCACCAGTTCATGATATTATTAACTTGTAAGTTCCATTTCACTGCACACGTTTCTGTTGGTCATAGTATATGGACAATATGTGAGAAGTAGGGACTGATAGTGTTTGCACGTGTGTTGGTAATTGAGCAAGGGACTGGATAACAGCATTGCTGGTTCTAAGGACAATTAAAAGAAAAACTTTCTGAGTGCACAAGTGGTGGTTTATGGACTTGCTATATTCTCTGCAAGAATCTTCGATGGTGATTGTGCACCTGCACAGTCGCAACGGATGGCTGCTGGCCGTCTCTACCAGCACTACAGTGGGTCTGCACCTCTGGTGGCCCACCAATACCATTATCTCTACAAGGACTACAGTGGGTCTGCATCTATGATGACCTACCAACGCCATTATTTCTACAAGGACTGCAGTGGGTCTGCACCTCTGGTGGCCCACCAATACCACAATCTCTACCAGGACTCCAGTGGGTCTGCTCTGTGATGACCTACCTACCAATATTCTTCCAAACTTCGAATGACTCTGCTGTGGGTTTGCTCTGTTGTGGCCCATTACCTGTCTGCATGTCGAGAGTCAGCACTGTCTTTCCGTTGGAAGGTCAACACTACTTCTTCAAGACTGCATGGAAATCCACTACTTCTATGAGCATTTTCTTTTACTGCTTGGACTTTGAGAAAAACTCTGCATTTTTACTGTGATGAACAATGTGGACTGTCTTTATGGACTGTGAGAAATTTTGATCTTTTGACCAACATAATATTAATAAGTGTGTGCATTTTATATCTTTGTTAATGTAATCGTGAAAAATTTTTGTCAAATCTGTATTGGCCAGTGCCCAACACCATTTGTAAAAATTTTTGTGGGGAGCATGGGGGCTATGTAAGTAGGCTGTTTATGTTTTCTTGTTGGCAATGTTACGTAGCGCTCAATATGAAAATCACTGGCTGTGCTGTGTGCAGTCTGTGGCTGCTTTGCATTGTTGTAATACTCGCCATTGTAGTGTTAGGCAGCTGGCTGTGAACAGCGCGTAGCGTTGCGCAGGCAGTTGGAGGTGAGCCGCCAGCAGTGGTGGATGTGGGGAGAGAGATGGCGGAGGTTTGCAATTTGTCATGAACTGATATATATATTATGACTTGTGATGATATTAAGGTAAATACATTGTTTGTTCTCTATTAATATCTTTCATTTGCTAACTATCCCTATCAGTAGTTAGTGCCTTTAGTAGTTTGAATCTTTTATTTAGCTGGCAGTAGTGGCGCTCGCTGTATTGCAGTAGCTTGAGCAGCGAAGATTTTTGTGAGGTAAGTGATTTGTGAAAGGTATAGTTTAATGTTAGTCAGGGCCATTCTTTTGCAGGGATCTTTGATAGTCAGATTGCGTTGCGCTAAAATATTGTATGTCAGGTTAAGCACAGTCCTGTATAAACTGTTCAAAGGGGACGTTTCACCATTTATCACAAAAAAAGTGTACGGTACCTTTTTAAGGAAAACACAGTGACTGAAATGCTGCAGAACTGGCTTTTTCCACAACTTCAGGAGGGCTCCGATGACTTCATTTTCCAACAGGATGGAACTCCACCACACTGACACAACAACGTACGTCAGTTTCTCAATGACACTCTGCCTCAGCGATAGATAGGGCGCACAGGACTCCGAGACACTGCTCTGCATTCTTGTCCTCCAAGATCGCCACACATGACCCCATGCGATTTTTTCTAGTGGGGTCATGTGAAGAAAAGTGTATTCATCTCCCCTTTACCTCGTGACATAGAGAAAGTGAAGAACAGAATAACACGTGCCATAATTTCTATAAAAGCAGATACATTGCGTAAAGCTTATGACGGTTTGAGCTATCGTCTACATGTTGTTCGTGCTGTTGCTGGCGGACACATAAAGTATTCAAATAGCGTAGATAAAACTTTAATATTTTGGGAGTATTTTGCAATCCTTCCCATATTTTTAGTACGTTTTTATTAACAAAAATGGAGTTGCGAAAGCAGGTAATTTTTTGAAACACTCACAGATACTGGTTTTTTGAAATCTGTTCAAAGCTTAGCCATCTCCAGAGGGACGAGACCTTTGTTGAAGACTGCAATCCATTTAAAATTTGGTCTGTAAATATAATCTGTCTAATCATTGCCCACAAATATAACAATCAACTGTCTTCTCACACAGTATCTTATCTTCCCACATGTTGGTCATAAGGATGTTGGTCTCATAAATCACATCAACATTCCTTGCGAGGTGTTAAGACTAGACACACACGTACACACAATTTGATACGCTGCCACAAAAGATACGTGCTGTGATAGTGAGGCAGTGCGGTCCCTCTCACAGCCCGCCACAGGAGAAAAGACATTCAAACCATATACAGAGAAAATTCTTAAACTTTAAAAATTTCTTTTCCTTAATGGGCATTGTCACATGCACTGGATCCTGTGTAAAACAATCCGACAGATGTTGTGTTAAGTGCTCATTCATAATAAACAATGGTATTCACTTGCACGCTGTTAATCTTTCTTATAATTTCTCTAACAAGCCAGAATTGACCACGAAAAACAATAGTCGTTATTTTGGACACTAATGATGGCCTTTTTATCAGCTATCTCCTCTGGAAGACGGATAGAGGAGGACCCACCCAACATATTGGATCATTCACATGCATTTCAGTACAAATGTTATTTCAGACATTAATTATGGCGTTTTTATCATCTATCTCCATTGGAAGACAGATATAGGACGATCCTCCCCACATATTAGATCATTCACTTGCATTTCAATCCGAATCAGTTTCCCAGAATTTCTTCCTTGGAATTCAGAGAGCTGAGCCTGTAATGGTGTCAGGGCAATTGTGTCAAATAGCTCAGCGATTGAGCTGCGCACGATATTATAACACTCCCCGTCTGCTAACTACTGTACCATAACCTCAATGCCAGAAGCAGGTTGTAACATAAAACAATTTTGTAAAAGTAACTATGGCACAAAGCAACAGAGCAGTGTTACCCTCTGAGAGGAATTTTGTTAAGTTGACCGTATTGTTCCTAATGGAAGTGGCTTATCGGAAATGAAAGTTAGAATTACGTTAATATAGGAATAGTGACAAACAAAATTTTGCCTAGCTATACTATTCCTAGAATAAGGGAAACGGTCGCCAGCCTAATTAGGCAAGAGAAAGATTAACATTCTCGTTTATGAAAGTAGGTATATGTAACTATAATGGACAACACTACAAACACAACCTAGACTTAGCAACTCTCGAGTGCAATGAACTCTGACACACATATGTTTTAAGATGGAAGCTAACAACTGGAGCAGCACAAAAAAAAAAAAAAAAAAAAAAAAAACTATTTGCAAAATTTAAAACACGTACAGAAAAACACTACCACTTTCAGGGTTTACACAAACTGAGTGGTCTTTATACTGTTAATATGCACACAAGAGAGACAAACACTTGGCATACATGATGATGTAACGTTTCACAACTGCAGCTTTCTCACTTTTACTACAACGAAACACAATGTTGACAAAATTGCAAGGAATTGACTCTCCTTTTTAGAATTTACTACAGACAACAACGTGATCATTTACTTTATAAGACTCAGCCTAAAGTTTGAAGTTGGTAACAGCACTTTAAATAACAGTTTCAATAGGAAAATTATTATTGGACAAATAACATTTGCTTTAACTCACTCTGTTACCACATTAGCTTTAACTATCTTTCAAATAAGTTCAAGAGGCATTATTTAACAAAGCTCTAGGCTTCAACGTACTTTGAGTAAGGACACTCGGTAATCACTTTACTTCAAACGGAGAGGACCCTGAGAGGTGTTATGATGAGGAGTAAAATCAAGGTAGGTAAATAAATTCCGATATGAATTACCTTATATTTCAGCACACTAACACATCCATTAGGCTGATCCTTCACTGTACATCAATATAGTATTACGTTACAGTGATTGCGCAATGTGGTGGCAACTGCATGTTGGTAGGTGGAATTTCAGGTAGAATTGCCGGACTTTATCGTATCTTCATGGCGATGATTCATACAAATTCCAGAATAGATCCAGCTATTTATCCACCCATCCGAGGCATTGGAAAGAAGCAGTAAAAGCCTCTCTCTAAATCAGCATGATATGCACCTTTACACTGACAGTGCACAGACTGGTAGCTCGTCTCCGACTACTGCTCGTCTCCGACTGACTGCTCGTCCCCGACTGGTGGCTCGTCTCCGACTGACTATCAGTTCCACCTTTTCCACCTATGCCAACCACAATTTGCGCGTGCAATGCATTTCCGTTCCAGAGGGGAACCACTACACCATTTACATACAAACTAACTAAGAACCCTAAGTGAGGATCAGCAATTTACATAACAGCAAACAAATACATTAAATAAAACAGAACATTTTCACATATTGACACTTCTACAAAAAATTATTCACACAAAATTACAATTACATACAAAAGTTCTGTTCCCTCCAAATGGGACAAAGAATACAAATTGCAGATACACTACTTTGCATAGAATCAAATCACGACATCAAAGGTTTGACAAAGAAAGGAATACACAATTTTATGCTATCGATTTGAACACATTCATAGGCGATCAACAATGTAACATTAAATAAAGCAAAATGAATCCATACAGCATAAGAGCTGTGGTGTTACAATATCTCGCCATTATCACTCCAGTCATGTATAACGACATTCTCAGAGACACCATCCTTAGGGAGGAGAGTGAAGTCACAGCACATTTCAGTGCCGAATTTAATGGCGCGATACTGTGGATCATTTAAGACCTTGGAAATCATCCTAACTTAAGTGGGTAGAGACCAGTTTAGGAAAAGTATCGGATCTTGATACCCTGTCATGTTACCATTGCGCCTAAGCAATATCCTATTCCCAAGCGTGCCTGTAACCACTGAAAATGGTAATTCTGTGCAGCATACCTGAACATCCTCACCTTAACTATCACTATCAGGACAGGCAGAGAGACTACTGGTGGCTGATAGTCGATCGCCACTGGAACTACGATGACCCCATCCAAAGAGTTCTGTTGTTGACGATGGTGCTGCTGCTTGAGACGGTGGTGGCCCAGAAGTTAATGGAGCTGATGCTCATGACAGCCCAGGCACTGGCTTTGTAGATGCTGCTGACTGTCGCAGTCCAGCTACTGTCACTGATGGCGCAGGTGCGGAAGATGCCGGTTGCTGCAGTCCATGTGCAGGCGTAGGTGACAGAAGTGGCAGCGCCACTTTACTGGTCGAGTGTTTTTGAAACATCTTCATATTTTCGCGGCGTAATTATTGTTATATAAAATGTCGAGCGTGCAGCAGCATGAATTTCATAGAAAATTTATGCGTCAGCACGCCCGAGATTTTATGGAACAACTATTCTGAAACAGCACGACAGTCTTTCTCTCTCTCTCTCTCTCTCTCTCTCTCTCTCTCACACACACACACACACACACACACACACACACACACTCTCTCTCTCTCTCTCTCGCACGCACACACACACACACACACACACACACACACACACACACACACACACACACACACACACACACAATTGCATGATACCTTGGTGGTGCGGCCGACATTTCTATGCAACCATACACATCAGAGTGCCAGTCTTCCAGCGATGGTGAAACTAGGGACTGACTTGGTATTGAAACGTTGTCATCATTCATCGATCCTAAAACAACAAAAAGAACAATGATGTGTATCAAGAGCATAGTCACATACCACTGAAAATAACTGCTACTTATGTGCAAGGTCCTCATCTGCAACAAACTGCATTGAAACAGAAGAAGTGTCTTCGTCAAAGAGGACACCTGCTGCCGCTGCCACTGCTGCTGACATTGTGTGACCTTTTCACGGTAATACTGCTACTGGTACCAACGTCACGCACGAAGGCTAGAAAGATGTGGAAGTGAAATGGGACCTACTGGCCACGATGATTCTGTAATGATGTTGCAAACTTTCAGGGATGCTGGAGAGTGGTAAATGTTTCAAATTGGGGTAGAAGTCCCTAGTCTAGAAAGAACGGAGTCGAAATTATAACTGAAAATCGTTTTGATACCTCTGACAGTGGAATACATGTTTAAGTACTGTTTATGCTAAGATTGTAGGATAGGAAGGAGAGGTGGTAGTATTGACTAAAATAAGAAAAAAGGTGCAGTAAACATGGGATCCAAAGCGCATACCTTAAGAACTATCAGCATTTCTTCATCTTCGATATTGTGAAACACATCTCTTCTACTGCTAGCTTTTGATTTCCGTATTTTGGGAGGATCTAACGTTGACCAAAACAAGGAAGAATTTTATAGATATTTTATAGTAAACATGGGCTCTAAAATATGCACCTTAAGAACTATTAGTACTTGTTCAGTAGAAGAGATTTGTTTCATAGTATTGAAGATGAACAAATGCTCATAGCACTTAAGATATGCATATTAAAGGCCATGCTTACCAGATATTTTCTCTTGTTTTGATCTTACTACCACCTCTGAAAATTCCCTGCCCTCCAATTTCACAACAACTGTAATGGTACATGAATTCCTGTAATGGTACATGAATTCTACTGTCAGATATCAGAACGATTTTCGCCTATAAATTTCGACCAAGTCGTCCCCGGACCAGGGCCCCTTACTTCACATCGGTACTTTTACCCTACTTTGTCATTCCTGAAAGTTTGAATCATCATCATGGAATCACCCTACAGGAGATGCCAGGTGGTGGGAGGAATAGTTTGGCTACTAGGCAGGAGTAGACACGTGACATTGTGGCTCCTGGTTGTAAAATCAAGGGACGTTTTTGTCAAATTAGCTGATGTGAGAGATTATTTAAAAAAATTGTATGTAACACAATTTAATAGTAGTTTTACGTTATATAATGCAAACATAAAGAATTTATCTTCATTTTATGGTTCTTCAGCTTAAGGGGAGGTTTACTATCTTTTGGTTCAAAAAATCGATTTTTTAAAAATAGCAATTTTGGATCCATAAAAGTGTTTAGAATCCACCCCTGAAACGCTTTTTCCGAATACGGAACTGAAATGTTTGTTATTCGCAGTTGAACAAAAAAATGCACCTGCCTGTAATCGGCCTTTTTTTCTTTCGGAGGACTAGTTATTGTACCGGTGCTTGGGAGGAAACGCAAAATTCAAATGAAAGTTTGAACGCTGTGTTTGGAAGTTGCCCCCAAGCATTTGCATTCTGGTGCGAAGACTGTGGAGATTGCGACTTTCCTGGCAGTTAGCAGCTTCGGGGAAGGGTATTCAACAGTTATGAAGACCATGACAACGATGGACGTCACCCTGGGACTCTATTCGACGCAGTTCGCCAAGCATTCGGACAACCACCGGCCGGCCGGAAAACTCTTGTCACCGGCTGTACGAGCGGCTTTGGAGCAGCGCAGGATGGCCCAGATCGAGCAGAACGCTCTCTATGAGGAAGGGTAAGTACTAGTTTATGGACCTGGAACACCAGATTGAACGCACCTTGCACAATATTGCATTTACGTGTAGTCAAAACTTCAAACGCGTTCTTCTCGAAATGACGTTTTTCTAACGCGTGGTATGGTAACTTCAAATCTACCGAACCGATTGGCATGATTCTTTGTTTCTGACGAAGCTAACTAAATTGTCTAGGAGTTGTACCACTTTTATTCCGATCCATCAACTATAAATATTTTTACTTGGCCGGCGAAGTCCAAAAATTCGATGGAAAAACCCTATTTTTTTCAAATGGCCGCCATTTTGTTTCCTATGGTCCAAATAACTTAAGCGAGGTACAACTCCTAAAGAATCTTATATACTTCGCTAACATCAACTCAGTTTTCATTGCAGACGAGCCGGCTGACCTGTGACATACCGCGTGTGGAGGTCTAAACCGAAATTTTGTTTCGTTCCGACGGCGCTTCCGCCTTTGCTCTTCGACACTTTCCGGTCGAAAAAACTCCAGTTTGTAGCGGAAATATCAATAAACATTTTGAACGCATTTGACATTGATATCTATAACACATCCAGAGAAAAAAATTCTCAAAGAACATGCTTTTTTCGGGCCAAAAATAGTAAACCTCCCCTTAAGGTAATATAGGGGTAGACATCCACGTATTTGTAGATTTCTAACAGAAATGGTTTTGTAAGTATCTATTTGTCACAAACTTTCTTGTAAACTATCAAGTCAGTATTATCAAATCTTCGAAAGTCCTCCCATCTTTGATACTTGAAACCTTCGGCTTAACTACCATGCATTTTAAACATTTAAATGTATTGACGTTTTTGAAAGGTTTACTTAAAGCACCTATTGTAGAAAATATCATGCTAACTTGTCCGACTTGTCAGTCATTCATGAAGGTGGTAAATGTGAAGTCTTTACAAAGTGTCTGTGTTCATTGAAGAAGCCTTGGGACATCGATTGTGATGTTCACACTTTTTGGTTTAGTTGTTATGCTACACCCATCAATTTATACAAGTCGCTGCACAGTTCCGCTCTGTGAGCTGCAGTCATGTAGTGTTAATAGAAATTCTGCTGTATTTACTGAAAAGTTTGAGAGACTTCAAATTCAATATGAATGTCAATCAGGCCGGACATTACGCTTTCGTTCTATTTGGAGCAATCTGTAACAACAATCGGAGCTAATTTCAGAAATTCCCTTGGACTGAACAGACACCCCTCACTCTCTTCGTAATCACAGTATGCTGGACGAAACCTTGGATACATATTGGAAAGTAGACTGTATACATTATTAGATCAATCTTGTTGTAAGTTTTCATATGGGTAAAACTCGGAATTAAAGTAAACTTTATTATTTGTTGAATTATAGTTGTCGAATTCACTTGAAACACCCTTCAGGTTCACTTTCCTGTCGGTCTGAAATACAAATGGGATAAATAGTTGTGTTTCAAAGTGAACTGATGTTTTAATAATGTGTGATTGTTGGAGTGAGTACAGAAGTAGAGAATATTCAAACAGCTCCCGTGATCTGAAATTTAAAGGCAACTGAATGCCAGAGCCAAGTATTTCTAATAGTTTCAAACCTTCTTTGTCGGTCACAGAAATGTGAGGCATTTTCCAAATCAATTTCTTAAGCACAATCTTCTTCTCCCATGGATATGTGCATTACTGTCCCTTCCAGTTCATACTAATATGCGTTTCTGTTTAACATTAACTAGACTGTTTCTCATATCCTTAAAGTAACCCAAAAGCATCTTAAAAGATGAGCATGTACTAAATCGCTTGCTCTTGTCAACTGATGGCGGTTTCTCCATAAATCATTTTGCATTTTCTAAACTGTTCAATTTCGATTTTGATGCCGGGATGTATGTTTTTAAGGTTGATGCTATACCCACATTCTGAGTGCCGTCAGTCTTCACCGCAGTCATCTCATTTTGTGAAATAGGAGAGTAAAATGACATGTTACCATAAGATCTCCATCCTTTTTCAGGAATTTCCTCTCCTAGTATCGGAGGACGCTTCGAATGGTCAAAGCATCTTGGTGCTGGATAACTATGCAGACGTTATCATTGTTCTTCAACGTCAAGGCATCAAAAGGTTTGTGCGAGAAGTATTAGTAACGAATGATTTGTTTGTAATTTTCGACTGCAGCAGTTATGTTAAATGATGACATTCTTATTGCTTGGTTTCAAGGCTAATGATTTTAGGAACTGACGATTCTTTGATGTTGATGTGTCATATTTCCTGCATATTCTGGTTTTATAAAATATGCCCATCCTGTTTCAAATGTAGTTGTATCATGATTTCTTCTGTGCAAAAATTGATGAGATGATCGTTCTGGTCAACAATCTCCAACTCAAGACGATGGAATGTCTGAGTAGTCACTGGAAAGTAGATGGCTGTGCCTGTCGTCTCTACAACTTTGTATCCTGGATTGACGGTAGGGAAGAATCTGTAGATTGTATGAATAGACTTGTCATTGAGAAGTGAATTCGTTGCAATAGTACACTTGTCTCGAATTGCGCTAGCCAGTGGTATACCCACAGAATGAGCTGACTCATATAATTTATTCCGATCGTTCTGTAGAATTTAATCTTTTGAAAAACTTGTTAGCGATCCTGTTGACTTTTCCTCTGTAAAGTCTATCACTTCCTCGGTCGCTCTTATTTTCGCTTTAGCGGTATTGATGTTTGTGTATGGCTTAAAACTTCGGGCAGCCTGTTTTAAATTTAAATTCAATTCATCAAAGTCATATGTGGCATGCGATATTTGCACAACTTCACCACATCCAAGGGGCAGATCACAGTGTGATGCTGAGGTGTTAAGAATGCCTCTAAGCCAGTCAGCATAATATTCCAGTCCCCCTTTGCTTAGTTCGATTGGTGAAAAGTAATTCGCACGTAATGTCGATGACTAATCTTTTAAAGTCAAAGTGTAAGGCATCGCTCCTCAAGCTCAACTGGCAAACCAGTGCTTGGTTATTGGTTTGATACCTTATTCCTTGTAGCTGTTATGATGAACGTGAGACATAGGTGTCCACAGAGATGTGTAATGAACTTCTGCACGATTACTGGTAAAGTAGCAGCGTAATTCATCTTGTGGCTATGAGTCGACAAATGAATCGAAGTAGTAGAAGCTACTTCGGGTTTTTCTTGTAACACAGACCGACAAGTGAGTTCCAGGTTCTCCTGCAACAACTAAATTTTCAATTACACATTCATTAGATTCCCACATTGTCTTGAGTAGTGTATTCTGCATACACTTTCCACAAGAACTTGGAGTGGAGAACTTGTTGACGTATTTAAGCAGATCGATATTCGTCAGTGTTCCTTTGGGTAGTATATCTTCTTTTTAAATGAACAAGCTAAGGATTCTCCTGTGCAGTTTGAAATATAGTTATTTTCCAGTAGCTCTTCACTTTATCAAGCTGCTGCTGTGCTTTTTCGACATTTCTCACTATTCTAGTGATGGCTGCCACTCCGTTGGCTAAGGAACCAGTAGCTGAAAGTCCCATCAAGGCTGGAGGTACGAAAAGAATTCCACTCAATGCGCTAGGCACTGGTAGGACGCCAGCCATTTTAATTAGTTTTTCTTTTGAGGCTCTTATAGCTGCCACCAATGGTAACTGAACGTTTCTTTTTAACACCCTGATGTACCCTTCTTCTTCTTCTTTTCCTCGTTCTTCTGCAGGCGATGAGCGACGTTCGTAATTGGAGTGAAATATAGTCTCATAACTATTTAAGTTTTGTGCCTATTGCATTATCAACTACAAGTGCGGCGTATGCTGGCCAATACCGATATACTTTCTTGCACATATTTCCTTGGCCCAGTCAGCTAACATTCGATCAGCAGTGTGACTTACTTGGAGCCCTTTATTTGCTACATATGCTGTATCATGTTGTCAACAGCCCCTGTCTAAGAGACTGAGTCCCTTGTCACCATGTGCGAGTCGTTTCTCAAGCTTAGTTCCAGGCCTGCTGAAACTGTGCAGTTCTACAGGTAACTTATTGAGAACACCATAACCCTAATGATGCAATTCCTATCATGCATGTTATGCTACTGCCCTGACTGCGATTCGAGCAACTTGTTATATAGCAAAGCATCGGAACCCGTCCAATTCTTATGCAATGAAGGGAAGTCGAGAATTTTATTAAGAGTTTTATTCCTTGAACACTCCATGACATTTTCTACGAGAAAGGCATCTAGTTCACTGTTTGTCTGTAATTCTTCCATGTAAAAACTACTAGCAAAAATTAACTGCCTCTGCTATCCTTTCAGATGTGAGTTGTAGGGTTCAGCAGTCGCATCTTGGAAACTGTAAATATCTCTGTTTGAGTAGAAACACTCTTGGTTGCAACTGTTCTTTTATTAACAACACGTTTTGGCTTGTGGAGCATCTTCAGATTATCTTTAAACTTCCCTTTTACAACATATTAAAACAGTAAAACAGCTCTATACTAGAATGAAGCACGTGTCGAATCAGATGAACCAGCAGAGTTCTGAAAAAAGTCATACTAGCAGGTCACAATGACGCAATGGTAATGCCACACTCACAAAGACGTGCACACATGTAATCATAATACACAGTACTGCCGCCATGACCTCACTGCAGAAACGTCAAGCGAGCACACAGGCGAACAATAGAATGAGGCTTGCATACGGTGTTTGCAGAGGACGTACGTAAGTGGCGCTTAAAGCAGTTATGCGAACGTCATCACATTTAATACTTACAAAAAAATCTAAAATGGTTGATTCACTATAAGGAAATTAAGCAGCTAAAATTAATCAGAACACAGTTGCCAGTAAAGGAACCTTTAAATTATTCAAAGTAGATAAAATAGTAGCATCAGCAGTAACTAAACAAAACCGTACGGTAACCACCAAAGATGGGTGTTGTCCCAATAACTAGGAATAAAATAAATTCTTAAAACAAGACTTTAAAAGCGTAATATCTAGGAATGAATCACTTGAGCAAATTAATAAAAGAACAATTAGCTGCCAAGACTGTTTTCAATTCAAATTTGTGCATAGAGGTGCTGTAGCAGATGGCGTAATGGAGTGGAAGAAATTCTACGTAACTGTCAGTTTGCTAGGTACGATTTCTCAAATGCTGTCTTGAGTTTTGAAATACATACGATTCACGTGCATTAAATTTCTATTTGTATGGATCAAACATTTTAATATGACTGTACATAATATTTAGAAGCTCATTGACATGAACATCAACGGGTTTCCCTTTATTGCTTGGTGTACAGTCTGGTTGTAAATGTCACTTATGCGGGGGTGGGGGAAGGATGGGAAGGGGGGGGGGGGGGGAAAGAGGAGTATCGTTCCATTTATAAGAACTGCGAAGCTGAAAATAGATCCACATCTGATCTTTTGTCACTCAGTTTAAACACTCGATGACACTTGCCTCCATCTGAGAGAATGTTGAGTGGCACTGTCTTCCATACCACTCCATTATCGTTTGGAAATATCTGTTATAAAACTGGCCATCATGATCTGCTTAAAGATTGTTTGGTATGTCATTAGTTTTTGTCTGCAGCAGTTGATAATAAGCCTGTGCAACTACCTTCCCTACCTTTTTTTCACAGACAAATTACAACTAATTATCAATAAACAAGAAAATATATTTGAAATCCGTATTCTTCCATTAATATTGTCTCTTATCGGCAAGATCTCATTGCCTTAAATTGCCCAAACCTCGAATTGTAATTTGCCTACATGAGAATACCTTGCTTGCTGGTCTGTGGAGCTCCTTGACAACTGTCTCCATAATTATTAGACTATACTTCTTTCTCGAAGCTCTGAAATTATTGAAATATTTCATTTGAATTAACTGTATTTTCAGCTGCAGCCAATGCTATGAATAGTCTTAATCGTTAAACTATTTCGTTGGAGGCACTGTAGCCAATGAACATGAGAGATCGGTTGTTAATTTTTTTATTTTAACTGTCGATATTGCCGCTGCCAGATACATCCGCTAATGTAGGTTTAATATTGTCTTACTATTTCGAACTGTTGGGACCTTTTTTCTCCTGTTTTGTTATCTTTCTTGTATACTTCTGCCATAAGTAACATTTAACCATACAGTTCGAAATCTTTCGGTGAATAGATGTTAGGTTTTATAGTTGTTAAGAATTTTAGATTCAATTAATCGGCTGTTCTTTTAAATTCTCTATCATATATTGTATTTTTCTCTTGACTAAACTTATAAACTGAGTTCCTTGGGTATAGTATTTTTCCTGCTTACTCTGTATGTGCCGTCTATCTGACAGTCTTTGTACTATTTAACGAAATGATTAATAGCATCTTCTTCGTCATTAGTATTTGTGATAGATTCTCTAACGGGTCCAGAAGCTTCTCTGAATGACTGGTCTCTTTCCAGAAGCCGTAACTTCAGCAATCGCAGTTTCTCTTAGATAGCCTTGCACGCTTCAGTGACTACATTTTGTCGATTTGTTGTTATATACTAAGAGAATTTCAAACGTATACAACTTTATATACTCTCGTTTGCCTTCTTTTCAATTACATTAACCCTTGCAGTTAACTCATTAACCTCAAAATGATCTGAGAATAAATATTTCCTTCGTGGTAATTTTGCTTACAAGGGGAAGGGCTCAGACACGGCCAACCGATTCGGCTCAGATTTGGCAGGTTGCTTGTGTTCAACCTAAAACGAAGGAATCTAACATATTTTGGGTCAACATCCCCGCAATTTTGAGAAAATCACCCCTGAACGTTTTGACGAGCAATTGACTCAAAATTGGAGGGATCGAGAGATAATTGTAAATAGAGTATTTTTCATCATCAGGTATGGGGTCCGCAAACGCAAACTTTTCCAGAAATCGAGGAAAGAAACTTATACAACTGCCTCTTCTGTACCCACATGGTAAACGCTTTCTCGCCGACAGCGCCGATAGCGCAACGGCCAAGGTAACGGGCTGGGAATCGGAAAACCCTGGTTCGAATCTCGAAGAAACCTACCGCATGTTATTCTTTTAGTTTGTATTTTCCATATCTCAATTGATAGGGATAGGAGGGTTAATAAGGTAAGTAAATCAATAAGGGATGATAATAATAAGGTAGGCAAACTAATTTCCCAAACGCCGTGAGTTAGTAAAGAATTAAACTTTTAGGCCTTGTTACATGAAAACAACGCCGAGTAAGAGTGCTGCGAATTCCTCAAGAGGGATCACAGATAGCCAACCGCGCGACGCTTGTTTACAGCGAGGCACGGGACAGAATGCACGCGGGGAGAGTTATGTTGTCCCGGTTACCTCTTCGTCATATCATAGTTGTGAACCTGGAAGAGTGAAGGTGTCCAGCACGAGCCTTATAGAAATGAGCTGTTTTCCGACATTAGTCTGCCGTGAACCTCGCGGATACATGTTGTGATTTTTCCATCGTTAACGCGCCGAATGAAATACGTTTTGTGAATGAATACAGCGTTCTTCAATAAGTAACATACGACGAGTACTGTATGTAGTTTGTAGTAATTAGCTCGTCTGTTTTTGCCGTACTAACTAGTTATTTTTTGTTGCGTCATATCTTTCAGGTTCACAATCTGAATAATGGAGGATGTACACCCTTCGACTAGCGCTGTAATATTTAGTTGGGAGCCTGTCACAGACGATGGCAAGCGGGAAGTTAACGACGGTGTGTTTTGGTTTATAAAAGTGTTGCAACACAGATGCATTATGAATGCACTACCGGAAGCAGGCAGTTCTGTTTCTCGGTGTTCCAGATTGATAGGAGCGGCTATCGTCGAGCGATTTTTGGAGCTGACGAACGAAATGACGTTTGTTGATACTGAAGTGCTATACCATGAAGACGAAGCAGAAGGTGATTCAGTGGAAGATATTCCGACTAGTGAATCGCAAAATGGTAATAACACTTTGGAAATCTCCACGTCACTGGGAATATGTGCTTCATCTGTTCCCGATGAGTATTACGAACCGGTTACTATACGATTGAACTACGGCGCTATACCCCTTGAAGTAAAAGTAAAGGCGGTAGCGCTAGCCAGGAATCATCCAAATTAGAACTTACAAACACTGCAAAAGAATGGAGCAACAACAGCCCTGAAAAGGAAGAAGGACTTGAAATTGTGAGAAAGTGATATTGTTAAAGGAGGGACAAGATACGACAAATACCAGGCGATAAATTTATGGGGTCCACCGATCTGTCGAATCTCGTTGTCGTAACGAGGATGTAACAACGAGAATACTTCAGGACTAGGCTGCAGGTGCAGCGCTTCAATATACGGCCAACAAGGATTTTACGTTTGCTGCATCATTATCTTGGGCAAGAAATTTCAAATCGGAGTATAAAATTAGTCAACGGCACGTCACTAAATATGTCTCTCATAAGAAGGTACAAAATATAGAAGATATACAGAAAGTGGTGGCTCTTTTCAGCACGCAAACGGCGTCACTTATGACCGGTTTTAATTGTGATTACGTGACCAACACCGATCAAACAGGATGCGAGTATCGGGTGAACATTCGACGCACGTTATCGCATAAGGGAGAAGAACGAACACTTGTCGCAGTTGGTAGTAAAAACAAACTAACACATTCGTACACGGCGCAATATGCCTAAGGTTTTCCTGTGTTTACAAGAAACGAATGTTACATTTGGTCCTCGGGTTATGGAAGAGGTCAATCGTTTAACCGACTCGTTGGAAAGTGTTTATATTACCTGCTCCAAATCCGGGAAACTGACGAATGCGATTTACAGAACATTTTTTGAGAATGTTTTAAAACCGTACGTTTCTGATAACAAGTTTTGTCTAATATTGGATTCCTGGAGTGGACAAATTAGTACTACAATATATGACACAATGTTTATAGATGGCGAGGGTCAGCCGACGTGCACAGTAAAAGTTACACCCCCAAACTGCACACCTGTGTGCCAGCCGTGTCCTGTTTATTTCTATCGCCAGGTTAAAAACTTTATTTCCATGCTTCAGAATTGCAGTGTGCTTCTGGAAACCCAGCGGGAATTGCACAACCGCACGGATGCAATAACTATTCACAGCATAATTGATAACCAACTTTCAGCATCGATTTTTCAGGCAATGATATTGTATGCGTGGTACGCATCAAAATTAATTGCCGAATGTTTATATCCATCTAATTGTTCGAAGAAAAGTGAGAACACGTAACAGTAACTGGAAGAGCCATTGTAAAGTGACCTGGAGTAACATTTTTGTTGTTTACTCTCCCAAGAGGTTTGAGAAATTTATTTCCCTACCATATTATTATCATTCCTTATTTATTTACTTACCTTATTAACCCTCCTATACCTATAAATTGAGATATGGAAAAATACAAACGAAAAGAAGAACATCCGCTACGTTTCTGCGAGGTTCGAACCTTCTCCGACTCCTAGCCTGTTACCTTGGCCGTTGCGCTATCGGTGCTGGCGGCGAAAAAGGGTTTACCATGTGGGTACAGAAGCGACAGTCGTAAAAGTTTCTTTCCTAGATTTCTGGAAAAGTTTGAGTTTGTGGTCCCCATACCTGATGATGAAAAATGCTCTATTTTCAATTATCTATCGATCCCTCCAATTTTGAGTCGATTGCTCGACATAACCTTTAGGGGAGATTTTCTCAAAATTGCGGGGGTGTTGACCCAAAATATCTTAGATTACTTCGTTTTAGGTTGTACACGAGCGACCTGCCAAATTTGAGCCGAATCGGTTGGCCGTATCTGAGGCTTTCCCCTTGTTAGTGTTTCAAGGCTGGTAGCATGACATTTAATACTATCGTCAAGCGTCTAAATTTTTGTATCTATGTATAGGAGAATGTTCTCTCATCCCCTCTCAGACTGATTGTGGCTGGATGTGCATGCCAACTTATCGATAGCGTAAAGTATTCGTATAATGATGTAATTACACTGTTGTTTCATTAAACATACCAGATGTCATCCACTAAAACTTCCTGAAAATACTCCCGATATAGACCATCATTCAGCTGCCTCATTTTATCGATAACCAAAAACCTAGACTCAGAATAATTCGGCAAAGTTTTTAACTCATCGAATGTTATATCGGTACCTACATGTGACTGGTAAATGTATTTCACATTCATATTATACTGTTTGGGGGCAATAATGAGGTTCACTTTATTTCTTATCTGTTGCTTTGGGATCGTAGAACATATTTGACGTAAATGGAAAACATCAGCAGCTCAGTGCCTGCCGAAGTAGAAGTATTTTCATATTTGATACTGATTTTCCTCCACAACATCATCGAATATGAATAGTGTATTGGCGAAACATTGTCACTTCGGGTAAAAGTCTTACATGTGATACCATCAATGCCGTAAAGTATTTCCTCTAGCAACTGCTGCTTTTGCTGGTATAGTGTTTGTGAAGAGACATATAAATTCTCGAAATGAACCCCGTCGGGATGCATTAGAAGGGACGTGGGAATGTTTGACTTCCTGCAATCACACGGACCAACAATTATCGAACTGATTCTATCCAACAGTAATGATCCATTCTTCTTAGTCCGCTTTTCTGGTGTATGAGCCAGGCAGCAGCCGCTGACCAAGACAGAGCAGTAACAGGAAAGAAACCGACTTTGTGACATTTTACGAATTTTTAACCACGAGCGAATTACGTAGTTTTATCCGTGTGGAGTTAGTTTACTTTTTGATTTGCTACGTGTTAATTTATTTCTTATTAGTCACAGTTCTCGCGTTGTCGTTTGTGTGCTTTTCGCTAATTCTCTACACAGGTCTACAGCTCGTTGTCTGAGCAAAAATGTTGTCTTCATAGTCAGCGGTTCGTGCGAGCAGACATGAAAGTCAGGGTGTCAATTGCGGTCTGTATTGTGGGTGATCAAACACTTCCAACTGAAAACGCTGTAGAAGGATCTTCATTACCTCTGCAGAGAGCAGTTGAGAACTGTCATGAAGAAGTAACGGCGTGACAATTGTGTTACATGGGCTGCAGAGCTTCAGGCGAAATCTGTCACCAGGCCCTCGTACTTGGCGAGAGACATATTTTCTAAGCATATTTACGTGCTCACTGTGCGCTCAGAACTGAAAACAGCGATGTGACGCGATCGACGGGCGTTCTACAGACACTGCCCAACACATCTGTGCAAAGCTTCGTCGGATTTTTATAGTAGTTTCCATTTCGCGACCGATTGGAACTTGCTTTCTGGATAGCCCTCGAATAATCGTTGAAAAGCATTAAATCCCCAATATTCATTCTGAATCATACAGCACTTTTAACACCATTTGAACATTGACCATGTTTCTGATTCGTGTGAATCTGTTGCATCAACTATGATTTTACTAAACTTTTGGATATCAATAAATTTATCTCAGACGCTAGGAATACATTAACACTACGGTGGCTCGTAAGTCGCACTTATTAAAATATTAAACTCTGACACACATACCCCCAACAATTCCCCAATCTCCACCTATTTCATATGCTGAAAGTTGTAAATGATCCGTCTGAGAAATGTGAAGTTCGTGGAGGACTGCAATAAATTATTTACGGAACATGAGAAAAAGAAGCGGTGCGTTTTTCGCATTGTATATGAGTATCGCCACACGTTTCGAGGTATAAAAGAGGGAATATGAAAAAAATAAGGATTTTTAAAAGATAAACGTTATTTTCCTTTCGTATTGTTGGCACAAGCGTTGTATGTAGTAGTGCTATATAAAGTATTATTAAAGCTAATGTAGCACTATTAGTAACAAGATCTACATTGAGAATAATAAAACTGTTCGTTAATTAGCTACTTTGGTATTTTTTATAGAAAAATAAGTGAGATTGTTAGTAATTTTCTTTCAAGTATAAAGGCAGGAGGACACCTTCCTCTTTTACTATCGAGCCCTTATTACACACAACTCATTTTAATTGCACAATAGGGCAAAACCATGGCGATAATAGGAATAAAAAATCAAATGTGACAAATAAGAGTCACCCAAGTTAATACGGTAGCTTTAGTTATACACAGTGTTCTGTGTCATGGCAGAAAGAAAAAAAGGGAAAAAAAACCAGTGAAAAAAGAAGGCATTTATGCATTTGTAAGATGAATTTAATCCACTTGGTAATGCAATAATAATACTCAGACAGCCTTGTTAGAGTTCTAACTTAAAGATACCTGGAACTGGACACATGTGTATTTTAAATGAGAAGTTGACACTATGGAATATTCACTTTAAATTAATGTATTGTAGTCTTCAAATGACAATGTGTTTGTTTGTTTACTAGCGATTACACGTGCTGAATTGTAACGTCGAGAACTACCGCTGAAAACATGCATTAAATCGTTTATAAAAACCGACTGCTGTATGCAGAATGTTTCCATAATATTTATGTTTTATTTGAAACATGAATTTTATATTAATGCTACGAATCTTCTATTAATATTTTCCCACGAGATAAAACTAAATACGATCGTTCCGAGTCAATCTTGTCTTCAGTCATCAACGTGCTCATTTCTCTAAATCTAAGTCGTCAATACACGCATCCATGTCATTGCTATAGTCTGATATCAGTTAGTTGGCTTATGACGATTAAGCTCCAAAGTTGTGTGTCGCGACAAGTGCTGTTCGCACGTAGCCGCCACGGGGAACTGCTCCTCAAGCCGTCAGGGGTAGCCTCTAAAGCCTACAAAAATCGTATTAAATATCTGAATTCACATACATGTAGCTCTCATCGTCTCAGAACTATTTTTACCGGGTGTAGTGAAACGGCTCGACGTGGCATGGTCTCAACAAGTCTTTGGAAGTCTCCTGCAGAAGTACTGAGACATGCTGCCTCTATAGCTTTCCATAACTGCAGAAGTGCTGTCGGTGCAGGATTTTGTCCACGAATTGACCTCTTGATTACATCCCACAAATGTTCGATGGGAATCATGTCGGGCGAACTGGGTGGCCAAATCATTTGCTCGAACTGTCCAGAATATTCTTCAAGCCAATCACAAACAACTGTGGACTGATGAAGATGCATTGTCATCCATAAAAATTCCATCGTTGGTTGGGAACATGAAGTCCGAGTAGCCGAATATATCTATTTCCAGTCAGTGATCCATGTAAAACACAGCATACACCATTATCGAGCCACCATCAGTTTGCACAGTGCCTTGTTGACAACTTATGTCCATGGCATCGGGGGTCTGCGCCACAATCGAAACCTATCAGTTCTTACCATCTGGAATGGGGATTCATCTGATCAGGTCACGGTTTTTTATTCGTCTAGGGTCCAACTGATGTCGTCACAAGCCCAGGAGAGGCCCTGCAGGCAATATCGTCCTGTTAGCAAAGACACTTGCGTCTGCTGCCATAGTCCGTTAACGTCAAATTTCGCTTTCATCCTAAGGCACTCGTTTGTCATACAGGGTGACAATTATCGAACTATATGAAAAAAAACGTAGATTAGTTACAAATTACTGTGTGAATACACTTTGTTCAACGTGTAAACGTCACTACAGATATTCGGATTAAGGTTATGACATGTTCGATACTCCTGACATCATTGGAGCTGATGTGGCGCAGACGAATAGCGACATTCTCATGACCCGCTGAAATGTCGGAACATCAGTGCTGTCGACAACCATATGAATGGCTGTTTTTAGCTCAGCAATGGTTTTGGGGTTATTTCGGTACAATTCGTCTTTAATACAGCCTCACAAAAAGGAGTTGCATGTGTTCAGCTTCGGAGAATATGGCGACGAATCGAGGCCCATGCTAGTGGCCCCTGGGTACGCTAGAGCCAGAATGCAGTCCCCAGAGTGGTCCTCCAGGACATCAGACTCTCCTGCTTCTATGGGGTCGAGCTCTGTCTGTCCTGAACCACATCTTGTCGAAATCAGGATCACTTCGAATAATGGGGATGAAATCATCTCCCAAAACTTTCACGCACCGTTCTGTAGTCACTGTGCCATCGAGGAATATCACACTGGTAATTCCATGGCTGGATACTGGACACCACCCGTTGAGACTTCTCGATCGCGAAATGCGGATTCCCCGTCCCCCAAATGCTCTCAGGCACGCTGTACCGTGACATTTCACGAGGAAACAGCCGTCAGCAACAAGGCGCGTGGGCATGCACATACTAATTTCCATCATGTAGCACGGCCAACTGTGTAGTTTGATTGTCTTAACGCAAACCTGAAGAAGTTATGACGATTTTATGGGTTCAAATGGCTCTGAGCACTATGGGACTTAACTTCTGAGGTCATCAGTCCCCTAGAACTTAGAAACAGTTAAACCTAACTAACGTAAGGACATCACACGCATCCATGCCCGAGGCAGGATTCGAACCTGCGACCGTAGCGGTCGCGCAGTTCCAGACTGCAGCGCCTAGAACCGCTCGGCCACTGCGGCCGGCGACGATTTTATTTCATATAGTTCAATAATTGCCACCCTGTACGTCCCACATTGATTTCTCTGGTTATTTCACACAGTGTTGCTTGTCTGTCAGTACTGGCAACCCTACAGAAACTCCACTGTCCTCGGTCGTTAGGTGAAGGCAATCTACCACTGCGCTGTCTGTAAATAAATAATACCTGAAATTTGGTGTTCTCGGCACACTCTTGACGCTGTGAATCTCGGAACTATTCTGTGTTCAAAGTCTGCAAATCCCTGTCGTGTGGCCGCAATCATGTCAGAAACCTTACACATGAATCATCTGAGTAATGACAGCTTCACCGGTGAACTACAGACGGCCAAAACTGATCTTTTCAGATATCAGAACAAACACTGACTGGAATGATCTATGACTCACCACTCATTATTCACTGACAAAAATAAATATAAAGAAGTCAGCTTCCATTTGTAATTCAGTTCATTACACCTGCATTTTTATCTGATTTAGTCCTGTAATGAAAGACTTAAAAAGAGAAGTTTATGTTATCTCCACAGTAGTTTTGAGATTTTAATCATCTGCATTTCAGCTGCTATAAAAACTAAAAATATTACAACAAAATTGTAAATATTTTTTACTGAGAGCGACTAATTCTTGGTATGTTTTCATACTTTCGTTGGAGACAAGATACAATATAAGAAATGTAGCTAATTAGAATTAATTTAAAAATCTACAGTCTTATTTTACAATCAGTAAAACAATATATGCACCCAATGGAAAAAAATAATCAATATTATGGTTTGTAAATAAAATTTGATCTTTTTTCATTAAATGAGTCAGTTTATTTTCTTTGTGCATATTTATCCTGCTTTTGAAGAGATACACTCACAGGGCACTGACATATCTGGGATACATAATATTTTCAGAACCAGCTGATATAATGTTGGGGTTACCTACCAGTTTAAGGGACTGCTGTTTCTAGGCAAATATGCGTTAGATAAATATTTGTCTAGTTCGACAATCGCTGCACATGACTACCTCGGAGCTGGGAACGCACTCGAGACAGTTTTTAACATTTTATCCAAAACTCCTAAGGCATATAATCTGTTTGTATCTTCAAAGAAAACGAAGTTATGTCTTTCAGTGGCCAGAAGCCAATTCCCATCAAAATGATAATAAATATTCATAAAACAGAAAGACAAAACTTGTTTAATCTCGTAGGAAATACTATTTCTATCATAACAAAGATGGATATACAAAAAATAGTAGAAAGATTTAATTACAATGACAGAAAAATGTATCGAACCTTCAGAATCAAAGCAAGAAATTCTACATGTTCTACAAAATAATGTCATAACAAATTATGAAGGTGAAACAGAGTGATTAAGAACAGGTTCATTTCTACCCCTTGGATTGGTGTCATCTCAGATAAAATTGCTAGAATATTTGACAAAAGTACCATACAGATAAGTTTCCACACAAACAAAAACTTAGGTAACATATTTAAGATTGCCACACACAAAACTGATCCAGTGAGTAGATCAGGCATATAGAAGATTGGGTGTGATACTTGTGACAGTTGTTACATTGGCCAGACGGGACGCTCCTTTAAAGATCAGTATAAGGAACATGTCAGAACAACAGAAAGAAACACTTAAACATTTAGCAAGCATCTCAGAGACACTAATCACCAAGTCAAAGAAATCAATCAGGCATTAAAAATTCTACACACAGACCAAAAGTTAAGTATGTGGATATGCTGGAAGAAATTGAAATATGTAATGAAGTAATAAAGGCCCACCACAAGTTACTGAATGACCAACTAGAACTAAAAAATAAAAAATATTTAGATAAATTTTAATCAATGTTGGTAGAAAATTAATTCATTATTTTTATTCTGAACCATGCAAAATGCATTTACTACAGTTGTTAACCTGATAGCATAAGAAGTTTATCATTCCTTCTGCACAATTTTGTAAACGATATTGTAGTATAGATGCATATATGGGTAGCATTGTCAACATTGTGTGCATAGATTTTCTCCTTCACAGCTCCTCCTCTTTTCCTTCATCTACCTAGTCAAATTATCCCACCTCATGTCGCCTCCCTCATCATCAGTACCCCATCATCCCTTACCTAGGTTACTTTAAAAGAGAATATTCTTCGTTATACTTTATTTTTCTTGAAATAATGGAACAGCTGGTGTTATGCTGTACATTACTATGTTAACAATGGAAAACTGTCCTGTACTTGTTACGTTTTTTATGTTCGGTAAAGTTACTACAGTTGAGGGTGTATATACAGGGTGAAAAGTATTTAAACTGACAAACTTTGGGAGGTTTTAGGGGACATCAAAATAAATATTTTTCCCTAACGTCATTTTTTCCTACGAGGATTATTAAAACCGTTGGAGGCCGTATCACGCTCTTCAGTTGATAGAGGCCGTATTACGATCTTCAGTTGTTAGAGGGCGTATTACGCTCTACAGTTGTAGGCAACTGCTGTCCACCAGTGTAGTAGTGCATTGTCTCTGTTTACTAATGGAGCGATACACCTGGAGTGAGTACACTGATATGGTTGCTGCGTACTACATGGCGCACCACAACGGACGAGCTGCACAGAGAGTTTATCAACAACAATATCCTAATCGCCGTATCCCTCATCATACGACCTTTGATACTGTGTACCAGCGTCTACGTGAGACCAGCTCATTTAGCAGATTACCTGGACAGGGATCCCGTCGCACGGTAAGAAAGCTGCAATTTGAGGAAGCTGTCTTGCAACATGTGGAGCGGGATCCTTCAATCAGCACTCGTGCTGTGGTACGTCACATGGGGACGATCAGACGAATGTAAGAACAGTCCTTCGAGAGCAATTGTTACGTCCAATTCACTTACAGCGTGTCCACAACCTGGAACCAGTTGATTATCCACCCAGAGCACAGTTCTCGCAGTGGTACCTGGAACAGTGTGAAATGCATCCTAAATTTCCATCCTCTGTATTGTTTACCGATGAAGCAACGTTCGGGCGTGATGGAGTCTTCAACGTGCACAATTCGCATGTTTGGAGTGAGGATAACCCACATGCCACAGTTACTAACGCTCATCAAGTGCGGTTCTTCGTTAATGTGTGGGTCGGTGTTGTTGGAGACTGTTTAATTGGGCCGTATCTGCTACCTACTTGTTGTCTCTTGGTCATAAAAAAATGGAAAAGTGTTTGTTGGTTTAATTAATTTGCCACCAGAGAAATCTTCCTCTATCGGTTTAAATACTCCTCATAGGAAAGAGTGACATTAGGGAAAAATATTTGTTTTGATGTCCCCTACAACCTCCCAGAGTTTGCCGGTTTAAATACTTTTCACCCTGTATAGGTGACAATGTAAACATTGTGAACGTTGAGTGTTCCCCCTCTTCCCCACAGCCCCCCCCCCCTCAGCCTCACTTCATCTACTTAATCTGACTACCCCATCTTTCCTGCCTCCCACATCAATAACTCGCCACCCCCTATCCATTTAATACCTCGGATCTATTTCTGTTAATCCTAATGTGCACCATTCCTGATTCCCTATGTACCAGCCCCCCTGCCCACCCGTACCCCCACTTTTCTCTCCTTTTGTACAATTGTACACTTGGTCTTTTATAACAATCATTGGTGCTTTTATAGAAAGGGTTTTAAATTCACGCTTTGGTTGTGGCCATTTATTTTATGTAACTGACCAATTTTTGGCCATGGTTGTAATTCATAACAATGTGTAGCTGCTTATTTTATAATTCACCATGTATCAAATATTTCACTCTTGCAAGACTGTACTTTTATGTATCTTTAATTACGATGGTGTAAGTCGCATTTTTACATGCACACTGGAAAGTTGGCTCTTCATGCCATGTTATGTTAACACTGGCATCGTCTGCTCATTTCAAAGGTAATGTAACTAGCATGTACAATAAAGAATCTCTCTACCTGTTCTCATGACATGCAACAGATTGCATGGTGCAAATTGGGATGCCTTTATGATGATCTTTGACGATCGGTTCACTTATGTTTATGTCAGTGGCTGTTCAGACACAGTGTAGCAAAGTTTTAAACCTGTGATTAGGCCAACTATTTTTCCACAAGCACTTCAACTTATTCAAGTTACACCAGCTGCGACATAGTCGTGTATATAAACAGTGCTCCAATACTGTCAAATGTTTTTTATTCCAGTCTTTGATCACAATATCAATTCTTTTGACGATGACCGGTTTCAGTCCGTAATGACCATCCTCAGATCTACACTGTACAAATATATACACCTAGTGAGCAGTGTGTCTTTCAACACAACACAGCATTACGTATCACAATATTGTCATACCACCAGGGAAATGTACAGATAAAATACGGTAAAACGTACCTTTTCTACACCATGTCCTAAAGTGATAAGGCCACAATGGCATCGCCAAAACATATAAATATAGTCAGCACAGTATCGTCACATAGATCTAAAACAGGGTGTAGAACAGGCAACATCGTCCACACAGTCATTATTGCTACTGGCTACTGAACTACAGTAGCTACCAGAAATCTGTTTGCCTACATCCTACCTAGATATTGCTACTGTGGGTTAGACGTAGTCATCATTTACGCAAAAAACATAATCTGATAAAAACACATTAAGTAAAATACATGTAGCAGACTTTTAAATGTTGATAACTATCATAGAAACCAATTATGATACAGTAAAAGACGAATATATTTGCCCATATAAAATTATTAAAAGGAAATATATGAAGATAATAGGTCCGAACTTTTTATGGTGAATTTACGGTCAGAAATTAATATACATAATACACTGCCTGTAGCAACCTATAAATTACCTATGAACGATAAATGTCTACATGACAGCTGAAAAAAAGACAGATCAATGATCAGCGCCCTCTGTTGCGTCGGCCGCCAGGATGTTATGTAGGCGCACACCGATCGTAAGAACTTAACCACTTGCAGTAAATTAGCATACTGCACAAAAGTTCTCACATCTATATAACCGAAGATACATGTTTTGGCGAAGAGTTGCGTTCTACTCAAGTCTAATGATTTATAAGAAGAAAGTAAAAGAACAAATCATGCAGTCTGTACATTGATTTAACTGTTTGCCCTGCTATTTTTCTGATGCTTTGTCTTATATTTGTAATTTTGCCGTGCTTTAATCTGTTGCGATTGCTACACTTGATAATGGCCTAAGGCCGAAATCAAGATGGTGAAATAAAACCTGTTGTACAGTCAAATGGCGGTTGTATCTTTCAGGAAGAACAAAGGTAAGTTCTTCAGAACACTGTGTTAAAACAGTTTGCACCTTACACTGTGGCTCCATACAAAAGTAAAATCATTAATTACCTTTATTTATTCTCTGTTCTTTTCATGACTGCGAAAAACTGCACGCATTAGTAAGACATGCAAATCCATGCATGAACATGATGTATAGCGCATGTTTTTTGCAGCGTGGGAAACTGTTTGTTCAGCATGTGACGTGGGACATAGTTGCAGCAGCCTGCCACAGAATATTCGTTCTGCTAACTAATGTCTCCAGAGAAATTATTTGGCTCAAAGGAGCAAACGTTCCTTTTTTCTGTGTCACCCATCATTCACCCCTTAGAAGGAGATCAGGAGCGGATCACCCTACTGTACAATGTGCTGACGTTTTATACCTTATGTATTCCCTTCTGGCAAACAACTTCAAACTTATCACACATTACGATGAAAAATTTTGCAGGCATCAAAATGCATGTTTTCATTTTTAGTTTACAAAATAACATTCTTTGTAACGAATCTGTTCAAAATGCTCTTAAAAGTGTGTTCCCTATTAATAAACTTTGGAAATAGCGTGTCTCTTTCATACGAGTTAGTATGAAGTTGAAAACCTCTGTCTTTCAAAAATTACATAAAAAATCTGAAGTGAGGTACGGTATTGAACTCCGTAGTGTGTATCATATTCATAAATTAAGGATAATTTCAGAATGTGGCACCACACAACGTGGCTCTACACATAACTGACGCTAATACCATAGGCACATAGGGAACACACACGACACAGATCTGTAAGTCCACGATATTGGTGATAAGTTGAGAAAACCGTCCCGAAACACATGGGCTACAAAACGCCACTGTTTCCTGCGCGTGTACCCCAACATCAATATGGGATATGATCACCATGCACATGTACACAGGCCGCACTACTGGTTGGCATCCTCTGGATCAGGTGGTCGAGCAGCTGCTGGGGTTAGCCTCCCAGTGCCTGTCGGAGGGGTTTGGAGACGTGCAGCGACACGTCGACAGAAAGCATCCAAGACGTGCTCGATTGGGTTTAGATCTGGAGAACAGGCAGGCCACTCCATTCGCCTGATATCTTCTGTTTCAACGCGCTCCTCTACGATGGCAGCTCGGTGGGGCCGTGCGTTATCATCCATCAGGAGGAAGGTGGGACCCTCTGCACCCCTGAAAAGGCGGACCTACTGGTGCAAAATGACGTCCCGATACACCTAACCTGTTACAGTTCCTCTGTCAAAGATATGCAGGGGTGTATGTGCATCAATCATTATCCCACGCCACACCATCAAACCACGACCTCCATATAGGTCCCTTTCAAGGACAATAAGAGGTTGGTATCTGGTTCCTGGTTCACGCCAGATGAAAACCCGGCGAGAATCACTGTTCAGACTATACCTGGAATCGTCCGTGAACATAACCTTGGGCCACTGTTCCAATTACCATGTGCTGTAATCTTGACACCAAGCTTTACGGGTTGTCCTGTGAACAGGGTCAGTGGAATGCACCTTGCAGGTCTCTGGGCGAATAAACCATGTCTGATCAGTCGTCTGTAGACTGTGTGTCTGGAGACAACAGTTCCAGTGGCTGCGGGAAGGTCCCGAGCATGGCTACCTGCAGCACTCCGTGGCCGTCTGCGGGCACTGATGGTGAGATATCGGTCTTCTTGTGGTGTTGTACACTGTGGACGTCCCATACTGTAGCGCCTGAACACGTTTCCTGTCTGCTGGAATCGTTGCCATAATCTTGAGATCACAATTTGTGGCACACGGAGCGCCCATGCTACGACCTGCTGTGTTTGGCCAGCCTCCAGTCACCCTAGTATCCTACCCCTCATAACGTCATCAATATGTGTTCTGTGAGCCATTTTCAACACACAGTCACCATTAGCACGTCTGATAAACGTCTGCACACTTACTCGCTGCACCGTACTCTGACTTACACCAACACACCACTGCATATGTGGACTGCTGCCAGCTCCACCGTGCGACGACCGCAGGTCAAATGCACCTCATGGTCATACCCCGAGGTGATTTATATCCGCAAACCGCCCACCAGAGCGTTGTTTTACCATGTATCAGCATTATCCTTAATTTATGAGCATGAGCGTACATCTACACCGCCACGTCCCTCCATAACGCATGACGATGATGCCACCGGCTGAGGATTACACGAGGGTCGGCAGGGGATATTTAGTCAGCTTGGCGCCAAAACGGTGGTACTTTCCTTTTTTCTTATTTTTTTTTATTTTCTCGGGTACCTCTGTTACTCTGTGATACGAGTGCCTGATTACGCGCGATCTCGGCTTACGCCTTCACCACAAGCTGTTCTAATTCTATGCTACAAACCCTCGATTTGTCCATATTTCCTCCACTTCACGCTCTCGTGCATGCTGCCATGTGGATACACATTGTTCTTCGTATTTGTAGGCAACATTTGTATCATACTGTGTAAGCTTGCATAGAAACTGTGGTGGAAAACTATAAGTGCATCTTAAACGTTCAACGAATAAAGTAAAGAAATGGCCGACACAAACATAATAGCATTATTCGCTTTAGAAATAATCTGCATTGTCCACGGCACTATTTTTAGCGACGTCAGTAACGCTGCAGGGTGAGAAGCTCTTCTTTTTATTGTTTTTTTCTTTTTTTAATTACCTGAAACATTGATGTCGCTCATCTTTGGAAATATGCCTTAATGTCAAGCAAACAGCTGTGCACTGCAACCGCGGCGGGTGCCCCCTCACTTCCTTATACATGTCGTAAGACGAGGCGTCAGCACTTGATATAGCATTTCGGGAGGACGACGGTTCAATTCCGCGTGTTTCCATAACCCGAGCTTGTGCCCCGTCTGTAATGACCTCGTTGTCTACGAGATATTAAACACTAACCTTCCTTCCTTTTTACCTGCTGTAGCGTTATGAAGACAAGATGGACTCATTCACGCATATTCGCGTGGAATTTCAAGCAGTGTCTTTCATTGTCATATTCTGCTGGTCGGTCAGTTTTCTGCGGCGGAAGTCATGAACGTGTCTTCCGCTTACCCATGACGTTGTGCACGGTGGCGGTAAAACCGTCTTGCCATTCGTCCGACTGTCTCGGAAGTACTGGCTCATTGCTTTGTTTGAAGGAGGTGATCCCCCGTGTTAAACAAAACGAGTCAGAACATTGTTGCAGAAACAACGAAAAAATCACGCCAAATATGAACGAACGCAAAACCCCCAAGATTGGAGATTATTTACAGAAGCTCGAAATTTAGCGCGGACTTCAATGTGAGTTGCTTATAATAGTTTCCACAACGAAACTTTGTCTCGAACCTTGCAGAAAATCCAGATTATGGTCGTTCGTAAAGCATGCTAGCGGCAAGACAGAGTCAATGCCTTCTCTGTGTGATAGCAATGGAAATACTATCGACGACAGTGCTGCCAAAGAAGAGTTACTAAACACAGCCTTCTGAAATTTCTTCACCACAGAATATATATATATATATATATATATATATATATATATATATATATATGGTGAGTCACCTAACGTTACCACTGGATGTATTTCGTAAACCACATCAAATAATGACGAATCGATTCCACAGACCGAACGTGAGGAGAGGGGCTAGTGTAATTGTTTAATACAAACCATACAAAAATGCACGGAAGTATGTTTTTTAAAACAAACCTAGGTTATTTTAAATGGAACCACGTTAGTTTTGTAAGCACATCTGAACATATAAGCAAATACGTAATCAGTGCCGTTTGTTGCATTGTAAAATGTTAATTACATCCGGTGATATTGTAACCTAAAATTGACTCTTGAAACCTCCGACGTTCAGTTGCGTGTTGTAACAAACACGGGCCACGGTCGGTGAGCAGCATCTGCAGGGACATGCCCAAACAGCTGCAACATACATCGCGTTTCTACAGAATGACCTGCCAACGTTGCTCGAAAATGTCCCACTGGAAACGCGTCGACGTATGTGGTATCAGCATGATGGTGCACCTGCACATTCCGCAATTAACACTAGGCTGACCCTTGACAGGATGTTTGACGGGCGTTTCATAGGACGTGGAGGACGCATAAATTGGGCAGCCCGTTCTCCTGATCTTACACCTCTGGACTTCTTTCTGTGGGGTACGTTAAAGGAGAATGTGTACCGTGATGTGCCTACAACCCCAGAGGATATGAAACAACGTATTGTGGGAGCCTGCGGCGACATTACACCAGATGCACTGCGGCGTGTACGACATTCATTACGCCAGAGATTGCAATTGTGTGCAGCAAATGATGGCCACCACATTGAACATCTATTGGCCTGACATGTCGAGACACACTCTATTCCACTCCGTAATTGAAAACGGAAACCACGTGTGTACGTGTACCTCACCCCTCATGGTAATGTACGTGTGCGTCAGAGAAAAAGACCAACAAGAAGGTGTTAGCATGTTGACGTAATGTGCTGTTCCAGTCTCTTCTGTACCGTTCCCTTTGGATCCCTACCTAATTCGGTGCTCTCCGATACACATGATCGAACAGCGGAGAAGTGGTACTCAAGCGTCAGCTTTAGGTTATAATGTTTCCGGATGTAATTAACATTTTACAATGCAACAAACGGCACTGATTACGTATTTGTTTCTACGTTCAGATGTGCTAACAAAAGTAATGGGGTTCCATTTAAAAAAACGTAGGTTTGTGATAAAAACATACTTCCGTGCATTTTTTTATGGTTTGTATTAACCAGTTACACTAGCCCCTCTCCTCACGTTCGGTCTGTGGAATCGATTCGTCAGTATTTGATGTGGTTTACGAAATGGATCCAGCGGTAATATTAGGTGACTCACCCTATATATATATATATATATATATATATATATATATATATATATATATATATATATTCCAGAATTCGAATCAGGAACAGCTGCCAACATCAGTAATTTAGAAGCAGATAGTCTTGGAGCAGTGAAGCAACTTAAATCACTTAATAACAGCTGATCTTCCGATCCAGACTATATACCAATTTGGTTCCTTTCAGAGTATGCTGATACAATAGCTCCATACGCAAGTCACACACAACCGCTCGCTCGTCGGAAGATCCGTACCCAAAGATTGGGAAGTTGGTCAAGTCACACAAATATTCAGGGAAGTACTAGAAGTAATTCACTAAATTATAGGCCCATATCATTAAAGTGATATGCAGCAGAAGTCTTGAGCATATATTGTATTCGAATATTATGAATTACCTCGAAGGGAACGGACTACAGTCAACACGAATTTACACTACTGGCCATTAAAATTGCTATACCACGAAGATGACATGCTACAGACGCGAAATTTAACCGACAGGAAGAAGATGCTGTGATATGCAAATGATTAGCTTTTCAGAGCATTCACACAAGGTTGGCACCGGTAGTGACACCTACAACGTGGTGACATGAGGAAAGTTTCCAACTGATTTCTCATACACAAACAGCAGTTGACCGGCGTTGCCTGGTGAAACGTTGTTGTGATGCCTCGTGTAAGGAGGAGAAACGCGTACCATCACGTTTCCGACTTCGATAAAGGTTGGATTGCAGCCCATCGCGATTACGGTTATCGTATCACGACATTGCTGCTTGCGCTGGTCGAGATCCAATGACTGTTAGCAGAATATGGAATCAGTGGGTTCAGGAGGGTAATACGGAACGCCGTGCTGGATCCCAACGGCCTCGCATCACTAGCAGTCGAGATGACAGGCATCTTATCCGCATGGCTGTAACGGATCGTGCAGCCATGTCTCGATCCCTGAGTCAACAGATGGGGAGTTTTGCAAGACAACAGCCATCTGCACGAACAGCTCGACGACGTCTGCAGCAGCATGAACTATCAGCTCGGAGACCATGGCTGCGGTTACCCTTGACGCTGCATCACAGACAGGAGCGCCTGCGATGGTGTACTCAACAATGAACTTGGGTGCATGAATGGCAAAACGTAATTTTTTCAGATGAATCCAGGTTCTGTTTATAGCATCATGACGGTCGCATCCGTGTTTGGCGACATTGCGGTTAACGCACATTGGAAGCGCGTATTCGTTATTGCCATACTGGCGTATCACCCGACGTGATGGTATGGGGTGCTATTGGTTACACGTCTCAGTCACCTCTTGTTCGCATTGACGGCACTTTGAACAGTGGACGTTACATTTCAGATGTGTTATGACCCGTGGCTGTACCCTTCATTCGATCCCTGCGAGACCCTACATTTCAGCAGTATAATGCTCGACCGTATGTTGCATGTCCTGCACGGGCCTTTCTGGATACGGAAAATGTTCGGCTGCTGCCCTGGCCAGCACATTCTCCAGATCTCTCACCAACTGAAAATGTCTGGTCAATGGTGGCCGAGCAACTGGCTCGACACAATACGGCAGTCACTACTCTCGATGAACTGTGGTATAGTGTTGAAACTGCATGGGTAGCTGTATCTGTACACGCCATCCAAGCTATGTTTGGCTCAATGCCTAGGCGTATCAAGGCCGTTATTCCGGCCAGAGGTGGTTGTTCTGGGTACTGATTTCTCAGGATCTATGCACCCAAATTGCATGAAAATGTAATCACATGTCAGTTCTAGTATAATATATTTGTCCAATGAATACCCGTTTATCATCTGCATTTCTTCTTGGTGTAGCTATTTTAATGGCCAATAGTGTAGAAAACATCGTTCTTGTGAAACACAACGAATTCTTTACATGCACGAAATGTTGAGTGATATTGACAAGGGACTTAAAATTGATTTCGTGTTTCTAGATTTCCAGAAGACCTTTGACACTGTACCACACAATCGGCGTGTAATGAAATAGAGTGCTTATGGAATGTCGTCTCAGTTATGTGCCTGGGTTCGCGATTTCCTGTCAGAGAGGTCACAGTTCGTAGTAACTGGCAGAAAGTCATGCAGTAAAACAGAAGTGATTTCTGGCGTTCCCCAAGATAGTGTTACAGGCCCTCTGCAGTTCCTTGGAGACAATGTGAGCAGCCGTCTTAGATTGTTTGCAGATGATACTGTCGTTTATCGTCTAATAAAGTCATCAGAAGATCAAAACAAATTGCAAAACGATTTAGAAAAGATACGTACCTGTATGGTGCGAAAATTAGTAATTGATCGTAAATAACGAAAAGCGTTAGGTCATTCACATGAGTGCTGAAAGGAATCCGTTCTACTTGATTACACGATAAATTAGTCAAATCGAAAATTCAGCTAAATACGTACGAATTACAATTATGAAAAACCTAAATTGGAAAGTGTACACTAAAAATGTTTTGACTAAGGAAAACCAAATACTGCGTTTTATTGGCAGAACGCTTAGAAGATACAACAGATCTGCTGAAGTGACTGCCTACACTTGCTTGTCCTTCCTCTTTTGGAGTACTGCTGCGCAGTGTGGGATCCTTACCATGTAGGACTAACAGAGCACATCTAGAAAGTTTAAAGAAGAGAATCAGTCTTTGTACTACCGCAAAATAGGGGAGAGAATATCACTGACATGATACTGTATTTGGGGTGGACATAATTAAAACAAAGGCATTTTTCGTTGCGCGGAATCTTCTCACAATCACCAACTTTCTCCTCCGAATGCGAAAATATTTTATTGACGCCTTCCTACATAGGGAGAAACGATCGTAATAATAAAATAAGGGAAATAAGAGCTCATACGTAGGTGTTCAATTTGCACGAGCTTTTCGAGATCGGAATAACAGAGAATTACTGTGAAGGTGGTTCGATGAACCCTCTGCTAGGCACTTCAGTGTGATTTGTGGAGTTTCATGTAGATGTAGATGTAGATGTAATTGTAGAACATCAAGTAGGCTGGGCCAGTACTGTCAGCAAGAACGATCAGAACAACCTGTACAGCTGTGGACATGTGCAGGGCTAGATTCAATGATAGCAGGGAATGGAAGGAAAAACATTATGAAACAAAATAAAATTACCTTTAATGTCAAATGAAAACCAAATAGTAACCAAAGTAAAGGCAATCCGGTGGAATGCGCACATCTGTGAAATGAAAACTACCGCAGCATGTGCGAATGTTACATTGTTGCTTTCTCCTAGGCACGCTGTCCACAAGATGACCGAGACGTGGGTGCTCAAGCCTATCCCATTTTCAGCGGCGGCTCTGCTGACGTCAACCAGTTTGTGAAAATGGATACCAACTGAGACGACGCACTGCAGTTAGTTCGGACTGGAGTTACGCATTTTATTGAAATTTTCGCTGCTGGGAAAGGTTTCTCCTTGAGAACTAGCAGGCAAAATACTTCACGCAGCGTTAGAGGCAATACAGTGGTAATTGACTGTTCCAGGCACCCATTAGTGTATCGATGATGGGAGCAATCTTGTCCGCTGTCAAATGCCAACTAGTTAAATGGAACTGTAGTTTGCATGTCCTCGTGCCAAGGCGATAATACGCATGTGCGCGCAAAGTCTGCAAATCAACTTAATTACTTTTTTCGTGCTTTCTGCAAAATGCGACATTTAGTGCTATTAATTATCTCGGCTGATGTGCAGACACCGCTGCTGGCTGTCGATGCGGTACCTGCTTGTGCTTGTGCGGAAGCTGGGCAGAGCGCCTGGCGACCTACCACTGGGTCTGCCTTTGTTCGCACTGAGGGATGGGCAGGGGGCCACGTGCGGCGCGCTTGCATTGTTCCCCGCCAGAATGGCGTCGGCGCCGGGCGCTCTGCTCACGCCATTTGCGTGGGAGGCGCCCTGAACGCGTAGCGGCCGCCGTCGCCTGCTGTTCGCCCTCCTGCTCGCTTACCTTATCACAGAAAGCACAGAGCACCGGGCCGCGTGATGCCACCTCAGACACACTCGGGCGTGTGGCAGTCATGACTGGCCATTTGGCGCAGTTAACGTAGGACTCTGTAAGTCGGGGCGAGCGGGATGTGAACTGCTCGTGAATATGCATTGAGGGAGGTGAGGGAATAGGGTAGGGGAACATACCTTCGTCTGGGTGAACTGTCTTTCACTCTCCGCTACACGTAGAAGTCGTGCAAGGCAGAACACATCCACTACCTTTGCTATCTCTTCTTACGCTATCTTATTAAAAGCATATGGACACGTATTAGTCGGCATTAATTTGAGGTGTGTCCGCCCTTCGCCGGTACGACGGCTACAGCTCTACTGGCGACACTTTCAATGAGGCGTCAGAATTTCTGTGGAGGAATGTTTCGCTGTCTGCTTGTTATAGCTCGCGTAACAACTAATATATTGATAAATGGATGAGATTGATATGTTGCTACGAAAAGAGCCCTGAAATACTTTTTAGGGATGCTGTGCTGTGACATTCTGTGGGTCATTAATTCTCAACAAAACAAAATATCTTATGTTCTTAATATTCTGGATCTGGCTTTCTATAAAGGCAACATTGATTCGTTACTGTAACTCGCTATAAAGTTCAACCTATCTTTCTTACTTTACAGTTATTGAAAAGGTTACTGAAAATTATTTCGTTACTGATGTTACAGTGCGCAATGTTTGTTCAACATCAAAATTTTGCAGTGGATATTTGTTAACAGTAAAACACCAATAAGTACCACGACTAACACGAAAATATGAGACTATTATCAGAGAAAAAATGTTTTTACTATAATGTTTGCCAGACCAGAACTACGCACAGCAAGATTTCTTTTTGTCATGAAGGTAAATTATCTTTTTGCACTGTTATTAATATAATATCATCCGCAGCCCTCGTTCACCTGTAAAACACATCATAAAATCTGCTGCTCTGTCCTGCAATCCCGAAAGCTGTCTCGCGTCCGTCGGCCGTCGTAATTTGATATATTATTTTCCACAAAAATTTATTGGTGATGGTGATTGTTGCCGACTTACGTGGTGGGCCTTAATAAAAATGACATTTCATTTTATTTTGATTTACAATTAAATGCTTTTGTGAAGTTCTCTTTTTTTTTAACAATATTGAACTTGAGTGGAAATTATTTTTTACTTTAATGAAGGTTAGACTCGCTGAATCTTAAAACATGAGCATATCAAGTTGAACAATGGAATAAACTTTTCATATTAATTTCCTCGGCTAGTCAGTTCACTGTAAAGCAAAAAATCTTTAGTTATTAATTATAATTGCGGCCCACACACGCGCGAGAGTATTTTTTCTTACCTCCGTTGACCATTGCATTGTAGTCGGAGTCCTGGCTCTGGTTCTCGGCTGTGGTACTGAAAATAAGAATCTTAAAGCTACGTATTTTCTGCAACGTCGGGCGGCTGTGGAGAAAAATGTATATTATGTTAATAGCGGGCGAGTTTTTCTTTTCCGCTAAATTTTATAAGTTAATATCGCCACGTAATTGTGTCGTTGGCTGCATCGGTCGCTGCGATTGTTGCCCTGTAAATTACTCGAATGCAGGTTAATTAAAGGAAGGCGGACATGAAATCAGGATCACCTCTTACAAATTAAAAGTGAACAATGCTATTAAATCAATATATTATTTGCTTAATTAGTACAAATATGCTTACATTTGCCAGCACTCGCCAGTTGTCCGTCTACACGCAACCAAGACAAGAGAACACGTGAAGACGACTAAAAAATTAACAATAGAGCGTATCTTGTCGTGTCTTTAGATCATTTTAATATATTTCTTTGCCCTCGAAACTTACACAGAGAAATTATTATTTTACGGGTACATGAGAAAAATGTATATTATTCAATTTTTAAATGAATCTTCTTTATAAATACTGTTTTTTAAGTCTTTTCGTATTATTTCACTGGGGACGCTATACCTGTCCGCTTCTTTGCGGTATGATTGGTTTCATTTCATGCAGTTTGAATGCGCCGCGGCTGCGGCTCGTTCGTTCGTAACGCAGCTCTGCACCACGAATAATATTTATATAGCTGTAAATGTCTTAAGACAATGGGATAAAATACCAGGCAAGCTTATTACAAATCATAAAGCAACTTTTCACTAAGTAACTCTATTCAAAACATTTAGTCAGATTAAATTCTTACACACGTTTACAAATCAATGCCTAATGGCGTCCTTCTCTCAATCTTGACCGAAGAATGCTACACAAGAATAGTTACAATATAGCGTCACTGGCTCTTCCTACAAATGTAACTCCAAAAGACGACAGAGAAATTAATGCTCGGTCACTACTATTTATACTCGGTGTGATATATTTTCATCTTTGTTTGATAAGTATCGTCTACGGCGGTTTCAGTACTCGCCGACACAGACATTATCTTTAAAAAAAATCGGTACATAATTCTATACAAGTATAAAACATGCCACATAATGGTTTCTCTTTATTACATAAAGATCACACAATCATTGTCCATGCAGAAATAACATTACACTTATCCAGTTGAATTATTTTTTTCTTTTTTACCACATATAGTATGTGTTTTTCCAGGAGACTTTACAAATGACAGCCCGTTTCTCCTCAAGAGCCAATACTAGAGGACGTAGTGTTATTAAACGCTGGGGTATGCACCGAAGTCGGCATTCTCGCTCGTGCCAAAGGTGTTGCATTGGGTTCAGGCAGGGACTCTGAGCAGGCCAGTACATTTCAGGAATGTTATCGTCCACAAACCATTGCCTCACAGATGCTGCTTTACGACAGGGTGCATTATCATGCTGATACAGAAAGTCATCGGCTGCGAACTGTTTCTCTACTGTACGCAGTACACCATGTCGTAAAATGTGTTCAAATCCTTCGGCATGTAAAGTTTTCTTAAGCGCAATAAGGAGACCACACCCTAACCAAGTCAATTACGTCCTTACTGTAACACTACCTCCTCTGTACTTTGCTGTTGGCATTACACATAATGGCAGGTAACATTCTGCAGGAATTCGCCAGACCCAAACCCTTCCGCCGGATCGCCAAAGGATATAGAGTCGGCCATCGTTCAAAATTAATCATTTCCAGGTATCCACTACCCAGTGGCGTCACTCTTTACACCTTTTCTAGCTTTGCTTAGCAATCATTACGGAAATATGGAAATGTGTGACTTAAGACGTGAAGCTCGACCACTGTA